>NC_142468.1:18853750-19458437 GCF_049115385.1 Moschus berezovskii | reverse complement strand
TTTCCAGGCACTTGGGGTTTTGTTTTTGTTTTGTTTTTAATGGAAATTAGAACACCTCTTATCCAGGGTATTGTGGATGATGCTTGGCTAGGGTTGGAGTAGATAAGTTTTAAAAGTCCCTTCTGATTCTTAAGATTTACATTAGTTAAGGTAATACTAGATACTAAAACAGATAACTCTCAAATGCCTGGGTTTCAACATCACAGGTTTATTTTTCAGTCAGGTCAGAGCCCCAGATGGGCATCAATCTTCATGTCTGTTCAGGATCCCAGGCTCCTTCCACATTGTGGCTCTGCCCTCTCTCCCTTCATCCAGCAGATGGGGATGAAAGGGTGTGGGATGTGGAGGGACAGACAGGAGTTTTATGGTCCGAGTCTGGAAATGGCATATGGCATTTCCACCCACGTTCTTTGGTCAGAGCTCAATCCACACCCAACTGCCCGAAGGTCTGGAAGTGTAATATAGTTGTTCCCCCCGGGATGGAGGACAGAGGTTTGGATGAACACATAGAAGTTTCTCCCACAGACACAGGGGCTTATTCATTCAGGATAAGCCCAGGCCAGAAGAAATTAGAGGTTTATTTTTTTTTTCAGGAACCTGTGTGGTCATCTCTGTTGGGCAGGCCTTGTCAGTTGGGGATAGGGATCTAAAAGAAGTCTCCTCCCTCAGGAAATGTTCTGGAGTGATGAAACATCCTCTAGCCTGTCATCAGAATATGTATTCGCAGGAAGTCCCCTCCCGAAGCTCCCTAGAAATGTGGACACAAGATCATCCTGTGTCATCAGATGTGGTTTTTTTTGAGGAAAAGAATGGGATTGTGACTATGGAAGCATACTAATGGGTGGAAAGAGTTGGTTAGGATGGAAAAGTATCAATATTACCTAGCTCTCCAGGTATGTACTAATTGGACCTAGGGATCTCTCGGGTAACCATGTTTCCTCTGGCACAGAGTTAAACATCCATGAGGTCTTCAATTGGAATTGCTTTACTGTTGCAGGTACGGACATTGTACAGTGGCTTATGAAGAACCTTTCCATCGAGGACCCAGGTACTTGACCCTCAACTCTGACTTGACCCGCATGATATTAGTGAACAAGCCATACCCAAGTTCCAGACCAGTTTCTCCTACCCTCCTGAGAACTGGGCTTAAACAAGTGAATTCCAAGATGTGGAATCACTCCCTTTACAAACAAAATTAATTTATTCCCTCCACTGAGTTTCTGTCTTTAAATTTAAATTACCCTTGGAGGAAATGAGCAACCATTTAGAATGCCAAAGAGCCCGATACAATAACATGGACTCTGGTTAGCCACAGCAATTAAAGATAAGTTGTAGCACTGTCACGGAACAGCCTTCTATAGCCAGCTCTTAAAATTAGATTGCCTGATCCACAATTAAGAGGTTTAATTATTTGCTAAGACTCCTTCTGTTCTCTGCTTCTGCAAGAAGTGAAGGAGTGATTTTTTTCAACTTTAATTGTGCAATGCAATTAGGAAAACCTCACCAGAAAAACAACAGCAAACCCTGGCCAATAAAGCAGTTTTCAAGTCAGTGCTCCCACCAGCAAATAAGCAATAAAATTTATTTTTACAGCATAATTAGAAAATGGAGGTGGGGGGGTTCCAGGAAAAAAATAAAAATTCTAGGTAAGTAAACTTTTCTGAAGTTATTATACACTCCCCATCTTAACTAAGTGTTCTTGATGCCTGAAAGTCATATTTACAAACATCCAGTAATGTATTCTGATGTTCTTGGGGATTAGATCTACTTGCCTCAAATTAAATGGCCTTCAATTGCTCTGCTCTTTAAAGACTTTTTTCAAGTGCCCATTCTAGGTGTCTGACCTTCAACTCTGATTCCTGCTGGGGTCACTATGAGAGCTCAAGCACTTCTGTATTTTAATCTGATGCTCTTAATATTAATAGACTATTTTTTAGTAATTTTTATTTGGTTAGTTTTTGGGTGGTGGAGAGCTGTACTTGGTCTTTGCTGCCAAGAGGGCTTTTTTCCTCTAGTTGTGCTGTGTGGGCTTCTCACTGTGGCAGCTTCTCTTGTTGCAGCTCCCAGGCTCTGAAGCACAGGCTCAACGGTTGTGGTCTATAGTCTCAGTTGCTGCTTATCACATGGGATCTTCCTGGGCCAAGAGTCAAACTCTTGCATCCTGCAATGACAGACAGACTCTTTGCCACTGAACCACAAGGGTAGCCCTTCAAAGACCACTGACTATGGCAGTGGAAGTTAGTCACTCAGTTGTGTCCAACTCTTTGCGACACCATGAACTGTAGCCCACCAGGCTCCTCTGTCCATGGAATTCTCCAGGCATTAATCCTGGAGTGGGTTGCCATTCCCTTCTCCAGGGGGATCTTCCTGACCCAGGGATCAAACCCAGTTCTCCTGCATTGCAGGCAGATTCTTTACCGTATGAGCCACCAGGGAAGCCCAATTTATAATTTACATAGAATTCAATTAAACATAGTTGCAAGAAATCTGAGTGCCAGAAAAGTAGGGCATGAACAGAAATGACACTAGCCTTTCTCTCCATCATGACTAGTGACCACTCTCATGTCGAGTGGAAATTCTTAGTTCTAGTCAAGTTCTTAAACCACAGGAGAAAACTATAAATGCTGATCCTTTTAAGGGAAAAACCCATATTGACTACTCTAAGTGTTTGCCTTATGCAGCCTGGACTTCTGATTATCTGCTTCTGAAAACCGGACTGCGTAAGTCTCTACAAGTTTAGTTACATGATGTAGAGTCACCCGTCTTCATGGTCGGTTTTTTTCTCTTCCAAGAGTACTGTTTTCTTTGCCCTTCTGGAATAATTATCATATTTCTGAAAGGTATTTATCATTATCTTCCGTGGTGGTAGTAGCAGCAGCAATGGTATATTCTGAGAGCCCTGAACCAGCTAGTGGTAGAACATGCTGTAGGAATCCTCTGGTCCCAGTGAACGCAGCTTCTGTGAGAGGTCCTCAATGACACAGGTCTTATCTCTCATGGTCTAGTATACTTTGATGCCCTTGGGAGGATATCAAGGTCTGGAACCCATCTGGGCTTCTGAGAAGTAGTTGAGCAGTAGTTAGGACAATTCACCAGCAGAAATGAGGCCAACCAAGACCCTGGGAAATCAGGTAGCCAAAGTCCACCCTCCTTCCCTTCTTCCTTCCCATCTGCAGCATCTCTAAGCACAAGCCTTTTGAAGAATGAGGTGAGACTTCCAGCTCCAGATTGGTGACTTGAAAGTCCCCTTCTGACTGGGTTTTGTTCTTCCTTCTCTGAAGAAAGAGCAGGTGATGAAATTTCCCTTTTCTGCTTGACTCATGGTTCTTGAAGCATATAGATTTCAGAACCAAACTGGTTATCACTAAGCAATCACTATACAATTCCATTCATCCCAATTCTACCAGTGATAAATGTATGCACTCCTTCCAAAGAAGAATAGCAGATTCTCAGTATGCAAAATGACTGGATCATATGCAACCTCTTGAAAGTTGTAGCACTGTCACTGAACAGCCTTCTAGAGCCAGTTCTTAAAATTACATTGCCTGAATCACAATGAAGAGGTTTAATTACTTGCTAAAACTCCCAAAAAGTTTGCAAATAAAGCCAATACAAGTCACTTTAAAGGCTTCAGAACTTATGAAATTAATAATTCCCAGATATCCCTGAGTATGTCAATAATTTCTACAGTCAAAAATTAATTTTTATTGATAAGAATACTTTTATACTTGTAAAAGATTATCATGTGAGCTTCCCAGGTGGCTAGTGGTAAAGAACCCACCTGCCATTGCAGAAGACATAAGAGATACAGGTTCAGTCCCTGGGTTGGGAAGATCCCCTGGAGGAGGGCATGGTAACCCACTCCAGTATTCTTGCCTGGAGAATCCCATGAAGAGTCCATAGGGTCACAAAGAGTTGGACATGACTGAAGCGACTTAGCATGCACACATCATGTCTGATAGAACCATCTAAATTTCTTTTTTCTTAGCTCTGCTCACAGTAAATATAAATTCTTAACTATTTATGTGAATCTACCTATGGCTGGTGCTAAAGTAACAAAACAACAAGTTGTGGCAAAAATATCAATGTTTGTATTAGGTTGGCCTCCCTAGGCTACTGCTTTCTCTTCCTCTAATTCCTCTTTATCCTTAAGAGAACAGTAATACCCTCCTCCTTGCTGGTGGGATTCTCATGTCAGGAAATGCAGCGCGAGTCTGAAGACTCTGTAGGCTGCATGCTCATTGCTGGTGGGGATTAAAAAAAAAAAAGAATGAAACTAAAAATATGAATCAGGGCTGCCAGCACTTACTGAGCACTTACCATGCACCAGACACTGCTAAGCACTTTACGTGAAGCATCTCACTTATTTACAGACTTCCACACCAGAGCCCATGATCCTAACTGGAAGCTAGACTTTTTTCTGGAAGTCTTGGGGGGTTAAACAATATCAGGCGATCAGAGCTGGGATCCAGAGGAGTCTCAGACACGTGTCACCTTCCCAACCATTGATATCTCCACCCAGCCCAGTGCAGTCATTTCAGAAATTATCAACCAATCATTCTGTGATCTGGGGGTGATGACAGTTGACTTCTAGTTGCCTTTCTGCTCACCCTACCCCATCCCACTTACACCTCATCTAAGTAGCCCTGCATTCTGACAGTTTTGCAATAACCTCTTTCTTCTTCCCTGTCCCCTCAGTTGAAGCAATACACTTGGGAAGCCTTATAGCTGCCCAGGGCTACGTATTTCCCATCTCAGACCATGTTCTTACCATGAAGGATGATGGCACCTTTTATCGTTTCCAGGTAGGCCTTCAGCTTCTCCTTTTCTTCTTATCATCTGATCTCAGATTAGAACTACCTAAAAACCTGATGGTATTTAAGGAAGCAACTCCTGCCTCCCAGCTCTGGGAAAGCAAACTTGTCTGTGCTATTTTTTGCACCCTCTCCCCAACATAATAGTAAAATGCCCTCATGGAGAACTTACCATTCATTGGTTCCTTTACACATATCTCACTTATTCTGAAGGACAAACTTTGGGGGGATAAATATCATCCATTTTACAGTTGCAAAAACTGAGGTACCTGGAGAATTAATGGGACATTTAGTCAATCCAGGGGACAGCCTTGATTGGAACCTAGATCAGCCAGATAGCAAAGTCCTTAATCCTACTGCTATATCATGTTATATATACCTTCTTGGTGTGAAATTTCTTTTCACTACCTAGTAATACTTCCCAAACATTTTCCTCTCCTTTTCTCAGATCCAGTCCTACAGTGAATTTGAGCAGAGCATAAGGAGTTGTATCAAGGTCTAAACCAAAAGGCTTTGGAATGGAGTTCTTCAGACAGGGTCAAAGAATGTCTGAGTTTGCTCAGCTGCCATAAGAAAATATCAATACCATAGACAGGGTGGCTTAAACAGCAGAAATGTATTTCTCAGAGCTCTTGAGGCTGGAAGTCTAAGATTAAGCCTCAAGTGGGGTTCAGTTTGTGAGAAGAGCTTTCATCCTGACTTTCAGATAATCAGTTCTCACTGTGTCCTAACGTGGTAGAAAGAGAGAGAGACATAATGACAGAGGTTTTCATCTCTCTGGTGTTTCCTCTTATAGGGACACTAATCCTGTGTGATCAGGGCCCCACCCATGTGATCTCATTTAACCTTAATCACTTCCTTACTCCACATACAGTCACAGTGGGGTGGGGGTGGGGGTGGGGGAAAGGTTAGGGCTTCATCACAGAAATTCAAGAGGGCACCATTCAGTCCATAGCAAAGTGATAAAAGAACTTGGAGCTGGTGCCCCAGTAAATGGTGCTTGTCTGACTCCTGCATTAGACTTCTATTGTTTCAGGATATGAAGTTTTTGCCCTGTAAACTAAGTTTCTCATTTTTGCATTTATTTGGCTGACCTGAGATTTTATTTCTCAACACTTAGATTAAAATGTTGACTGGCCTTGGCTATGCTAAGAACAGGAAAGAGTCAGGGTGAAGTGTCAACACACAGGACGTGCAGACAGAGCCTGTCAGGGAGGAATCCTCCCTGGGCCAGGGGAGGGCTGTCCATGGGCCCCTGGCAGGGGAGGGCATGAGCTGGCATCCTCAGTCCTGACACCTGTGCTCTTTTGCAGGCCCCATACTTCTGGCCTTCAAATTGCTGGGAACCTGAAAACACGGACTATGGTGAGCACTGAAGCCATGGCCCACACTTACTGGGAATGCAGAAGACACATCTTTACTGTGTGGGTGACTGCGGTGCATGGGGAGGAGGGTCTTTGCCCTGCTTAGCCCTTTCTCATATTGTAGACAGGTGCTGTTCCACATACTGATGAAAGGCAGGGCCCACTGAAATATGCAGCCATTGGAAGGGAAGGTGGGAGGGGAAGAAAAGTTTTATCAGGTCTGGCCACTGTGCTCATTCTGTGGGGCCATGGAAAACTGGGCCAGTGGCCATTGACCACTACTTCCTTGGACAGGGTTTCAGGCAAGGCTGGATCAAGGGGGCATGCCCCCCTGGCCATTTCCTTTCTCACAGACTTGTTAAGACTTTTTAATAATTCATTGGTGTTTTTGATGGTTGGAAGTTAGAGGGGAAGAGTAACAGGCCATGGAGGGGTATACAAAAGTTACCCTACCTAAGAAAACAAAGAGTGGACGAAGCTGGGCACTGGGTAAGCAGGGAATTACCTCTGTCCAAGCAGGGATTTATTAGACTCTTGCCCTGTATGCCATGAAGACTGTTTAATATATCTGTGTGTCAGTCTTCTAAAGTTATACTATCCCTGTACTTCAGATATAGCTGAGGCCCAGAGAGGCCACATTCTCACATCTATCACACTGTACTCTGATTGGATGTCCAGTCAATTGTCAGCTCCATGAGGGCAGGGCTGGTCCACCTCATTCACTTTTATTATCCAGTGCATAGTGCATTCCTAAGCCACTGTGGGCACTTAGTAAATATTTGCTGATGGTTCTGGTTCTTTGACTGTGTGGATCACAGCAAACTGTGGAAAATTCTTCAAGAAGTGGGAAAACCAGACCACCTTATCTGTCTCCTAAGAAACCTGTATGCAAGTCAAGAAGCAACAGTTAGAACCGGACATGGAACAGCAGACTGGTTCAAAATTGGGAAAGAAGTACATCGAGGCTGTGCATTGTCCCCCTTCTTGTTTAACTTATATGCAGAGCACAGGGCTTCCCTGGTGGCTCAGTTGGTAAAGAAGCTGCCTGTAGTGCAGGACACGTGGGTTCAATCCCTGGGTCAGGAAGCTCCCCTGGAGAAGGAAATGGTAACCCACTCAGTATTCTTGCCTGGAAAATCCCATGGGCAGAGGAGCCTGGTGGGCTACATACAGTCCATGGGGTCACAAGAGTCGGACCCGACTTAGTGACTAAACCACCACCATGAGAAACGCTGGGCTGGAAGAAGCAGAAGCTGGAATCAAGATTTCTGGGAAAAGTATCAATAACCTCAGATATGCAGATGACACCACCCTAATGGCAGAAAGCTAAGAGAAACTAAAGAGCCTCTTGATGAGTGTGAAAGAAGAAAGTGAAAAAGCTGGCTTAAAACTCAACATTCACAGAAAGAAGATTGTGGCATTCGGTCCCATCACTTCCTGGCAAATAGATGGGGAAACAATGGAAACAGTGACAGACTTTATTTTCTTGAGCTACAAAATCACTGCAGATGGTGACTGAAGCCACGAAATTAGAAGGTGCTTGCTCCTTGGAAGGAAAGCTATGACAAACCTAGACAGTATATTAAAAAGCAGAGACATCACTTTGCTGACAAAGTTCCTCTAGTCAAAGCTATGGTTTTTCCAGTAGTCATGTATGGATGTGAGAGTTGGACCATAAAGAAGGCTGAGCACCGAAGAATTGATGCTTTCGAACTGAGGTGTTGGAGAAGACTCCAGAGAGTTCCTTGGACTGCAAGGAGATCAAAGCAGCCAATCCTAAAGGAAATCAACCCTGAATGTTTGTTAGGAAGAACTGATGCCGAAGCTGAAGCTCCAGTATTTTTTCCCCCTGATGTGAAGAGCAGACTCACTGGAAAAGACCCTAATGCTGGGAAAGGTTGATGGCAAGAGGAGAAGGCGGAGACAGAGGATGAGATGGTTGGATGACATCATCAACTGAAGGGACATGAGTTTGAGCAAACTCCAAGAGATAGGGAAGGATAAGGAAGCCTGGCATGCTGCAGTCCATTGGGTTGCAAAGAGTTGAACATGACTGAGTGCCTGAACAACAACTGGTTCTTTATCAAAGGTGATTAACAGGCACCCAGTAGAGGCAGCAGAATTTGAATTCAGATGCTCCTTTCATGGTCTGCCCCTCCACACAGCACCCTCATCACTGACTCAGCTGCTGGGGCAGCCCATAGCTGCTCTCCTTGTGATCGGGGCACACAGTGAGACCTGTGACTTCTTCATGGATTATTTGCAGGATGGTTTTCATAGGAGGGTAGAGCCAGCTGCAGCTGGGTGGTACTCCAGGGGGCCTGTCCTGAGACATTATGATAAGCTACACACTCTGGATCACACTTCTGAGGGAGGGGAAACCAGCAACTGGAAATAGTCCTGAGAATAGAATCCTGGCAAGACTCTGCCCTACAAGGCTACAGTGGTTCTGTTTCCAAGTCTGGAGCATGGCCCTGATGCAGGGGGCAGGGCCCCGTGCCTATCTCATCAGCTATCTGCAGGCATCACTACGGGTCCCTCTGGAACTGTGCTGTGCCCTAAATGATGTGATAAGTGGGTCCAGCCAGGTTTCCGGCTTGAAACGGGAGCAGCATTTGGCTGCTCATAAAATAAGTGCTTCTGGGGCTGAAATACTGCTCACAAAAGCCCAACTCGGAATTTGAATAATTGTAGCTCAGTTCCATGCAGCAGCCGTGTACCCTTGTGAATGTGAAAACCAATATTTTTCCAGGCAATGGAGAGGGTTGGGAGGATGGTGGGACCAGAAAACCTGGGCCCAAGTAAAATTCAAATATTTGCCTGAATATAAACCCACAACCATCAACCGTCTTACCCTGCATACAGCAGGGCGCCATTTCCCTTTCTCTACAGATTTTTGTAATTTTAGCTGTGCAGTAAGAACAGGGATAAAAATAACAATTTATATCAGGCTCTCACTGAAGCAAAATTATTTTGAATTCCTGTACCTCCATTTTGGGAAATCAAATGGAGAAGTTAAAGTTCAGGATACAAAATACTCATTGCCTTTTCCTGGTTAATCAGAAAATCAGTGTTTACCAGGAGAGAAGTCAGCACAAAGGGCCTGTTGTTGACTGGCTCCTCTAGCTGTGTGATCTTGGCAAGTTACTTAAACTCTCTGTGCCTCTGAAATCTCAGTTTAAAAGCAGAATGGTAATAGTACATCTCGTGTTGTTGGTTAGGATTAAATTGTTTCGTTAATTAGAAATGTGTGCAAGTTTTGGTGCATGGCATATAGTAAGGAGTCAATACAAACCATAGTGGGGATTGGTATTAGTACTCCCAGGATGATGTTTGATCTTATTTGTTCTGTGGCAGCCCTCTTGCCAGAAAGTATGTGCCACTGGAGCTAAGAATTCAGAATAGGTGGGGCTTGGATTGACAAAGAACCAGAAACTTCCCTTCTTTCAACACCTCAGTTCAGTTCAGTCTCCCAGTTGTGTCCGACTCTTTGCAACCCCATGAATCACAGCACACCAGGCCTCCCTGTCCATCACCAACTCCCAGAGTCTGCTCAAACTCACGTCCATCGAGTTGGTGATGCCATCCAGCCATCTCATTCTCTGTCGTCCCCTTCTCCTCCTGCCCCCAATCCCTCCCAGCATCAGGGTCTTTTCCAGTGAGTCAACTCTTCGTATGGAGTTGGACTGTGAAGAAAGCTGAGTGCCGAAGAATTGATGCTTTTGAACTGTGGTGGTGGAGAAGACCCTTGAGAGTCCCTTGGACTGCAAGGAGATCCAACCAGTCCATCCTAAAGGAGATCAGTCCTGGGTGTTCATTGGAAGGACTGATGCTAAAGCTGAAACTCCAATACTCTGGCCAATTGCTATGTCACAGATTTGAGTGAGTGACAGGCTTGCCCTCCAAGCATCCCAGGCTGAGAGAGAGACCATGATGTGCAAACAAGAAGAGGATGCTGAGGGATTTGATCCAACTACTCTAAGACTTTATGTTGCTGAAGCATGATTACAAAGGTGGAATAATTTGGGATGGACAAGTTTATGAAAAGGTCCTCGTAGTAGAGGAGAGACATTTAGAATAGGTTCAGCAGCTTCCCAGAGCCACTGTGGGTCTCCGAAAATGGAGAATAACCTGAAAAATTCCCTCATCGATGAAAGGAGGCTAATAACAGAACTCACCTCATAGGTTATTACGAGGATTAAGTAAATGGACATTTGGAAAGTCCCTCAACCACTGCCTGACATTCAACAAGCTCCATATACGTGGTAGCTGCTAGTGTGGTGACTTCCCTAGGATCTAAAATACTGCTTGGCACATAAGTGAAAGTGTTAGTCGCTCAGTCGTGTCTGACTCTTTGCGACCCTATGGACCATAGCCTGCCAGGCTTGGTCCATGGAATTCTCCAGGCAAGAATACTGGAGTGGGTTGCTGTTTCCTTCTCCAGGGGATCTTTCCAACCCAGGGATCAAACCTGTGCTTCCTGCATTGCAGGTGGATTCTTTACTGTCTGAGCTACCAGAGCAGAGGCACTCAAATTTATTTTAATTGGAGTATAATTGCTTTACAATATTGTGTTAGTTTCTGCCGTAAAATGAAGTGAATCAGCTGTATGTGTACATGCATCCTTTCCTTCTTGGGCCCCCCTCCCACCTCACCACCATCCTACCCCTCTAGGCCATTGCAGAGCACCATGTCCAGCTCCCTGTGCTACAGAGCAGCTTCCCAGTAGCTCTCTGCTTTACGTATGGTAGTGTATTCATGTCAGGGCTACTCTCTCGATTCATCCCATCCTCCCTTTCCTCCCTCTTTTTCTTCTTGCCCATTCTACGCATTTGTGTCTCTTTCAGTTCAGTTCAGTCGCTCAGTCGTGTCCGACTCTTTGCGACCCCATGAATCACAGCACGCCAGGCCTCCCTGTCCATCACCAACTCCCGGAGTTCACCCAAACTCATGTCCATCGAGTCGGTGATGCCATCCAGCCATCTCATTCTCTGTTGTCCCCTTCTCCTCCCGACCCCAATCCCTCCCAGCATCAGAGTCTTTTCCAGTGAGTCAATTCGTTGCATGAGGTGGCCAAAGTATTGTGTCTCTTTAGCCATCCTGAAAATAGGTTTATCCATGCCATTTTTCTAGATTCCACATATATACATTGAGGCACTCAGATTTTTAAATGGGAGAATGAATGAGTCAGTGAATAAGTACACAGAGCAGTGAATGTCATAGTGGAAAACTAGACCACAATTGTGATTCCACCTCTGCCACTAACCAGTCCATGAGTAAAGCACTTCAGCTCTCTGAGCCTTTATTTTTCTATCTATTAGTGAGGAATCCATACTTGATGGTCGCCAAGGTTATTTGCAATGCTAAAATTCCATTGTTCTAAAAAATAATTAGAAAGTATGGGGGAAATAGAGAAATAAGTGATTTGTATGTACCTTAGTTTAGGAGATTGAGGTATATTATGATGTCACTAGTAGAGAGACTAGCAGAGACCAACCTAGACAGTATATTAAAAAGCAGAGATATTACTTTGCTAACAAAGGTCCATCTAGTCAAAGTTAGAAAGCTGAAGAATTGATGAAGCTGAAGAATTGATGCTTTTGAACTGTGGTGTTGGAAAAGACTCTTGAGAGTCCCTTGGACTGCAAGATCAAACCAGTCAATCCTAAAGGAAATCAGTCCTGAATATTTGTTAGCAGGACTGATGCTGAAGCTGAAACTCCACTTGTCTGGCTACCTGAACTGACTCATTGGAAAAGACCCTGATGCTGGAAAAGATTGAAGGCAGGAGGAGAAGAGGATGACAGAAACTGAGATGGTTGGATGGCGTCACGGACTCCATGGACATGAGTTTGAGCAAGCTTTGGGAGTTGGTGATGGACAGGGAAGACTGGCGTGCTGCAGTCCACGGGGCTGCAAAGAGCCAGACACACCTGAGTGACTGAACTGAACTGAGTAGAGACAGAAAGTGTGGAAAGGGAGTCAATTTTTAAGGACATTGAAATATGATAGGTTCAATGTTTTTTTCATGTTTAATTGCACATGTAGTACATGAATCTATTGACTGTAAATTTTTTTTATTACATTCTCTTTTTGTCCTGGTGGGATGCCGGTGAGCTTCAGATGGCAGTGGGTATCCAAGTGAGATGCTGGCATGAGGGCAAAAAAGACAAGTATTTTTCCAATGAGAAATTACATATCCATAAAAAAAGCAAGTCCCCAGATGCCCTGTTAGAGGACTTGGCTGTGGTTGCCAGTGGTCACTTGATGGGTCAGGTGTCAGAGGGAACGCTGCTGAGACACTGAGGAAGTTCACACAAGCCCCGGGGAAGGTCCCCTCAGCTGCTACCTGCCACAGTGGTGGTGGACAGACCGCCCAGTGTGTGACATCAGCTGCACAGGAAGGGGCCCGGCAGCACGCCACCATCAGGAGAGGTACCTTTGCCTTCTGTGCATGGTACTTTACTTCTCAGCTTAACTGATCCATTTTGACCCAGATGGGCTGCGAATTTCTTGGGATGATCCTGCTTAAATAAAGACCAAGTCTGGGTTAGACTGTCCAGAGTTTCTAGTTTAGCCAATGTGAAATACTGTGAGGGACTTCCCTGGTGGTACAGTGGATAAGGATCTGCCTGCCAATACAGGGGATCCAGTTTCGATCCCTGGTCTGGGAAGATCCCACATGCCTTGGGGCACCAAAGCCCATGCACCGCATCTACTGAGCCCGCGTACTGTGGAGCCCGTGCTCCACAACAAGAGAAGCTAGTGCAGCGAGAGGCCCGCACACTACAGCTGGAGGGTAGCCCCCACTCGCCTCAACTAGAGGAAGCCCCCGTGCTGCAACAAAGACCCAAAGCAGACAAAAATAAATTTAAAAAACAACACCGTCCAAGGCAGTGTTGTCAAAGTCGCTCCAGTAGCTATACTGCTTAAGGATCACTGAGGCCAGGGGCAGGTGACATGGCAGGATTCCTGCTACAAGTTGCCTCCAATTCCACAGGCTGCCTAATTGGTGACCCAAGAGACCAAAGGAGGTACCGTGTAACAGAGCAGACACCCCTTATCTGACACAGTGCAGAGCTGTAGCTGTTGGTTTCACTAGAAAAGTTGGTAAGGAGAGAATCATGAAAAAGTGATATATGCATACCTTAACCACTTCAAATGAATGGAGAATATACCAAGGAATATTCACTCAAGAGCCTTTTGAGGTAGAACCAAAGATTCTCTTTGATTTTCGGTCCCCTTAATTTGAGTTTCTTAAATAAACCACACTTGAAATAAACCACCCAGCTTTGACCTCCTTAAAGTACATCAAGAATTTTAAAAATACCTTTAAGGCAACTGTATGTTGACCCCTCTCATATGTTTACATTTTTTCACGTTTTTTTTTTTTTTTCAGTTCTCTCACTCATACCAAATTTATCAGCAATTGTCTTAGCTGACTCTCCTTTATCAAGTTGTTCCAAACCATTCAGTTAGGTCTTCATAGAAACAACGGTGCTCTCTCTTTTCACCTTAATTTCTACATGTAATATTTAGTGAATGTGTGTTATTAAAATAACAGGTATGCCTGACATAAGCAGATTCCAGAACAAATACAACTGACACTCACCCACAAACTCGAGTGATGTGAGAAATGTGGGCATAAAGAGGAGACTGCTTCCAGAAGGCTCCAGCATATTGTAGTCTGCATCAGGAAAATTTGCAGACCACATGAGGAGGTTGGTTAACCCAGCAAGGAGTTGACTAGAGCTCCTGGCCCTCTCTGACCTTCCCTCCTAGTCATGCTATTACTCGTTCATACCATTTGTCTGTTGTCTCCCCTGGGTCATTCTACTTGCCCCTGGAGAAGGAAAGAGATACTGAAGAAGCAGAAGCAGGAGAGGAAGTGATGAAGGCCATGTTGGAGGAAGAGTATCCTGACAGTTGTAGGCCAATAGCCCTTCCTGAGCTTGGGAAGGGACACCTAAATTGTCCTCCCTTTCCACTGTCCACTCACTCGACCTGGCAGGCTCCGGAGCTTGGTGCAGGGGTCCATGCTGAGTAGGACACAGCCTCTGTCCTAGAAGAGCTTTCAGCCTGGAGCAGGGGCAGCTGGTAAACTCACAAGTGCTGCACAGTTGAATTAGGTCCAATGGTTGAGGATGGATAGATGCTATCGGGAACACCAAGCTGGGTCTTCAAAGATTGGTAGATGGTTTCCAGATGGAGGGAAATAAGACGGAAGAGGAAGAGGCCTCCAGGCAGTGGACACATACACAGAGAAGTGGAACCAGGAGGGTTTGGTAGCCTCGCATGCCTGACTATCCACTGGAAGGACTGAAGCTGCAGCTGAAGCTCTAACACTTTAGTCATCTGGCGCAAAGAGCCGACTCACTGGAAAAGACCCCGATGCTGGGGAAGACTGAGGGCAGGAGGGGAGGAGGGCAGCAGAGGGTGAGATGGTGGATGGCATCACTGACGCACTGCACATGAGTTTGAGCAAAATCCAGGAGATGGTGAAGGACAGGAAGCCCAGGGTGCTGCAGTCCATGGGGTCACAGAGAGTCGGACGCGACTGAGCAGCAGCAGCAGCATGCCTGAATGAGGGGGGAGAGGCTGGCAAGGCAAGCGAGCCTAGGTCTTGAAGAAACAGACATGCTGCCTTTAGAAGCCTGGCCTCTCTTCTGAGGCCTCTAAGGTGTCAATGCGGGAAATTTAGGCAGGAAGGTGACATGGTCGTGTTTATGAAAGGTCGCACTGATGGAGGCTGTTTGGGATGAAGCAGAGTGAGGAGGATGAAGGGAGATTGAGGGGGTCCTCATCAAATCCTGACCTACAGAAATATTCCTAGAGGTCAGATGGCATGGCGTCCACAGAAAAACATATTCTTCACTGCACAGTGCTGGGCACATACAGTACTGAGGGCTGGCTGGCTGGATGCGTGGATGAACACATGAGTGGGTGGATTATGATTCCACCATACCTCTAGTCTTACATGTGTTGTAATTTCTCTTCCCTCAGCCATCTACCTCTGTAAGAGGACAATGCAGAATAAAGCAAGGCTGGAACTGGCAGATTATGAAGCGGTAAGTTTGATTATTTTCCAGATACGGTGTAGGAGGAGAGTGTAAACTACCTGCAGTTCTGACTCAGCTTGCATTTTTCACTTTTTCTTCTCCCAACTCCTTCAGACCGTGGAAAGGAAGTCTCTTGTATTGCCCTTTTTTTATTCCCAGCTCTTCTTACCATCACAATATAATCATATCTTTATATAAAGGACTCTCAAATCTCAGCAATAAAAAAACAACTCAGCTTAAAACTTGGCAAAGGACTAGAACAGACCCTTCACCAAAGAGGGCTTAAGTATGACAAAGAATCATCTGGAAAGGTGTTCAACAGCCTTTAGAGAAGTACATACTAAATCCATAATGAGATACCACATTAGAATGGCTAAAATTAAAAGTACTGATAGTTCAGGTGCTGTTAAGGATGTGGTGGGCAAGTGGAATTCTCCTATATTGCTGGTGGGAACGCAAAAGGGTGTGGCCACTCTGAAAAATGGTTTGGCAGTTTCTCATCAAGTTCAACGCATACGTACCATTTACAACCAAGTAATCCCACTTTAACTACATACATACCCCCAGAGAAATCAGAACTTACAGCCAACACAAAAACCTGTACACTAATGTCCATAGTGGCTTTATGGGTGATGCCTCAAAGATGAAAACAGTCCAAATGCACTTTAACAGATGAATGGTTAAAGAAACTACTCTACAGCCTTGGAACAGAATACTATTCTGCCGTGAAAAGGAATGAATTATTAATCCAACCACTTGGATGAATATCAAAGACATTATGTTGAGTGAAAGAAGTCAGTCTCAAAAGATTGCAAACTGTGATATTCCATTTATGTGAAAAAGCTGTCATGAGGGAAAACAGATCAGTGGCTGCCAGGATGCATGCAGCTATAAAGAGATGGCATGAGGGAGTTTATGGGGCAGGTGGCAGTGATAGAACCATTCTGTATCCTGATTGTGGTGGTGGTTACACAAGCGTATCCATGTGTTAAAATTTATATTACTATACACCAAAAGAAGAAAAACAAATTTACTATATGATCATTTTTTTAGCTTAATATATGATAATTTTTTAAAATTGCATCTTCAGACCCAATTCACCAGTACTTGGCAGTAGATGCAAAATCTTAGGGCCAAATCCAATCCAGAAGACAAGATGGATGTCAGATGGAGATATACACTCCCAACTTTCCTTCTCCTCCTTCTTTTACAAGGTGTGATTGCTTGCAGAAACTAGAGACCCTACCACACTCATATCCACCCCCATTTAATAGAGCCAAGGCACAGCGAACTTGAAGAGTC
Source organism: Moschus berezovskii (assembly GCF_049115385.1). Lineage (NCBI taxonomy): Eukaryota > Metazoa > Chordata > Mammalia > Artiodactyla > Moschidae > Moschus > Moschus berezovskii. The sequence continues at coordinate 19,441,898 of NC_142468.1, read as the reverse complement.
ACAGATAATGTTTTAAGTATTTAAAATCTGGGATTATAAGATCTTTCCCCCCAAACCACTGTTTGTACAGGTCACAGAAAACCTAGAATATTGGGCAGCTTTTCACAGGCCCTCCAGAGGAGGTGTTGTCTAGCCACGAAGGGCTGACAGCCAGGAGAGGGGGCAACATCAGGGGCAGTGAAGACTCCTCACCCCTGGATACTCCAGCATGAACGGCACCTTCAGATTCACCCATCTCCCCACGTCCCTCCCACTCTTATGGCCTCAGTCTTCCAAAACAAGAATGAGGCCCTGCTCACCAGACCTTGTCACTCGTGGGTACCTGCACCCAAGTCCACCCGCCCACTGAGCCACCACTCCCTTTTCTGCAGCCCAAGGGGAACGTGCCTGCCCTCAAGAACAGGATGGGTGCATGGCCCTCCACTCTTTGGTCCCACTGGCATCATGGGACCTGTGGATTGGTGGGGAGTCAGCAGTGCAAGTTTGCTGGGAGCCTTGGGCCCTGGCTAAAGTTGACTTATCTGTGGGAACCGTGAAACATAAATGTGTTGGGACTTTATGATCTCCCCAAGCACCCCCAGCCTGTCAGTTCTATGGCTCTAAGCATCCTAGGCACCCAGTCCCACCCCACCCCCATCTGCCTCGTGTGCCAGCAACCACCCATCTTCCAGAAGACCGCTGGCTGGCTCTTTGGGCACCCAGCACCAAGTGCTTTAACTTGGACATGACTACATCCCTTCCCGAACATGACCTATAGGAACAATCCAGGGTGCAGAAGCACGTGGCCCCTCCATCCCCTGTCTCCCCTCCCAGTAGTTCCCATGTTTTTAAAAAAGCTCCTAAATAGAAACACAACAGCACCAACCCCTAACATACTTTATTCTGTTTTCTATTCTCTTGCCCTACAACATTCTGCTTTGGTATTGGTAAAGAATATGGCATTAAGATGTTCTTTCACATTGAAGTTCTGTCAAAAATTGGTTAGAAACTAAAAAAAAAAACAAAAACATTTTGTTTTCACAATTCAGTACTTTTATTATTTTTATGTATATTATATTATATAATTTCATTATTTTTTCCTGATGGCATTGTGTCTTTGTAAAAACAAAAATTCAAACAACAAAGAAAGCAGAGAAAGAAGCCTGCAGTCCTTTTTTCTGTACATACATTTTTTTTTCATAACAAACCTAGATCACACCATAAACATTTATTGTGTAAGCTGCTTCTTTCTCCAGTCATATACTGTAAGGATGTTGAGACTTTTCCTATAGCAGCAATAATAATCTACAGTCTCATTTTTAATGGCTGTCTAGTATTCCATGGTATGACTGTATCATGATTTAGGTAACTGCTTCCCAGTTGACTGACATTCAGGCTTTACCAGCTTTGCTTCCTGTGAACAGTGAGAAAAACAAAAGTAGAAAAAAAAAGTGAAAGTTGCTCAGTCGCAGCCAACTCTTTATGACCCCATGGCTATACAGTCACTCCATGGAATTCTCCAGGGCACAGAACTGGAGTGGGTAGCCTATCCCTTCTCCAGGGGATCTTCCCAACCCAGGAATCGAACCCAGGTCTTGAACCCAGGTCTCCTGCATCGCAGGCGGATTCTTTACCAACTGAGCCACAAGGGAAGCCTGAGAATACTGGAGTAGGTAGCCTATCCCTTCTCCAGTGGATCTTCCCAACCCAGGGAATGAACCAGAGTCTCCTGCATTGCTGGCAGATTCTTTGCCAACTGAGCTATTGGGGAGAATCAAACGGTTGATTTTTTGAAATGTTTACACAGCAAGCCTTGGTAATAACTGAGTTTACATGTGTTGGTCTTCAACCAAAGCTCCTTTTATATTAATAATCCACTAATGAGGGTAATCAATTAGTTTTGGCACGAGCTCTATGAAAACACACAGCATAATGTGGGCTCCTGCCTTGCATTCCATCAGAATTAGGCGAGTCATTAAGGGACCTGTCAAACACCCCGCCCCACTGTCCTATTGTGCCACTAGATTGCTCAGCAGACTTGAGGAAAGGCTTCTTCCCTCTCCCTCTAAAGGTGACCCAGGATGCCTTTTCTTTCCTATGGGTTTTGGGTTTTCCTTTCATGAACATCACAAACGTGGGCACTCCCTTCTTTCCAACTTTTGAATCTGGACTTTCAAAGTCATTAATGCAAGGTCCTCTTTCAAAGTCAAATCTTGAGAATTCCTTCTTGGTCTTGCAGTCAGTTGCAAAGACCCCCTCATTCCTTCCCTAAATCCTGCGTGAACAATCACAATCCAGTCTCCCTGTCTTCAGTGGCCTTTATAAATGCTGTGTGAGTCATGTTCCTGTAAAACACACAAGAAAAGAAGAATCAGGGAACCACACAGACTTCAGACTTAATGGCTGTGTAAATGAATATTAATAGTTCTGCTCTGTACATCAGGGTCTGGTGCAATGTCAAACTGGGTTCATGTCCGGTGGATTTAAAGTAGGGCCCTGCTGGTTTTTTGCAAGTAACCAAAACAGATGGCTGCCTTGTAATAAGTATCGATGTGCAAACTCACGATGATTAATGCCTTCTTGTTGATTTTCATTTCTCTTTAGGAAAACTTAGCAAGACTCCAGAGGGCCTTTGCAAGGAAGTGGGAATTCATCTTTATGCAAGCAGAAGCACAAGTCAAGTAGGTGAACTTCATAGGGCCTCTTGCAAAGAGAAAAAGACTCTCTGGAATTTAGAGGTGCTATGAGAGTGAGGTTTCCTTCCATGGCCAGCCATGGTTAGTCACTATCTCTCATGACAACAACTGAGAAGAAATCAAGGTCAGGATGGATAAGTTACATTTCTGTCACCCATGACACCCTGAAATAATCTCCAAAGTGTGTGTTCCAGCAGGTAATGGACTCCCTCCCAAATATATAACTCTGATTCTAAGAAGCTGTACCTAATTCCCAAGGAGATTTCCAAATCTGTGCTCGGAAGCTGAAAAACACTAGACCCACTTTACTTGTTGGTCTGGAAATTTCATCTTTCTAGGAAAACATACTGGAGTTTTAGGAAAGCCAACAAGTGGCTCCTCCTCCCTCTTTCCTAAAGGGAAGGATTCAGAACCAATCAAAAGCAAGGCACAGAAGTCAGACATTTGGAGTCCAAGATGTCAGATTGCTACTGATAAAACTAGTGATGGGACATGATTTTGGATCTATGACCACCAATCATTGCCCTAGAATTACAGTTTCCCATCCAGGGCAGAACTGGGTATCTGTAGTGCCACCCCCAAATCTGAGGGCAGAGTCAAGCCCTGTAAGTTTACTGCCTGCAGAGAACAGGTGTCCTGAGAACAGACTGACCCGGACAGGGCAAAGATGGACCAACCTCAGCTTTCTCTATTTCTTCTTTCAAATGTTCCAATAAGTAAATCAAGAAGAGATGAAAGGAAGAGAAAGCCTGAGTGTTTTTTCCACATTCTTCCCTCCCAGGGAGTGTAGTGGAAATTCCTTTCTCTGTAAGGAAACAGAAGTGGGAAGTGAATGTCCCCCAGCCTGGAAACATGGTCATCAACCAGATCCTTTTGATTCTGGGAAGTGGATTTGCTCGGGTGGGGTTCTCTCTTGTCCTTTTTGGCAGCGGGCTCTGATTTAGCTGCAAGTTGGAGAAGGAAATGGTAACCCACTCCAGTATTCTTGCCTGGAGAATCCCATGGATGGAGAAGCCTGGCAGGCTACAGTCCACGTGGTCGCAAAGAGTTGGACACAACTGAGCGACTGAACAGAACAGATGATGGAAGAAATGGGACAGAGGGGGTGGGGAAGGGACGCTGAACTGGGAGGAGGTGAGTATCTTTTCTCTGGGCACCACCTGCACCTGAGCAGCCCCCAGGGCCTTCAAAGGGCCCCTCCCCGCTCTGGGCTGTGTTGCAGTCCATCCCCCAGGGCTGTGCTCAGGCCGATGACCAATCTGGTTGCAGCTGGAAACAACGTGAGGTCCTCCGGTCCAGTGAACTGTACCCCCCTCCCCCTCCCCCTGCAGCCTCTGCCCCTTACCCATGATTCCACGTGCCCGCCCGCCCTGCCTCAGTGCTCCCCACAGCCCCTGAGGAAGGAGAAAGCAGGAGGGTAGGTGAGGGGTGAGAAGGAGGAAGAATTGAGCCAGTGCACTCAGGAACCACTGGGAAGAGAAGAGAAGGTCTGGTTTACACTTTCAGGACCACACAGCATCATCGCACGTTATAAATGGAGGGGAAAATACCCCTTTGTATATATATGGTATTTCTCGATTCCCTATTTTGATTAACGACTGAGGTGACTTAGCAGCAGCAGCAGCAGTGATTACATTATAATTCTGGGCTGTTTAAGTACACAGCAATTATCACAAAAATCACAGGGTTATTATGACTTTATTTTAGTCTAGTAAACTAAAGTACTCCCAAGAGAGCCAAGAACCAGGAGTTACACAGCAATTAATCTAAGTTACTTTCTACTTAGATAACATGGAGTGATGTAGGCTGTTTTTTAAGGCTCTTACCTATGCTCCTGATCACAACATGAAGAATCTGTCTTGCAATTTGTGCCTCCCCCAGCTGAGGCCAGTGGTATTTGCCTTCTGGATCTTGTCATACACTGGGGCTATTACTTTGCTTTTAGAGAATCAGATGGTTTAAGTGACTTTTAAAACACATGAAAAGTGTGTTCGTCACTCAGTCATGCCTGACTCTTTGCAACCCCATGGACTGTAGCCCACGCCAGGCTCCTCTGTCCACAGAATCTCCAGGCAAGGGTACTGGGGTGGGTTGCCATTTCCTTCTCCAGGGGATCTTCCCGACCCAGGGATTAAACCCAGGCCTCCTGCATTGCAGGCAGATTCTTTACTGTCTGAGTCACCAGAGAAGTCCTGTTTTAAAACACATAACTGCAGCATTTTGAAGACATTTCTACTGATTCTGAAGCTAAAGCAAACTTTCAAGTTTGAGGATGAAAGATTACAAGCCTATGGTTATATTCCTTCTCGTAACTTGAATATGCAGTGTCCTTTGATAAGGTGGGGGAGGGAGGAGCATGACAACAGCTAAGGCAATTCTTAATAATTCAAATGGACAGCTGCATTCCTGAGCACTGAATAGGCTCCCCCTATTCATTATACATAATCAGTAATTTGCATCTAGCTGAAAACAAGCTCTCTTACCATGTGTGGGCTCCTTAAGGGTTCCTTGAGGGAACTATGCACCCATATCATACAGCTCTGCAGAGAGCAGGAGCCACACAGGTGCCAAGAGCCCTATGTACACTAATCTATAAATGGGGCCTAGAGCTGGCACGTGGATCAGGAAGGAAAATAGAAAAAAAAGCCTCTGATTTCCCTTTTCTCACCCTTTCAGGATTGATCGGAAGAAGGATAAGACAGAAAGGAAAATTTTGGATAGTCAAGAACGAGCCTTTTGGGATGTCCACAGGCCAGTGGTGAGAAAGCTCTCTTGGTCTGTTTTTCAATTTTCTCTCTTCCTTCACTTAAAAGAAAAGACTGTCTTTAGCCACGAGGCGTCTCACTCTGAAGAATGTTGCTAAGCTTTGTGAAACTGGTTTTGCCATTCACTCAGATCATCTCAGTAGATCTTCTGGAATGTATATCAGTTCCACCTTTTACAAATGATTCATTCATGAAATATGGAGTTGGAAATGGGGGAGCTGTGGGAATTCCACCCAGGGAACTTTGGGCCCCAAAGTTTACAGTCCTAAAATAAGCAATTTCCATTTATAATGTTATTCAATTCCAACTTCTAGAGTATCCTCTTTCAAATACAAACGATTGATGTTACTCACAGTCACTGGTCATCGAAAGAACTGAATTAATGCATTCTGAGTCATTATCCTGGGAGAAATACGGGGTTAGTTTCTTGTAAGCCTCCAGTCACATTTTCATCAATCAATCAATACAGAACCTTGTTTAAAGTGTGTTTCAGTTTAAAGCCATCTTATTTAATGTATGTTGTTGATCACTGACTTTGAACTCACAGCGCATGCCTGGATGGCACTTATCTAATACACCTCTTTTCTCCATAAAGCAAACCCCAGCCTTCCTGTACTTAGGAACACAAGACGGCACATCAGCACTGGGCTTCAGGGCCATGTTAAACAGCCAAATAACCAACAAAAAACACAAAAATGTGTAAAACACGGTGCTAAATAGACCGTGAAAAAGACGCTTGTTTACAGCAGGAGAGGAGACAAGAAGGCACCTCACAGGGAACATGCAGGTCAGGCAGCTCAACATTTTCGCTGCTCTGCATACATGCACCAGTGACCATGAAGTCACCACGAGCATCAGTGAGGGAATTATAAGTCGATTTCAGCAAGTAGGCAGATTCACAAATATAAAATCCATGAATAATGAGATCTGATGCATTTCTAATTTTATATTATTAAAACAAATTTTGCATTTTCCTCATGAAATGAAACTAAAATGAATAAATTATGTCAACCTTCCTCAAGTCTGATTAGAAGCAAAACCATAGCCTGCCAAGCTCCTCTGCCCATGGAATTTTCCAGGCAAGAATACTGGAATGGGTTGTCATTTCTACTCCAGGGGATCTTTCCAATCCAGGGATCAAACCCACGTCTCTTGCATTTCCTGAATTGGCAAGCAGATTCTTTACCACTAGTGCCACCTGGGAAGCCCTTAGGTGGCTAGGTGTGTGAAATAACAAAGGCTCTAATGGAAGCCATCCTCTGCTTTGAATAATGAGTTTACTCTTATAAACTGTACACTGTACCGTCTGCATATCATCCTTAGACAATATGAGGAATGCTATTTTATTTCATATGAGAACTCTATGGAGGAACACATATTACAGATGGAAACACCTTTGTAAAAACAAATTGTCAATGCAAAATGGAGGTACTCATGTATCATGTGTAACAGGAAAGATGAAGACTGGTTCTGAGGGTGTCCCTTGAGCCAACTTGGAAGGTATGATTGTCACCTAGTAATTTATATGATTTTTTTCCTCAGCCAGGCTGTGTGAACACAACAGAAATGGATATCAGAAAATGTCGACGTTTGAAGAACCCACAAAAGGTTAAAAAGGTTCGCTAGTTTAGCTGAATTAAAATTCTTGATGGGAATTGCCCTTGCATTTTGAATCCTGTTCAAATAACAATTTGCTATTTGTAATTCTCCCTGTTTCATCCTTGGAAACCATTTCATTCATTCTACAAATGTTTATGGAGTGGCAGGTGCGGGCTTGGCTGCAGAAATACAGTGGCAAGTCCTACAAGTGAAAGTGAAAGTCGCTTAGTCGTGTCTGACTCTTTGAGACCCCAAGGACTATACAATCCATGGAATTCTCCAGGCCAGAATACTGGAGTGGGTAACCTTTTCCTTCTCCAAGGGATCTTCCCAACCCAGGGATCAAACCCAGATCTCTCACATTGCAGGTGGATCGTTACCAGTTGAGTCACAAGGGAAGCCCAAGAATACTGGACTGGGTAGCCTGTCCCTTCTCCAGCGGATCTTCCTGACCCAGGATTTGAACCAGGGTCTCTTGCATTGCAGGCAGATTCTTTACCAACTGAGCTATCGGGGAAGTCCCTAGCCCACAGCCTGGTAGGCATGAAGCAAGCCAGCAGGCGATGGTGGGAAGTTCAGGATGGTTCAGGAACACCAGAAGGGGGCACCAGACCAGGGGCTTCCCAAGGATTTCCATAGCAGGCTCAAGGGCACAGAGGTCCAAAATAGCTCTTGACTCTGGGGAGGCAGTGGAGAGGAAAGAACACATAAGGACCATAAGTAATGAGATCCTTCAGGGACTGGCTTGATACTTTGACACAAGTGAAAGTCTTAGTATAGTTAGATCTCCCCCAAGTCAAACCACCATCTCATCCAGTCATGAATGATCCTATGGGCATTTGTGTTCCACTGTACTGAAAAGGGCAGTGATTCTCTCTCATCTATATACGTGACATGACATATGTATCAACTCCTTCATTTTACTTATATATTTTGTTCTTCATTGAGTTATTGATACCCACTGTATTATCCTTTTTAAAAATCTTACATAAAAGAATCTTTGTTATTATCATTGCAATCAGGAAAGTATGTGAGTGTGTTGCTGTCATTTCGCAATACCAGGGTAATGGAAGGCCAGAATAAATAGATGACAGATTCAACATCTTCATATTTTTTACATTAGTCTTAAAATGTCCTCATTTCATTTTTAAAGACCCCCTAATTCTAATATTCCAGAATTTCATGGAGCCCCTGTGCACCTTATCTGAGCCTTCCGTGATATGATAGATTTCAGCTATAAACTGTACCCTTCAGGGTTGTATTTCTTTCCCAGAACAAAGAGTGTCTTTAATGTATTTCTAACAAAAGGAACAGATTAAAAGTAGCCATAGGTGTGGTTATGCGGGAAAACTGAGTCAAGAAAACTGGTCAGATGAAAAGGAAAAAATCTGAAACCCTCCCATCTCAAGTTTGTACCAGAGAGGCATAACCAAGAGAGAATCTAGAGAGGGGTCTCTTTGTGCATAATCTTTAGCTGTTCTTGAACCTTCTTGTGTCTCACAATCACCTGGAGCATTTGATAAAAGTGCAGACTCCCCGGCTCCACCCACAAATATTCTGGTTCAGTGAGTCTGGGGTAGAGTTTGGCAATGTGCATCTTTATCAAGTACCCAAGATAATTTTTTGCAGATAGTCTATGGACCATATTTGGAGAAGCACTGTTATGCAAGGAGACCATCAATGAAAGGAAGGATTTTCTAACAGTGATAACCCAAAGATGGGACCAGTTGTCTCAAGAGCCAGAGTTCCCATCATTGGAGAAATTCAAGCAGAGGTCGATGACTTATTGTCAGGATGTCATAGGGGAGGGCAGAAGCATCAGACGAGTGCTCGAAATAGCTGACCTTTTGGGCCTCCTTCAGCTCTTGATGGTGCTTGATTCAATGCTCTCATTTCTTCTCTAGTCTGTGTACGGTGTGACTGAAGAATCCCAATCGCAAAGCCCGGTGCACATCCCCAGTCAGCCAATCAGGAAGACTACAAAAGAAGACATCCGGAAACAAGTAAGTGAATTGGTGGCCGCACTCTCAAAGGGAGACGTGGCCAGTTTGAAAACCTTTCAAATGTTCACAGGGAGCTTTAAGTTCCCGGAAAGCACAGTGGAAGCAGCTGTGGGTGACTTGAACCTTTGAGCACTGTGTGTGAATAATTCATGGATGCTCAAGAGAACTCCTCCACTGAGTTACTCCAGCAGTTAGTAGAAAAGGACATAATGAGTTACCACAACACCATGGGCTGACTGCTGTAGTAGGGTTTTCTACAAGATGCTGTAGGAGCTGGGGGGGAGGGGGGAGGGGGTGGTTAGGGGGCACTCATGTCACAGGGTCCTTAAAATTGTAATGCACTTCCAGAGCAAACCAGCTCAGGACCACCAACTTCACTGCTCTGATTCAGAAGGAAAGCTGACAAATAGAGCAAGCCCTACTCCCAATGCTATCTCACCATTATTTGGTTCCATGTTATCATCCTCCATGATGAGGAGTTAACTTGTCAACCCAAGTCAACAGACAGTGGCTGGCTAATTACATTACTCCTTTCAGGGAGTTCACTGGTAATAAAGTGACTTGAGGAACTACTTTTTACATTATGCTTTACTGGCTTTTAGGGGGCACCCAAAGGCTTAACCTGTGAGGTGTCTGACCTTGACAAGTTTATTATTGTGTGGGGGAAGGGAAATAGCTTATGGAAAATAGCTACTCAATGATTCCAGGTAAGTACATGAAGCACACAGGTGTGATGTAGGTGTGAAAGTTGGGTCGGAGATCACTGAAGAATAGTCAAACCAAATAGTTAGGGTGTGTGGGTTACCTCCATGCTGCTTCTAAGCTTTGTAGAATATATACTATCTTTAAGTTAGCAATCACTTTTGGGAATCAAGCCTTAAGCCATAACACAGTACAGGAGAATATGTGATGTAGGCTAAACTGTAGAATGTATTTCTTGAGTGTGGTAAGAATTTCCGAAAGAAGAAAATATTTGCTGGAGTGAAACTTACAGGGCTGGAGAAGTCTGTCCAGAGGACGTGTTTGGCTTTGGTAGAAATACAGGATTTGGGTTCCTGGGGTGAAAGGGTGAAAATATCCCAGTTTAGTCTTAACGCTTCTGTTCTGTCTTTCCCCAGATAACATTTTTGAATGCACAGATTGACAGACATTGTTTAAAAATGTCCAAAGTGGCTGAAAGGTACGTTTCCCCTTAATGTTATTATTTTTTTCTAATTCAGCAAAGGAGAAATATTCCAGGGTTATGGCTGATGAGTGTGTATCAGGAGGCAGACCACAATCATTTCTTAAACTGATGGGTGAAAAAACCACAGGCCTGTTTGAGTACAGCTAAGATAGCAGACCTCCCTTGAGTGATGTCAAGAAATGTTCTGTTGCTAAAGCTTTTCGGGAGGGTGGCTGAGAGACCTTGTCAATCAAGGATGAACGACCTTAAAAGCTACATAATGCACATTTACCTTCAGCCTCTTGATTAATTCAAATAGAATTGCTCCCTTTTCAGCTGTAAAATGCCCAGATTCACTTTATAGGGGGAAAGAATTATGTGTGCCCTTTGAGGTGCTGGCTGTGCAAACAGGGGAGACTGGACCATCAGGAGGCATTACGCCTCCACACACCATCAACCGCCCAACTGCATCGAATCAGCTATAAAGAAAATATTCAGCACCTGCAGCCTGGCTTCTGCAGGAGCTTAGTGCTACAGTCTGTGCCAGGAGTCGGTTCCACTCTGTTAACTCATGAGAGACTTGATTTTTGTCAATGAAACAGTCTGTTTTTGAACTTTTTTAAAGAGGGGAGACCACCTAGGGAGCCTATGTGGAATAAATCTGAGCAGGTAACCCCAAACCAGAGGTTTATTCATCCATGTGCTACTGTTAAAGTGGCGACCAGTATCTGAAGGCTCAAGGGCTTGAGCTGGGTCTTAGTATACAGTGGTCATAACAGTAAAGTGGGTCCTTTAAGCCCACCTGACATGGAGGGCCGGCTGTGTGTTCAACCTGTAAGCCTTTTCCCTGCTGGCCCCTGGGTTCATCCACATCTCCTTTCTAGAGAAATAACAGCAAAAAAATCAAGCCAAAGAAAACTCCACACACAAATGCCAAACTGGGATTTACACTTTGCCCTTAGGTGGCCAAGGACATCCTTGGATATGGGCTCATCTCTTTGATGGCATCTTGTATCTATTCCGGGACTTCTCAGTAGTGTCACAATTGACATTCTGGGCCAAATACTTGTTGGTGGCAGGAGGCTGTCCTGCACATGACGTTTTGCAGCATCCCTGACCTCTGCCCACGCATGCATGCTCAATGACTCAGTCACTTCCTACTCTTTGCAACCCCATGGACTGTACCCTGCAAGGCTCCTCTATCCATGGGATTTCCCAGGCAAGAATACTGGAGTGGGTTCCCATTTCCTTCTCCAGGGGATCTTCCGGAGCCAGGGATCAAACCCACGTCTCCTGCACTGGCAGGCAGATTCTTTACCTCTGCACCACCTAGGAAGCTCCTGACCTCTACCCGCTAGATGCCAAAACCCCACCTCACAGTTATGACAACAAATCTGTTTTCACACACCATCAAATGTCCCAGGAGGGGGCAAAATCGACCCCATTGTGAATTCCTAATATTCCTGTTTTCCCCCAATGCACGTGCTTGAGAAGGTTGCCATGGCTGGAGTTCACCTCATATTAGACAAGTGTTCTAGGAGTCACAGTTTTAGCCTGTGGGGAGTCACAGTTTTTAGTGGGGAGCCTCCTCACCCCACTATCATAATGTGGGGCTTTTGGAGTACCAGGCTCTGAGGTTGCTTTTCAAACCTCACTGTGGTTTCATCCCGGCAGAGTGCTTGTGAGTGAAACAGCTGGGAGGACCTCGACTCCCCTGGTGTCGTAGCCTGTGAGGAAGTGCAAGCTTCTTTCTGAATGGGGGACATTAATGTCTGTCCTGGCTGTCCTAGGATCAGAGCTAGCCGTGGAAGGACACCCTAAAGTTTGCAGACCTCGGAGAGCATGTATGTGGGCGTGTCTTTCCCTTGGTCTGCTTGTCAGTGGTTTTGTGCCTGATCATCCAGGTCAGGGAGGGGGTGAAGACTGGACAGTCTTAAGCCGTCATGCTAGGAATTGGACTCAGTGATTCAGAGTAGATCAGGGAAACTGCATTTTGAATACCCGGTGGTGGACTGACCAGGTCTCTGAGGATTTGGGGAAGCCACTGCCCACCACGCACAGCGACCTGAGAGCTCACTCAAAAGGGACACCCAGCCTGGTCTCATCTTTGGGGTGGAGGGAAGGATCTCAACCCCGTCAGCATGAGGGTGGCCAGCTGTGTGGGTGTGCATGGCAGGAACGCAGACAGCCCTGGCGGGGGCGGGGAGCCTGGACGCACCCATGTTTGTTTACTGGCCTCACCTGGTACCAGCTAATTATGCTTGAGAGCCTGCTCACACCCGAAGAAATTATTCATTCCGACCCTGCCCTCCTTACTCCCCAGCCTGAAGCTTTCACGAGTCTCCGCCCAGCAGAGACTGCATTTCATTCCCAGCAGCAGTAACTGGCAACCTTTCAATGTGACACAAGGGTTTTTCATTAGAGCCACAGGAAACCCCCAGATAGAGAGGAGGAGGGAGAGGAGACGGGTGTTAGCAGGAGATAAAGCAGCCTGGAGCCTTGGTCTGTCAGCGGCTCGGTGGGGGTGAGAACAGGGAGGTGGCGCTGGCAGCTGGCCTTGGGTGCCACTGCTCTGCTCGCCAGAGGTGACAGCTGAGCTATCTCAGGTGGGCGGACCTGGGTTCCCTGGACCTGCTCCTGGTGATCGTGGTAATTAGCCAGAAGCCATCAGGCAAAGGACCACAGCCTGCTGAGAAAGGGTGCATGTGGTTTTCCCCTTAGTTCTCTGAAACTGAAACTGGGGAGAGGGCAGGAGGGCTGGTGATCCTAAAAGTCCAGTTCTAAAAAAGGCAGGAGTCAAGATTGGGTCAAAGGATGCAGCCAGACACAGCTGAGAAGAGAAAAAGGAAACTGCAAAGTAAAGGAGCTGAACCACACGATGTAGGGGATGGATGTGGAGCCAGCCATCTAGGTTTGGATTCCGCCTCTGCCACTCTCTAACTGGGTGATCTTGGGCAGGTTGCTTCAGCTCTCTGTGCCTCGGTTCACCTCTTGAAAGGGGAGACAGCAGTGGTGTTTAACTAACAGGGTTCTGAGTTAATCCTCTGTGAGAGCTTGATCCAGTCCTTGGCACTTACAACAGTTGCAGTGAAAGTGAACAATTATTATTTTCCAGTGTGATGCTTTGGAAAGGAGCAGAATTCAAGTACATAAAATGGCATGAACCTGCTGTGTGGTGTCCAGAGGGACAGAGGACAGGCCAAGGAAAGAGGCTGGCCCTGCAGATGGCAGTTCTTCCCACCTCTTTCTTTTCACTGTCCAGGTCAGAGAGTCTTGCAGGCTGCCGAAGGCTGGCCCTGCAGTCTCTAGTCTGTGGGTCTCCCTGGGCTGCCTGCTCTGGTACCATGAACCTGGAACCTTTGAGGTAGGAGTTTGGCTCTTCTGTGCAGATTTTCCTGGGTCATCTTGATTTCACCTCTTCTGTCTCACTGTCCCCATGAATTGTCAAATGTCCCAAAATGCCTACATCATGGCCACCAAACTACATTTCCTAGAAGCAGTACCAAAGCCCGTCTGAAATGTCACCCAGTTTTGGCTTCGGAAAGTATGGTCCCTGCACACACAAATGAATTTTCCTGAAAAATAATGCTTAACACCTTGAGCTTTTCATTCTAATTATTTTGAATGAGAATATTGCTTAAAAATGCCCTTGCCTACTTAAAGAAAGAATACCGCCTTTCAGTTAAGTTTTCTGGATAATTCAGGGTCAGTGTTCATATATTGTGCTTTAAAATTCTGTCAGTGATCAAGGTCTTATCAAAATGTTTCCCTTTCCCCTAGTAAAGCAAAAGTGCTGGTCGTTCAGTCATTTCCAACTCTGTGACCCCATAAACTGTAGCCCATCAGGCTCATCTGTCCATGGAATTCTCCAGGCAGGCATACTAGAGCAGTGTGCCATTCCCTTCTCCAGGGGATCTTCCTGACCTAGGGATCAAACATGGGTCTCCTGCATTGCAGGCAGATTCTTTACTATCTGAGCCATCAGGGCACCAGATCAGTATGTTCTTTGAGTCTGTTTTTACTTTTTAGTTGCTGCCTTGTTTTCTTATTTCTGTCAGCATGGCTTGTCTCCAGTAGCCCTTCTTCCTCTCTAAACTATTCCCATTTTCAATATGTAGCAGGCCAGGTGTATCAGTTAGCTATTGCTGAGTAACAAACCACGTGAAAACATAGTGTCTTCAAACAAGTGACATTAACCATTGCTCACATGACTACCTGCCAGTCTGTGCGCTCACATGTCTGTGTACATATGTCTATGTCTCTGGACCCCCTCGTGTCTGTGTGCCTCTGTGGATTCGGTTGGCTACTCTACTGATCTTGCCTGGGATCTCTCATGTGTTTGGTTCAGCTGGTTTAGGATGACCTCAGCTGGGACCATTGGGCAGAGCTTTGCATGCTCTCCCATCCTCCAGCAGGCCGGTTTGACCTTGTCTGCCTGGGGACAGAAGGATTGCAAGCAAGAGAGCAGAAACATGCAGAGTTCCTTGAGGCTTGAAACTGGCATTTTAACACTTCTGCTGCATTTTATTAACAAAAGCAAGTCACAGGCCCAGATCAGATTCAAGGACTAGGGAAATAGACTCCAATTTTTAAAACGGATCAACCACACCAGAAAATCAAATAATCAAGTTCTTTAGTCTCCACCCAAAAGCAAGAGGAAAAGAGTCTTCATGAGGTGTGCTCTTCTTAATAACAGGCATTGAGCCTTGGGGCATATGTATTTCATTGCAGACTCTGCTCCGAGGCCCTTTTGGTCATTTACCTATGTTTCCTCAATAGGTGAAATTGCCAAATAGATGAGGTCTTGCTCTTCTTTACAAGAGTGCTCAAGGGGATCCACATTTTATTCAGCACAGCTTTATAGCATTGGGCAAACCAACTTTGAGAATGCAAAAATCTATACATTTTAGTTCCAAATTGTCTGGAAAGTCTATATTTTGCTGTTTCTCCACTTTTAGTGGCACTGAGCTCTGGCCAGTCACTGCCTGGATCATGCAAAGCAGTCCCACATGGAGAAATAGTGTTGTGTGATTTTTTTATCTGCTCCTGCACTTAGCTTATCCTTATCTGATCCTTGGGAGACATGTGTGCATCACAGCCAACTGATGAATTGATTTTTTACCATCACCTTGCCTGCCTATGTCCGAGATCACTGCTGCCCCCTGAAATTATAGCTGGTTCCTCCTCTGCTTCCTGACCCCTCTGTGATCATGAAATGTAATTCATGAAATGAGATAATGAGCAAGGGACTGCAGACCCTAAGGGTCTATCTGCAGTCCGTGGGGTCGCTGTGGGTCGGACACGACTGAGTGAGTTCACTTTCACTTTTCACCTTCACACATTGGAGAAGGAAATGGCAACCCACTCCAGTGTTCTTGCCTGGAGAATCCCAGGGATGGGGGAGCCTGGTGGGCTTCCATCTATGGGGTCACACAGAGTCGGAAACAACTGAAGTGACTTAGCAGCAGCAGCAGCAGGGTGATAGAAGTCTGTGAACTTAATGTCTCATGATAGTTTCAGGGAGGAAAAAAAGGGGGCCGAAGAGGTCATTACAACATTGCTTTTATGTGATTCCAGATACCGCAGAGTCCTTGCTTCTCTTTCCCAGCTCATGTTCAGTCCAGTTCAGTTCGGTTCAGTCGCTCAGTCGTGTCCGACTCTCTGCGACCCCATGAATCACAGCACGCCAGGCTTCCCTGTCCATCACCAACTCCTGGAGTTCACTCAAACTCATGTCCATTGAGTTGGTGATGCCATCCAGCCATCTCATTCTCTGTTGTCCCCATCTCCTTCCGCCCCCAATCCCTCCCAGCATCAGAGTCTTTTCCAATGAGTCAACTCATTGCATGAGGTGGCCAAAGTATTAGAATTTCAGCTTTAGCATCAGTCCTTCCAATGAACACCCAGGATTGATCTCCTCTAGAATGGACTGGTTGGATCTCCTTGCAGTCCAAGGGACTCTCAAGAGTCTTCTCCAGCACCACAGTTCAAAAGCATCAGTTCTTCGGCCCTCAGCTTTCTTCACAGTCCAACTCTCACATCCATACATGACCACTGGAAAAACCATAGTCTTGACTAGACGGACCTTTGTTGGCAAAGTAATGTCTCTGCTTTTTAATATGCTATCTAGATTGGTCATAACTTTCCTTCCAAGGAGTAAGCGTCTTTTAATTTCATGGCTGCAATCAGCATCTGCAGTGATTTTGGAGCCCAAAAATACAAAGTCTGACACTGTTTCCACTGTTTCCCCATCTATTTTCCATGAAGTGATGGGACCGGATGCCATGATCTTAGTTTTCTGAATGTTGAGCTTCAAGCCAACCTTTTCACTCTCCTCTTTCACTTTCATCAAGAGGCTTTTTAGTTCTTGTTCACTTTCTGCCATAAGGGTGGTGTCACCTGCATATCTGAGGTTATTGTTATTTCTCCCAGCAATCTTGGTTCCAGCTTGTGCTTCTTCCAGCCCAGCGTTCCTCATGATGTACTCTGCATATAAGTTAAATAAGCAGGGTGACAATATATGACCTTGACGCACTCCTTTTCCTGTTTGGAACCAGTCTGTTGTTCTATGTCCAGTTCTGACTGTTGCTTCCTGACCTGCCTACAGGTTTCTCAAGAGGCAGGTCAGGTGGTCTGGTATTCCCATCTCTTTCAGAATTTTCCACAGTTTATTGTGATCCACACAGCTCATGTTAGGTGATAGTAAAGAAAACGCCAGAGGTAACAGTGTAGACAGGGTGCCTGTATCCAGACCAAGACCTAGAAAGGCCGTGACAGCTGGCCTGGCATATGCTCTTCTGTCCGAGGGGCCACATTCACCTCCATGGCCCTTCCCTCAACCCGAGTTTCTCTGTTGCATATCTTTTCTCTGGGTGGCCCATAATTAAGGAATTCTTTCTTTATATTGTCTTCCCTCCCCACTTTTTCCAACGTGAAGAAAGAGAGATGCATGAGTTAATAAGAAGCAGCCTTTTTTCTTCTGCGTCTGCAGTGCTGCTCTGCTTTCCATTCCCTCCCCATTCAGATCCTCTTCCTGCCCAGTCCCGCTTTGTGTATCATCGTTTAGACAGTACATGTACCAAAGGGGGTGCAACCACACTGTCCTGTTCACCCTTCTCACATTCTGCCTTCAGGTTTCCTTCCCACGAGAGGCCCTGACCTCCTGGGGAATGCAGCAGCACATTTGTGTTGTATTTCTAGAGTCACAGTGATGTGCCCTCTCCCAGAATGCTTTGTATTCCATGTCCTTGCTCCCCTTGAGTAATCACTCCCCACAGCTGCAAGCCAGCCCTCACTGCCCATTTTCCTTGGAGCCTGACAGCATCTCTCCTTCTCCCCGCTCATATACTATGTACCAATGCCATGTATATACTTCATTCTTGGGCTGCTATGTAGGGAAAAAATACAGTCTTCCTTTCCCTGTGTCTTTCCTTTACTCTGACGCTACCATCAGGTGGCTCAGACGTTAAAGACTCCGCCTGCAGTGCGGGAGACCTGAGTTCATTCCCTTGGTCGGGAAGATCCCCTGGAGAAGGGAATGGCAATCCACCCCAATATTCTTGCCTGGAGAATTCCACGGACGGAGGAGCCTGGCGGGCTACAGTCCATGGGGTCGCAAAGGTTCGGACATGACTGAGCGACTAACCCTTTCATTTTCTCACGCCACCATACTCACGGCTCTGTTGACACTAGATACAAGCGGATATTTCCCCCACACCAGACGATTCTCTGACACCAGCTGGGTGTCCTCAATTTAACTTAGTCTGACACTCTACCTGGAGGTAGTGCCAGAGTTCAGTTGGTAAAGAATCTACCTGCTATGCGGGAGAACCCGGTTCGATTCCTGGGTTGGGAAGAGCCCCTGGAGAAGGGGTGGGCTACCCACTGCAGTACTTTTGGGCTTCCCTGATGGCTCAGCAGGTAAAGAATCTGCCTGCAGTGTGGGAGACCTGGGTTCCATCCGTGGGTTGGGAAGATACCCCGGAGAAGGGAAAGGGTACCCACTCCGGTATTCTGGCTAGAGAATTCCATGGACTGTAGAGTCCAAGGGGCCACGAAGAGTCGGAAACAACTGAGCAACTTTCACTCACCCTGCTTCGGATGCCAGTCCTTAGGTTCCCCACAACTTCTGACTTGGCTATAAACAGAAGTTCCCATGACCCCTTCCTTGGGTTTGGTTAATTTATGCAGTGTCTCACAGAACTCTGGGAAACACTTTCACTTACCAGTTTATTAAAGGATACAGCTGAATAGCAGGACAAAAATGTACATAGGGCCAGGTTGGGGAGGGTCCCGAGCCCAGGCGCTCCTGTCCCTGTGGGGTTGGAGTGCATCACCCTCTCTGTCTGGATGTGTTCACCTCAGGAAGCATGAAATTGGCCCATGTGGCAAAGGGATGCCTGCCCTTGGAGCTATCACAGCACCAACTTATCTTTTGATCCTGCTGTCACAGTGCTCACTTAGAGCTCCCGTGCCTGTCCATTCTCACCTGAGATGCTGGACAGCTTGTATGGATGAAGCCTTGCCCACACCAAATGTACCACCAGCAAGAGACTTACAGGACAGTGTGCGTACACTGCCCGTGGTGGTTGCAAATATCTGTCTTATAGTTGTGGGGTAACTGGAGGACTCTTGAAACGCTTTCCTATTTTCTTATCAAAAGGTCCTGAGGGCTCATCAAGGCCATTAGGTAATATATGGCAAACTTGCCTTATAGCATGCCAGGCTCCTCTCTCCATGGAATTCGCCAGGCGAGAATACTGGAGTGGGTTGCCATTCCCTTCTCCAGGGGATCTTCCTGACCCAGGGATCAAACCTGGGTCTCCCTCATCACAGGCAGATTCTTTACCATCTGAGCCACCAGGGAATCCCCAAACGCGACATAGATCAGTTCAATGGCTCACCAAAGAACCAGAAACCAAAGCGTTTCAATTTGATCCACTGCTCCTCGCACCCCATGGGGTTACAGTCCTTGCATGAGACAATGTGTTTCAATCTAAAATATCACAGGCTCCTTCACCTTCATTTGATGAATAAAACATCCTGAGCCTCTCAGAAAATTGAAGAACGGGATGTGGTGCTTCTCAAACTTTAACTTGCATATCGTTTACCTGGTGATCTTATTACCAATGCAGATTCTGACTCAGTAGGTCTGGGTGGGGCCTGAGCTTCTGCATTTCTTACAAGCTCCCAGGTGATGCCTGTCCTGCACTTCATGGACCACGTTTTTGAGTAGCAATGAGATGGAGCTGCCAACAAATTTCTTCACATTCTCAGAAGTAAGCTACTTGGCCACGCCTGCTCTTTGCAATTCAGTAGCAGGAATTGTGACTCTGAATCTGCCATTACAGGGGAAGCTGGTGACACTCAAGATGGCAATGCTTACGGGAAAGTTCTATTGTGGATGGACAACCATAAGAAGATTTATACCTGTTGGTCCAATAATTCCACTTATGGATATGAATTCTGAATAAATAACCTAAAAGACAGAAAAACTTACATGAACAATGGTGTTTTACTGTAGCCAGAACTATATGTACTAAAAGAAAAAGTCTATGTCTAATATAAAGGAAATGATTACATAAATTATAATAAATTCATTTAAGATACTAATAATATTGTGGACAAATATTTGTCTTCTCTCTCTCCCCAAAAGTAACATGTCAGTAAAGGAATAAAAATAGTATAAACTCATAAGCTAAACAAATGAATGAATGAACAATTTCCACACATTTTTCCAAGATCACAAGTTTATGTGAGTAAGGAGCATGACCACAGGCTTCTGTCACTGTTCGTAATGTTGTGCTTCTTTTTATTGGGTGGTGAGTTCAAGGGTGATGCTTTTATAATTTTTATGCCAGAAATGTTTCAAAATTTAATAAAAAAGAAATTGAATGGGGATGGAATGAAGAACATTATGACCTCCTTGTTAGGGGTAGAAGAATTATAACAAAACCAGTTTGCCCAGCAAAATCTGGCTTTGGTTCTTGAAGGCACCCAGGACCATGGGAGGCAAGAAGGAGGCATGGGGGTAACCCCAGAGGAATAGGTAGTCAGTCTCTGGAGCTTCTGCATCCATGATTCAAAGCCCACAAAGAGACCCTCTCTCCCCACTAATGACAAACACAGGAGGTGGACACTTTATTCTCTGGAGAAATTGAGTCCCATTAGCTCAGAACTCAGACACATCACATCACAAACGGCAAGCTGAAAGCAAGAGAATTACTGAGTGAGTTGCATACGAACTATGGGACCCCTGACTCCCCCCATGCCTTGCTCTCAGGAGCCTGATGTAGATGCCCATAGGCAAGAGACTGCTAACTGTAACACGCAGGCCAAATCCATTCCACTCCACTCCATGTGTTTACAAATAAAGTTTTATTGGAACACAGTCACACACATTTATTCACGAATTATCTGTGGCTGCTTTTGTGCCATAATAGAAGAGCTAAGTAGTTGCAACAGACACCATCTGGTCTGCCAAGCCTAAAATATTTCAGTCTTGCAGAACAAGTTTGTTTACCACTACTTTGGGTTTCTCTGGTGGCTCAGAGGTAAAGAATCTGCCTGCCAGTGCAAGAGACTCAGGTTTGATCCCTGGATTGCAAAGATGCCTTGGAATAGGAAATGGCAACCTGCTCCAATTCTCTTGCCTGGAAAATTCCATGGACAGAGGAGCCTAGTGGGCTACAGTCTAGCGGAATGCAAAGAGTCAGACACGACTGAATGACTGAGCACACAATATCCCCAGAAACCTAAGAAGATATTTCATTCATAAAAGAAGAACTAGATACTATGATAAACAAGAGTGAACTCTGGAAATGTAAGAAAGTGATAGTCCATAGTGGAAAAAATAAAGAAAATTTCTGAAGAACCATTAGACAAGAAGACAAGAGAACAAAAAAAAACAGAAAATTTAGGAATATTGGATTATCAATTCCAACATTTAATTTAAAAGAATTATAAAAAGAGAAAACCAAGGAGATGAAGGTTATGAAATTACCAAAGAAATACCATGAGATTTCTGGGAAATATATATATATGCATATGGGGCTTCCCTGGTGACTCAGAGGCTGAAGCGTCTGCCTGCAATGCAGGAGACCTGGGTTTGATCCCTGGATTGGGAAGATCCCCTGGAGAAGGAAATGGCAACCCACTCCAGTATTCTTGCCTGGAGAATCCCATGGAGGGAGGAGCCTGGTAGGCTACAGTCCATGGGGTCGCAAAGAGTTGGACACGACTGAGCGACTTCACGACGATGATATTTTTACCTTGTGATTGCCCATTGTGCACAGCGAATAAAAGCTACCAGCAAGGGTCCTGGGGAAATTTGAAAGCACTGTAGCAATAAAGGGAGAAGGCGATGGCACCCACTCCAGTGTTCTTGCCTGGAGAATCCCAGGGACGGCGGAGCCTGGTGGGCTGCCACCTATGGGGTCGCACGGAGTTGGACATGACTGAAGCGACTTAACAGCAGCAGCAGCCACATGGCAATGAAGAGACGACTCTAAGCTTCCAGAGAGAAAAGAAACCAAACAAAAGAACAAAAATTAAAGTGGATTCAGACTCCTTAATAGTACCGTAACAAACTGGATATCAAAAGAAATGGAGCAATGCCTTCAAAATTCTGAGAAAAATGATTTTCAACTCAGGGTTCTATATCCAGCACTGTGAGTGAAGTATAAAGTAAAAGTGTTTTTAGGCCTGCAAAGACTCAAAATATTTAGCTCTTGTGTATCTTTTCTTAGGAAACTGCTAAAGGATGTGCTTCAGCACAACCAGGGAGTAAACCCAATAGACATGCATGGAATCCAGGAAACCAGGGCTCCAACAGAAGTGAAGGAAGGCCCGAGATGATAGTTTTGCATCAAGCCTAGAGAACAAACGGTTCAGACTAGAGCAAGAGGACTCCAGACTTTGGGGAGAGGGCGTCCAGGAGGCAGAGAGAGAGAACTGATTGATTATCTGATGTGCTGTGGCAAAGTATTGCTAGCTGTTTTTTACAGATTTGTTAGAACACTTTAAAAATGTAATACACTGCTGAGCCCAGCAGCAAACAATTATTACATAGTTTAATGACATGGACACTGACTACCGATATAACAGAAGTGTTCTATTTGGAGGATCACGGGAGGAAATGGTGGAGGGAGTTGGGGACTGGTAAGTAGAAAGTTAATCTTTGTTTAAAATTGATAATCAGAAGCAGGTGTGGAAACATAATTTAGGAATATCCAGGTAAATGCTAAAAAAAAAATTAAGACAATAAGTGATCTGTGAGAAGGGATAGGAGAAAACACATTGCTATTGCTTTTTGTACAGGAAAGTGTTTAGCACTATTTTATCATTTTAACTACGTGAACTTTAAAAAAATGAAATTCTATTTAAAAAGATTATGACTTTTCAAATTATAACTGTAAAAACTGAGTTACTTTTTGGGAAAATGCTTTAAATAGGTTAACTCCTGTTGGTCTGCCAGGACTTTGAAGGCTTTATAGTAAAGAAATCCAGCTGTGAATGCTGGGCTGGCAGCCTTGAAAAACTGTACCATCCGCTGTGTGCCCCAGAGGCCCTGAGGTCTGCAGTCCTCCTGGGAGGGTGATGGACCAGTGTATCAGTAAAGCTAGCATAAGCAGGGAGGATGCACCAAGGTTCAGGGAAAGAGTTAGATGGGAAAAAGATATACAATGTGTGTGTGTACTGTGACTGCAATAATGCAGAAACAATATGTCCATCACGGGGAGAGAACAAAGACAGATGAAACCAGTTTGAGTTGTCAGAAGTGGGAGTGGAGGTAATTTTTTTCCCCTTTAACTTGGAATTATATGAAGACTGATGTGATGCTTGCGTTAAACAGAATACCTGTTGTTATAGGAAATCGGTGGTATTCTTTGCTCTGCTTTCCTCCTGCAGCTTAATTGCTTACACGGAACAGTACGTGGAATATGACCCTTTGATCACACCAGCTGAGCCATCCAATCCCTGGATCAGTGATGATATCGCTTTATGGGACATAGAGATGAGGTAAAAAAACAATGTTTTAATGTTTGGAAGTGGGGGGAGGAACACATTGCATGAGATCATGAGAGTATTATTATACCCTATCCTAATTTGACTCTTTTTATCAATAGAACAGAAGCTCCTCGCGTAACCACCCAAATGATTTCCTTGCCCATGGTTTCTACCTCTTTATAGCATTGTATGTGGATCCTTTACCCTCTAACTGCTCTCTGATTGTCTGAATGTTATGGTAACTGGGACACAGTTGCTAGTTCTGACTGCTGGAGGGCAAGAATCTGTGGATCATTTGCTTTTCACCCATTAGCAACAGCAACAATAATAGCTTGCATTTACTCTGTACTTGGCCTCTACTAAGTATCTTCCAATGAGTCACCACAACAGGTAGACGTTATTCTCAGAATTGAACAGATGGAAAACGGGAGTTAATGGACTTGCTCAAGGTCTCACAGCAAGAAGGTGGTAGAATTAGGATTAGAACCCAGGCAGAGGGCCGCAGAGCTGTGGTCTTCATCTCTCTGCTCTTCTGGAGTAGCAGGCACAATGGTTCCATTCAGAAGTTCCTTATGGACGAGAGAAAAGTGTAAAGTATTAGTTGCTCAGTCTGACTCTTTGCGACCGCATGGACTGTAGCCCTCCAGGCTCCTCTGTCCATGGAATTCTCCAGGCAAGAATACTGGAGTGGGTTGCCATTTCCTTCTCCAGGGGATCTTCCCGAATGCAGGGATCGATCCTAGGCTCCTGCATTGCAGGAGGATTCTTTACTGTCTGAGCCACCAGGGAAGCCCATACAGATGAGAGAAGCTAGTGTGTTTACTTAATAGCTAAGCAACTAAAGCCCAGGGGGGTCTTCGACCACATTGGAGATTACAGAAGGAACCCAGTATGTTGAGCCTTTGCACCCTCTGCCCCTTGGCTAGACAATTCTTTATTTTGTTCTTCATTTCTTTGTGTCTCTCTCATTCTCTTTCACCCTTGTCTTTTTCTCTGACTCCTTTCCTTATAATGGAAACCTTGTAAGAAGGAATAGAAGTCATAGATGCTCGTTATAAAAAGTTCAAACTCTTTGTGTGCATTCGTGTGTGCTCAGTTGCTTCAGTCGGGTCTGACTCTTTGCAACCCCATGGATTGTAGCCCACCAGGCTCCTCTGTCCATGGGATTCTCCCAGGCAAAAATGCTGGGGTGGGTTGCCATGCCCTCCTCCAGGGGAGCTTCCCGACCCAGGGATCGAACCTGTATCTCATGTCTCCTGCATTAGCAGGTGGGTTCTTTACCACTAAGCACCACCTGGGAAGCCCTTCAAACTGTTCAAATGTTTATAAGAAAGAAAACTCTCTCTCGCTCCACCCCAGTCTCACTTTCCAGAAAGAGCCTTTGTTGATAATTTAATGCCGTGGTTCCCAAACTACACCCAAGCACTCTGGGCTGCTGCAGAGAACTCAGGATTCCTGGGAGACATTCTATGTCGTTAAGGAAAACACTGATGTTCGACCTATGTCAGATACTGTATAAGCGACTAGCTTAAGGTGGTTCCCTGTTTTCAACATTAGGTCACATTTTTTTTTTTGTAATTAATTTATTTTTTATTGGAGGCAAATTCTTTTACAATATTATATTGGTTGGTTTTGCCATACATTGACATGAATTCGCCCCGGGTTTACATAAGTTCCCCCTCCTGAACCCCCCTCCCACCTCCCTCCTCCCTTTATCCTCCCTCTGGGTCATCCCCGCATGCCCGCCCCGAGCATCCTATAACATGCATTGACCCTGAACTAGTGATTCATTTCACATATGACAACATACGTGTTTCAATGACATTCTCCCAAATCATCCCACCCTCACCCTCTCCCACAGAGTCCCAAAGACTGATCTATACATCTGTGTCTCTTTTGCTGTCTCGTATTCAGGGTTATCATTTGCATCTTTCTAAATTCCATATATATGCGTTAGTATGCTGTATTGGTGTTTTTCTTTCTGGCTTACTTCACTCTGTATAATAGGCTCCAGTTTCATCCACCTCATTAGAACTGATTCAAATGTATTCTTTTTAATGGCTGAATAATACTCCATTGTGTATATGTACCAAAGCTTTCTTATCCATTCGTCTGCAGATGGACATCTAGGTTGCTTCCATGTCCTGGCTATTATAAACAGTGCTGCAATGTCACATTATACTCCTTTCAGTGATGCTGTATCTTTGCAAATCTGGGTGTTCGGGGCAGTTGCTGTGATAAAAAGCAATTACTGGGCAAAAATCAACACGGGATAGGAAATGAAGGTGGCGGGGTTGAGAAGATGTGCAGTGCTCCACAGCACATGTGTGCTCATTTAGGAACAAAGTAAACATACTATATTTTCTTCCAATTTATATATATTTCAAATAACTTTGAAACAAAAAAAACAACCCAAGAATTATCAATCTTTTTCATCTTTGCAAATCTGACAGATTAAAATAAACATCTCATTTTGCTTGTATTTTTTGTTAAAATACTTGAGAATCTATTCTTCCGATCACTAGATACTCATTTTTCTTTGGTGGCGTGCCTGTTTTTTGTGTTCTTTGCCATTTTTCTAGGGATGTGTTTTGCCTTGGACGTTGGGATAGAAAGCAGTCACATTTACCCGGATCACATAGTTAATGTGTTTCCCAGCTGTTTGTTTTCTCAATCTACTTTTCCTCCTTGTTTCTTTTTCTCTTCCTTGAGTTTTACTTTATTAGTCAAGTTTTCTGTTAGCTTTGTTACCCTAGTTCTGATCTAGTCGTGTGTGTGTGTGTGTGTGTGTGTGTTAAGTCACATCAGTTGTGTCCGACTCTTTGTAACCCTATGAACTGTAGTCTGCCAGGCTCCTCTGTCCATGGAATTTCCCATGCCAGAATACTGGAGTGGGTTGCCATTTCCTCCTCCAGTGGATCTTCCTCACCCAGGGACTGAACTCGTGTCTCTTATGTCTCCTGCATTAGTTAGGTGGGTTCTTTACCACTGGTGCCCCCTGGGAAGCCCATGTAAGAAATGTAGTTTCTTTCTCGTTATTTCTGACATGCCCTTGGTAGTCCCTTTGATCTGATCCTAGAACTTGAATCTCTCCTTAACTTGCTTCTCTTCTCTCTCCCTTCCCTCTATTGCTACTCTTTTCTCTATCCTGCCCTCTCTTCAGGAAATCCTTTTGTAGGAACTCTGGTCATCCGGGGTGTAGTAGCACTATCTCTTATCTTTTCTCTATCAAAAATTCCATCTCTTAGTCTTTTTGTTCTATATTCAAGATTAGAATCTCTTGAGTTACTCTTCAGAGTCACCAGTCTCAATGGTATCCATTCTGTGATTTTATACTTTAACGAGGTTTTCTTTTCCTACTGAGTGTTGGGAGGGGCAGTTGACATTTGTGCTTTTAATTTCCAAGAGTTTATAATATTCTTGGACTGCTTTTTCTTCACAGCCTGCTCTGTTCTAATGATGTTTTTCCTCTTGAATTGCCCTGAGGATGGAATTCAGATTTTTTTCATAACTCCCCTCTATTTCTGCCACTTAGTTTATTTCACAGGGCATCATCGATCAGAGAATCATTGTTTCATTACCCCAATCACTGTTCAGAGCAGATCAGTCCTTCCAGACAATTTGGGGTACTACTGGTTTTCGTAAATGAAGCTCTTGACTTTCAATTTTCACTATATATTAGAACCACCTGGAGAACTTATTTTTAAAAATATCAGTGCCTAGTCCCCTCTCCAGGTCAGTTAAGTAATAATTTCTGGCAGCGGTGCACTGTTGGTTTTTTTTTTTAATTTTATGCTAATTACAGTCCTGATCTGGAAGGACTATACCAGTAGCTGGTGAGGGTTCCCTCAGTAATTGTTTGGATGCTCATTAACATACAGAAGGCCCAGGGTGCTTTGGGGTACCTATATTTTTAGCAAGCATTCTAAGCAATTCTGAGGCACAGCACAGGTTGAGAAGCCCTGATATGGCTCCTGATTTCCCCCTACCTGGGGCAGGCTTTCCTCTGAGTAGGTCACCTGGCTGTATGGCCTCCTCTGCATGTAATACTGGGAGGAGGGCCTAGGTAAATCTGTGTGGGGTTCCTCTCTTTGTCCTAGACATGTGGTCCAAGAACAGACCAAAAGTCAGGGTACTCCCTTGAAGTAGAATAGTTGGCTGTGGGGATTCATGGGTGGTTCAAACCCAACCTTTCCTTAGCCTAGTGTTCCTGAAGTCAGTGTGGCCAGGTGTGCCACTCTGTTTCAGGCCCTGATGGGGTTTAAGCTATTCAGTTTCCTCTCCACAGTGCACCCCAAGAAGGCCACTCTTCTCCCATCTGTTGAGGGATCTTAGGGGAACACAAAGAGATCTGCAGAAACCAGTGAGAAGTAGGAGGAAACCTCAGCATCTTTGGAAGTCTCCCTGCCTTACTGAGATGTTTTCTCATCCTTTAGCTCTGCCACCCCTAGGTTACACAGGTACCACCCTCTGGTTTTACTTCCCATGTGAGAAGCTGGCCAGAAAATACCCCTCTTTTATTCAGAGACCCTCTCGGCCCAGGAAACCCGTGTCTCATATTTCTGAGTTTCTCCCCTATACACCCCCCATTCAGTACCTACCAACTGCCTCTACTTCCAGTCTTGCTGCTCAGGGCTTGGGGTTTCCCAGGCTTCTGCTGGCAACACCCAGTCACGTTATTCCCAGGTGGCCCCACTGGAAGCCTAGGTGGCCACGATCAGTTTTGCCACCAGTTCACCTGCTTCATAAGTTCCCAAAGTTCCTCAACATTTAGCCTCTGCTGGTAGGAAATTTATTTGCCTCTTACACTCCATGTTTTATTTTGTTTTTAATATTTCCCTGAACTCCAGATTCTTATCTGTTCCCTCCTCCTGGACCACTCTCACGGACCCTCACACGGCTGGCTTCCCTTTTCATTCAAGCCTCACTCAGCATTGGTGTCTTTTTCTCAGAAAAGTCTTTGGTGACCACTCACTTGTAGTGGCCACCCTACATCCGTCCAGTCTTTCTGGATCACATCCTCCCCCTGGATCTCTTTCTAAATAAGACTGACAGTTATTTTAACAACTAGACCTGTGTCTGGCAGGTAGTAGGCACTCAGAAAGTATAGGTTGGATTGGGGGGTGAATGGAGAAGTGACCATTTTGTTGGCAATACCGTTGGCATTTGGGAAAGAAAGAGAGGTTAAGTGCATGAATTTAGTTCACCTTGATGACATTGGGATTTCCTCCTTCTTTCTTGAAAGTCAGCAAAAAAAAAAAGCAAAAAGCATGATAGTTTGGGAAGATGGTGGCCACCTGGCCTGTGGTTTATTCAAATGTATCAGCACTTTGTCCCCAAGGGCCTCACTGCCCCCCAACTAGGTTCTGGCTCTGTTTTTACAGCTCAGGCTTCTACTGTAATCATAACATCTGACCTAACACCTACAGTGTTCTGTTCATCTTCAAGCTAGTTACACAGATACAAGGGAGAATGAAGAGAAGCTACGAGGCCCTCTTTCTTCTCCCAGCAGGACATTCCCACCCAGTCAGACACTGGCAGTGATTGGGAACCTGCCTCTGGTGATACGGAGTCAGGGATCAGCGCCAACATGCTTGTTCAGTCTAGAGATCAAACAGCCTTTGTGCATGAAACAAAGGTTGTATGTGACCAGCAAAATAATCAAAGGTCATCTTATTCTCAGTTTCAGTTTAGTTTAACTAATAAATAGTATTGAGACCTACTATGTGCTATCTTCTAAGTAAGAAAGTCTCTCAAGATGCCCACGTAGCGAGGTGAATAACGAGCTGTCTTACCTCCTGGCTCCAGGATTCCTCCTTGTTGGCAAAGGACATTAATGTCACTTGGGGCACAGAGTCAGGCCCTAACGGCAGGAGTGTTGGCAGAGATTCAACAACAAGTGGAGAGGTTGTGCCCCATAAGAAAATGAGATGAATGTACTTTTTGTCCCTAAGAGAGGAGACCGCAGGGCAGTGAAAAGTGAGGGTAGAGAGAGGAGCAGAGAGACAAGAGAGAGCAAGCCTCCGTTCAGAGCCATGAAAACCCCTAGTGCCGAGGTGTCCGAGGACTTTTCAAAGTGGGAATGCTGAATATGTGATTTCTAAATTGCCTGCTGCTGGATGGTGCATTGTGTTCCCCCTTTTCAAGACCCTCCAATTTCAGTAAAGGCTTCTACCCTCTCAAACACTTCACGTGAAGTTGGTTTTTAGTGGAGATGGGTGAAGTTGTATGGAAGAGTCGAGGCAGCATGGGAGACAGTAGGGGTCGCTTGGGACTTCATGTTCATCTGAGGTGGGCTGTGATTTCTCCTGGGTGTGAGTAAATGGGTACAGACTCTTTACGATGCCCAGGGCAGAGGGCATCACAGATAATGTCTGGATTCTACAGAGATGAACATACTGTCTCAGCCATGTAGGGTTTATAGACAAACCAGCCGAAGACAACAACGGGGATTAATAGAATAATTGGCAGGATGAAGCAGGATGTCGCACAGACAGTAAGAAATTGTGCTTTAATCCTCTCTCCTTCTCAGACAAACTATTAAATCTAGATATCCAAGAATGAGAAAGGGAATGTTCAGAGGGCAATACAAGACTGCCTCTTTAAAGGATATACGTGAAGTCTATTCAGTGAAAACTCTGAGAAGGCAAATTTAGATAAAGAAGATAGTGATTGCCAGGGCTCATCACTGAGAAAGAACCAGCCCCAAATTGCCAGATCTCAGTTGGAGAGAGCTCTGTCATCTGAGGGCCTCCCTGATAGCTCAGTTGGTAAAGAATCTGCCTGTAATGCAGGAGACCCCGGTTCAATTCCTGGGTCAGGAAGATCCGCTGGAGAAGAGATAGGCTACCTACTCCAGTATTCTTGGGCTTTCCTTGTGGCTCAGCTGGTAAAGAATCCGCCTGCAGTGTGGGAGACCTGGGTTTGATCCCTGGGTTGGGAAGATCCCCTGGAGAAGGGAAAGGCTACCCGCTGCAGGATTCTGGCCTGGAGAATCCCATGGACTGTGTAGTCTGTGGGGTCACAAGGACTGAGGTCACACTCACGTGACTGAGTGACTTTCACTTCACTCCACTCCACTGTCATCTGAATGCCACCAGGAAAGTGTCCCCGGGAAGATGCCATCAGCCAGATAGTGGCTCTAACAAGAACCTGGCATTGCCTGCAGGATTGGGGCTCATGACTTGCCCTCACCTCATGGTACTGGTTTGACCTTCTCTCTTTGCTGGGCAACAGGCACATGAGCAAAGAGCTACAAGGAACCCGGCTCATCCTACTTGGTCAAAGGCATCCACTCCCAACTAGCCCAGTGTGCTGAGGGCACAGACTGTCACTGAGCTACTCAGCAGCTTTGACGGAACTGTAAATCCACGTATTAGTCATCTCCCTCCCTATGGCCGTCAGTCTCCATATATGGCCCCAGCAGTGCTTTATTCTTTGTATGCAGGGACAGCTTCTTCCATGGAAAGCGGACACCTCCCTCCCTTTTCATCCGGGCTGGCCTTGATGCCTTATTTAACTGACAGAGTATGGCAGGAATAATATTCTGGGAACAGATCATAAAACAGCTCTTGGTCATTCGAGACATTTGCTCCTAAGACATTCTTTCTTAAAAACCTGTTGGCTATGAGAAACCCAAGCGATCAGGGAGATCATGGAGGTTGACAGCCTTGGCTGAACTTCTGCCCAAATCAGCATCATCTGCCATGTGATGAGCCATCTTGGATGTCCAACCCAGTCCACCCTTCAGATGACACCACCCCCAGCTACTATCCATCTACAACTCTTGAGAGACCGGAAGTGAGAACCTCCTAGCTGAGCCCAGTCAACCCATGGGATGTTGAAAGAGAAGAATAAATTGTTTCAAGCCACTGAGTTTGAAGATGGTTTGTTACACAGTAGCAAACAACAGGACCACTCCTTGTTGAAGCATTAGGACTCTGTATTGTGACTGTTCTTTCAATAACCTTGGTCTTGAGATGGACTCATTGGTTATTCACTCTTTAAGGAACAATCCCTTGTATCATAATTTTCCCAGTAACTCGAAACCTTTTGAAGATAGCTGGATGTTTTTATAGATAGATGCTTATTCTGAACCTGGCTTTATTATTCTCAATTTGGGAGAACAGCTGGAATGAAAGACAGACTCCCTAAAAGAGCCACCTGTCTTGGCTGCGTTAATTTGGGCTGCTCAGTGGGAGGGAGGAATTTGGTGAGAAGCAATGGGAACAGAAGAGAAATTAGAGCTGGGAAAAGGCATCCAGCTCACAATTAGAAATATGAGGACACATCAATGTCAATATAAGGGTACATCATCCACATTACTGTATACATTTTCTTACTGATTTCCCTTCAGTGTTAACCATTTGCTGTGTGAAAAGCACTATGAAAAATACAAAGATGTGGTCTCTGCCCTCAGAGAGCTCACAAGATAGCTGCAAAGACAGTGACATAAACCCTTTAAAAGTTAAGTGATGGTACAAAACCATAATTAGAGATATGTCATGAGAAAGCCTTTCTATACATTGGATGAAAATAGAGGGGCTGTGAGCTCCATGGATTATCTGAGACCCAGGGAAAGTTATTATACCAGTCACCTGGAGATGAGTGTACAAAGATAACTTTTCAGAATTACATTATAACCACAGAGGCCATTCCATGGTAGCAATATGTTCACATCTGATCTTGAACCTTCAAAGGGATGGTGCTTGGAAATAACCAAGAGGTACAAGAAAGACATGTATAGAAAAGTTGAATCCAAGAAGCTTTTAACAAAATAGATCCCAATGACCAGATTATTAGAAGAAAAAGAGCAGATGTAGGGTGTCCAGACACAGAAATAGGATTGTGACTAATGAGTAATTGAAGGAGCTCAGATGTACTAGGTTGCATAGTGTCACCTAAAAATGCAAGTCCTTCCCAGAATCTCAGAATGTGGCTTTATTTGGAAACAGAACCATTAAAGATGCAATTAGTTAAGATGAGGTCACCCAATCCAATATGTTGCTCTTGTTGTTTAGTCGCTAAGAGTCGTGTCCAACTCTTTTTCAACCCCATGGACTGTAGATCGCCAGGCTCCTCTGTCCATGGAATTCCCCAGGCAAGAATATTGGAGTGAGTTGCCATTTTCTTCTACAGGGGATCTTCCCGACCCAGGGATTGAACCCGCGCTGACTGCATTGGCAGGCAGATTCTTTACCACTGAGCCACCAGGGAAGTCCAATCCAATATGACTGATGTCTTTATAAGGAGAGAAAACAGAAACACCGACACATACAGAGTAAATGCCGTGTGCAAAACCAGATGCAGGGGCAGAGGCTGGGGTGATGCGTGGGCAGGCCATGGATGCCAAGGATGTCTGGCAGCATCAGAAGCTAAGAGGAAGGCAGGGAACAGGTTTTCCTCTAAAGCCTTCAGAGAGAGCGTGGCCCAGTTAACACCTTGATTTCAGATTTCTAGCCTCTAGAACTGTGAGAGAATAAATTTCTCTTTTAAGCCATCCAGTTTGTTGGTATGTTGGCCACGTAGGAAACCACCACACCAGGGTAGCCTGTCTCTCCAAAACTCCTTGTTTCTGCTGAAGGCTGAGCTTGTGGCTTTCTGTGTATCAGACATCTGTCCTAGGGCTCTGCATCTAGAAACACCCCTGGCTCTCTGGCTTACCCCCAAAATGACCCTTATCCTCCACCACCCTGCTGGGGTGAATACGGACTCACTGCTTGCAAACCAGAAAGTGGTGACCCTGGTGGTGGATGTGTGTCCATAAGGCAGTCACGACAAAGACTGAGCAACTTTCCACACCTGGCTTTCTGGGCACAGCCACTGATTGGGGTACAGCTGTCATCAGCACCATCCCCAAAGAGCCCTGCAACCTTGGTGGCCATCCCAGGTCACAGCATGACCCTGGCAGAAGCAGGTGCGTTCCTGCAGCTCGGTGGGGCTTCCGTTTGCGGCTCGCCTCAATCCCAGGGTGGGGATAGTAACAGCGCTTTTTGTCCTCTGGAAAGCTGTTGAGTTTGATTCTGTGGCTTGAGTTAGAGAATCTAGGATCTGTCTTCCTGGCTCATTACAGAAAGCCCAGCCTAGAACTTTGGGGAAAAATCTTTTTTGGAATTCCTCATTGTTGGTGGCTCAAATGGTAAAGAATCTGCCTGCAATGCGGGAGACCTGGGTTTGATCCCTGAGTTGGAAAGATGCCATAGGGGAGGGCATGACAACCCACTCCAGTATTCTTGCCTGAGAAATTCCATGGAAGACATCATAAAAAATTTGTGTCTATTTTTAAAAAGAAGGGAAATATGTGGATGTGATCGCTGTACACTGCACTACAGTGCAGGGCTCGCAGCTTAGTGCTTGCAGATAAAATGCACCTTCTTTACATCATTTGCTGAGGCTACAGTGTAGTGGTTCTGAACCCTATGGGCAAGAGCCTTTTAACGTGGCTAGCATTCATTCTGGAGAAGGCAATAGCATCCCACTCCAGTGTTCTTGCCTGGAGAATCCCAGGGACTGCAGAGCCTGGTGGGCTGCCGTCTATGGGGTCGCGCAGAGTCAGACACGACTGAAGCAACTTAGCAGCAGCAGCAGCAGCATTCATTCCACACCAACACACTTTCTGGTTCCACCTTCCATCCTTGGCAACAGAGCCGTATGAGGAGAATGTGTTTGGACTTGGGGAATGAAGAGAAGGCTACTGTTGAGCTCCTTTCAAAAAGCCTGAAAATGAATGGGATATTTTCTCCACCAGTTTTTGAAGTTTTCTCGTATCAAGCCAAATGACAATGAAGCCATTCTGGGCTGTGCTTAGTCATTCAGTTGTGCCCGATTCTTTGCAACCCCAGGGACTATAGCCCGCCGGGTTCCTCTGTCCATGGGGATTCTCCAGGCAAGAATACTAGAGTGGGATGCCATGCCCTCCATGACGATGAAGCTACATACTTCATTATTTGGCTCTCCAGAGATATACCTTCACCACCCTAGAATTTAACATTATGCTTTTGACTTCTGTTGAAAGTATTTAGTTCACAGACACATGCAAGTGGTGGACCAGCAGTGGAATCTTAGCCCCACCTCAGACACACAGAATTGGAATTCCCAGCTTAACAAGATCCCTGAGTGATTTAAGAGGACATTAAACTCTGAGAAGTTTGCATGTTATGAAAAAACCCAAATGAACTCTTTGGCAACCCAATAGCTGTATGTAAAAGTTTCCTGCACTTTTTTTTTTTAAATAAAGGTATCAGAAATATCATGCATTGTGTTTCAATGCTCCTTATGTAAAGACATGTGAGACAATTCTTCTTATAATTCAATACTAGAGCAAAAGTTGTCTTTACTGACAAACTTACATATTACCTCTTTCAAATGTTGAGAGTGGTGTAATCCATTCAAATCTCTTCTTGTCTTGGCTCCAAGGAAGCTCTAAAAAATTTTTTTGTTCACCGGCAGTACTTCCCCTAGCCTAGGTTTTCTGGTATAATAACCATCCCCTACTAAGACTTATCATCATGTGTTTTTATTTCTATTCTTTCCTATATTTGGGTTTCCCTGGTGGCTCAGTGGTAAAGAATCCACCTGCCAATACAGGAGACATGGGTTCAATCTCTGGGTTGGGAAGATCCCCTGAAGGAGGAAATGGCAACCCACTCCAGTATCCTTGCCTGAGAAATTCCATGGACAGTGGAACCTAGTGAGCTACAGTCCATGGGGTCACAAAAGAGTTGGACATGACGTAGCAACTAAACAACAACCACCAAGGTTTACCATCACTTGTTCTTATTATTATACTTGCCTATGTTTAAGGGTTTGAAGGGTTTGTTATTGTTATTTTGGTTTTGTAATTGTGTGTTCTTGCAAACCTCTGATTCTTTGGGGGCCTAAATTTAACATCAATAAATCAATGGATATGAATAAAGGGGGGGAAATAAATATTGCTAGACCAGTGTGTCTCAGAGTTTAATGTGCACTTAAATTACCCAGGGATCTTGCTAAGCTGTGGATTTCAATTCCACGGGTCTGAGGTGGGTCCTGAGAGTCCGCTGCTGGCCCACAGGCTGCCACTTGAGTGGGAGACAGCAGTATACAGCTCAGGAACTAGAAACCAAGTGCTGCTTAAAGAAGCCAGAGGAGTGAAAACAACAAAGGAACTGCAAATGGAAAGACAGAGCAGAAGGAAATATTTTCATCTGCCAACACCAAATGAATAAGACCAACTCTCTGTCCCCCTCCCTACACTTTGGTTTGGAGAGAGTCCCATGGACGAGAGGCAGCACAGCAGGGCTGAGAGCTGTGTTCTGGAACCATGCTGTCTGGACTTGCCCCTCAACTCCATCCCTGCCTAGTGCGTCTTTGGGTAAATTGTCACCAGACCTCAGTTTCCCTATCTGCAAAATGGGGACAGTGTTAGTACATTTTTCAGAGTAGTTTCAAGGACTCAGTGAGTTAACAGGTGTGAAGGCTGGGAACGATGCCTAGACCATTGTAGACACTGTGCAGGTGGTGGTTAAATCAATGAGTAGATGCAACATTCTGCTTCTAAGTACCTGTATTGGGTTTATCCTGGATGAGCTGACGTATTTCTGATCAGTTGAACATCACCTGGTTCTAAATTGGACTCTGTTTTTCCCCTGGGAATTGAGGAAGGGGCAGGAGGTGGGGGCAGCATCTTTGATGAAATATCAGATTCACAAAGCATCCTCAGTTTTTAAGTGAAAAAAATAAACTGATGGAGCCAGGAGTTGAACCTATGACAGACAGGAGTGACCCAGGGAAGCCAAATCAGTAGAGTTGTTGTATGTCCTGTAAGCAGCACTTGGCAAGCATCCCCTCAATGTGGCCCCTTTCAAACACCTTCTTTAAAGAGACTTTTACTCTTGGCTAGTGTTGGTGTACAAAAGTCCGCATTTAGAATTTGTGCAGGTTTGATGGAATCTGTCACTTACGTGAGACATTTCCCTTTGGCCTGTGACAGCTAAATAAATTTGAGTTGTTGAAGAAACTGTACCACAGATTTCTGCCTGGTACTGATCACCTTTTAAACCTTTGTTCCCTCTCCCAAAGCAAAGAGCCCAGCCAGCAGCGAGTGAAGAGATGGGGCTTCTCTTTCGATGAGATCTTGAAGGACCAGGTGGGGCGGGACCAGTTTCTACGATTCCTGGAGTCAGAATTCAGTTCAGAAAACCTCAGGTACGTCTCTCCAAGGTTTGAGTTGTGTGCAGAGAGTATCTGAAGAAATTTGCATCATCAGTTGCTCTTGCCACCTCCCTTTCTCAGTCGAATGCTATGGCTCAAATTCAAATTCCAATTAATGTGGCCAAGGTTGGAGAACAAACTTTATGTTCAAGCTTTATTATCGCTGGATGAGCACCCACCAACACCACAATTTTTGGTTCTTTAAATCCAGATGACGTGTGTTCAAGCTATTGGAAATGACGTGTCTTCAATAATAAGTCAATGGTCGAATGGATTTAATGACACCATCCTTTCACTAAAACCATAAAATCATGGAACTCCATGGCAGAAAGGAAGCTCAGAGACCTTTCCCCTTAAAACTTTGCAGTCTCTGGGATCCTGAATACTTGACAGGCTAACCAGAAAAAAGAGGGGTCAGTGGGTTCACTGCAGAATTTCAAAAAGTCACAGTAAATGCTGTTCAAGAACTGGAGTCATAACTGTAAAAGCTAATTAAAATATACTTTTCCTTTTGGGGGGAATTCTAGCAACTCCATGTCATGGTTACTCTGGTCACTTGACGCCAGTGAAAACACTGATTGTTCTGTTGGTCTGTGAGCAATCAAGTTGGGGAAATGCACTAATGTGTTGATGGCCACTGTTTAGTAAAAAAAACTTTCAAAACATGGGCTTCATTGTAAACTGAGTAACCCGGGATTTACTCAGGCTTTCATTTGTATTAGATGTAGAAACAGACACACACAGAAAACGTGACTTATCTAAGACTCTGACTCATCTTAGCCAAGTGATGGCTTCTCAGTGGGTGAGATGGAAATCTCAGTGTTTTCTTGGCACCAGGCTCTCTTTCACATACAAGGTTAATTCCCATCTTCCAATGGCATTTTTCCAAGCAGTGACTTTATTAATTTTTTTGTTTTACTTTAAAAAGACCATATGCTATGAACAAAAAGACTGTGTGCTCTAGTGTTAATATGCAAAATCCATGTTATATATTTGGAGTTGGAGACCATATCAGTCCCGTACATCAATCAAATGATATTTCTCACACACCTATGCTGTCTCCAGCCCCCAAGAATCTGCTGCGGGGATGTAAGAAAGACAAGATGCATGATCTTTGCCTGCAGCAACCTTGTCGGTCCTTAAGGAAAACACACAAGAAATCCTCACATCATTAAATGAATATAAATGAGAGTAAACTCTGAGAACCATTTTGGGAATGTTTTCAAAACATCCTACCAGAGTAGGCACATCATAAGCTGGGCTTTGAAGAGTGTACAAGATACCGATATAGACAAGAAAGAGGCAAGGGGCTGCTCTCAGCTGGAAGACCCTGAGAGCGGAGCTGCAGTGGGGGGACCCTCCCACACCACTCAGTCCGGGGAGGATGGGTAGATGCTGATTAATTGGAATAGCGAGGCCGTTCCAGGCAGCCGTGTACCTATTGTAAACCAGATAAGGTTGAATATCCAATTTCAGATTATGACACAGAAGAGCTCTTTTCGTGTGCTGAGGCATTAATCTACACTTTGCTTCAATTCCTAATTGAGTATTTGTCATAGAAGGCTTGACTCTAGACCACTTTATCAGGATGGTGCTCAGACCAGCCTCCTAGGCCGTGCCTGCAAGTGTCCTGGGTGGGAAACCACCCCCTCTGTGGCCAGCATGCTCTGCCCAGGCAGACTCTGCATGACTAGTTCAGCCTCAAATCCCACCCTCAACTTGGTCCCCATGAGCTAGCCCTGGGGGTTATCCCCATGTTCCCTGCTCATCCCTGTCCACGGGGACCCCAAGATGGAGTGGCGTGTGGTTTGTGGTTTAGTCACGAAGTCATGTCTGACTATGGGCATGGACTGTGTAGCCAGGCTCCTCTGTCCGTGGGATTTTCCAGGCAAGAATACTGGAGTGGGTTGCCATTTCCTTTTCCAGGGAATATTCCCTACCTAGGGATCGAACCTGGGTCTCCTGTATTACAGGTGGATTCTTTACCAACTGAGCTACTCCAAAAGTCCATGGAGCTGTATAGAGGCTCCCTTAACCTGGCTATTTCTCAGCCGTCTGCACCACTGTGGAGATTTGGAAGGATGACCACAGCATCCTGATCCTTGTGAGGGGCCCCAGGGTGGGAACATTGACTGGTTCAGCACTGCCTTGCCCAGTCTGAGTGTAGCCAGGGCCATGAAATCCGCATGCGTTTCAGGCCGCGAGCACACGGAGGAGGGTATCCCTGGCAGGTGTCAGTGCCTCCTCCTGCCTTACCGCCTGTACTCTGCCAGCGCCTCGCTCCAGGGGGGCTGCGGTCAGTCCTGGGTGAGAGAGTGCAGGTGAGCGGGTGTGAGTGTGCAGGAACTAATCTCCTCCCCCAGCGTGAATGCATAAATCCAGACTTAAAGAGGGTCCCTTCTGATCCGTGACAGGAGAGCGGATAAGGGAAATAGAACAGCCTGAGATAAAAAGGTATAGCCCAAGAGCTTCTAAAATCCTCTCTGCAAGCCCAAATTCTACTTGTATGATATCCAGCATAATTGGATATGTGGGGGAAGCTTTGGTTTTAAATCACACAACTTTAGGACTCTTGGGTCACCTGGAACCAGGTCCTTTCCTCCCCTCCATTTGCAGTCATTCCTGTGGCCACAGATACCAGCCTGGCGTCCGCTATGACCCCGGTCCTGAGGGTGCAGAGTTTAATGCATCTCACCCTCACCCAGGGCATCCTCAGGGGACTAGTCAAACCCAGGCAGCTGGCCTCGGAGCAGGGAAGGGAAAGAGAGAGACTGACCAGGACTCAACTGGATCCATTGCAAAGGCTTCTGCATGTCTGTCTCCCCGAGCTCCTTTGCATCTCTCCAGTGAAAGGGGTACTTAGAGCGTGACGTTTTTACATGACACCTAGAAAAAT
Organism: Moschus berezovskii; assembly: GCF_049115385.1. Classification (NCBI taxonomy): domain Eukaryota; kingdom Metazoa; phylum Chordata; class Mammalia; order Artiodactyla; family Moschidae; genus Moschus; species Moschus berezovskii. Next base: position 19,402,596 of record NC_142468.1, on the reverse strand, counting down.
CTTGCCAGCTCACCAGCCAAGTGGTTCAATCTCTGCCAGCGCCTCAGAATACAGAGCAGAGGAGCCCAAAGAGACACAGGTGTTGTTCTCACCAGGCAAAAGATCACCCTGGATCCTTTAAGGAAAGAAGTCTGTGATCACACAAGTTGACGTCTTCTTTCATCATTTTTGGGGGGTGAGCCTGTGAGATGAGGGAGAGGCAACACCTCCAAACACTGGAGGCCACGTGGCCAGGGCATTTGCAGCAGACAGCAGGGCTCATGGTTGTAGGCTGTTTGTAGGCTGAGCCCAGGGCTCCATTTGGATAGGGTGGACACCCCGCACAGGAGACAGCTGTTTGCTCAGAGCCTCTAGAATGCATGCAAGGTGGGAACTGCTGGTTCTGAAGCAGAGGGTCCCAGGGAGTGGTCTGGCTTGTCCCTCTCTTTTCTCTGTGTTTTCCTAGAAGGGTGACAGGAACCCCTTGCCCCTTGCCACCTTTGCCCCCTCTCTTGCACACAAATCTTTTTTTCAGTTGTGCCGAGAGGCACCAGGATCTTAGTTCATGCGGGATCTTAGTTCCCAGACCAGGGATTGAACCCACGCCCCCTGCCACAGAAGCCCAGAGTCTCAACCACCGGGCCACCAGGGAAGTCCTGCCACCTGCTCAAGTCTTCATCCTCCCTGACTTGACCACCACTGCCACTCAGCAGGGCACGAGTTAAAAATCAAAACCCACAGCCAAGAGCGTCCCCTGTACATTTTTTATGAGCTGTAACGTCTCCTGAGAGAACGTGGTTGTTCTTCTAACCTGCAGATTGATTATCCTGGTTCCACACAGTGTCAGCTGAAGGGAGAAGCAATTAAAGAGAGCTCAGGAGTGTTAGCAGTTTGTCCTGGAGTGCTCCACCCTCCCAGTTGCCCCGAGTCCTAGGAAGACCCCAGGGGGTGGGCCAGGCCCAGTGGGCTTCCCTGAGAACCAAACACATGGTTCATGGGGATAGAAGTGCTCACACGGCACTCAGACACCTGTGGCATTTCGGCCGCTGCCCCGTGAACATCACTCAGCTCGGGTGGTGCTGCTGGTGGTAAGATTCCAGCCCAAGCAGAGACTAAGTCAAGTGACGGCGGTTGTTCCTAAGTCTCTGTTGACCAGCAGAGGGCACAGAAACCCTTCCTTCTGCATGGAGTTGGCTTTTCCCTGGGAAAAAATGAAAAGCTGGGTTTTTCTAACACATGACGATCCTAGTTGATGAGAAGATAGGTAAGCAAGGAACCAGGGTCTGGCCAGACCTCCTGGAAGGATGGCGTGCTGCCCGCTGCTTCATGGTTCCCCTTGTTGCGGCCAGCCTTGAGGAGGAGACCCCATTCCCTGTCAGCACCCCAGCCCTGCAGAAGACAGAAGGCCATCTGGGGCAGCCCTGGATGGCCCTCAAGCCCCATCCCCAGCTGCTCGATCCGGGGGGTTGGTGGTTCTGAGCCCAGGCTGCCTCCCTGAGGCCAGTTGCCCCCTCACCAGCATTCTTAAGCCAATGACACAGATCGGATGTCGGCCCTGGGCTGCCTCCCCCGACTCTGCCGACTCCAGCAAGGCAGAACAGGTGGTCTCCCTGGTACCCGCACATCCTCCTGGCCCGCCAGTCACAACAGCCCTTCTGCCGCCAGAAGCCACAGCGGTTTATGCAGGGTGGGCAGATCCGGGGCCGCTGACTGTCTCTCCTCCCCGCTGGTGTCCTGGAGGAGCAGCGGTACCTGCGGGCTTATGATAAGAGCGGGATCCATGCAGGCCTCAGTGGGCCTCCCATCCATCTACAAGAGGTGGGCGAGGGGCGCTTCTAGGGCTCTTTCGAGGGGAGGATGGCCGAGCAGCCGGGGCTCAGAGCCCCCAGCTCAGGCCCATGGACTCACAGATGGCCAATACAAACCAAGAAAGTGAAAGTCGCTCAGCCATGTCTGACTCTTTGCAACCCCATGGACTATACAGTCCATGGAATTCTCCAGGCCAGAACACTGGAGTGGATGGGAAGCCTTTCCCTTCTCCAGGGGATCTTCCCAACCCAGGGATCGAACCCAGGCCTCCCACACTGCAGGCAGATTCATTCTTTACCAACTGAGCCACAAGGGAAACCAAGCCTGTACTGAATTTCAAACTGGCACAAAGGTTCTTTGAAGCCAGTGATGGGAAACACATATGGGATGTCAGGATGGGGTTGTGAGAGAGATAAGGCAGGTCATCGCCCAGGCAGACGGAAGGCCGAGAGGGTCCCCATGCGTGCAGGGAGAGAAGGCTGCTGTCTGGGGGGTGTCATCCCTCCTCCTCCCCGTTCTCTCCCCTCAGCTCCTCCTTCTATTTCTCCTCCTCCAGCATGCCTGGTGCTTCTTTTTATACTTTTTAAAAAATTCTTGGTTTTATCTGATAAAGGGAACCTTTGCATTTCTTGCGTGTAAAAGTTGATGAAATGTGATTCAGAGATTTCCCTTCCCACCCGCCCCAGACTTCTCTGTACCCAGCTGAGTAACGTGCATTAATGTGGCTCCCAACTCATTCTGCCAAAAGGACCACTGAGGCCTCAGGAACCATGGGGAGCCTGCAGCTTTCAGAAGCTTCAGGGTCCTCGGGGCCTCCCCAGAGCTCCATCTCAGAGCAAACTGACACAAGGGACAGAAGGTGATGCCCACATGACCCTGACTGAGGCATCAGGAAATCGCCTGGGTGTCCTAATTTGTGTGAGAAATTGCAGAGTCCGGTAGGCTTGGGATGGACGCTGGCCCAGAGGAGTTGCTTCCCGCCCAGGACTCAGCCAGAGGTGACTCCCTAGGGCTGCCAGGGACTCACCAAGCTGCACGTCAGTCCTCCTTCCAGGCCTTTGAAAAACCAACACTAGCTCCTCTCTTTAGAGTCAATTTCCTAAATTTTACCTGCCCATCAAACATGGTCCTCTGGCAGAAGAAAGCCTTTGTAGGTCCTGTCTTCAGCAGCTGACCATTTTCACTTGAAAGCACTTGGCCATCTCCTTCATTTCATGGCAGACCTTGGTGGGAGTGGGGGGCAGAGAGACCGAGGGAACCTTAGGGAATGGCCAAGGGGGCGGAGGAGACCCCCCCGCAGCTGAGCTTCAAAGACCCTTCTGAACAACTGAACAGTTAACAGCCACCTTTGAACTCTGCCCAACCCCCTCCCTGCTCCACCACCACCACCAGTCTGGACTCTGTTTAAACACTGGCTACTGTTTCTCTCTCCCTAGGTAGCCAGAGGACATGATTACGAAAGACCTGACGTGAGCAGAAAGATAGAGGGCTAGTGTTAAAGGGCAAGTGAGGCCAATGACAGTGGCAGGAGCCCCAGGCCTTACCACCCAGGCCCCTCCTGACCTGTGTTCACCATGAGGCTGCCCCTAGGGCACCCACCCACGGGGGCCTGAGAGCATTTCAGAGTTACACCAGGATGGGACGTGCTCAGACCCGTCCACATACCCCTCCCCCTGCCCTGTACCCACTGCGCCAGGAGGAGAGAGAGGCCCAGAAAGATACAGCGATGCCAAGAGGGCAGCACAGCCGGGAGCAGGGCTTCCTCATCTTCCGGTTGAGTGAAGCCGTCAAGGCTCCTCCCTGCCTCTTGGTCTTGGCGAGGAAACCATGAGGGTTTTCTTTAGCGAGATCATCAGAATCCCAAATGGTAACTCTGGGGGAGAGTTGGAGCTCACAGAGCTCTAACACAGACCCACACGCAGAGACCACGCCCCCGGCCCCGCCCCCAGTCCTCTTTCCTGGTGGAAATGAAGCTGCGTTACCCGAGTTGGCCACTGGGTGGCACCTTTAGGCCATGCACATGGCTCCACACACCTCTGAACAGCAACAGAAAAACATGCTTAACCTTTAAAAAAAAAAAAAAGTGCCTCTTACTTTGGGTGAAATTTGATGACAGATTGAATGCACCTTCCTCCATGTCATGGTTCAGCTTCTCTTGTTCCTGTCCTCTCCTTGACTTGAGTACGCGTGATTCCCGTGGCTGCAGGAACCACACAGCCAGGGACCTGCCCTCTCATCTCATTGATGGGGAAACTGGCCTGTTTTGTTCATAGGGCACAAAATGTGCCACCCAGACCTGAGTCCTGCTGAAATCCCTCTCCAGGGTTGCCTTGGGAACCATCGTCACGACCCAGGGAGCTGTTGTCCAAGCTTTGGCCCTGGCTGCTGCTGTTCTCAGCAGAAAAGACTCACAGCGCACGCCCAGCCCTCCAGCACCATGCAGATGCTGAGGGATTCGTGAGAGGCAAATACAGTCGTGAGCAAGAGGCTTCTCTCTCCAGCAATCCCTGGAGAATCTTTTGTAGAGGGATCCCCGATACATGTCCCTTCAGCTTTGTTCCAGATGAGCCCACCTGCAATCCAACAGACATTTATTGAGCACCTGTGCTGTGCTTAGTCGCTCGGTTGTGTCCAACTCTTTGCAACCCATGGACAGAGAAGCCTGGTGGGCTACAGTCCAAGCCCAGTCCTTGCCTGGACTCTCCAGGCAAAGATACTGGAGCGGGTTGCCATGCCGTCCTCCAGGGAACATGCCGAGCACCATGCCCACATTGATCCTGCAAATAGGCTCAGTTTCTCCATCAACAGCATGTATGGCTGGGTCCTTCCAGCTCAAATATTCTTAATGGCTCCAAGATACTATTGCTTCTGGGATCTTTCTTTCATTTGAATACCTCCAACTGATCCCCACCAGATATGGAAAAGGGACTCACATTGTCTGAGTCGTGGCTTCTATGTCAAACAGTGGTTCTCCCCCAAAGGTGAATTTACCTTCCAAAAGACATTTGGTAATGGCCAGAAACTTTCTGGTTGTCAAAAATGCGGAGAGGATGCCCCTGGCATCTGATGGGTCAAACCCAAGGTTGCTGCTACATATCTTTTTATGTACAGGGCGACTCTTACAACAAAGAATTATCCAGCCCAAAATGGCAACAGTACCGAGGCTGAAAAACCTTGAGGCAGAGAGAGAAAAATCTCTTTTTGGTAACCAGAAGCAAGGCGATCTTCTAACGTGCATTTAGTGCAGTGATGGAGCACCTTTGTGTTCCCAGCAGTCCCTGCAGCCTTCATGACCTGGGACATGGCTACCGGGACAGCTGGGGAGCACAGAATGAGTGCCACGGGATGTCAGCTCCAGGACCACATCCAACAGAGCAGCTACCGAGGGAGCCCCTGGGACAAACTGTCCTCGTGCTTCTGTTTCAGGTTCTGGTTGGCAGTCCAGGATCTCAAGAAACAGCCCCTCCAGGATGTGGCCAGGAGGGTGGAAGAAATCTGGCAAGAGTTTCTGGCTCCCGGGGCCCCAAGCGCAATCAACCTGGATTCTCACAGCTATGAGATAACCAGTCAGAACGTCAAGGATGGAGGGAGATACACATTCGAAGATGCCCAGGTTTGCTCATCTCATCAAATAGTTCTGTCCCAAGATGTTCATGTGTCAACTCCACCACCCCACTCCTTGAACACACATCCAAGGTGTTGTATGTAGTTATAATCTCAGCCTTTTTTTATGAGGCCATCAATGGGGACCATTCCAGGTGGATGCATAGTGCAATTCCAGGAGGACTGTTTTCCTAAATGAGTTATGTTATTACGTAGAAATAGAAATTTACCATTATGTGTGTGTCTTTTCCAGGAAAATCTGAAAGTGTGTTATAAAACCTGAAGTCCTATAGTAAGTCATAGTAGAATCTGGAAAGTAGCGCATAGCATCAGCAAGGTGGGGAGAGTGGGCTGGAGGGCCAGGGGTCACGGCCATGCTCATACCACCGCCCTGCAGTGTGACCGCCAATCCCGCAGTGATGTTTGAGGAGCACGTCTGTATTCCAGGCCTTGTGCCATGTGATGAGATGCTATTGGAAACAGACCAAAGCCCCCTGCCCTCGAGGAAGTTTAAGGCTAGTGGGAGAGAAAGGCAGGGAAACAGGCAATGTCACCAATAAGTGAATGAGCTCTGGGGTGTCAGGAACCCATGGTTGACGGGCAGGGGGGTGACAGGGAAGGACACACGACTCTGCACAGCCCAGTTAGCACACAGATGCTGGTGAAGCCGGTGGAAGAAACAGAAGCCACCCTAAACAGCAAGCTTAACTTGAGGGCTGGGAGACGCCATCTCTAGAGATCAACATCAGATCCATTTCTCACTTCCTGGCCCCTAAATTTTGTTTCCTCTCACCATCCCACACCTGGTGACAGGGCTTAAGGTTTTGCTCTGTCTCCTCAACCCTCTTCATTTCTCGCACCTGTGGGGTCCCCAGGTGAGAACTGCCCTCCCACAGATATTATCATCTAATTTAGGAAACTCGGTCTCCAAGGCAGATAATGGCATGAGAAGAGAAATGGTGTCCTTGTCATCCCAATTGGCCTTGTTATTTGCTCAGAACTTCAGAATGGAAACACTTAGCAGCCTCAACAGCACAACTGTCTTTCACGTGACCCCCTGGTCGTGAGTTCCACTGAATGCCTGGGCCAGGTAGATTTGGTTTTGTAGAGTTCACTGACTTAGTTTTATGAAATCCCGAGTCCCTCACACCCTTTGCAGCTTCAAAGTGAAATATTTAAGTCACAAGAAATCTTTTTTTTTTCTGATAGATTTTTGTATGTGTGTGTATGTGTACCAAGCACGTAGTGACATTATCCTGGTGAGGAGAATGATAGAGAAGCTGCGTAAGTGGTGGAGAAGCCCCAGGGGTGATGGAGAAGCTCCACGGGTGATGGGGAAGCTCCACGAGTGATGGAGAAGCTCCACGGGTGATGGAGAAGCTCCACGGGTGATGGGGAAGCCCCAGGGGTGATGGAGAAGCTCCACGGGTGATGGAGAAGCTCCACGGGTGATGGAGAAGCTCCACGGGTGATGGGGAAGCTCCATGGGTGATGGGGAAGCCCCAGGGGTGATGGAGAAGCTCCACGGGTGATGGAGAAGCTCCACGGGTGATGGAGAAGCTCCACGGGTGATGGGGAAGCCCCAGGGGTGATGGAGAAGCTCCACGGGTGATAGGGAAGCTCCACGGGTGATGGGGAAGCCCCAGGGGTGATGGAGAAGCTCCACGGGTGATGGGGAAGCTCCATGGGTGATGGGGAGGTCCCCAGATGAACAATCTGAAGCACAATCCTCAACTCCCCATCATTCATGAAATAGATGTTTCATGTTTTTTGAGATGAGATGTTTCAAAGGGGTATTTGTCAGAGCCATCATACTCCCTGCCCAGTATTATCACTCTGAGCAAGATGTCAAGAAGGATTTATTTTAATGTTTTATTATTGAAACTTGTGGGCATTTTTTTCTGGAAAAGTAAAAACTTTGTGAACCCTCATCTAGCCTCAGCAATCATCAGTATAAGACCGATCTCATTTTATCTGTGTCCCCGCCTACTTTTTCACCGTTGGTTTTAAATCTAAGACTTAACCACTCCATCTGTAAATACTTAGGTATGTATCTCTAACAGAAACTGACCCTTTGGTCTTAACATTTCCGCAATACCTTAAGAAATTAGCGATTATCTCTTAATATCATCAAATGTTGTGCAAGTGTTCAAGTTCATAGTATTTCCTAAATGCCATTTTTAAATTCTTATTCAAAATCAGAATCCAAATAAGGCCCACACATGTAGATCCCCTTGTCTTTTAAGTACATTGTAATCTACAGGCTCCTTTTATGTTCTCCTCACCCTTGCAGTTTATTGAAGGAAGAAGTTGGGTCTTTTGTGCTGGAGAGATTCCACAGTCTGGATTTTTCTGGTTGCAACCTTGTGTTGCTATTTAATGTGTCCTACCATCTGCATTTCCTATAAATTGCTAGTTTGACTTAGATATTTAATCAGATTTTAGCTTGATTTTTGTGGGCAAAACTACTTCCTAGACTGTGCTGTGCTCTCTTGTCAGAAGGCATTTGATGTCTAGCTGTCTCCCTTTGTGGTTTCATAAACATCCCATTGATGTTCATAGTTTAGATCCATCAGTTAATTAGGGGTTACAAAATGATGTTCTAATCCTGTCATTCTTGCTTCATTTATTAAGTGAAATACAAATAGTCAAATACATCTACCATTTGATTATCTAGCAATACAATTCACAAAGGAAAATGGAATATATGTTTGAATCATTTCCTCTATTTGCCAGTTTTAAAAATAATGAATAGTTTACCATCATCTTCTGATGATGACCAATTAGGGTGTTTGTGTGTGTTTTTAGTAGCCTTGTAAACCCATGGGTTTAAGCATATTTGCTATGTTTTAACCCATATTGTTTATTATTGTTATTGCTGCTTGCATTGTGCCATCTCCGGCCAGTTGGCTCCTTCTGACATGACCTTGGTAGTCTTTGATGTGATCCAAATATCAGGGAAGCTAAGATGATCCAAGCCGCTCCCCAGATGTGGAATCAGCTCGTTCTTCAAGAATCCAGGAATCTCTTGTTCTTCTTAGTGGGAAATATTTTTAGAGATGATAATCTGGGCATTTCAAGGCACTCATTGTTCCTGGGTTGGTCATCATTTTTAGACTTTTCCAGTGGCCAAAGCTAGGAAATAGGTGGTGGTTGTTTCTGATGAAAATTCATCATGAATCATACTGATACTTTGCATTCAAATTCAAAACGACAGGGGATTTTATTTAACCTCTTCTTTCTTAGGTCTGTGTCTCCTTTTTCTAGAAACCTGGTTCTCAAAGGCACGATCGATGACAGCGTGAGTTCTTCATGCCATTTGCTTTATCCTGCTTCACCACAGAGCAGCCTCAGGCTGGCAGTGCCATAGCAGCAGCAATAGAATCGTACCAGTACTGCTCAGTCATTGCCTGGTCGGTGGCTCTCGTGGTAAAGAGCCCGCCTGCCAATGCAGGAGACGTAAGAGATGTAGGTTCGATCCCTGGGTTGGGAAGAGCCCTTGGAAGAGGGCATGGCAACCCACTCCAGTATTCTGCCTGGAGAATCCCCACGAACAGAGGAGCCCGATGGGCTACAGACCCTAGGGCCGCAAAGAGTCGCACATGACTGAAGCGACTTAACACACGCATTCCGAGTGTGGAAGCCCCATAGTTTAGTCAACTGACTATTGAAATTCATTCAATATTCCGATCAGATATTTCTTGACCTTTATATTGTTACTAAGTCAAGAAACATTTGGGAAGTCAGCACATCGTGCCTTGATGTGCTTCTGGATATACACCCTCCATCAGCACGGTTCTCTGCCATTTTCCAGGGACATACTCACAAATATTGGGTTGGCCACAAAGTTCCTTTGGCTTTCATTAACACTGTACAGAAAATCTCCAATGAACTTTTTGGCCAACCCAGTGTATTGTATCTCCTTACTGCAGTAGACTAGACATGTGGCTACCCAAAGAAAGCATTTGTAACCTCCTTGTTGTCTGTAAGGACTGGGATTCTGTGAGTTCGAGGAGAGCACTCTTCCTAACCAAGGTTCTCTTTTTAGCACATTCCGTTCTGTTTCTTAAGTGTGTTTCCATCGTAAGCACACCAAGTGCTTCTCACTAGCACTGTGACCTTGGTCAAGTTCCTTCAACTCCCTGAGTCTTCTTCCCTCATCTGTACAGAGATACAATGGTACCTATACTGTGGAAAGGGAATTAGGTGAAGTAAAACATATCAACAACTAACAGTGTCTGGTCCACAGTAAGACATTGCAACTTTGTCTTATTAATGTCATTAATATTCTTTTCTTATACTTTTGTGTTTAACAAATTTGGTTTTAAAAAATTCACATAATTGTATGTAACCTTAGTACCCAGAGATAACCCGTATTCTAGTATTTTTTCATCTCTCTCAATTTATGTGCATAGAGTGGCTATGCAAATAGGTTGATTCTATAGCCTGCCTTTTACACTCAACTAAGAGAAGGCAATGGCACCCCACTCCAGTACTCTTGCCTGGAAACTCCCATGGACAGAGGAGCCTGGTAGGCTGTGGTCCATGGGGTCGCTAAGAGTCAGACATGACTGAGCGACTTCACTTTCACTTTTCACCTTCATGCATTGGAGAAGGAAATGGCAACCCACTCCAGTGTTCTTGCCTAGAGAATCCCAGGGGCGGGGGAGCCTGGTGGGCTGACGTCTATGGGGTCGCACAGAGTCGGACACGACTGAAGCGACTTAGCAGCAGCAGCAGCAGCAAGTGTTGGTTTAAAAGGCTGAATTTCTTCTGTGAATGGCCAGACAGTTTCAATTTTGTGCTTTGTAGGTCATATAGTCTATATTACTAGTACTCAGTTCTGCCATACCAAAGCAGCTACACTGTCACAGTGTAACAATAGAAAATACATCAATAAACAGGCACAGCTGTGTTGAAAATCTTTATTTTTGGTCTCTGAAAGCTCATGAAACATTATTCTTCTTTTGATTTTTCTCAGTCACTTAAAAATATAAAAACCATACTTAGGATATAAAGTTCGAAGGCATAAAGATGTAGACAGGGGGGCCAGAGTTTGAGACCACTGTGCTGAATAATATATCATGAAAATCATTGAAACATTTCAAGAAATCCAGAACGACAGAAGATAAGGGGTTGGGAGCCATTAATCTTTCATTTATATGGGAGAGAAGGTTAGAGGAGACCTTGGTGTAGTAACAGTAACCCACCAATCTCCATGAATGTTTCTGCATCGGGGTTGAGTATTATAGAGCCTGCGATAGAGGGGAAGTCAGTCGGTAAGTACCATGATCCTCACCCTGCCTGGCCAGCACTGCTGCCTGCACCGGCTGCACAGGTGTGACTTCAAGGTTTCCAGGTAAGGCGGAGAGGGCTAAAATCCAGCCATAAGTTGCTCTCAGATCTCCCAACTTGCCAGTCAGGTCTACTGCTCAGATAGCACTGCCCCTGGGTTATCAGAGCTGAGGGTCTGGTTGTCATGAAGAGACCTGGAGAAACTCTGGTCCCCAGAGAAAATCCCCAAGCCGGGGAGCAGGCTCTGATCCTAGCCACACGCTCTGTCTAGGCCTGTAGGACTGTTCCCGTAAGCCCTTTACACTAGCTTGCGGTCACTCAGTTTGCCCATCTGAGAAGTGGGAATGATGACACCGAAGCCCTTTGGAACACCTCCCTCCCATCCCCCACTGGGATCAGAAGCCACCCAACAGCGGTCAAAGAACCAATAACCCTGTGAATATCTGGGGTCAGTAGCTGGAGTGAAGGCTGAGCCGCATTTATGGATTCATTTGAAATGCGCCCCAGGGGATAGGGTGTAAGCTCTCCCTGAGGGTTTTGTTTTTTCATGTGACCACAGGCATTGTTACAGCAAAGTTAATTGCCTGTGTTTGCTTCCTGTGGAAATATCCCACAAGACGCCCTGTCAGCATGGGCCCAGCATTTGCGCTTGTGTTTTGCCTATCCATTTGGCTTCTTTGAAAATTTGGGCCAAGATCAAATCTTCCATAAAGGTCTGTGGGCTGTGACGATAGCCCTCAGCTGTTTGCTGTGTTGTTCCAGTTTCACAGATTTAGCTTTGTGAGGGGAGAAAAAGAAGAAAAATGAGCCATGATTTTTTTTTTTATGGTCTCAGTTCTTTATGCTAGGGATTGAGTTCTGTTCTCAATGCTGGGGCATCAGGAGAGCTACACTGCCACCCACTTGCCTTGTCATCTCATCTTGATGGTTTGTGCCTTAGTTTTCTCATCTGTAAAATAGGGATGATGTCTTCTCTAAGCCCTCTAAGGGTTTTTGAGAAATCAAATGAGCCAATAGCCCTGAAAACTCTTTGAATAAGTGCTATATCCTTATATGTGTGAACTCACAAAAATTACTGGCTTTAGTATTCCCTGAGGTCTCATAATTCCCAGCTAGATCTAAACTCCCAAGAAGATGTCTGCTCTTGGAAGGAGTTCCTTGTGGGGAAAAGCAAAAATAAAAGGTATGTAGGAACCAGATCTGGGGGACCTTGGGTGTCTTCCTATGGAATTTGAGTTTTCTCGCCCTGAAGACAGTAGGAAAGCATTGAAAGCTTAGAGCTTAAAGAGGAGGAATCAAATGATGGTAGGCAGAGCAATAGGAGCTGAGAGAGACCTGAATCTCAGGGCTTGTTGTCTGAAGCACTGCTGGTGGGTTTCGAGGAGAGAATGAAACCACAGGAAGTATCATGACCTAAGGCTTCCTCTTAGGGCGTTCACCTGTTCCCAGAACCTCTGCAGGTGGCAAGAGGCAGGCGGGAGTCAGCTGGCTGGCACACGGGCTCCCTGGCTTCATTTTTAAGTCTCAGAGTATCTGCGGATGTTGAAGCCTGGCTTGGAGAATTTTGAGCATGACTTTACTAGCATGTGAGATGAGTGCAATTGTGCAGTAGTTCGAACATTCTTTGGCATTGCCTTTCTTTGGGACTGGAATGAAAACTGACCTTTTCCAGTCCTGTGGCCACTGCTGAGTTTTCCAAATTTGCTGGCATATTGAGTGCAGCACCTTCACAGTATCATCTTTTAAGATTTGAAATAGCTCAACTGGAATTCCATCACCTCCACTAGCTTTGTTCATAGTGATGCTTCCTAAGGCCCACTTGACTTCACATTCCAGAATGTCTAGCTCTAGGTGAGTGATCACACCGTCATGATTATCTCGGTCATGAAGATCTTTTTTGTACAGTTCTTCTTTGTATTCTTGCCACCTCTTCTTAATATCTTCTGCTTCTGTTAGGTCCATACCATTTCTGCCCTTTATTGTACCCATCTTTGCATGAAATGTTCCCTTGGTATCTCTACTTTTCTTGCAGAGATCTCTAGTCTTTCCCATTCTATTGCTTTCTTCTATTTCTTTGCATTGATGACCGAGGAAGGCTTTCTCATCTCTCCTTGCTATTATTTGAAACTCTGCATTCAAATGGGTATATCTTTCCTTTTCTCCTTTGCCTTTTGCTTCTCTTCTTTTCTCAGCTATTTGTAAGCCCTCCTCAGACAACCATTTTGCCTTTTTGCATTTGTTTTTCTTAGGGATGGTCTTGATCCCTGCCTCCTGTACAATGTCACGAACTTCTGTCCATAGTTCTTCAGGCACTCTGTCTATCAGATCTTTGTGAACTTCCAGATGTTCAAGCTGGATTTAGAAGAGGCAGAGGAACCAGAGATCAAATTGCCAACATCCACTGAATCATCAAAAAAGCAAGAGAGTTCCAGAAAAACATCTACTTCTGCTTTACTGACTACGCCAAAAACCTTTGACTGTGTGGATCACAATAAACTGTGGAAAATTCTTCAAGAGATGGAAATACCAGACCACCTGACCTGCCTCTTGAGAAATCTGTATGCAGATCAGGAAGCAACAGTTAGAATAGGACATGGAACAACAGACTGGTTCCAATCAGGAAAGGAGTATGTCAAGGCTGTATATTATCACCCTGCTTATTTAACATATATGCAAAGGACATCATTAGAAATGACGGGCTGGAAGAAGCTCAAGCTGGAATCAAGATTGTCGGGAGAAAGATCTATAACCTCAGATATGCAGATGACACCACCCTTATTGCAGAAAGCAAAGAACTAAAGAGCCCCTTGAGGAAAGTGAAAGAAGAGAGTAAAAAAGTTGACTTGAAGCTCAACATTCAGAAAACTAAGATCATGGCATCTGGTCCCATCACTTCATGGCAAATAGATGGGGAAACAGTGGGAACAGTGACAGACTTTATTTTGGGGGGCTCCAAGATCACTGCAGATGGTGACTGCAGCCATGTAATTAAAAGATGCTTGCTCCTTGGAAGAAAAATTATGACAGCATATTAAAAAGCAGAGACATTACTTTGCCAACACAGTCCATCTAGTCAAGGCTATGCTTTTTCCAGTAGTCATGTATGGATGTGAGAGTTGGAGTATAAAGAAAGCTGAGGGCCAAAGAATTGATGCTTTTGAACTGTGGTGTTGGTGAAGACTCTTGAGAGTCCCTTGGACTGCAAGGAGATCCAACCAGTCCATCCTAAAGGAAATCAGTCCTGAATATTCACTGGAAGGACTGATGCTGAAGCTGAAACTCCAATACTTTGGCCACCTAATGCAAAGAACTGATTCATTTGAAAAGACCCTGATGCTGGGAAAGATTGAAGGCAGGAGGAGAAGGAGATGACAGAGGATGAGATGGTTGGATGGCATCAACAAATCAATGGACATGAGTTTGAGTAAACTCTGGGAGGCTTGGCGTGCTGCATTCCAAGGGGTCACAAAGAGCTGGACACAATTGAGCTACTGAACTGAACTGATCTGAGGATGTTCCAAGAACTGTGTCACTGGATCCATTGAATCACTTGTCCATCTCCCCATCCATCCATTTCATGAACATTCATTCTCCCATTTGAGTTGGTAGACCTTGACCTGTGGGCTGTGAAATTCTACACCGAGGGAAGTGGCAAAGAACATAAGGGGCCTGGATGACTTTTCACCACTGGGCATAGCTTGTCCAAGAGCACATCATTCTTTACAAACCAAACGAAACAAGCCTAAGAAAATGCTGCATTGAGATTAATTGGATTGGAAATCTGTCCGTCAGATGGATTGACAGTTTAATCTAATGGACCAATCCAGCCTGTTGACTTTAGTCCCTGCAGGTTCCCATGTAGGTTTCCTAGGTGTTCAAGCCCCTCTGCTTCCCTGACCTGCAGTAGCTACTGAGATGCCCCATCTAGACCTGCACTGTCTAGGCTTCCAGCACCTCTGGGTTTGAAGTTCTTCACTGGGAGCAGTCTATTGGTCTTCCTTCAGTTCAGTTCAGTTCAGTCGCTCAGTCGTGTCCGACTCTTTACGACCCCATGAATCACAGCACGCCAGGCCTCCCTGTCCATCACCAACTCCCAGAGTTCACTCAAACTCATGTCCATCGAGTCGGTGATGCCATCCAGCCATCTCATTCTCTGTCGTCCCCGTCTCCTCCCACCCCCAATCCTTCCTAGCATCAGACTCTTTTCCAGTGAGTCAACTCGACGCATGAGGTGGCCAAAGTATTGCAGTTTCAGCTTTAGCATCAGTCCTTCCAATGAACACCCAGGATTGATCTCCTTTAGAATGGACTGGTTGGATCTCCTTGCAGTCCAAGGGACTCTCAAGAGTCTTCTCCAGCACCACAGTTCAAAAGCATCGATTCTTCGACGATCAGCTTTCTTCACAGTCCAACTCTCACATCTATACATGACCACGGGAAAAACCATAGCCTTGACTAGACGGACCTTTGTTGGCAAAGTAATGTCTCTGCTTTTTAATATGCTATCTAGGTTGGTCATAACTTTCCTTCCAAGGAGTAAGCGTCTTTTAATTTCATGGCTGCAATCAGCATCCACAGTGATTTTGGAGCCCAAAAAAATAAAGTCTGATACTGTTTCCACTGTTTCTCCATCTATTTCCCATGAAGTGATGGGACCGGATGCCATGATCTTCGTTTTCTGAATGTTGAGCTTCAAGCCAACCTTTTCACTCTCCTCTTTCACTTTCATCAAGAGGCTTTTGAGTTCCTCTTCACTTTCTGCCATAAGGGTGGTGTCATCTGCATATCTGAGGTCATTGATATTTCTCCTGGCAATCTTGATTCCAGCTTGTGCTTCTTCCAGCCCAGCGTTCCTCATGATGTACTCTGCATAGAAGTTAAATAAGCAGGGTGACAATATACAACCTTGACGCACTCCTTTTCCTATTTGGAACCAGTCTGTTGTTCCATGTCCAGTTCTAACTGTTGCTTCCTGACCTGCATACAGGTTTCTCAAGAGGCAGGTCAGGTGGTCTGGGATTCCCATCTCTTTCAGAATGTTCCACGGTTTATTGTGATCCACACAGTCAAAGGCTTTGGCATAGTCAATGAAGCAGAAATAGATGTTTTTCTGGAACTCTCTTGCTTTCTCCATGATCCAGCGGATGTTGGCAATTTGATCTCTGGTTTGTCTGCCTTTTCTAAAACCTGCTTGAACATCTGGGAGTTCACATTCACATACTGCTGAAGCCTGGCTTGGAGAATTTTGAGCATGACTTTACTAGCATGTGAGATGAGTGCAGTTGTGCGGTAGTTTGAGCATTCTTTGGCATTGCCTTTCTTTGGGATTGGAATGAAGACTGACCTTTTCCAGTCCTGTGGCCACTGCTGAGTTTTCCAAATTTGCTGGAATATTGAGTGCAGCACTTTCACAGCATCATTTTTCAGGATTTGAAATAGCTCAATTGGAATTCCATCACCTCCACTAGCTTTGTTCATAGTGATGCTCTCTAAGGCCCACTTGACTTCACATTCCAAGATGTCTGGCTCCAGGTGAGTGATCAAGCCATCGTGATTATCTTCGTCGTGAAGCTCTTTTTTGTACAGTTCTTCTGTGTATTCTTGCCACCTCTTCTTAATATCTTCTGCTTCTGTTAGATCCATACCATTTCTGTCCTTTATCGAGCCCACCTTTGCATGAAATGTTCCCTTTGTATCGCTAATTTTCTTGAAAAGATCTCTTGTTTTTCCTATTCTGTTGTTTTCCTCCTTACCTTCTATAAATCCCTATGACACTAAAATAATGCTCTGCAATCAGTTGTGGTTTAGAAAAACTTTTTTCTTAACAACTTGGTCCAGAATGATAACAAACTCAGCTGTACCTATCATAAAAAAAAAGAAAGGCAATTTGTTCCTTGGCTTTCCATTTGGAAAAATCTTGCCACACGACCTCAGAGAACACATATAGGAGGTGATCGATAAATATCAGTTGAATTCAATTTCTCCAATATGCCAATTCAGCAAAACTTGGAATATCTACTAAGGGTCAGATGTTCTAGACTCTGGGAATATACAGATAAATAGGCTTTTCTCTTAAGCAGACCCCAGTCTAAGTTACCGAAACTCTACTTGGCCATCATCCATGCGTGGAAAGATCAAAGAGCAACTTCAAGGTCAAAATGAGATCAGGGTGATATAAGAGCTGAGGAATACACCATCAAGTTACACCCACCGTGAACAGACAAGAAGCCTCGAGTCTAGAGTCTCTATTCTTACCTAAACGTAGATATTTAGAAGCAACTTGATTAAGGGATGAAGGTCTTCTAACGTTTGTTTTGTTCAAATGTCAGAGCCCAGGGAGCCCACGATTACATTTGCCCCAGATGACTCAGAAGCAGACGTCTTCCTAGCTTGTTGAAGGCTGTTAATCTTTGCCCCAGTGGTGGAGGCGGTGGCATTGTATGCCAGTATCACAAGACTGCCCCAAGTTTCCTGATGTTGATCCTCATTTGGAGGACACTTCCTGGTAGACTTCCCATGCCAGACATATTTTAATAAAATATGCTATGGAACTTCTTACTCCAGGAATTACTCATTTTATTCTGTGGGTGGTTTTATTTTAGGGAGATGAACAGCAGAGGGAGGCATGTATTTTGAAAAGAACAAATCAGTTGTTTGTGAGAGGATTCTGTTTATTACCACACAGAAGAGTAGTTCCTGAAAAGAAGGCGTCAGAGAACCAAATTCCAAAATTTCTTTGTTGATGCTTAAGAGCAGAGATCTCCTGCACCAAACCCCATGTCCTTGAAGAGGAGAAGGAAACATTTGTCTAAGTTAATACCCGTGGTATTCGGGTAGGTGAAAGAAAATATGCAAAGCTGCCTTTGAAGCTACTCTTATCTAAGAACAGGGATTGAACAGCATCACAATACTGTGCCCTTTGGCCAGTTAAATTGAACATGTTTATAAGGATGCTTTGCAGGGTAAAGGCAAAAGATAATTCACTCTTACACTCTCTTAGGGCTTGAATGTTGCATTCCGTGTAAACAGTGGCTCACACATCCTGCTTAGAAGGATAAAGAAATCCAAATGGGGGCTTCTCATTTAAGATCCACAGGACCCTAGAATATTTTTTTTAAAAAGAATTTATGTATATTGATACATATGTATGTATACGTGTACGGGGCTTCCCAGGGGCACTAGTGGTAAAGAATCCGCCTACCAAAGCAGGAGACATAATGAGCTGCAGGTTCCATCCCTGGGTTGGGAAAATCCCCTGGAGGAGGGCATGGCAATTCACTCCAGTATTCTTGCCTATGGACAGAGGAGAATCCTATGGTCAGAGGAGCCTGGCAGGCTACAGTCCATAGGGTCACAAAGCGTCAAATAGGATTGAAACGACTTAGCACACATATGTATATATATGCATCAAAAATTAACACAACACTGAAAATCAACTCCATTTCAGTTTAAAAAGAGAAGGAGAAAACATGGGGAAAGAAAGATTCACAGGATCCTGGGATGATTGTCCAAAGCCGCATCCTGAGGGCAACAGGCTACTATCTTTCACTGAAGTGGTTGTTCACAATGCCGTGGAGTCTTTTCTGTGTTCATCAAGCAGATAATAACTTAGGATCCCCGTCAATTCCCTACTCTGGTGCAGTCCCACCCTCTGTCCTCCTGCAGGACCCATGATGAGAAAAGTGTTCATTTTCCCTAGACTTCAGCTAGCCAGGCGTAAGGTCTGAAGGCCTTTGGCTTAAGATATCCTCTTGAAAGATGAGACTCGGGGATCTCTTGGGTGACTTTCTGTGACATGGACTTGCTGCCTTTGACTTCCCAGGAGTCTGATCAGCACTCAGAGCTTTGCCAGGTTGGCCCTTCCTGCTGGTGCAGAAGAAGGCAAGTTGAACACAATCTGTGAGGCGAGAAAACAGAGCCCGTGTCACCCTGGGTGACTCAGCCGCTGTTGTCACTGACAAGTGGGGCTGGTAAACAGTTCCCAAAAGAGAATGGTGAGCAGTGGCTGCATCCACCCCTGGGGTGACTCAGATGAAAGCTTGAGAGGAGGCCCCCAACATTTCTGCTGACCACATGTTGAGGACTTTGTCCCAGCCATATAACCTGGCTCCCTTGAAACCCCAACGGAAGGACCATGAACAGAAGCAGGTGCCAAGGGAAGGGTGTGAGCTTTGGAGGAATCACAGAACACTGGGCTCAAATCCTGACTCTGCTGAGGCAAGGCACTCAAATTTGTAGGGCTTTAGTGTCCTCATCTGTAAAAGGGAGCTGTTTAAACCTAAACACCAATTCTGAGCAAATAACAACAGCAATGAAAGTAAGACAACTTTCCTCCTTCCCCAGGAATCTTATGGTCTTTGGTCTCCTCCCCCACGACCTCTCTGGCAAGGACAGTCCCATCATGCAGGCCGGTTATCATCATTACTCCACTTGTGTATGGTTTTTGTAACGGGTTCCCCTCTATTTCCTTGGTTATCTGTGTGTTTGGTGGGGCTGGAAAAAACCGAGTGGGGACCTGAATCCAGGCCTTTGACCACCAGCCTGGTCCCTCTTCCAGCGTCTCACACAGCAACATCACATCTTGTACCACAATCTTATCTTCCTTCAAGGAACCACAAGAGACTCAACAGGGCCCAAAGCCTGGCTGTTGTTCCAGGAAGGGTGGATGTGGAAGACAGAGATGAAGAAAGAAAAATAGGACACTTGAAAATCCCAAGAAGGGCTCTTGGCAGCTGTGCAGTGTTCCAGCTGAGTGGCCTCCCACTCCAGGAGGATGCTGTAAAGCTAGGGAATGAGATCGTAACTGTCTCAGGAACCCACAGCCAAGAGGAGGACATAATGGTGTTCTTAAGTCATCCAGCTGCTCCGGCATGCTGGGGGCCCAAGGCCTGGACATTTGTCTGATTACCTTCCCCAGCTCTTGGGAGGGCCACTGTGTTTTGTCTAAAAACAAAGGAACTTTCCAGCTGAGGACTCTCCCTGCAAAACTTTGATTTGCAGCAGGTGTGGTTCTGAGACACTGCTCACTCCCTCCACCTCCTGCAAGTGTCTTGGACTCCACCGATTCCAGTCATCTTGAGTTTTGGGGGGTTTTCTGTTTTCTTTCCGTTGCTTTCTTTTCTGAAAGAATCTTTCTTTCTGAGTACCCTTGATTTACAGGATTATATTTGTTTCAGGTGTACAATATAGCGATTCAGTATTTTTATAGATTATACTCCCTTTAAAGGTTGTATAAAATGTTGCTCATAGTTCCAGTTGGTTTTGCTTCTGCCTCAGCATCTCAGGTATGCAAAGCTCCTGTCCCAGGGCCAAGCCCAAGAAGGGAAATGAGGGCGGAGGATCTCGTCAGGGTGACATCCCTGTACTATCAGTGTCACTGAGAATTGTGGTTGAGATGTTCAGTGTGACTTAGGGCCTCAGAGTGTCAGTTTCTCTACCAGTGAGACTGAGTCTCTCCCTGTCTGGAGCAGGTGCCTCCCTACATGGCAGGAAGGCAGATGTGGGCCCTGGTAGTTCTGCTTGTTCATAGTTAACTCAATCATCTCTTTTTTTAGAGAGAGAGGGAACAAGGGAGGGATCTAGGGAGGGAGAAGGAAGAAAGGAAGGAGAAATAAAGGGGCAGAGAGGAAGGGAAGGAGGGAGGGAGGAAGGGAAGAAAAAAAGACAAGAAAAAGAAGAGAAATGCAAACTTCTTTCTCTCCGGCCCCTTGGGAATTCTCTGGGTGGGGGCTCGCTGGTTTTGCCAGCAGCTCCCCTGCTCTTAGCAGATCCTGGATATACATTTTCCTTAAGACTGGTTGTCTCAAAGCAGGGGAAACAAACCAGAACCCCTCATAAATCAGTCGGGGTCACTGCCAAGAGCTTTGTACACTTGCTGTCCCTGGCAGTGATAAACTCATTGCATCTGGGAACCGGCCAAAGACCCTGAGTCCTATCTTAGTTCTCATTCCCAGAAAAAAAACCTCAGCGCTCCATTCCCCCACCCCCTGTTTACTGTCTTTGTGTTTCTTAGAAAAAGCTGGCGAGGAGGAAGGAACAGAATTCCATAAGTGGGTACAGCAAAGGCTCCGCTTCTCCGCTTCTTTGCTTGGGGGAGGAGAGGAGGGCAGAGGAGAGTCCTGGATCCATAGACTGTGGGGAAGAAGGCCCCAGCCAGAGGGGCCTGAAGCCACAGTAGGGGGCATGAGGGATCTGCGTCTTCGATTCCATTTTGCTCAGACCATGACTTTCACCTGCTGTTGTTTTCTGGTTGTTCCCTCACAGGGCAATTTGAGATGGTCATCGTGATGGCCACGAGCTAGCAATAGGGTTGGCAGAGTGAGACCACCTTGTGCAGCCCACCTCCAACAGGCTGTGTTCTCTTTACTGTCTCCCCACATGGTCCCTGCCTTGGCTCTGGCCTTGGCAACAAATTGTCAAGATGCCATGTGACATTAGGACGAGAGCAGACCCCAGCCTGTTCCTCTGACCCACATTGACCCCCACCGCCAAAGAGGGGACCACTGTCTGCTGTGCCTTCCTCCTCAGCCCTGGATCATCCTCCTTTCTCTGGTTGACCAGAACAGGAGCTGGGAAACACTTCCTGTCTCCGTAGCTCTTCCTGCCATGACGAGGCTCTTTCTGGTTGTTGGACCAGCATTCCCCACCTCTGGCAGGGGAGTTCATCCTCAGTTTTACCCATTCATAGCACCTTGAACCTGACCGTCTTCCTCGTAGCCCTTGGCTCGACTAGTCATGCACACCCTTGTGCAATGAAATCCAAGTTTTATGACAGCGAGGACCTCTTTTGTTTCGGTCATGCTGTGATCTCAGTGTCTGACACACTGCCTGGCACCTAGCAAATGCTCAACAAATGTTTTGGGGAACAAATGCTGAGTCACCTGCTGTATTCTGTTCTTTCTCAATTGACAAATTCTTTCTTTCAATGGCTTTTCTTGCCTATGATGAGTTGGAGGAATTAGCTGGATGGGGGGTGAAATTTGTTCTCAAGGCCAGAAGGGTTGGGCTAGGAGAGGTTTCCTTACTCCTCTTGGGGCAGAAGGGAGAATTTTGTGAGATATTCCTGGGCATTTAGATTCTTGTGACAAATCAGAGCAACAAGCAGGGGGCTGTGGTCTTGGAGAGGGGTTTGGAGAAGGTCCAGGCCTGAGGGACAGGCCTCTCCAGATGACTCAGGAGCCACCTGGCTCTGCTGGCCAGACGGAAGCCATGCCTGGGACAAGAAGGAGACAGTGAGCCATTTTTTCCCTGGGTTAGCGTCTGTACCTTGCTGTTGTTCAGTTGTTCCGTCGTGTCCCACTCTGGGAGCCCATGGACTGTAGCACGCCAGGCTTCCCTGTCCTTCACCATCTCCCAGAGATTGCTCCAGCTGATGTCTATTGAGTAAATGATGCCATCCAACCATCTCATCCTCTGTCACCCCCTTCTCCTCTTGCCCTCAATCTTTCCTAGCATCAGGGTCTTTTGTAATGAATTGGCTCTTCCATTTCAGGTGGCCAAAGTATTGGAGCTTCAGCATCAATCCTTCCAGTGAATATTCAGGGTTGATTTCCTTTAGGATTGACTGGTTTGATCTCATTACAGTCCAAGGGACTCTCCAGAGTCTTCTCCATTTATACCTGAGATGTAAATGTTAGGCCACTTTGAAGAGACAACAAATGCAAATACCCTGATGTCTCTCAGTCTGGGCTCTCAGACAATTAGGGCTGAATCAAGATGCCCACATAGGGACTTCCTCTGAGTTGAATGTGATCCTCCGTCTCCTTCCATACAGAGAGCAGAAACTGATCATAAACCATAACAAGTATGGAACCTGTAAACTTGCTCAGTATTTGCAGGCTCAGACCAGCATTTTGGTGAACCAAAAAGCCACATAAATTCCGCTAACATTTAACCCCACGCTGGATGCTATGCACATATTAGAGATTAAAAACACATTGTTCCCACAAGGAACTTAAACTAGAAGTGGGCTGGACTTTTGTCTGAAATCTGCAGAAAAACACTCAGCAACACGTGTTCTCACGAAGCTTATTAACTCAGAACGCATCTGGATCATCAAAGTAGATTCAGATCGAAGCCAGTGCTTCATTTCTCTCGGCTCCTTGCAGTGGTCCTATTCCCATGAGGAGTGCTTCACCCTGCTTTTGTAAATATGGGATCATCTGTGCAAGAAAGAAGCTGGTGCCCAAACAGGTCTGTGTGTGGTCCCTCTTAAGATAGCCAGAGAGGGACCCACATGGCACCAAGTTGATGGTTGCTTTCTGCCTTCACTTTCTTTCTTTTTTTTTTGGCTGTGCTGGGTCTTATTTGCTGCACCTGGGCTTTCTCTGATTGTGAGCGGGGAGTACTCTCTACTGAGATAGGCCGGTTTCTCTTGGGGTGGCTTCTCTCACTGCAGAGCACAGTATGCTCTGTTGTGTGGGCTTCAATAGTTGCGGTACACAGTCTTACTTGCCCTGCAGCGTGTGGAATCTTCCCAGAACAGGGACCAAACCGGTGTCCCCTGTATTGGCAGGTGGATCCTTAGCCACTGGACCATCAGGGAAGTCCATGCCTTCACTTTCTTTCGAGATGGGTAGGGAGAGGGTTTTAGCAAGCCTTTGATGTCACCCAGCTTCCTCTGGGATGTACCAGCATCTCTAAAATGGCCAGGTACCTCTACAGGGTGCCCCCAACTGAGGAAAGTTCTCTACCTCACCCATCCCCTGGGAAGAATACCCGAGGAAAAGGTCATTAATGACCAGTCCAGCCTTTCCACTGAGCATCCTCTTCACTGGCCAGCTCTCCATTCCTCCAAGCCCTGGGGCCCTTATCCAGATTCACGGGATGGACATGGAGTGTACATCAGAGAAGCTGCTTCCCCGCCTAACGATCCCACCCTCCCTAGGGAAAGCCCACCCTCCTTTTAACAGGTCCTATCTTGGGACAACCAGGCTTTCTCATGCAGCTGTGCTGCCTTACATTTCAACTGATAAATAACCCTTTTTCAATCGATAAGCTCCCTCTTGTAATGAACCTGGCTTTCCTTGTCCTTAATGAGGACAGATCTATTAGAAAGGGATCACAAGGCTACAGGAATTAGCTAAAAGTCAAGGGTAAAATCCATTGCCATGGCCAGAATGTAATGGCTCTAGGAGCCCAAGAGAGCACCATGCCCCAGCCTCTGGCATATTTGCCCACAAGACCCCATGATCTGGCTCTAAGAGCACTCTTCCAGGTTGGGATGGTGGCCCTGATGTGCATTCAGTTCAGTTCAGTTCAGTTCAGTCACTCAGTCGTGTCCGACTCTTTGCGACCCCATGAATCACAGCACGCCAGGCCTCCCTGTCTGTCACCAACTCCCGGAGTTCACTCAAACTCATGTCCATCGAATCGGTGATGCCATCCAGCCATCTCATTCTCTGTCGTCCCCGTCTCCTCCCTCCCCCAATCCTTCCTAGCATCAGACTCTTTTCCAGTGATGTGCATTAACTGACCCAACTGCATCATTGCCTGTGGACTACGTTTTTTAGTTAATCTTTTTGAGATACTTTTAGATTCACAAGCACTTATAAGAAATACTATAGAGACATACCATTTACCCAGCTTCTCCTAACATAACATGTGCAAAAACCATAGTACAGTATCATGGCCATGATGTTGACATTGCTACCTCCCCTGAGTTTATCAGATTTCCCAATTTTGCTTGTACTCATATGTACGTGTGAGTGTGTGTGTGAGGTTCTATACAGCTCTATCACATGTGTAAGATGTGTCAAGATACAGAACCAGCCCTTCACCAAAGAACCCTTCCTGTTGTCTGTTATAACCACACCTCCCTCCCTCCTTGCCCCTCTCCCATCCCTGAAATCTGGCAACGACTTCTCTGTTGTCTGTTTCTACAATTTGTCATTTTGAGAAAGTCACATCAGTGGAATCATATAGTAGGTAAACCTTCTGGGGCTTCTTGTTTTTTCATTCATGATAATTCCTTTGGGATTCATCCAAGTGGTTGGGACCATCAGTAGTTTCTTCCTTCTAATCGCTGTGCCTGTGGTTTTAATCATTAAGCAAGAGTGCATCTCCATGTGGCACCAAGGCCCAATTACAAAGCTTTCGGGACATGATCTTCAAGGATCCTTTTACGCTGAGAAAGAAAATAGGTTTTAGTTGATGTTTTCTGAGTAGGGGGAAAAAAAACAACAAAGCAAACATGTTACCTATTTTTCCAAGTTCATACCAGCATAGTTTGGCTTGTTTGTTTCTTTCCTAACACAGTGGCTGATTGGGTTGCAATTCCCTTTAGTGTTGGGTGACAGTTCTGTCTTGTGTCTTCCCATCTCCCACCTCCCCAGGAGCACATCTACAAGCTGATGAAGAGTGACAGCTACGCCCGCTTCCTTCGGTCCAATGCTTACCAGGACTTGCTGCTGGCCAAGAAGAAGGTATCCCTGGGAAGGGAAGCCTTGCCTTTCTTAGCACTATTGACCTTTGCCTGCTGCTTGCTGCTGGTGTGACGTGAGAATACCATCCCTTGGGTTTTCTTTCTTTTCTCTCTTCTTCTTTCCCTCTGTCCCTGCTTCCACTCCAGTAGAAGACAATTAGGATTGTTACCACCCCAGCCCACCCCTCTGAGGTCCAGGGTGTGGCCTCCTGTCTCCCAGTACCCAGCATCTCCATCTGCCTGTCTGCCCACGGTGGAGGGAGTGACCACCTAAGAGGCCCCTGGGGCCCAGCCGAGGAGCAGAGGGCTGGCTGTGACATCAGCAAACCCCTGAGGAAACCACTGCTGGGTCCAGCCCCCTCCCACAGAATTTCCTGCCCCGATCAGCCCCCAAAGATGAGCGTGAGGCAAGGATCACAGCAGCCCCCTCTGCACAGAAAGGCTTAGAGTTCTTCCGGGGCCATGGGGCACTGGAAATCCTGCCTGGGGTTGTTCCCTTGCCTCTCTCCCATCCGCCACCTGCCCCAGAGCCTTTGCCTTTTCTTTTAACCAAGAAGAAATGGCATCCTAGCTCCTCCCACCCCACCCTCCACTCTGAATGAAGTCTTGGTTCCCTGCAGCCCTCGGGTCTAGATTTGGGGGTTCAGGGACCCCCCCCCATCATGCAGGCGGTGAGGGGTGACTGGAACAGGAATGATTGTGGCTGGATTTCTGGGAGGAGGGAAGGCAGAGCTGGAAGGACAGGGGGTGAGGGAAGGGGAAGGTAGGGGGTTGGCTCATGGTTCCAGTGTGCCAGCGAACACTCTGCGCTTTGCGGGTCTGATCTGAGGTCCATGAGGGGTTCAGTGTGGCTCTCCTCGCGCCAAACTCCAGGACTCGCGTGCCTCGCTGCTTAAGGCCACGCGCACCCCTTTCTCCCCCCTCTCAGCCTCCCAGTGGCAGTCCCCTAGCCTGCGGTTGTCCAGCAGTCCACTGTCTGTCCAGCTGCCTCTCTCAGTCGTACGGCCCCTCTTTCTGTGTGCTGTGACCTCATGGGCTGGGAGCCTGTCTGTGTACCTGGCTGGTAACCACATCACTCCCTAGACTAGGAGAGCGTTTCTCTCCTGCTCACCTGCCCTTGGGTAGCCCTGAGGACATCCCTGAGAGTCTTAGAAAGAGAAGCAGATTTGGGGGACACCTAGAGTGTCCGAGATCCAGCTTTCTTGACTTGATCCTTTCCATCATATGTCACTCCTGTGATGGACAATGTGAAGCCCAGCCTCCAGCCAGTTCCCTGGCAGGAGGGTGGAGATGGAAGGGCCCTGATGGAGCAGGCTGACATCCCCCCAAATAATGGTTCTGATACCCAGTTGTTCAAGAAAGGTGAAGACTTTTAGTATCAGCAGCCCAGATCTCAGGGGAGAAGGTCAAAGTGAGCGTTCCATATTTCCTGCAGCTCAAGACCCTGAACCAATCCCAGTGTGGGGAAGTTGTGGGCTCCCACAGTTGGGGTTACCTGGGCTTGTCCATATATGTGTCCACATACACATAGAAGAAGCCAGAGGCCATTCAGTTTCCTTGTGAGTCTGAATGCAAAGGGAAAACACACCTCTGTGCAAGGAGTGGGACTGAGGTTCCTGTGTCCTCAAGTCCTCCTGTACAAGAAAAGCTTCACAAGGGAGGTCACTCAGGTGAGGCGGGAACAGACGGCCTGCCTGTGATATGTCACCAACGAGACTTATTAGAATTTCCATCTCAGCCCTCTCAAGGGGTGTCCCTGGGGGCTGAAAGCTCTTGCCGAAGCCAGTGCCCTTTCAATATTCAGGGGGTAGTTGCTTCTAAAAACAGTGACAAGCCTACCTTTGCTTCTGTTTCCCCCTGAGCTCCAGGCATGGACTGGAGTTGTAACTCGGCACTTCCAGGTAGACCCAGAGTGTCTTCTGTTGCCGGGGTGGGCTCACCATGAGATCTACATGTCCAGGTCATGAAGGGATATAAGCCATAGTCCCACCTAAGAGGCGGGCTATTAAGTGGCCTCGCTTTTCTGCTCACAAAATCCCCTGATGCACTGTGGGGGCACAGCCTGCGGATCCTTCCTCCCTAATCCATCCTCTATCCAAGTATCTTAGTCATTCTGATGAGCCAAGTCCTCAGGGGGCAGGTGAGCTGGGCTTGGAGGACCCCTCCAGGACAATTTGAAGACCCCCCTAGGACCCCTCCAGCTTCCCTGGTGGCTCAGATGGTAAAGAATCCACCGGCAACATGGGAGACCTGGGTTTAATCCCCGAGGTGGGAAGATGCCCTGGAGAAGAAATGGCATCCCACTCCAGTATTCTTGCCTGGAGAATCCCATGGACAGAGGAGCCTTGTAGGCTATAGTCCATGGGGTCTCAAAGAGTCAGACACGACTGAGGGAATAAGCATAGCCAGGACGCTTAAGTATGATTTTCCGGGGCAGCTCCAAGGGCCTCTGCAAGGCAGAGGAAGCCAAATGAGTCAGGCTGATGGTCCCGCTCTGTGAGTAGCCACTCGATAGCCAGGGGATGAGAAGGACAGGCGTAGAATTCCACCTGTGGGGCCTAGGACCAGCCTGACTTGAGTCACATGGATAGCCCCCAGGTTGCCCACAGGATTGAAGCTGAGTGCTGCCATCCCCAAGTGCAAACTGGGTACGTACGGTGCCAAGCCCAGCACATGTCCTTCAGTGCTGTGTCTGAAGGACAAAGACCAGCCTGGCTCTGCGGCTGTGTGTCATTCATGTTGCATTTTCCTCCTGCAGTATCCTCTCTGTCTTCAGCAGCCAGCCTAGGGGATAGGACATGACGGCCAAGGCAGCCGTCTGACCTTGTCCCCAGTGCCACACAGTGACTGCCTTTTGCCCCCTCGGCTTCCAGCACGTCCTGCAGACCCACAGACCCCTGACTGCTTCTTCAGCTCTCTAACTTCCATTATTTGCTATGTGTGTGTCTGTGAGTGTGTGGTGTGTGCATATGAAGGTGTATGTCTGTGAGTATGTGTGTCCATGTGAGTGTATGTGTCTGTGAGTGTGTGTTTTGTGTGTCTGAGTATGTGTGTCCATGTAAGAGTGTGTGTCTGTGAATGTGTGTGCATCTGTGAGCGTGTGTCCATGTGAGTGCATGTAGTCTCCAGATTTCCCAGGCGTGGATTCAGGACCCTGGAACTGGGCTTTAGGATAAACTAGCAGGTATTTGGGCTTGTTTAAAAGCAGGAAACGTGGGGAGAGGGTTAGGTACACACCACACCCCCTCCTCCTCCTTAGAGGAGAGCTGCCTGGCCTGGGGAGTACACAAGGGCTTTGCCCCCTCTTCCTTCTGTGTGTATTGTGGGGGATGGGGGGTGGCAGGGCAGGGGTGCCCTCAGCTGAGATTCCCCAGGAGGCTCCTGAGCTGCCTGTCGCCTGCCACATGCTATGAGTAAACCTTGGAAGGGGTCACCTGCCCAGGCACCGGAAGAGTATTTTCTGTCCAGAATACTCCTTCTGAGACCCAAGACCTCTGTGATTGCAAAAGACATGGGCACAGAGAGCCTCCTTGACCTCAGGAGACAGAAAGAGCGTCCTTAGAGGGCCGCAAGGATGTCCTGGAAGTTAGCAAACTTTCTGGCTGGAAGATCTCAGAGCAAGTCCTAACCCAGGCTCACGGAGGACTTGATGGCCTCGCCTTGCCCATGGCCATCTCCTGACATCTCAATAGCATCCCCCCGACACCCCGCCAGCCCTGGGAGCTGGTCTGGACTGTGTCCCCAGTTGAGGCCCCCAGTTGTTCCCTGCACGGGGGCTTGGCTGGTTGAAAGCAATGATCAGGCATCGCCCAACTGTTCCCAAGGGCCCGGCTCCCAGCCCGGTGGCTCCCATTCCAGCCCGGAAGCAAGATAAATGACTCTTCTAGAAGCAAACACCCTCTCTCCTCGCTGCTCTGAGGAGGCAGCCCCATCTCTCCTGGGCTTCTGTTTCCTGTCTCTCCCACTGACTCCCGCAAAAAGCGCTGGCTGCTTCTCTCTTCCTGTTTTTTGTTTTGTTGTGTTTTTTTTTTTCTCCACTCTGTTTTGCTTTGTTTTGGTTCATTAGCTGCCGCTGCTGCTGTTTAGGAACCGTGTGTTATCTGAAGAATTTTTTTTTTTCTGTATTTTTCTCCCTATCTTTTTTTTCCCTAAAGCCAGAAAGTGAGCAAGGTCGTAGAACTTCCTTAGAAAAGTTCACTCGCAGTGTGGTAAGTTCAGCTGGTTTTCTTTGGTTTTTTGGCTTTCTTTCCGTTTTTCTCCGTGGTGGTTGTCGTTTCCTTCGGGCAGGGAGGGAGCCCAGTGCTCTTCCCCCAGCACACCTACCCGTGGTCTTCTGCGAGTGTTGGTGGCTTCTCTCCTAGGGACCGGTTTGCAAAAGACAAAAGGCCCAGCATCTCCCCCTGCAGACGGGTGCACGGCCCCCCCACCCAGCCCCTGGCCCAACATTTGCTCTCCTGTGCAAGGGGGCTTCGGGAAGGAAGAACCACCCCCGCCCCCGCCCTTGGGGCTCCTCAGTGGGTGCACCTTCTGCAGCAGCCCAGGGAGAAGGCCGTCTAGCTGGACCATGAAATAAATTGGCTCAGAACTGTAGCTTATCAAAAAAAAAAAAATCCAAATTTCCCTCTGGGACTCTGGCAGCCACACGGGTGTGGGAGGCAAGCTGCTGCTGCTGCGCCGGTGGCTTTTGCGTGTGCAGGAGGCGGCCGTGCTGCATGGGTTCTGGTGGTGAGGTTCAGCTGGCATGTGTGTGTGTGCGTGTGTGTGTGTGTGTGTGTGTGTGTTGGTGGCCTCTGCATGAGTTCCCATGTCCCTGACAGCCCCTTGTTAGCCTCCTTTGCATAGCGTGACAGGGCAGTAGCCACGGGGTGGCGTGGCCATGGTGGGGAGGTCATCCCCGTGGTGCCCGGTACAGATTCTGAACTGTGGTCTGTAATCAAGCACAGACTCATCTCCTTTTTCCGTAATGTTCTCTGTAAGATTGGGCTTCCCAGGTGGCGCTAGTGGTAAAAAACCCGCCTACCAATGCAAGAAGCATTGGCAGGTTCAATTCCTGGGTCGGAAAGATCCCCTGGAGGAAGGCATGGCAACCCACTCCAGTATTCTTGCCTGGAGAATCCCATGGACAGAGGAGCTTGGTGGGCTACAGTCCATGGGGTCACAAAGAGTCAGACATGACTGAAGTGATAGCACGTACAAATACTCTACAGACTGAGACACAGGGCTTGGTACACAGGAAGTAGCCAGTCCCCTTTTTTCCTGAAACCAGCTACTGAGTTCCTGAAGCCCAGCTTGCACTGTTCACATGGAACCAGAGAGCAGCCAGGGAGCCAGGACCCCATGCACAGAATTTGTCAAAGTTCCCTTCCCAAAGGGTAGAAACCCACTGATGCTAACTTGCGTTTTTCCTCCCTCTGTTGCAGGGGAGAGTCCTTGTAAACCTGACTACTGTGTGCTTAGTATCTTTATTTTATCCTTTTAACACAAATTCTAAGAATTCTGGGTGTACAGCAACCCGGTCGTTTACCTGTCATAGCTAGATGCATCTTAACCGAATTTAAACAGAGTTTTGAATTTGCTAGATGTCAGCTTCACAGCAACTCAAGTAGATGGCAATTAAAATATGGGTGCTCATCCCATCTCTTCTCTGGTCTTCTCTCTCTGTGGTCTTTCTTCATGAGAAATCAGAACTTGCAGAATGTCAGGCCTGTGATCCCCTGTCTGTCTTCGTGGCTGGTTTGTCGCAGCCACATAGCTTCACGCACCAAGAAGCTGCCATGGGCTGTTGAAGGCAAGGCTGTGGGAGTCCCTCCACCCTGATGGCTGATAGAAAGTGGTGGGAACTCATTGCTCCCTCTTTTCTGAGGCCTAGAGGCTGCAAGTGGAGAATGTTCAGGGATTTTGTTGACAAGCCCAGAGTATATTATGGAGAAAGCAAAACTCCTGCAACCCCGGGCAGACCCTTACCACGTGGGCTGAGGCTGTGAGAAGAAGCCTGGTCCTCAGATGAGGCATCCAGATCTCTCTAGGCTACTTTCCATGAGAACTGGGTGTTGGGAGAGCAAACATGATCTCGATGAAGCTCCGCAAGGAGCATTTATTGACGTCCCTGCTTCCCAGAAGTGGTGTTGGTTCAGTGGTTCTCCAAGGTCTGCTAACAAAGTGTTTGGAATGAGAAAGCACCAGACACCTTCCAAGCATTTGAAGTGTGCACCTGGGAGAACTTAGAGAGATGTTTTCAGGGCCAGCTGAAGGAGAAAAATCTCCTAAGCTCCTGAGATTTTTAGGCTCTATATGAGAGAAAGCCCAATCTTCCAAACCAAAACATTCCTAAATTGCCTGTTATTTTTCTATAAAGACTCTAAAGGGTCATGCATTCTGATTTTTTGTTTCCAGTAATAGAAATAGAGATAGACTTGTTTTGATCTACCCATGCTCCTTGTGATCCTGGGATAACACCACTTGGGGTAACCAGACAAGGCTGAGTTTGAGGAAATGACCCACAGCTCTAGAGCGGTAGCCACTCTCCGAATACTTGAGGCTGGAACTCAAGAATATGGTTTTCACAGCCCAGTATTCTAATCAAACAAAGTTAACCAGTCAGCCAAGATGTCTTGCAATTTGATAGCCATTTTCTGGAGCTAATATACATAAAGTGCTTGATTTCTTTGAAAGATGATCTACATGAATATTTCATCTGCTGTATACTGTAAACTATAAAACCCAATGAAAGGCTAGTACAGTAGCAATAATGGTCCTGGGAAATACATGAAGAAAGACCATCCACATCATGAGAAAATGAGGGAGTGAAGCTGGGCAGTTCTTGGACCAGGGATGTGAGGCCAGCTGCCATTCAGGACTAACCAGTGACAGGAAATGTTGATCCAGATCGTTCATTATCTTAGTCAGCTAACTTCTTATCAAGACTGAATCTGGGTCCAACATTTCTCCCATGCAGTGCTCTTTCTTTTCTTGGTAAAGGAGGAACACTTGGAGAAAGCAAATTGTTCTTTCTAGGACTCCTATATCACGATACGGAGGGATTATCTGTGGAAGGCCACAGAGGCCCCCTTTAACATGGGATCCTAGAAAGGAGTTCAGTATGGTTCATAGAAGCTGCTGGAGCTATGCTTGTTTGAGTGCAGAAGGAACCTTACAATCCCCAGTAGAGGCATTGTTTTTCACACGGCTGCTTTTAACGGAAGCTTCATTCTGAGTCATGCAGAACTTGAGTAGCAAGTAGCAAATAGGGGTTATTCTGTGCCAAGGCACTATGTACTTTGGCCACCTGGAGCCACAGAACTTGCATAAAGGCCTGCTTTTTGATAGGGCCAGCCCAAGTTCAGAAGCAGATATCACTCAAAGCCCATGGCATGGTGCAGCCAGCCCTTAGTGCATCTTTATCCAGAGCAGAAAACAGGATCCTTCTGATGGGCCCAACCCCAAAGGTGCCCAGCTGACCAAGTAAAGTGCAGCTGGATTTCAGCCCCTTCTCAACCCTCATCTGCCCTTGTACAGTGGATGGCTCACACCATCATACAGGGTGGCCCTGCTCACAAGAGCCCTGAGCCCAGGAAGAGCTGTGACACATAGCAGGTTCTTAAAGCGAGGGTGTGGGGGGGTACTCAGACATGGCCTCAGGTCAGATGAGTGGAGCCTCTTTCCCCCAGCTCTGGGCATTGGGAAGCGTCCTTTCATGGTGGCTATAAAATATGAAAGCCACAGTAGGAAGCTTCTATAGATTGTGTTTCCATTGCCTTCCATCTCCTCTTCAGACTCTCTGGTTGGAGGTCCCAGGCATTGCTGCCTGGGGAGATGGGGGTCTTCTCTAACTGAATACCACTTCCCACTGCTCAGGACCAACAAGCCTGCCATTCTCTGCCATCTCCCTGGTTTTGCAGTGACCTCGAGGGTGTGACGGGGGCCAAAGAGGAAAGACTGTCCATCCCCCGCTCTCTCTTGGGCGTGCTCGTTCCTTTGGGGTCCACTGCAAAGCCAGGGCCAACTAAGACACGGAGGACAGAAGGCTGTGGGAGAAAGGCAAGAAGTGGCAAAGGGCCATCAGCCAAGGCTCAACAACAGCAACTGGACTGTCCCTCTTCGGGTGGTGGCTGAAGCAATCCGGTGAGAACTCCAGAGGTGGAACTCGGAGGAGGAGAAGATAGAAAAAACCCTCTGCATCTCTGTACAAGAGACAGCACTTAACTCAGGAGAAGTGGCAGCCCCAAGGGACAGCAGCATCAGCCTCCCTGGACACCTTTGCCTGGGTGCTCAGCCCCAGCAGTCCTCTTGAGAGCCTCACAGGCTCCTGAGATGGACAAAGGAGTGGCTGGTGCTTGAGGCCTCGTAGGAGAGCAAAGATAAGAACCAGGTGTTCATCCCTCTCCTAAGAAAGCGTCACAGTTGGGCTTTGCCAAGGTGCTCCTAGGAATTGAAACAGCAAGGGCCGGGAGCTGAGGGAGCCTTGGCATGCACCAAGTGGCATCTCCATGACAAGCATTTCAGTTCTGCCTGCCAAGGAATGCAGCGGGGAAGTCAGATGAGACCAGGAAGCCCTAGAAGCCAGCT
Source organism: Moschus berezovskii (assembly GCF_049115385.1). Lineage (NCBI taxonomy): Eukaryota > Metazoa > Chordata > Mammalia > Artiodactyla > Moschidae > Moschus > Moschus berezovskii. The sequence goes on along the minus strand of NC_142468.1, from coordinate 19,368,923 downwards.
GTCACCCACCTTCTTTCTCCCTTTCCCCCCGCCCCTGCCAGAAGCCAAGGAAAACCTCTTGAGAGTAACCTTCCCCCACCTTCTGGGCAGCTCTGCACGCAGAAACCCCCAGCCCCATGCCCAGGTGCTGAACCAGAAGTGGAAGGCTGAGGCCCTCCAGGCACGGCAGAGGGCAGGCAGCCAGGGTGATCAGCCCACCCCCCTTCACCCACACACACAGCAGCTCCTTCTCCCCACCTGGAGGCTGTTTCCCCTTCCCCTCAGCATGTCAGGGCAGAGCCTTGGGCTCCACTGAAATGAGCTCTCAAACACCTAGACAGCAGAGCCCCTAGAGGGCCTTGACCTCAGTCGAACAGATCCTTTCAGCAAGGAACGGTCGGCTAAAAATCTTTAGAGTTGATTTTGATTGCACACAGTCCTTGGGCCCTGTTGGGATGTCAGGGTCATAGGCTATATAGCACCAGCCTGCTCCCAACGGATCTCAGAGCCCTGAGATCGAGCAGCAGTGAGACCCAAGTCTGCCTAGAGATGGAGGTGGATTTCACAGCCGTGCTTGGGAGGGAAAGCATGAACTGGTCTCTCCTGGGAAATGAGGACTTCCCCTAGGACTCTGGGAAACTCCTCAGAGCCCTGCCCAGGTTGACTCCTGCTTCCAGCCTCAGCCTGCTAGCAGTGTGACGTCAGGCCCATTGCTCGCCCTCTCTGAGCCCTGGTTTTGTCCTGGGTACAATGGCACAGGGACTGCGCTTCTCTCTGTCCTGAGATTTTTGAGTTGTACTAATCATCCCTCAGAATGAGAGAGGAGCCTACCCGAAAAGTGGCTGCCTACCCGAAAAGTGGCTGTCCACCCTGGAGGCTGGGAATTAAACCAAGGAGAGAACTGAGTTGGGTGTCCATTTAAAATCCTTTGACAAAGATTTGAGGATCAACACTGGCAGAAGTGAGTGCCACAGCCCCCTGACCCCACAGGCCCCGTCCCTCCATCGTCTGGGGCTCATTCCGCACCATGACCCCTGGAGGGCAGGGAGAGAGAGGTCACAAGGAACAGGTTAAGCACCGCACACCCTGTCAGCCACGCCAGTGCTGCAGTGCCCGCCCTTCTGGGACGGATGCCCAGCTGGGTGTGTGTTGGGAGGTGAGGTGAGGTCAGTTGGGCAGAAAGGTGGGCCCCATGCGGATACTGCCACGTCATCCTGGGCATGGGGCAGGGGCGTGGGAAAAAATGAAGTGTGAGCATCTGGGGACCTCAGCATCATGCTGCCGCCCTCCTGCTACCACCTTTTCTGGGCCCCTTTCCGGGTCCCCAGAGACCTCTGGGCTGGCTCGCCATTGTCCTCTCGGAGATGCCCAAAAAGAGGTCACGAGAGGGCGTGTCACCCTGGTCACAGTCAGCGGTAGGTTAAGTCTCCTCCAGCCTCTATTCCTCTCTCTCCATCTTGGGTCCAAGTGAAGTCTGAAAAAGCATGTTTACTCTTTTAGTTTTGTAGCTAGAAAAGGGAAATGTAAAAGCCTGATTTTTACAAACCAAAGATAAAATGTTAAGATGGCCGAACAAGCTTGGCTGGCAGGATACAGAGAAGACAAAGAGATAAAATGGTTCTCCTTGAGGGCCCTGGAGAAGGTCTTTCTGAAACCCTGGGGATGGGGGAGACTTTTATTTATCAAAAAGGTCAGAGGTGGTCATTTTTGAGAAACCCAGCCCTAGACCCTGCCACTCCTCTGGGAAGAAGGAGCCCCCAGCTATTGTAGCTGATGGTTCATCTGTCAACCAAAAGCAGCCAAAAACACTCTCCCTGCAGAGTGCCCACTCGAGCAAAAATGCACCAGTGACTCAGCCCCCGGACACGGGGGAGAGCTCGGCACTGCAAAACCGCTCCCTCCTCCTCCCTCTCCCCCACCCGGCCAGCTCCTGCCTTCCCCAGACCCCAATGATGTGCTGAGCAGTCAAGTGAAAGACTCCTGTGAGGCAGAAAGGCACAGCTGTGTGTTTACAGCCACTGATTCCGATCCAAATCGCAGCCCTGCCAGTCTCCCACAAGGCAGGCTGGGGGCACGCTGGGGATGGATGCGCCAGGCGGGAAGCTATTTCGGGAGCTGACCTGCAGCCCTTTGCCGTAACAGAGCCTTCTTCCCACCCCCCTCTCCCAACTCAGGAAAGACGTCCTTCTAGAAGGAGCTCCCACTTGAGAAGCAGCTGATGGGGTTGTGGGATTTCAGCCTGTTCCTTGTCACTTGTGCAGTCAGATTTCTGGCATCTGTCCCCAGGCAGCCACACGAGGACGGCCCGGGGCTCCCATCTGTCCAGTGAGAAGGCAGAGGGTGAAGGTGACCGACGGCAGGGCGCTTGGCAGGATGAGCAGCAGGGAGGGCAGGCATGAGTGGGGGACAGGATGCCCACTTCTGCCCAGGACAGAATCTGCCTCAGACCTGCCAGGGGAGATGTGGCATCACACAAGAGCAAGGAGAGAAACCTCCAGGCGCTAGCCAGGCTTTGGAATAGCAGGAACCTAGGAAGCAGACCAGACTGCCAACGTCAAGGTCAGGGAGAAGAGACCCAACTCTGCTTGTGTCCAAACCGGAGGGTTGGAAGTCAGAGTGCTCAAGGTCTAAGGACTTCAAAGGCTGAGAAGTAAGATGGCCGTGGCATTCCTCCGAAAAACAACGTGGGAGTCTTCCCTGTTTGTAAGCAGCAAATGAGTACTTTGGTTTGAGTTTGGGAAACTCGGTATTCTGGAAGAAAGGCAGAATACAAATCTGTAGGAAGGAACAATCCCTAAAACGTTGCTATGAAACAATGCTAACTGGGACACCACAGGGGAGCTGAAAAGAGCTTGGAGCAGGGGGATCTTCAGTTCAGTGACATTACCTGAAGGCCTAGGCGAGAAAAACCCTGGAGTGTTTGTTTTTAGGCTCCCCAGTTGGTGGGATGGTAGGATGGGGTGGGGAGTGTATAGCTACCCAACAGTGCCAACGTTCAAATGGCTGGTGAATTCGTACATCTATGTCCATGGGACATGCAATTTCTGATTGTGGCCACAAGGGTCCAGCCACAGCCCTGTCTAGTCCAACATCCTTTTTGATGACTCAGATGAAGAGACAAACAAGCCAGTCACATTCAGGTAGCATGGTCTGCCATGTGAAGACCATCTCCTTCAGGTAGAATGATGGGTCCAAACAACCAGGTATAATTTAACCAGATAAAATTTATGTTTAAAAAAATTCAGTCTCACAACTACAGGGTGACATTCATAGCCTTCATGTAATTCAAGTTTTAAAAACTCTGGGGTTCCAGTTGATCGCAAGCTTGATAGAAGTAAAAGTGGGAGGCAATCCCTTTTTTTTTAAGTATCTTTAGGTTATAATATGGAGAAGGCAATGGCACCCCACTCCAGTGTTCTTGCCTGGAGAATCCCAGGGACAGGGGAGCCTGGCGGGCTGCCGTCTATGGGGTCGCGCAGAGTCGGATACAACTGAAGCGACTGAGCAGCAGCAGCAGCAGGTTTTAATGACAAAGCGGAGCGGTCACAAGTGCTCCATTGCTCTCTGTGTTGCTCTATACCGTGGTGAATCCTGTTTCCAAGCTCTCTCGTTTTATCAGGAACTTCAACAAACTAGAGAAAATTTAGAAAAGAATAGCTGGGGAATCTGGAAGCCCAGCCAGATGAAACTGAAGTAGATAAACACGTCCTGCCCTGGCACTAGTGGTAAAGAACCTGCCAGCCAATGCAGGAGATTTATATAAGAGACTCAGATTCGATCCCTGGGTGGGGAAGATCCCCTGGAGGAGGGCATGACAACTCACTTCAGTACTCTTGCCTAGAAAATCCTGTGGACAGAGGAGCCTGGTGGGCTACAGCCCATGGGGTCTCAAAGAGTCGGATGCAACTGAAGCGACTTAGCACGCATGCAAGGGGATTCAGAAACCATCAGGAACTCTATGTTGGTTTGTCTCCCACAGTGAGTGGACAGTTCTGGATTGTTCCAGACAAAGCTAAAACAAACGAATAGAAGACATGTGCAGGGTCACTCTACTAAGAATATTCTAACAGTATCAACTTCCCAGGGGTGGAATATGTCACCTCAAGGAACAGGGAGCTCCCTGGAAACATTCAGATGTTGAATGGCCAGGGATATTGTAGAGCAGGTTTCTACACTGGATTCTACCCACCTCCTCCAAGGAGAATCCTCAGATGCATTAAATATTTGTGAAACATTGCATGTTATCATAGGTTTATAAATAAACTATGGGAAAGGAGAACAGATCAAATGGAGCGAGTTTGCTGAGACTGGAGAAGAAGGATCCAGAGGAGTCAGGTTTGACTCTACCTTGAAGGAAAAAATAAAGGTAGATTATGATAAAGTCAGAGCAAGACCACTGTCAAGTGGAATTGCTGCCCTTCAAGCAATTTGCAATTCAAACAAGGCAACATCATCCTTGCCTTTTGTTTTTGGTTTTTTAAGCCAATCGCTGCTTCTGCAACTGAGCCCTGGGCAACAGGACTCTCTCCCCGAATGCCTGGGAGGAGATTAGTGAGCGGAGGACACTCATACCCATGGGCTCAGGGAGGCTGAATACAGTCAGTGGGTTCCCTGGCTCTGCACTGGAGAAAGATTGGCCTGACATCATTCCCACCCAGAAAGGGTGTTGTTGACAGCAGAAAAGATGAGTTCAAGCCAGTCGCCTTTACCCAATGGGACTTGCTGGTTCCAGGTGGACAAGTTGGCACCCAACTTTCTCAGCCGGGCCAAGAGCAGAACATCCCCCCTGAGATCTTCGAGCAAGGGGAAATCACACTCATGGGCCCCCTCCTCCTGGGCCCTGCTGTAAGGACTCATCTTCAGCCCAACTCAGGGGAGCGACGAGCTCTCCTGTCACATTCTTTCCGGCTGTCCTGAGGACCAACCTGATTGCAAATGACACTCCCTCCTCTCCCAGGCTTTGCCAGGGCTGCTTTCACCTCATCATGGAATTGTATAATTATGGTGATTACGGCTTATGGCTTTTTCCTCTCCTCATCTTTTGCTTTCAAATTCTTTGAGGCCTCTCATTAAACATGGCAATCCCGATAAAGTCAGCAAAGTTTTAATAAGATGCATTTTGAAGCTAAAGAAAGCCCAGAGTTGATTGTTTCTATGACCCCTCATGCTGTTGTGGCTGCTAAGTCACTTCAGTCATGTCCGACTCTGTGTGACCCCATAGATGGCAGCCCACCAGGCTCCTCTGTCCCTGGGATTCTCCAGGCCAGAATACTGGAGTGGGTTGCCATTTCCTTCTCCAATGCATGCATGCATGCTAAGTCACTTCAGTCGTGTCCGACTCTGTGCAACCCTGTAGATGGCAGCCCACCAGTCTCCCCGGTCCCTGGGATTCTCCAGGCAAGAATACTGGAGTAGGATGCCATTTCCTTCTCCAATTCGTGCATGCAGGCTCAGTTGCTTCAGGCATGTCTGACTCTGTACAACCCTATGGACAGCAGCCCTCCAGGCTCCTCTGTCCACAGGATTCTCCAGGCAAGAATACTGGAGTGGGTTGCATTTCCTTCGCCCGTGTCCCCTCATAACAGGCCTTTAAAACTCTGTTGTGGGTGATTAATGCCTGGATATCAGAGGTAGGGGAGAGAGAGATGTGGAGGTCCGGGGTAGGGAGGATGATTTGTACTTTTTCACAGGGTTGGAGAATGGTTTTACTCCCTGCCCCCTGGCCTTTCTCATTTACACCAAGAGCATGGTGCATCTGAATCCCCGTCCCTAATGGAAAAAGACGGACTGTCAAGTAAGGATAGAGGGCCTGGCGTTTACATCATAGTAGGTTAAGTTGGGAAATAGACATGGAGCAGTTGACACAAAACTCAGTCAAACCTTAAGAGCTGCAGCAAAAGTAAAGAGGAACTGCTGGTGGATTCTCTGTCCTCAACAATGCTGGAAGGTTCTAAATATGTAAAGGATCCAACCATTAGCATTTGAGAGTGGTCACTGTCCTGTGGTCATATCCTCAAGGATAGTTTCCTTGGTAATGACAGCTTCAGAGCCCATCATTTGCTGGCCCTCAATCACAGCTTTGCTGAACTGTTTCTAGATGCGCAGGATGTTAGGAGAAGGATCACCAGGAAGGCATGTGGAGGGGGTTGGGGAGAGACAGGGTGGCCACCAGAGTCCCCAGCTTGCCCTTCAACAGCTTTGTGCAGGTGTGATGTCCGAGTCCCCTTTATTTCCATCTTCCCCAGGACTGTGTGGAGATCTACCCAGAAAGATGCATCTTGCCCTGGCAGGATTCTCTTTTGAGAGACTCCAACTGTCCCCTGGGAGCTGACTGCCCTGACCCATCACACAGCCCTTTAGCCAGCTGGTAGTTGGCTATCTGGGATATGACTGAGTAGCACCAACCATCTGAGGTTAAATGCTGTTGAAAACCTGGCACTGATGTTTTCCCTAACTGCAGTCTCATCCCCTACTGCAGATGACCTACTAGCTCTGCCCCCGAGAACAATGCCCCTTTAGTGCCCACCAGAATGTTGAGAGTGGGCTCAAGGTGGGGGTTGGGCAGCCCCAATTGAATTCTGTTTCTCCACCTGGAGTTGGGATAAGACCCCAGGCAAGTTGCTCACTTGCCCGAGGGGTACAGTGACACCTGCCGCTGGGGTGGATGTTGTCACTAAATGAGGGCATGGCAAACACAGCTGCCGTGTCTGAGGTGCTCACAGTGTCACACTGTTGGCATCCGTGTCGTGCAGATCTTGGCCTGAGAGGGACTTAGGTTCTCCTCCAGCTCCACCACTTAACTCTGTGACTCAGGCAGCACCTCTAAGCCTAGGTTTCCGCACCTTGTAAAAGGGAGATAAGAGGAAATAATTAAGGACTTCCCCAGTTATTCAGTGGTTAGGGCTCAGCCTTCCAACAGGGGGTGTGGGTTTGATCACTAATTGGGAAACTGAAGTCCCACATGCTATATAGGCAGTGGCCAAAAAAAAAAAAAAAATAGAGTGATTAGGAGGGAAAAAATACATAAGATCCTTAGCATAGTGTTTGCAGCATATAAGCTCAAGCATAACTCTTTGTATTGTTATTATTCTCTATTATGATGATGTTACCTGCAGCCCACGCTTAGCTCTTATTCTTTATCTGATTTCCAACAGTGTTCTGCAAAGTAGGTTTTACTATATTTATTTAGTAGTTGAGGATGGAGACACAGATATCTCAAATACAACAGTGTGTGCAAAGGACATTCATTTATTAGAGCAACCAGTTCATGACCCTACTCAATAAATGGTAGCTATTATTACTGTCTTATTTTTAAAGTCAACTCAGAGAGCTGGTTTCTCTGCTTTCCCTCAGAATGGAGGGACTGTGGTACCAAGCAGACTGGCTTCTGCCCTGTAGTCTATTTCCCAGGGCCCCTTTGCTCTTCCCAGGAAGCTGTAGGACCTGGGGGCTTGTAGCAGCATGGTGCCAGGACACGGGGAGGGCCACCAATGAAGCACTGCCTATGTTGCCAGGATCTGGCATTTGCTCCCGTCCCCTGAGGTGCAGGACCCTAAGAAGCCTCCTGCTTCCAGACCCAGATCAAAGCTAGTTTTCCCCTAGCAGAGCGTGACTCCAGTTCTGCAGAGGTAGCACCCTACATGGCAGCCTCATTCCCAGAAACCCTCACCTCGGCACTCTCTGCCTGGATGGAGCCGCCCTGAGCGGTACAGCCTCCCCAAGTCTGGTTGTTTGCCAGATAAACAGAGGCTTCTCTTTTTGAAGTGCTGTACTACAAAGAGGGTTTGTCAGAGGAGTTAGGACCAAGTGACTTTGAAATCCAGGGATGCCTTGAAATCTCTTGTAAACCAGCCCGCTGGGGTGCACACTCCCCCTAATTGTAGTATCGACAGAAACCGAAGCACAGAAGCCATTTCCTCTGACACAAATGGCTTTGTCCTGAGGAAAATCGGGTTTACAGATGTCTCTTAAGGTAAATGCTTTAGATGGGCATCTTAGGAGTCTGAGGTAAAGCTCTACAGCCAAACACGTGGTTGCTTATGAACCTTGCACAAGAGGCTCTTGTGAGTGCCTGTGGTGTAAACACTCACATGGACGTGTGCACGGCCGTGTACACCGGTGCATGTGCTGCCTGCCCACTGCACGCTTCCGTGTCCAGTGTACGGTGTGTGCAGCACGTACGCGGCACACATGCCTGTGCCTCCACGCGTGGACCGCCTGCCCGCTGCTGCTGCTGCTGCTGCTGCTGCTGCTGCTGGGTGCACGTCTGGGTAGGGGCTCCCCTAAAGCCACCGGTCTTCACGGTTTCAGCTGGATAAGTTGTTCTTCACTTCCCTTCCTAAAAACACAATTGCCTAGTGCTGCTGGCGCAGAGTCAGAATGGCCGCTGCATTTCACCCCCGAGGCGGCTTCCTTCCAGCAGTGGGTGAGTGATCCCGGCGTCCGCTCGCTCTAACCTTCCTTGGGGGCCTTCTGCAGCAGAAGGTGCTCCCCACACCAGAAGAGATGATCCGTGTGTCCATGGCGTCCTCTCCACCCACCCCTCCTGTTCTTGCGCCCTAGTTCCATGGACAGTCAGCGGCATCCTTTTTTTGGCGTTCCCATTTTTTTCTAAGCCCATAGGTTTTTTTTGTTTGTTTGTTTTTTCTTCCTGAGAAGCAAGAAGCCAAGGGGTCCAGAAGTGGCAGGGAGATGAGTCCGTTGTCCCAGAGGCAATGTTCAAATAATGTCTTTGGGTACTGATCCTGTCACTCATTCCTGGGCCCCTAGCAGAAATGCCCACTACCTTTAAAGATGTTTTTAAATCCAACAGCAGCATCCTTAAGCTTAGTCCCCACCCCACCCCACCCCTTACATCTTCCATTACTCTTCATCTGTGGCCCAGGGCCAAGTCCTGTGGGAAATGGGAAAATCTCACCTTTCTACCTGCTAGACCATCAGGGGAGAAGAGGGCTAAGGAACCAACCCATCCCCTGTCCAGCATTGCAGAGACATGTGAAAAGGGTTCAGAGGGAAGTAAGAAGGTTCCCGGGGCTAGGAATTCCATCAGCCCAGAGATGTCTGAAAAATGCTGCTTGACCTGTCCCCTGCTGCACTTTTTCAGATTAGGAATACCTGTCTGATAAATGCCCACCTAATTGCATTCCTGATAATAGGGAGGAGAGAGAAATGAGTCAGCCTTCTTTGCATATGCTTCTAAATGAACCTGGACATCCCCGGAAAGATGATGCTTTGGGGCGTTGGGAGACAGTCAGCATGTGAACAAACTCTGCCTTTGAAACCCTGCCCTGGCAGCTGGCTTAACCAAGGACCCCAACCCGTGGATGTGTTCTGAGTGAATGTGTTCACAGGAGATGAGACGTGCCCTTAGGATTGTGGGGTTGGTGTCCTCGTGGGTCCTGAGAAGAATCAAACACACTGCCCAGCCAGTGACCCCACCTGCTGTCTCATCCACTAAACTTCAGCAGCACTCTCCCCTGTGGCCATATTTGGGGTCACTTGAACTTCCTGGTGGGGAAAAAAGTAGAATCAAGTTGTTGCCAATAGCAACTGAGCCTTGTCCCTCTTTCCTTGAGTCTTTTGGCCCTTGCCTAATTTGGAGTGAACCAACACAGAGACGCCAAAGTACATTTAAGGAGGAGGAGGAGGAGGAGAGGAAGAGGCAAGCCCAGAACCAGCTACAGGAAGGCATGCTACTGAGGGGCCCTGTGAACAGAATACCCGCCTCTGCTCCACCCCTGCGTCCACCGAGAACTTGGGGGAGGCTGATTATAGGAAGAGCACTGGGGTTATTCAATCAGAGCTAGAGGAAGGAGATAAGAGATCCAGTAATGAAAGAGGGGATTTCTCCTGCCTGCAGAGAAAAATGCAGCAGGGAAAGTGGAAATGCACAACTTGGACAGGAGGCTGGGGAGTCTGTACCTGGGCATCGTGCCACCCATGTTGGGCACAGCTGCTGAGCCCTTGTCACTCTTGGCATCCCTCGTGCCTGACTGGTGGCTGGTTTGTCCCTGCACAGATGGGGACTGTGGAGGAAGTTCTCCCGTCACCCACCAAAACTAACAGGCAGAGGTCGAACTTTGCAAAAGAGCCCCAGAGGTGATGAGCGTGATGAGGGGACAGGAGTCAGGAGTGCCAGGAACAGCAGCCAGGAAGGGCTTCCCCCAGCCAGCTTGCTGCAGGTTCTAACTGGAGTGAAGCATCTGCCTGCCCCTCCTTAGGAAAGGTGAACATCACACCTGCCTTTCTCCTCCCGGGACTGTTGCTATGGAGATCCCAGGGGCATCAGCACCTGTAACACAAGGTCACAAACAGAAGTGGCAGCCTCACTGGCCTGTCCAGCAGCCACCACTTTAAATCCATGAGCACCAGGCAGCAGTGAGCTGTGCCTCAGCTTAGTCCAGCAGCCAAAGTCAAAGGGAAGCCCATCAGGCAGAGCAGAAATGTCCTGGATGCTCTCAAGCATATGCCCAAGAGCTGAAGCTTCTTTCTCAGTGAGGTTGAGAAAATCACCTCGGCCTGCCCAGAAGGGTGGCCTGGTATGGGCAGGCATGGAGGAGTCCCTAGTGCTGAGCATTCCCACATGCCCCCTTCCTTGAGATTGACAGTCATGTACCAAGGAGATAGTGGATGGGCCATCAAGGCCACTGACCAGCTGTATATGCTCAGGCTAGTAGCTCAACCTCATGTGTCCAGCGGGTGTTAAAGGAAGACCTAACTGGCAAGGATGCTATGGACATGGGCACAGGTATCTGTCAAAGGCAGAGCGTACTTGACACGCAACAGCTGCTCAATGTTTGATCAATGGATGGCCATGGGTAACTGTCCTTGACAGCTAACCTGTGTCTCTTGTAAGGGGACCGTCCCCATGCTGCTACCATCAAGGTCTGGGCAAGTAGAATAGGAGGGCACTTGAAAAAGGAGGGAGCAATGCCACCCTGTGCAAGAATAAAAAATTCAAACAGAAAGTCCCTGGGAGGTAGGGCATAGAGGTTGGTCCTCTCACATTTAGTTCAGATAGGAGGGCTGGCAACTCATAGTTGCTAAATTTAAAAAAAAATAAGTTAAAAAATAAAGCACTGCTAGTTGCCAATATGGAGTAGAGTGAGGTGTCTGAACCTGCTAATTGTTCCAGGAACATTTTATGGGAGTTGCTCTCAGTATACGTGAGGGCAGGTAGAGTCCACAGACCCACCACCGACGTGAGAAAATGTGACTACTTATTTATATTACCGTACATAAGACGGTGGACTGTTACAGAAGAAGCATTGTTTTTATTTTGACCATATTCCTTACTTTTTAAATAGGTTTAATGTGCGGTGCTATTGGTAAAGAACTTGTCTGCCTAATCAGGAGACATGAGAGATAAGGTTTGATCCCTGAGTCAGGAAGACCCCCTGGAGGAGGGCATGATGACCCACTCCAATAAACTTGCTGGAGAATCCCATGGACAGAGGAGCCTGGTGAGCTATAGTCCATAGGGTCACAAAGAGTCAGACACGACTGAAGAGACTTAGCATGCATGCACATTGTGTATTAATTCTTTATCCAGTGAGTTTTTTTTTAATTAATTCAGTTTCAACCTGTCTGTTGATTTGGAGACTTGTTATTTTATGTTTGTGGTATCTGATTTTTAAACAGTTGAATGAAGAAAATATTTTAAAACCAAATAAAATGCCCTTCAGCTCCTGAGAGAGATCAGAAAGCTTAGCAAGGACCCAAGAGTAACACAGACCCCAGGAGAGGATCTTGTCACAGGGGGCCTGCCCCTCCCAATCCCCACCCCAGTCCCACCCCCTCGAAGAGTGAGAAAGCCAGAAGCAACCTCTCTTCCCCAGATGCTGCTCCAGCCTGGCTCTGCCATGGATCAGCTGTGGGTAACTGTTGGCTAGTTCATGGGCATTTCATCTGCCCATCTTGCTGATGATGGAAGAGGAGAGTCAGTGTTTTCAAACGATTCTCTATCACATGTGGGTTTTCCTACAATCCCCCGACAGAGCTTCTCAGCCCTAAACTATCCCGAGCAAATGGCACTCTCACCCCAATTTTAACCATCATTGAGAAAGGAGATGCCACAGAATTCCTTACACTTCCTTTCGAAATCATCCCTTTTGTTTTGCTCAATGGAGAAGGGGCACCAGGGCAACCAGGCTCCAGGGAAGTCACCTAGGAAGTCGAGCAGGTCCTTGGCCTCCGCCTCCCGACAAATGCAAGCCAGGACCTCTCCTTTCTACCTAGCTCTTAGTCAGGGGCTGACCACTGTCCCCAGTGAGTCCCTACAGACCTGTGATTCCACACACACTCATTGTTTATGGACTTGAGCATCAACTACTCATAGGTAACTTTCAGTCTCCTTGAAAGGACAGCTGATCTCTGGGGCCTCCCACGTCTTGCCTGCTGAGGTCACCTCATGAGCCCTATTCAGCAAAACACCATTTTTCATTAGCAGGGATGAAAAATGTCTGTGTGTCACCACAAGGTGATCAGCTTGGATCGATGGAGACTAGAAATCATGTTCCAAATTAGTTCTATTGCAACTTCTAGTTCCTCAAGCAGAGGAATCTGGGTTTTCTCCATACTGGAGGGCAAAGCTTTGAATTCAGCCAAAAGGCAAGGTTGCTGGGACAGCGACTGAAAAAGAGTAAGGGGTGGGGCGTTTCAAAGCAGAGATGTGATAGATGGATTATTTTTAATCTTTTTTTTCTTTTGAGGCATAATTACATGTGGCAAAATCAATAGATCTGAAATGTATGGTTCAATGAATTTGACAAATATATGTACCAGTGTAACCTACATCCCATCACCCTAGAAAGTTCCTCATGCCCCTTTTCAGTCAATTACATCCCTCTGCCCTAGAGACTGGAGAAGGCAATGGCACCCCACTCCAGTGTTCTTGCCTGGAGAAGCCCAGGGACGGGGGAGCCTGGTGGGCTTCTGTCTATGGGGTCGTACAGAGTCGGATACGACTGAAGCAACTTAGCAGCAGCAGCAGCAGCCCTAGAGACAGCCATGGTTGATTTCCATCCCCCTTGTATCCTGAGTTTGGACTTAGTGGACCTACAATCTTTAACTGTGGTCTTAGGTCATCTGGACACATCAGCAAGAAAATCTCATCAGCAGCTCTGAGAAAGATATCTCCACTTTCTTAGTGCTGCAAAAGGTCCTGCCCCTGAGCTGCCAGTGCTTAGCTCCTCTGCCCCCAGTGTGCCATCTGACCCCCCAGGGCTACCCTCTGAACCACAGCCCTTCTCCCAGTCAGAGGTTAGCACCTGTCTCCCAGGTAAGTGAGTGGTGAAGCTCTTGATAATGGTGATGGTGCATGCTTTGTGGGTTAATACCGGGACGTGCAATGCACAGAGCCACGGCATGTCGAGCAGCATGTTGATTTTTCCTGAAGCACTGTGCAAAAGGGAGCTCTTCCTTTTGTGCATTTCCTTTTAGAAACAAAGGACTCCACGACTACCTGCTTCCAGGCTTCCAGCCATCAAGATGGCTGCAGAGCTGAAAAGATTAGTCAGTGTGGAGGCTGGGAATTGAATGGTGTGGGTGTTTGTGATCCCAGCCCTGAGCCCGTGGTCCATGAAATTGAAGGATCCCAAATTCTATTGGATTAAACTTAGCCAAATGTCTCGAAGGTGAAAAGCGCTTTGTCTGAATGCAAAGCTTTGGTGTCTCTGGAATGTACCTTCTGCAACTCAGTTCTTAATTACCGTATATTTTTTCACTTGGACAAAGGCTGCCAGCTAATAGCATTTTCAACCACCTTCAGCTGCTTCACTCAACTACGCCAAGGCCTCAGGCTGAGCTGGTAGCAGTTTCCTGGCACCATGATCCATTCCCAACTGACCAGCATTGAGGAACAGCACACATTCACACCCTGAAAAAATGCCTTCCCCCTGTAACTATGCAAGATGCCAGGCAGAGGCAGAATTACTACTCCCCTCCCTAAGTGTCTCCTGCAAACCCATCCAAACTGGAGGATGAGGGTGAAGAGGACAGAGGAAAGAGCCCTAGATGGTGCAGGGCGGGAACTCTCCTTTCTCTCTGGGCAGTGAAGGTAGCTTGGAGCTCCCAGCAAGCCCATAGCAGCACAGACCTTGAAGCAGCTCATCTCTGAACACCTCTGCTGACAGATTTCACTTTGATCCCTGAAAATTACAAGAACCTCAGCTCTTCAGAAGAGAGGCAGCTGCTGAGCCAGGGTGATTGCAGGATTTCTTTCCCCCAAGCCGGAGGGCAGGCATCTAGCCTTGCCTGCGTCCTGCATGAGTAACCACCTTCCAGCCTCACCCACGAGGTCACTGCCTAGTGAACAGATTGCGGCTGGGCTGGGCTGCCCCTGGGCCGACCTGAACGCTCACGACCTCCTTTAGCAGCAGAACTGGCATTTGGTAAATGCGCAAGTGCAGGAGCGGGCAAGGGAGGCAAAAAAATGCCAAGGAGCAGCACCTGGGTGGCTGGAGGTTGGAAACATTCTCCAGGCTGGTCAGCTGCACCCCACCCTCACCCATGAAGCCCCGAGCCCTGGAAGCAGCTGGGGAAGGGGAGGGGAAGGATGGATGGGCTGGCCACAGGTCTTTGGAGTCAGAGCTGTGAGGCTGAGCTCCAGGACTTAGGTAGGAAGAGATTAATTAGCGCCTCCCAGCCCAGCCAGCTCTATAGAACAGGGAGGTGTGGAGGGTAGGGATCCTCAGGGCTAAATTCACCTCAAACAGACAGACATACAGTCATCCAGAAATAGAATCTCTAACCTCTCTCAGCCACAGCCCCCTTTCCAGCCAAAATGACCTCACTAATGAGAATGAAGCGGTAATGAGGGTTCGGATGCCTGGTAAACCTCACCTTCTTTGTCTCTGGGCTTTTACCATACCCACTGGCAACAGCCTGTTATAATTCAGAAGCTTTAGTGATTCCTTTTGTTCACAGCCACCAGCTAAATCAGAGCCGCGAAGGCCATTGTATGGCAGACCTGCAACATATATATTTGGGTACTCGATATATAATGTGTGGCCCTGGTGGAGGAGGGATGGAAAGAGAAGAGAGGAGCTGGTATTTGGTGTGTGGATTCCACAGCAGTGAGCAGTACCCAAGAGGAAAGTGACCTTCCTTGGTGCGTTTCCTGTGAGCAAGGATGGACAAGGGTGAAAGGGACTACGGGAGGTTTGGTAGAGCCCCCCAGACTGGAGACCTCTGGACTCATCAGTCCCTATTTCCCTGTGCTTCCTGTCTTCAGGGGAGCTTCCCCGATGGCTCAGCAGTTAAGAATCCACCTGCAATGCAGGAGATACAGTTTCGATCCCTGGGTCGGGAAGATCCCCTGGAGGAGATAATAGCAACCTGCTCCAGTATTCTTGCCTGGAAAATCCCATGAACAGAGGAGCCTGGCAGGCTACAGTCCATGGGGTCACACAGAGTCAGATATGACTGAGCGACTGAGCAAGCACACACACACCTGCCTTCAGGCCTGCCTGGAGAAGGCACAGTCCCAGGTGACCACCTGGATGGCAAATGCCTCCAACTCCGTGTAAGAAAGAGCAGTCAAAAAAGTCCCCGCTACATGTGTGCTTAGAACCAGGCTAGAGGGTGTCCTTGCAGATCAGCCTCTGCCACCTATAAGCTATTGTTGTACCTAACCCACTCCACACAGAGGAGTAGCCATCCTGCTTTTAGTGATTTGCAAGAACTGGCACTTGAAACCCTCTAGGATTTTTTTTTTTTAAATCTGATTTAAAAAAATCCTTTAGCCCAGTATAAATGTATCCGGCTGCAGGCTAAGTTTAGTGTATCTGAAGATTCAGATAAGGTTGCTGATGGGGAGATTTTGTGTGTGTGTGTGTGAAGACAGAGGAGGAAAAAAAATGAAAAGTGCTGTCCAACGAGCAAAAATGAGGAGTGAAAGGGGGAAAACAGAGCAAAGGGGAGGTAGCTGCAGACTGTCCAACTGTGCCTGAGGGTGTTTCCATTTCTGGACAGGCTCCCATCCGTGCCATCGGAATTCTCAAAGTCAAGCTGGCACGTCCCTCCATGGAGAGCTTAGCCAGATGACACATGGTCTTGTGTCCGGCAAACTCACAGCCTATATTGTTCGTTTGTTGGAAATGCCCATTATCGGTCAATTCATCAATCAGCAGGTTTATTGAGTACCCTACCAGGCTTCACAAACCTGATCAATTTTTTCTAATTACATCCAGCGGACATGTAGCCAAGCCCAGTAAACAAGACGGGCCCTCACATCCCACTTGGAAATGAACATGAGGAACTGCTGACCCTTGCAACCCCACGCTGCCAAACGCTGCAGCACACGCTGACGGGCGAGTGCATGCTACCCTCGCAGATGGCGCTGGTGTCGCTGACCCACTGTCAATAATAAAATGAGTTCCGAGTGTTTTCTCAGACACAGCAATCCATTTGCTTGGGTCCAGCCATACTCGTGTCTAGACCCCTCTCTAACGCTATGGATTTCAGTGGAGAGTAAGCAGGGAGTGGGTTCAGACTGTGGCCGGGAAACAAGCAGGGGACTGAGCCTTGCTCATTGTCCTCCTGGTGTCCAGCCCCACATCAGAGGCTCCCCAGCTGCCTCCTTCCAGGCATCTGAGCAACTGGCCTCTCACAGGGGGCCTCTATGCCCCATGTACCAAGACTCATGGTAGAGTCAGTCTTTTTTGTTTCTTCCCAAAAGAACAAGAACAGCTATGTAGTTTGTAAGTGAAGGGCTGGTAAGACTTCCTGAAGTGGAGTCATCAAAGTCAGCCTCTGAGTAACACAGATGGAGACCAACATAGGAGCGCGTTGTCCTGTGTCCTGTAGCCCAGGCCCCAAGCCTTGGCGGATACCCCCAAACCTTCCCAGTCCCAGAATTGGTCATCAAGAGGACCCAAGGAGAGGGAATTCCTTGGGGATCCAGGGGTTAGAACTCCGTGCTTCCACTGTGGTGGGGGGGGGGGGGCCTGGATTCAATCTCTGGTCAGGAATCTAAGATCCTACAAACTGCAAAGTGCAGCCAAAATAAGTAAAAAACAAAGTTTCAATTTAAAAAAAGGGGATCAGGGACTTTCCTAGGGTCTGATACCTAAAAGTCCATACCCCCAATATAAAAGTCCGTACCCCCAATGCAGGGGGCCCAGGTTCAATCCCTGGTCAGGGAACTGTTAATAGGAATCCAATGAGAGCTCAGTCCTGCATTTCAAATAGAATTCCTTCTGTCTTCTTCAGTCGAGTTAACTCGTTAGTTCCAAGTCACCCAGATCCTTAGCCGTCATCTGCTTGGGTCAACCCAACCCCTGGGTCTTGCTAGTCGCCCAGCCAACCTTTCCTTCCACACTTGGATTAAATCAAGTTCAGAGACAGCCGGTAGGCATTAAGAGATACTCCAAGGGTTGAAATTAAGAGATAATCCAAGGGTTGGGGTAAGTAAAATCCCCACACACTCAAAAGAGGACCAACAGCACACCCTCACCCTCTAACCTGGCCCCCCCAAGCGCTGGCTGTCCAACTGTCTGCAGTTAAGACTCCCAAACCTGGAGATCAGAGGGGTCGGTGAGCTAAGTGGTTTGGCCTCCGTGGCTCATGCAGCAATTAACCCACCTGTCTGGCTTTCTGTGTCCGTCCTGTGCGTGTGCGTGCGTGCGTGCGTGCGTGCATGCCTGTGGTGCCCTCTGTCACTGTCTCTGCAGGGAAAGTCCCTGGCGGGCAAGCGCCTCACCGGCCTGATGCAGTCCTCCTGACGGTCCCCGCCGCAGGGCCCGGGCCCGAGGACCACGCGGGCAGCCGGCGGCGCTCCACGTCCGCGGACAGAGCATCCCTGCGGGGAGATTTGGTCACTGTGAAGGAGAAGGAGTGAGGGCCAGGCCGCGTGGGGAGCCGCGGTGCGTAAGCCAGAGGGAGGCCAGAGAGAGCCCTCGGAGGCCGGGCAGAGGCCCCTGTTTACAGCCCCGCTCCCTGTACAGTCGTGTGCCGCCGCCTCGCTCTGTAGGAGGCCCCAGCCCCTCACGTGTGCTGGGGAGAGCGCCGGCGGGGCTCCTGCCGTGACTGTCCCCTGAGGCTCCATTCTGACTGTCATCACTCCTCCCCGCTGTCTGGGGGATCGCGCCTTCCAGAGGACTTAAGAGGACCGGCCGCCCCCAAGCACATTCAGTATTACAGCCCACCGCCTGTGGCGCGCCCGCCCCGTCACACCACTGTGTCCCAGCTGCCTCCCGCCTGCCCCATAGCTGGCCACCGCGTGTAAGGAGCCGAACCAGGCTGCCCTCACACCACGCCCCCGTCCCCACCAATCGCACCGTCAGCACTGAGCCGCCTCGTGGATCGCAGCACT
Organism: Moschus berezovskii; assembly: GCF_049115385.1. Classification (NCBI taxonomy): domain Eukaryota; kingdom Metazoa; phylum Chordata; class Mammalia; order Artiodactyla; family Moschidae; genus Moschus; species Moschus berezovskii. The sequence continues at coordinate 19,350,631 of NC_142468.1, read as the reverse complement.
TCACGTTCTTCCAACCCCCTTTGAGGCCACCTTTCAAAGGGGTCGCCACCAGGCACTGGCGGCTGCCCCCTGCTCCTGTCAACCGTCTCGAGGGTCCAACACCAGAGCAGGCACTGATGTCAATGAAAGAGCTTGTGGTTTAACAGCCCTGAAGGTCCTGACCGTCTTTTAAAATGTTGATTATTTCGTAATTTATTGTGTTGCGGCCCCTCAGCTCCTTGGTGTGTCCCTGCGTGTCTTACTTAAAATAAATGTGGCGGTGAACTTGGGGGCCCTTGGGATCCTCCCCTCCGACAGCCCCACGTGGGAGCTGGGGGATTCAGGCTGGCAGTCCTGGGTGTGGCTGGGCCCCCGAGGCCAGGTCTCAGTTGTATCTGAAGCTGGGGCAGAATCTGTGCCCAGGGGGGAGGACAGGGCTCATTGGTCCTCTGATGGCCTAGCAAAGGCACTGTCCTCCACAATGTCTGTGACCATGGAGAAACGCAAGCACAGAGCTCAATCTGCAACCACTTACTAAGATCCACTTGTGTGTGTCAGAATGACCATCTGCCAACTTGGCGGTGAGGGAGTCATGCGGAGCATGGAGTCAAGTGCCTGGCGCACAGTGGGTGCTTGGCAAATGGTAGCTATTACTCTCATTGTTGCCACTGTCATTATTGTGGCTCCCATGAGCCCTCGGACAGAGCGGTATAAGCCACGTGCTTTTGAATTCAGACACTCACCAACCCCACCCCCATACCCCTCCACTGATATGACCATCTTCCTTTGATCTATTTTGGCCAGAGGTAGAAAATATCCTTCGGGAGTGTATAAACAGCAAACACAGAAGCAAAACAGCAATCACTGGTATTTCTTTACTTATGTGGGCAGATTCACCAGCTGGTGGGTCTCATAAGCTTGTTTGCAGGCGCTGCCTCCTGGGTGCTCCCCTAGGACCACCTTTCCAAGCCCACCTTTGTGCTGTGTCCCCAGGGCACCAGCTTCCATCCCTCACAGCAGGGCCATTGAGGGCATGAGGGGTTGTGATCATGACAGCACCCCAGCGGATTCTTGAGCCCTGGGCCTTAGTTTCCCCCATGGCAGTAGTTGGTCTCTTTTAGAGGTACAGTGGAAATTAGAGACATTCTACTTCATCCTCAGAGTGTCTCCAAGGGGGTGCTATACACCCAGGTTCCTGGCAGACACTGCCTGCAACCCTTGCTCATTCCAGGAGACCTAGACACAAAACCTGGCACCTGGCAGACACCGGGCAACTACTTGATGAGGAAATGAGTTCCCGGAAGCCTTTCCCATGCTGCAGGGTCTGCTACCCCCTCCTCTTCTCATAACACACTTTTGAATCCCCTTGCTTTTCACACCGATCTCCTGTTTCAGAGAAGAGCTGCTTGCTCAGGCTCCTCTGTACCCAACATTGCCCCAAGGAAGCTGCTCCTGCCAAGTTGCCCCAACCATGCTGACATTGACACACAGGGTCTGCGGACACCGGTAGTTCTAGAACAGCAGGTCCCTCTGTGCCCTTAGTTATCCCGGGCAAGATCCTGGCTGCCTCCTGTCCTTCCTCCTGGCTGCAGTCAGGGCCTGGGTGGTCTCCCTGGTCAGGATGTCGGTGCCACCCAGCTGAGGTTCCTGAGGCTTCGCCTACCCTGGAGCTCCCCAGAAGGGTCAGAGGCAGGTGGACTGCAGCCCTGAGAAGGAGAGGGCTGAGTGCATCCTGACACCTCTGGGGACATCCCGCAGGCTTGACAGACGTGAAGGCAATTTCAGATGGATTCAAACCCAGAGCAATAACCCCCTCATCCTGCCTCCCAACCAAGGCACACTCTGTCTTGTGGCCACGTGCCAGCCCCCCACCCCGAGCAGGTCACACCCAGTAGTTGGGGAGAGAACAGGATTGTGCCACCCAAGTTGGCTAGTCCAACGGTAGCCCACTCAACCTAGTTCACCTAGGCTGGGCACTTAGTCCAACAGCAGTCTACCATGCAGATCTCAGAATGCAAATACACTTAGAAAAAGTTTCCCAGGTGGCACTAGGCCCCCGCAGGTAAAGAACCCGCCCGCCAGTACAGGAGACATAAGAGACACGAGTTCAATCCCTGGGTTGGGAAGATCCCCTGGAGGAGGGCCTGGCAACCCACTTCAGTATTCTTGCCTGAAGAATCCCATGGACAGAGAAGCCTGGAAGTCTATAGTCCATAGGGTCACACAGAGTCGGACACGACCGAACCAACTTAGCACACACACTTGGAAAATCTGATCTTGGCCAGTTCCCCATTGGCTTTGTTGGCAGAACCAAAACTTCAGGCCCAGATTAAACTTTTGAAGGAGTTCAGTTCAGTCACTTAGTCATGTCTGACTCTTTGTGATACCATGGACTGCAGCACACCAGGCTTCCCTGTCCATCACCAACTCCCGGAGATTCTGTAGCAAAACAAACTTTGCTTTTTTTGCCCTGTCTTGCCTTAGTTGCCCTGACTGAGCATGGTCTCTGGGTCTGGAATTCTTCCTGATTTGGGCTCCCAGGGCAGATACCATGTCAGCAGCCCCACAGCCAAAGCATCAGAGCCATCTTTGAAGTGACCACCCACCCGTCGGGGCAGACACATAGGCGCCAGGCACTAGGCATCTGACTAGCATAGACTTTGCCTTTATGGGAAGAGTCAAGCTTGTAGACTGGCATGGGTAAATGCCCAGCAGCAGCCAGAGGGCCTGAGCAGAGCAGCAGGAGCTGTCTGGTCAGAGGAAAGGGCTTCTGCTTTTCCAGGAAGGGATGCTCTGTCCTGCTGGGAAGGGGTTGCTATGCCCCAGGAATTTAGCAAAGCTGAGCCCATCAGGGCCATTAGAGGCACTGTGCTCCAGGGCCACCCCTTCCAAGGATACAGGCCAGCACCTGGGAGGGACCTCTTAGCACTCTAAGTTGCTTCTCTGAGCAGTGAATCACATGGGGACGTGCTCTGGGGGCCTTCCCTGTAGCGAGGTTCCTGGTGTGTTCAAACTACCTCACCAACAGGGCGTGACCCAGGAGCCTGCCACCCATCTGGCTCCTCGGTTGGTTGTAGAAGTTGATGTTTTTCCTAAAACGCACCCCTCTCACGATGCTTCAAGTGCATGGGCTTCAAAAGCCACCACTAGGAAGTTGTCCCAAAAGCCCAGAAAAGACTGAGTGCTGCAGGTCTTTGAGTCTGCAAGGGAGATCTTCCAGCAAATTCCAGGAGCTGAAAAGTCCCGGAGGGAAAGTAACATGTCACCATCCCCCAAAAGGGCTGGCTGAACTGAGTATGTAGCAAGGACCGTGTGTGGCACAGTCCAATAGTGGCCAAATGAATCCCTGAGAACTCACCACGGGGCCCTCTGAAGAGATTGTTGTGCTCATGTAACCATGGCAATGGCAGATGCCAGCAGTGTACTCCTTAGTACCACCCACTGATAAGGCAGCCCCCCTGGGCACAGCCCAGGGGCCATAACGTAGCAAAGTAGCAAATGTAGCAATAAGGGGCCCAGGCCGTAAAGGGACAGGGTCCACACGACCTGGCCTCGGCCCTCCCCCAAGTCCCTCACGAGGGCTCTGAGCCAGCTGCTGTCAGCTGTCCGAGGAGGGAGGCCCGCGCCCCGCCGAGCGTGCGCGGTCTGTATTCTCTGCCCGCTCACCGCATGATCACGGACAAGTCGGCATGGCCTTCTCGTAGTGCATGCGGTTCTCATTAGTTTATTTTTCTGGAATTTGGGGACTGGACCCCAGAACCAAACATGCTGGTACCATCTACAAATAAATGACTTGAACCCACTATAACCAGCTAATTCTGTGTGGCTCCTTGGTTTGGGGGTTTGTCGGGCAGGATTTACCGCTAGAAAAATATTTACCGCCCCTCTCCACTCCCCATTGCCCGCTCCCACCCTGCCCCATAACACACACACACACAACAGCCATACTTTCCTGTCCTCCCTGGTCGTGTCCATCTCCAGAAAACCCAGAACCCCTCCTTCTCAACCCAGCCATCTGGCTTATTTCCAGATCTTTCTTCAGCAGCCTGTCACTTGCATAGAATCCCACTGACCACCAAGGACAGAGATCTGCTTGAGGTCCAAGGTGGAGGTGGGCATTTGGGGCTGCCCGTTACAGCACTAAGAGCTGTGCCCACCGCCGATTTCCCGACATCCCCCTTGAGTGCTTCCTCTCTCTCCCCACACCTTTTAGAGGACTTCCAGCAGAAAGGGCACGAAGCTGTCCCTTCCCTTGGTTGGTGTTGCTCAGTCACTAAGTCGTGTCTGACTGACTGTGACCCCATGGACTGCAGCACGTCAGGCTTCCCAGCCCTTCATTATCACCCTGAGTTTGCTCAGACTCACGTCTGGACTCCTGGTCCCCTTCCCCGGGCTTCCTTTCAGTATTCACAGTGAGAGGTTATAGGATATTTCCCCAACCTGCACAGCGCAGGGCAGGCCACCCCGGCCAACGAGAGGCTGCTGGCTCTGGCCTGTTTTCAAGAGGCTTGGAGTGGGGTGTCTGCCCCAGTGAGAGCTCCCTCTGGCCTGGAGCTCTCTGTGAGACTCCTAGCCCTTAAGGCAGGTCTCCATGCTCTCGGAGCCTTGAGCTGGCCCAGCCCCATCTGGCTTATTTCAGCAAAGCAAGTAACATCTGATGGCAGCAACTGGGACACACACCTCAGTCTGAACACAGGTTTCCTTAATTGTAAAACAGGGATAAGCGTTTCAGAATCTTAGGGTAGTCATGAATTAATGTAGAGAACTTCACCTGTGCCTGGTATGTGGTAAGTACTCACGAAATGAGTGCTGATATGAGCTGTTGCTGCATCTGAGAGATGCTCTGGGAGGTAGAGGCAGTGAAGGTGGAGGGCCTTTGCAAACCCCTGCTGGGCAGCTTCCCAGCCCTTCTTGCCAGAGAGGGGTGTGGGTTTTGTTTGCCTGTGCAGAAGTGGTCTCTCTCTGCCTATGACAGGCCCCTCGCTCTCTTCTTCCTGGAGAGGGCCTTGTTCCCTCACTGTGTGTAACCTGAAGTCCCTCAATCAATAATCCCACATTAGGCCTCAGTAAATAGCAGGGCAGAGACATGGGGGTGAAGGGGAGAGGGTTTGGAGTGGGGAGGAGAGGCTCCCTTCTGCAGGCCCTGGAGGAAAACGGAAGTGGAAGTGTGAGTTCACCGTCTGCACTCCTGTTTGTCTGACAAGCCTCCGTGGCTGCTTCACTGGGATTTGGATTCTGAGCTCTTGTTTAGAAATATTCCATTTTGTGGTGCTTACTCAGACTTAAGGGGCTTCCCAGCTGACTCAGTGGCAAAGAGTCCTCCTGCCAATGCGGGAAATGCAGGTTCGATCCCTGGGTTGGGAAGATCCCCTGGAGAAGGAAATGGCAACCCACTCCAATATCCTTGTCTGGGAAATCCCATGATTAGAGGAGCCTGGCAGTCTACAGTCCATGGGGTCCCAAAGAGTAGGACATGATTTAGCGACTAAATGGCAACAACTCAGAGCTCAGACCCAGGATGAGTGACTGGCCAATGCCTCCATCCTCAGAGAACATCCATCAACCTCATGGACACACCCACCTCCCAGAGAAAGGGCCTCATTCCTAAAACGGCCCACCACACCAACACAGCGTGTTTTCCCTCTTTCTCTCATTAAGACAATGAAGGCTCTCTTGAGTTGGAGAGGAGGAGGTGGGATCAGGGGAAAGTTTAAAAACCAGAGGAGGCCCTGGGTAACTTTTGCTGCCACCGCTCCCATGGCCACACCCATAGTACAGAATCAGTGAATATCAGCACTGAGAGTTCCTCAGAGATTTTCTAGTCCAATTGTGAGTGTGTGTACATGCATATGTGTGTGTACATGCATATGTGTGTGTACACATGCATGAGTGTGTGCATGAGTGTTTTACATTTTGATTGTCTATTGAAGTATAATTACACACAATAAAATGCACCCTTTTGTAGATACAGTTACAAGTTTTGACCAATTTATACAATGATGTAACTAACCACCAGCCCAAAATTCAGAGAGTAATTCTATCATCCCCCCAAATTCCTGCATGGTTAATCCCCTCTCCCCAACCCCATCCCTGGCAGCTATTGATCTATTTTCTGATCCTGTAGTTCTACCTTTTTCAGAAAGACCCATGAAGAGGATCAGACAGTATTGGCCTCTTGTGTCTGGCTTCTGTCACTTTGCACAATTCACGTTATGGCCTAGATCAGTAGTATATTCCTCAATGTTCTGTTTTTACCCATGAAGAAACTGAGGCCCAGGGAACTTCCCTGGTAATCCAGTGGCTCAGACTCTGCTTTCCCAGTGCAGGGGGCCCAGGTTCGCTCCCTGATCAGGGAACTAGATCCCACACATTGCTGCTAAGAGCACGAATGCCACAACTAGAGATCGCACCAAGATGGAAGACCCCATGTGTGACAACTGTGACCTGGTGTGGCCAAATAAATAAATATTGAAAATAAAAAAGAAAGGAACTGAGGCCCAGAGAGCCGAGGCCGAGAGAAGGTGGCTGATCCAGGCCTGGTGGATCTTCTGACTCAATGCCATCCACCCCTCAGGCCCCTTGGCCACAGTTTCTTCAGTAGAAAGTTATTTCTTTAATCCCTCAAAGTCCACGAGCCCCTGTATGAGGAAGCACATGATCACAGAACCTGTACCCTGAAGACAATGCATGATTCCTCACCTAACAGAAGCAACTTAGTGCTAAGTCGTGTCTCTTTGTGACCCCATTGACTATATAGCCTGCTAGACTCCTCTGTCCATGGAATTCTCCAGGCAAGAATACTGGAATGGGTTGCCATTTTCTCCTCCAAAAGAAGCAGCTTCAGTTCAGTTCAGTCGTCAGTCGTGTCCGACTCTTTGTGACCCCATGGACCGCAGCACGCCAGGCCTCCCTGTCCATCACCAACTTGGAAACAAAGGGAAGCAATAGGACGTATTGGAGCCAGACATCATTGATTCACTGAGCAAGAAGTGCTTCATAGACCCTCCGCCTGCATGCATGCTTAGTCACTCAGCTCGGTTGGGTCCGACTCTTTGCAACCCTTTGGACTGTAGCCTGCCAGGATCCTCTGCCCATGGGATTCTCTAGACAAGAATGCTGGAGTGAGTTGCCATGCCCTCCTCCAAAAATCTTCCTGACCCAGGGACACACTTGAATCTCCTGTGTCTGCTGCATTGCAGGAGGATTCTTTGCCTGCTGAGCCATCAGGGAAGCCCCTCATAGATCCGCTACCAACAGGCAAAAGATCTCTATAGACATTCCTCTGAAGAAGATACACAAATGGTCAACCAGTATCATGAAAAGAAACACTCAGCCTCATTAGCCATCAGAGAAAATCAAAAACACAGTGAGATGCCACTTGGCACCCACTAAGATGGCTGTAACTAAAGAGACAGATAATAACAAATGTTGGTGAGGGTGTCGAGAAATTTGAGTTCTCAAAGACTGCTGGTGGGAATGTAAAATGCTGTAGCCACTTTAGAAAAGTCTGGCAATTCCTCAAAAAGATAAACATGGAGTTGCCATGTGACCTAGCAGTTCCACTCCTAGGTATGTACCTAGGAGAAAAAACTATAGCTGTACAAAAAATTGAAGACTAATGTTCCTAGCAGCATTATTCACAATGACCAAAAAAGTAGAAATAATATAAATTGATAAATGTCAAGTGATAAATGCATAAGCCAAGTGTGACACATCCATACAAGGGAGTATTATTTGGCTATAAAAAGGAATGCAGTACTGACACATAATACAGTGTGAATGAGCCTTGAAAAACATGCTAAGTGAAAAAGCCAGTCACCAAAGACAGTTTCATTTAGATGGAATGTGTGGAATAGACCAATCTATAGATACAGGAAGTAGATTTGTGATTGCCTAGGTTTGGGGGGCGGGTGGTGGTCACTGCTAATGGGTATGGGGTTTCTATTAGGGGTAATGAAATGTTCTAGAATTGATTGTGGTGAGGTTTGCCCAACTCCAACTCTGTGAATATACAAAGACGATTGACTTACACACTTAACTGAGTGAATTGTATGGTATGTGAATCATACCCCAGTAAAGCTACTGGGGGAGGAGGGGGGGGGAGGAGATGAAGGGAGGGAGGAACGAAGGAGGTGAAATAGCTGTAGACCAGGAAGAGATCCAAGCCTGTTTTTCTAAGTCAGCAAGAGAACAGGGCTGCTCCCTCCAGAGAGCAGGGGAAGGTGGCCACAGACAACTCTGAAGCCCTGCCTAGCATCAAAGGCAAGGTGAATGGGTGCCGGGTCATCCCAGAGAAAGTAGTTCATTTCAGCCATCTCTGCCTGTGCTGAGAATTCAAGCCCCCAGTTTGGGAAATAATTAAATTAGGTGGATTAGCAGTCTGCAGGATAAGCCATCCACTCAACACTCTCCTGCAACCAACATGAGTCTTGTTTCCAAAGCTTTAAGCCCCAGGGACATTTGGGCACATTCCAGGGAATGTCCTGGATGGAGTCAGAAGACTCCAGTGCTAGCCTTGCATTGCCACCATTTGCTGTGTGGCTTTAGGCAGCTCATGGCAGCCCAGCTCCACCCCACCTGGGGAAAAGTTAAAGAGAGTCAGGCCTCACCTCTGGAGGTTCCAAATGAGAAGTTCTGAGAAGAGCCCCAGGAATGTCTGTTTTTCATAAATAATCCTATCTGCACAGCAAAGGAAGCTATGAACAAAATGAAAAGGCAACCTATGGAATGAGAGGACACATATGCACAGCGTATTTATAAGGAGTTCATATCCAAAATACATAAAGAACTCATGCAACTCAATAACAAAAAGACAAATGACCCAATTAAAAGATGGGCAAAGGAGCTAAACAGACATTCCTCCAAAGAAGAAATACAATTGGCCAAAAGGTACGTGAAAAGATTCTCAACATCACTAATCATCAGGGAAATTCAAATGAAAATAGCTATTCTAACAGTGAGATACCTCCTCATACCTGTTAGAATGGCTATCGTCAAAAAGATGAGCGATAACAAGTGCTACCGAGGATGTGGAGAAAAGGGAACCCTTATGCACTGTTGGTGGGAAGATAAATTAGTGCGGCCACTATACAAAGCAGTATGAAATTCCTCAAAAACTTAACAGAACTACCACAAGATCCAGCAATTCCACTACAGGGTATATATCCAGAGAATGTGAAATCCCTGTGTTGAAGAGGTACTTGGACTCCCATGTTCGTTGTCATTGTTTACTTGCTAAGTCGTGTCCAAATCTTGTGGCCCAATGGACTGGAGCCCACCAGGCTCCTCAGTCCATGGGATTTCCCAGGCAAGAATACTGGAGTGGGTTCCCATTTCCTACTGCAGGGGATCTGCCCGACACGGGGATCAAAACCCTGTCTCCTGCATTGGCAGGTGGATTCTGTACCACTGAACCATCACGGAAGCCCACTCCCATGTTGGTTGCAGATTTATTTACAATAGTAAAGATATAGAAACAACCTAAACTCCCGTCAATGAATAAATGGATAAAGAAAACGTGGTGTATATACACAATGGAATATTATTCAGCCATAAAAAATGAAGAAAATCCTACCATTTTAGACAACATGGGTGGACACTGAGAACGTTACGCTAAATAAAATGTTAGGCAAAAATACTGCATCATCTCACTTATATGTAGAATCTGAAAAAAACAAAACAAAACCCAAACTCGTAGAAATAGAGAACAGATTGGTGGTTGCCAGATGCAGGGGTAAGGAGTGGGGGACACTGGTGAAGGTTGTCAAAAGGTATGAACCCTGCATTATAAGATAAGTTTTGAGGGTCTATCTACAGCATGGAAACTATGGTTAACAATACTGTGTTATATACTGGAAAGTTCTAAGACAGTAAATCTTACAAGCTCTCATCATAAGAAAAAAATTATAAGTATTCAAGGTGATGGATGTTAACTAAACTTATTATGGTGACCTTTTCACAATATATACATAAATAAAATCATTCTGCTATGTACCTTAAACTAACATGTTATGTGTCAATTAAATCTCAATAAAACTGGAAAAAATCCCAGGTGATTCTGATATACAGGCAGATAAGAACCACTGGACTAGATGATTTCTATATTTTCTTTCAGCCTGAGAGCTGCACAGGAAGAGGGTTTGATTGAAGTACAGAAAAGACATATAACTCCTCTCCACTTCTTCTCCAACCAAAGACACCTCCCTCCCTCTTTCCCAGGATGAAGGTCTTTGCACTGCTGTTTGGCTGCACCCAGAATTTCCCTAAACCAACTGCAACCCCTTCTGCTGGCTCTCTGCTTGCCACCCTCATAAACCCATCCTGGATTCCCTTCCTGGAAAGCAAGCCCATTGTTTGCAGCTTAAGGATGCTCCATGTGTACACAAAAAGAGAGAAAGACAGGTACACGCACATGCACACATATATATGCCCATGACTATGAGCTAATCTATTGAGTAAATGCTTCTATTCATGCAACGCTTTGCCAAAGTGAACTCACTGAGCCTGCAGATGAATGCCTCACATCAGAAACAAAGGGGGAAACGCTGGGATCAAACCAAAAGATAAATTACAAATTGGATCAGAGGCTCTTCCTCTCACTGTGCTGTGGAGGCACGTTATTAGCTGCCTGGACATGCCAAGTGACTGGCAACACCCACACACACCGACACACACAGCATCCACAAGTCCCCTCCCCGAGTCCAGCACGAAAGCGGAGGTGACCTTGACACTTCTCACTCCTAAGCCTCGAGCACTAAGACTCGTGACTGCACTCAGGGCTCCAAGCTTTGGGCAGGGAAAAAACGAACTTTCCTTTTGGCTCTCTCCCACACGGTACCAGCTGGCGAGCCCACAGAACTTCTGCCAGTTCACTCACACAGCGTTCTGTGCCATCCCCGGTCCCTACTGCCCCCTCCCGCCCCCTCCACAGCCCAGCTTCAGGCTTGGCAGAAGAGGAATGGCCAGCCAGTTGGCCCCACAGAGGAAGGAGAAACTGGCAGAAGGCAGGCATGCCTCTGCCCCCGAAGAATGTAGGTGGGAATGAGGCAGGATTTGGTGGCTGACCTGATAAACGACCCAAGGAGCCAGTTCTGATGGAAGGCACGTCCTGAGAAATTTACATCTATATGTATTTATTGTGATTGGCCGCGTGGCAGGTGTGGGGCTGGCTGCCAACCTTACAGAGTTGAGTAGAAGTGGTTCTGTCCTCGAAGACCACACCTTCTGGTAGGAGGTACAGACATGGAACTAACCAAGTGGCACACAAAGCCAAGGGCACAAGTACAGAAAGCACACACATTGCAAGAAGCAACTAATTCTATCCGAGAAGAGATGAAGAAGGGGGTAGTTGGCCTGTTCAGGGAGCAGTGAGTGGACCCCCAGGACTGGAGCGTGCAGAGTGTGGAGGACTAGAGCTGGTGTGAAGGAGAAAGAAAGGTCAGAGCTAGACACCAAAGAAAGACGGCGTGGTGCCTCAAAGCAGGGTAGGGCCTGGCAGTGAGGAGGGAGGGAGCGGACAGACCCACAAGATGCTGCGGTAGACTACAAAGCCCCTTGGTGACTCAGTGAATATGGGGGTTGGAAATCGAGAAATGAGTACTGAATATTTCAGAGGATTTAAATCCGAACAGGAGCATGGTGTGGGGTCAGTAGACCTAAGGCTGATCCAAAAGGGGACTTCCCTGGTGGCCCAGTGGTTGGATCCCATGCTTCTACTGCAGGGAGCGAGAGTTTGATCCCTAGGCAGGGAATTAAGATCCCACATGCCTCACAGCCAAAAAAAATTTTTTTTAATTTTTCTTTTTTAAAAAAGATGGTTTCTGAAGGGGGAAGCTCGGAGCAGGTTTCCTGGGCATAAAAGCCGTGAAGGAAGTAAAATGATAAGAAGTAGTGTTCAGAAATTTTGGAGTTTATTGTATCAGAGTGGGGAGCAATTTTGAGGCAGCCAGGGTCTGGCTGTAGCTGAAGTGGAGAGGAGCAGGAAGGACATGTGCAGGAGGTAGGGGTCATTCCAGGGGATGCTGAGGTCACTTGGAAGGACAGCAGGAGGTGCAGTGGAGGATGAACCTAGGAGTCGGGGAGTCCTTGTCCCAGGGGAATACAGAGATGTGACTTGGAAGTCCATGGATGCTGTTCCTTCTGCAGGAGAAGGCTCTGGGACAGAGATCACAGGTGGGTAGCCGGGTGGCAGCTGTGAAGGGGGATGGGCATGCCTGCCTCCAGATTCATCAATTGCCCGCAGAAGTGCACCCGGGATGAGCCCTTCTCCACACCTCCATCGCTTCCGGCAGTAAGCCAGTCCCCTTGGGAAGCCCTGCAGTGTGCGGTGCTCTGCCTAGAGCAGTCCTTGGGCTGGGTAACTTCTGCTCTGGACCTCATTCCCATCTGCCCGGCTTCTCTCTGGAAAGTCGTCCTATTGTCGCCCAGGCTCCCCGTCCAGGTCTTCAAGGGCCATCTGTGGGATTGCCTCTCGGGAAAACAGTCTGATAACGATATCCCTTTGACTTCTCAGTCATTAGACCCCTCAATAGGGTTCAAGGTGACCTGCCTCATATCCAATTTCAGTCTCGTGAACACAGCTGAGGAAAGTCTCAGCTCTTTCCTCAGGGTTGAGGTCTCCTGTCACGGTTTGCTTTCTCTTCCACACAAGCAGCATGTGTTTTATTCTCCCAGTTTTTCTATGTAAGGCATTTCCTCCAGCTCTGCCCATGTAAGGCGGGCATCTATTCATACAGCCCATTCCCAGCAACCAAACAAGATGGCGGTGTTCTCCTCCCCAGAGAGTGCACACAGTCTTCATGGGATAACATCACCCTGTAATCTGTAACAGAAAGGAAAGAGGTGGTGATAGTTCAGAGCAAATGGACCCTGATCTCCAACACAATAATGCCATTCCTTGCAGAAAGCAGCTGACAGATCAGGGCACACTGGTAATCTCATACAGTGCTTACTGCACCTTGAAGCATAAACCCTTTTGCTTGTTTGTTTCAACCATTTGTACCAGAAATGTCACTTCATTTGCAGACATGTCATCCAAGTGAGTATCTGTAACCACACAGTTTGGTGCTACAGGGCTGTCCTCAGACCGTGCTGTGGTCTGAACCGTGCAAGCCGGCTGGAAGAGTGGGAACCTAGCACCCCTCTTTCTCACTATCAGTCGGAGCTTCTCAACGGCCCTGTTCCAGGCCCTCAGTGCCCCCTCCACCTGCTGTCCACTCTTCCTTGGAAAGAATGAAAGATTTTCAGAGGAGATCTGAAATCAAGCAAGTATCATTCATGATATTAATTTCCGCTGAATTCTAAACCAGGGCCCTGGTTTGAGAGCCTAAGGCTCTGAGATGCCTTATGTCTTTCAGGTGAAATAAACACATGGGCTTTGTGACAGCATTGAAGTTGGTTTAAAAAACACCTTGCTTCTGGAACCACTGACATGATCTTAAGAGTGAGGCTGCTGGTAGAGGGCCCCCAGGGTCATGAGGCTGCCCCGCTTTTGTCTATTAAGGTCACCTTCATGCATATCTGTACTGAACTTCCCAACACGGGGCTGTAACAGGCAGAGATATTATTGACACTAACAACACAGCCCTAAACTACCTCTAACTCAAGAGCAATTTCTCTTGCCCAGAATTCTATATTCATATGCATATGAAATTCATATCGCTATGAAAATTTTCTGAGCAAATACATTGAAAGTTTGAAAGAGTGGTCTACTGTGACTAAGTCCCAGATATTTGAACAAAACCTCTTAAAGAAGAAACCTAATTCTCGACATTTAAATACAGCCAGGAGACTTCCTCAGTGGTCCAGTGGTTAGGAATTTGCCTTCCGATGCAGAGAATGCACGTTCAATCCCTGGTCCAGGAGCTCGGAGCCCACATGCCTCACGATGAAAAATAAACAACAACCAAAAAAAAAAACCCAAAAACATAAAACAGAAACAATATTGTAACAAATTCAGTAAAGAGTTTTATTTTTATTTTTTTTACATTTTTTTTAATTTATTGGAGGCTAATTATTTTACAATATTATATTGGTTGGTTTTGCCATACATTGACATGACTCTGCCCCGGGTGTGAGTTTTAAAATGGTCCACATCAAAAACAAAGGGAAAAACGCAGCCAGAGTTCTACATCCTTGCAGCATTTTGCCAGCTCTTAGAACCTACCTCTTACCTATGTCTCCCCCACCCTCCCTCCCTCCACAAGTGGCCCGTTTTGGACCCACCTCTGAAAAACACGTGCATTTAGTGCAGCTTTGTTTTCCAACATGACAGGGCAATAGCTGAAATGTCACCAGGAAACATCTAGAGGAGCACAATTTAAAGAAAACTGCGTTAGCTGTAGTAAAAACTCTGCCAGGGAGAAGTGTTTTCACACACCATGCACCCCTCTAAACCATGACCCTGGAGCTCCAGGCACACATGACATCCGAAGCCCCACCTACCACCCAAGGTTGAAAGGTGACTTATGTGTCCCCATGTCCTTGAAAGAAGCCCAGTGCAGCCCCCACAGTAGAAAACATTTCCTCATGTCACTGAGCCGGTATTGCCAGGTCTGAAGGACACAAGAACAGCTCAGATTAGTGGCAATCATCATTTCATGGGAAATAGATGGAAAAACAGTGGAAACAGTGTCAGACTTTATTTTTGGGGGCTCCAAAATCACTGCAGATGCTGATTGCAGCCATGAAATTAAAAGACGCTTACTCCTTGGAAGGAAAGTTATGACCAACCTTGATAGTATATTAAAAAGCAGAGACATTACTTTGCCAACAAAGGTCTGTCTAGTCAAGGCTATGGTTTTTCCCGTGGTCATGTATGGATGTGAGAGTTGGACTGTGAAGAAGGCTGATCACCGAAGAATTGATGCTTTTGAACTGTGGTGTTGGAGAAGACTCTTGAGTCCCTTGTACTGCAAGGAGATCCAACCAGTCCATTCTAAAGGAGATCAATCCTGGGTGTTCATTGGAAGGACTGATGCTAAAGCTGAAACTCCAATACTTTGGCCACCTCGTGCAACGAGTTGACTCACTGGAAAAGACTCTGATGCTGGGAGGGATTGGGGGGAGGAGGAGAAGGGGACGACAGAGAATGAGATGGCTGGATGGCATCACCGACTCTATGGACCTGAGTTTGAGTGAACTCCGGGAGTTGGTGATGGACAGGGAGGCCTGGCGTGCTGTGATTCATGGGGTCGCGGAGAGGTGGACATGACTGAGCGACTGAACTGAACTCCAGGCCATCAGTCCCAGTCACAGAGAGATGTTGCTTTCAAGCCCCCGAGTCGTATCATGATTGAATTAGAAGTTGGAGTGGGTCGCCTTCAAGCCAAGCACAGAGGCTCAGTGAGTGGTCTGGGAATCAGCACAGGGTAAAAGCCACTCCCCTGCCTCTAGGGGCCAGAACCCGACCCTCAACCGCTCGTCCGTTACAGCAAGTGGCTGAAATTAGCTAACTCCCTTCACACCTGGATTCTGACTTACAGCTGGTCTACTCCTTTCTCATGGCCAATCTACTGCTCTGACCACTAGAATTTAATTTCCCTCATTCGAAAGACACTCATTTTACTCCTTGAGAAAGGAAAGAGCTCTTTGAATTTCTCTTTGGTTTGGGAGGACCTTCACTATCTTCTGGGACACACCCACGTCCTCCTGCTCTCACAGGAAATGCCTTGATGACACCCACAGACCCCACTTCCTAGCACCTGGGAGTCAGCCTCTATTGCCCTTCTCCTTCAGCCTTCAGACCCCATCTGATAGCCAATCCTGGGAATTCTGCTTCCTTCTTTTCTCCCCTGAGGTCCAGAATGGGGCTAGTTGCAGTCGCATTTCTGTCTCAGAAGACTTCCAGCACTATCCAAATATATTCATTTCCCGCTTCAAACTCCTCGATGGCTCCCAGTGGGCATCAGAATTCACTCAGTTCAATTCCGCAAATGTGTATCTTGTACTCACAACGTGTCAGCCTAGTGTTGAGGATACACTAAGCAGGTCTGTGCCCTGAAACGATTTGCGGGAGTCTGCCAGTGGGATGGGCACTTCCACAAATGTGGCTTCATGTGAAAGGCACTCAAGTGAAAGGAATCATAAAACATTTTGGAATGCTGGGAGTCAGGGATTAGGAGAAACTACAGAAGACTGGGACATTTGAGCTGAGGCTCAGGGGGTAAATAGGCATTTGTCAGGTGGACATTGATGAAAGGCATGCTGAGAGATCTTTCAGGAGAAAGAAATGACTTGGGCAAAGGCATCGAATTATGGAAGCCTGAATGGTTCAGGACCTCTGAATGAGCAGTCATTGTCCCTGGCCATCACTGTCACATGTACCATCTTTAGCAGAAAACCATCAAGATTAGGACAGAGTACAGCACTCTCCCAGCTGCCACACCAGGTGGGAAGCCAGTCCTTCAAACAACAAACCCAGTGCAGAACGCTAAGGGGTTCCTACAGACCATCTAAGGGGCTATGGAAGGGCAGAAAGAGGAAGAAACATCCGGCCCTGATGCTCAGAGACACTGAAGAGAAACCCGTGGACCAGTCTTCGGTGGCATCTCTTTGGGGATAAGGCATTTCCACAGCCCTCGGAGAGTGATATCCAGTGACAATGGCCTCTGATGCCCTGGAGACTCTTCCCTTAGATGCTCTGCTCAGCATCAAGTGCCACGGGGGACCCGCGATGGACGGCATCGGGCCTTGGCCCTGAGCACAGGACACGCACAGCCTCAGTGCAAAGATGAGGCCCACGCAGAACAGAGTGGGAGGCAGTGCGTCAGGGCGCAGTGGGCATGTGACCCGCAGGGCACTGCAGCAACTGACCCTTCAAACAGTCACCCATGTGGCTGGAGTCATCGGGGTGGGCCCAAGGAGCAGTTGAGTCGGGGTACAGACTGAACCAGGGAGTCTGGGTGGGAGTGGGACAGTAAGGAAGAAAGGTCAAGAGCAACCTGGGGGAACACCGTCGGCTAATGCACGAACCCAGACCCAAAGCCCCCCAGAACAGGAAGACATCCTGACACTCAGCCATCCAAATTCTCGGCCATCACAAAACCCCCCTGCAGAACCCCGACCATCCAGGCTGCTGTCAGGGCACAGCGAAGAGAAGCTGAATGGAGAGACCAGGCAGACAACCCGCATCTCCCTGTGCTGCCTCTCCTGATAGAGACAGTTTCCTCCAAGGGGCCGGCATCCTAAATCTCAAAACATCTTGCTTTGGGACTCAAGGGACAACCCTTCCCCCAACCCTCTATTTTAGCAAAAATACCATCCCCAACCCCAACCAGGGAGACAGCTTTGCCCCGCAGGACAGAAGCAATCAGCCTCCACCCTCGGCATCCATATTCATGGGGATCGCTCAGGCTCTGACCTGTAAAACCCTGTGTGGGCTGTCAGCCGGGGAGCCGGGGCTGATGGTCCCCAAAAGTGCACTTCAGGAATGAGCCCACAGCCATCTGCCTCTCCTCCAAGTAACTCGGGCCCTGGGAGGAATAAACAGCTGTTGTCACTGCCATCCCAGAGAAGCAGGAAATAGGGCAAGGAGGCAGGGGGCGGCACCTTTCAGAGCCCGCACAGCTCCTGAGAGTGTTGGAAGGTTATTAGCGTGGCTATAATCAGGCCGTTAGCCAAATGCAGGTGGAGAATGAAGTGGCTCTGCAATTGCTTTCCAGAGAAAGCGGAGCCTGCGTTGGTACTAATATAATCTATGCACACGATCTCTTTCCACTAATTCTTCAGCTTCCTACACAACCAAGAAGCTAGGAGTCGGGTTCCCAGCTAAACTAGGGTAAGAACTGTGCACTTCTCTGAACTTCAGAAGGGATCAGGGCTTGCCAGGCAAAGCCCTGCCCTCTGTCTCTTCCACCTGCCCCGTGAGAGCCAGTCTGAGTCATGAGGCCCTTCTCATATGCCCAGTCGGGGGCCAGAGACCCTGGGGGCTCATTCACAGGCAGGTGGTCTCATTCTGTGGGCAGTGTGCTGAGCCCAGTCTGGCCAGCCGGGCCCCTGCAGGCTTCCCAAAGGGACTCAATAGCAGCCTCCTTTCCAGGGACAGTATGCTGATGAGAAGAGGGGGTCCTTAGCATCCCCTGTAGGCAAAGCCTCCTGGAGCCCAGGGCCTCTTCTTCTGAGCCTGCAAAAAGAGGACAGAGTGTCCCCACCTGCTCCTCCTTGCGGGTCTTGTCTTCACTCATGGTACCCCCAGCCATCCATGTCCCCAAGTCTTAAGGTTGAGTCTCATTCTCTCCGTCCTCCTCCTCCACAGCCAATCAGATACAAATTATATCCATGTATCAGTTCTGCCCAACCACCCTCCTCCTGCCTGCTTGCCCTTCAGTTGCTTCTGGCTCCCACCATGCAGGCTACCTGCGCCCTCTGCATGCAGTTTCATCTGTCTCCAAGCCATTTTTCACACTGTAGCCATGATTGTCTCCCAGACATTTCAGGGCTGATCCTCCAATACCACTGATCAATCTTCCATAGCTCTTGTCCTTAGGACGTTGTCCAAATGCTTTATGTGACTCTTTCTTTCTCCGCAAGCCTGTGCTGAGGCCACCTTTAAAGTGTTCATGGTGCCCTGAAAGGTCTGCTTTTGCTCACCAGCAGGCTGTGCATATGGCTCCACCTCTGCCCGGAATGCTTTCCTTTCTCCTCCCTTCTCGACTAAATCCTATTCTTCCTTCAGAGCTTGGCTCAGGTGTCCCTCCCCCTGACTTCAAAGCCATCTCTGACCCCTCCTCCCCCAGGTTTGGGATAAGGGCCCCTTTTTAAGGACTTGTTTCAGTGGATGACATGTCCACCTCTCTCCCTGCCTGTCTCTGGGCTCCTTCAGGGCAAGGATGCTCTTGTAGGCAATTTTGTCTCCCTTATGGCTATTATAGCACACAGCACTTAAGAAGCATTTCAAAAGCATCAAATGGTGGAATTCATAAAATGAAATAATGGAAGAGGCTGAAAAATTATTCAGGGACCCAGAGGGCCAATCCCTTGGAATGAGTGTAACTGGAGAGTAAGATGGGAGAATCGGGGACTTCCCTGGTGGTCCAGTGGCTAATACTCCACACTCCCAGTACAGAGTGCCCAGGTTTGATCCCTGGTCAGGGAACTAGATCCCACGTGCCACAGCTAAGAGTTCACAAGCTGCAGCTAAATATCCTGCATGGCACACGCAGACCCGAGTCCGCAACTAAGATCAAACACAGCCAAATAAATAAATAAATATTGTTAAAATGATGAGAGAATCACACATGCCAACCACACAGAACTAAGAAGTGCTTTCAGATGGGGTACCTTCAGCTTAAACTCAAAATTTCCCCTACACTTTGGATGGATGTATTCCCCCTGGTGTGTGTGCTCAGTCACCCAGTCGCTCCAACTTTTTGCAGCCCTTTGGACTGTGGCCTTCTAGGCTTCTCTGTCCACAGGATTTTTCAGGCAAGAATACTGGAGTGGGTTGCCATTTCTTCCTCCAGGGGATCTTCCTGACCCAGGAACTGAACTTGCATCTCCTGCATTGCAGACAAATTCTCTACCGCTGAGCCATCGGGGAAGCCCCCTAGTCCCATTCAGTCTAACGTGCTGACTCTTGGTTCTATGAGTCTTATCACTGACCAAGGATGAACCTTCAGTAATTAGCACATAGGTGTAGCCTGACTAGTGTTGGATGACTAACTTGGCCACGATACCAGGACTGGGATCATAACCATAGCCTCCAGCCCACATAATCCCCTTACCACATCATATTTGATGTGCTGGGATGTGTTTTTCAACCCTGGGTTGGGTAAAATAACCTTTGACATAGTCACTGTATTCCAAGTAGTCTGATGGAAGTGAACTAAGAAGACAGTCTTCTGAGTCTGTATTTTCTGGTTTCAAGAACAAGCGGAAGCAATTGAATTATACCCTGACTCACAAAAGTAGAAACTACTCTGTCTAGCTCAGCCTTTTTCTTGGGCCAGTTTCTCTGTCAATCCACTTTAGTGCCCCCGGTCTCTTTCACAAGCTGGCAGATGTTTTCAATACAATGCTGGCAAAATGACATACAGATGGTCACCCATATGGTGCCAGTTTGGATCTGACTCCTGGAGAAAATTCTGGAAGCCCACCCAGCTATGAAGGACACCCACCAGCTTCCTGCACTGCGTCCAAAGCTGACTGCTCACAGGGACACAGGTGGGAAGCAGGTGTTTCACATGAACGGACCACCCTCTGCTAATCACCACCAATCAAGCTAGTGGTGCAGGAGAGAGCAAAATGAGACAGAATCAGCATCCAAGAGAGGAAACGAACTGGTGGCCAAAGCATGGGGGGGTCTGAAGTCCCGTAACATAAATGGTCATATTTCAGGTGGGTTTTGCTTCAGAGACTTCAGATTTTGCCAGAAACTTGGAGACAGAGGGTGAGGGTCTTGAGACTTAATTCCAGTTGATGCAATTTCTAGGGGTGTTCAATCAATTACATTCGATCTAGCCAGCATCCGCAACTGCCAAGAACAGACTCAGTCAGCCAATCGTTCAATGTTTACTGAACTTCCAATATGTGCCAGGCACTTACAGAACACCTACCATGTGCTAGGCACTATTCTAGGTCTGGGGATGGAATTGTAAACAATTACCATGAAGGTCATCCTTTTTAGAGACTTGTATTCCTGTCAGGGGAAGACAGAGAGACAAACAAACAAATGAGAAAGTGTTAGATAAGTAGTAAGGATGATGTGATAGACTGGATGACTAAGGGGGTCCTCTGTGAAAAGCTGACACTTGAAACTCTAATCTGAATGACAAGGAGGAACAAACTAGGCACACAAGCATCAAAGGAATAGTGCAAAGGCTCAAGGTGAGACAGGTTGATGCCCAAAGATAGTTGGAATAGCAGTATCCTGACAACGAGTGGGGCTACAGAGAAAAATTCTGTTTGATGGGGAAGGTCCAGAAATTGATACAGACATGGAGCGAAAGCATCACCACATTCAGCCAAGAGAGTCTGGAGAAGGCAGGGATTGACAGTGACTGCTGCTGCTACTGCTAAGTCACTTCAGCCGTGTCCGACTCTGTGCGACCCCATAGACGGAAGCCCATCAGGCTCCCCTGTCCCTGGGATTCTCCAGGCAAGAACACTGGAGTGGGTTGCCATTTCCTTCTCCAATGTGTGAAAGTGAAAAGTGAAAGTGAAGTCGCTCAGTCGTATCCGACCCTTAGCGACCCCACGGACTGCAGCCTACCAGGCTCCTCCATCCATGGGATTTTCTAGGCAAGAGTACTGGAGTGGCTTGCCATTGCCTTCTCCATGACAGTGACTAGCTCAACAATATTTACAATTGAGATACTCAGAATTCTAAGAGGGATTCATACCAGGAGTAGGCTGGGCATTGGATCATGGAGACAGGGAGAAAAACCAGGTCTTGGGGCATTGGGTCAAGGCTACAGTGAAGTGGACAACTATAGGAGAGACTGGAGCTGCGGTCTGAAGGATGGCGTTGAACCAAGCCCGGGGTCAGAATCTAAGGGAGCCTGGCTGACAACCAGAATAACTCAATGGATCAGGAATTCAGGATGCGGTCAGGAGCCAGACAAGAAGCCAAATAGGAAAAAACCCAAAGATCATGGCATTTCCATTTCCAGGAAATTTGGTATACGCCCCCTGTTGGGAAAGGCATCAATTCAAGACTTCAGCTAATCTCAGAGCAGTTACTGGTTCCCAAATCTATACTTGCAATGTACACATTTCTTTTGAAATGTAGTCCCAACTTTCCAAAAGTCAGGAAGTTCAAGCTCAACTTTTCCAAGTTTAAACTCCCTCCTACCCGCTTCAAACCACCTCCTCTTTCTGAATTCCGCTCTGCTCACAACCAGGGAGTGAGACATCACCCCCTACAGGTTTGCATTTTCCATGAAGCAGCCTCTTAGATGACGATTGGCATAAGGAGATGTACCAGAAAGTGCTCTTGGGATCTCCACCTGTGGAAGGGAAGGTTGAAAAGTAGGATTGAGAAAAGAAGATGTTGAACTCCAGTGAAGCCTCAACCGTGGTTTCAGAGCCCACCTCTCAGGGAGCTCTGATGCTGGGGAGGCCCTCAGAGTTGTCTCAAGGCGGGTCTGAGATGTTGCTTCTATACCCTAATGTTGTCGTTGGATGCAAGCTATCTAGGAAAGAGATGTGAACTTGGACAAAGTAACTATTTTCAGCTGGGGGCAATTCTCCCAGCAGTTGGAGGACCAAGTCCCTCAGCCCTAGAGTTCCAGGTGGTAATCAAAGCATCTACTTCTTTTTGCCTCACTCCTGCCAACCCCTGTGGGGGGTGTGCCCAGGGGGTCTACCTTCCATACATGTCTCCCAGCCATCCTCACCCTCTTCTCTCCTTCCGCCTTGCCACTAGTTCAAGACTCACAGTTTCTCAGCTGGGCTAGATCTTGATCCTGCTGTCCCTGGCCCTCTCTCTATACTCCACATGGCTGCCACATGGCTGTCTTATGTTTCCAAGACAAATCTAAGCCCATTACTCTACAGTGTGAAACTCTTCGGAAGTTGTCTTCAGAATACAATCGAGTTCTCTACAGGAATAAATCTGAATTTCAGATCACAGAATTGCAGATCCTTCATGACCTGGCCCCAAGGACACCTGTGCCCTCCTCTCTCCACACCCCCACCCCTGGACTCTACCTTCAGTCCTTCTCCATGACTCAGAGTTTCCTAAATGTTCCTTTGGACACGTGACTCTTTGGGCCAGAAAGGCCTTTCCAGTCTCCACCTCTCTGACTTGTAGGACTCTCTGCAGGCCTCACTCTGTCCTGAAACGATATAGCCATCGTGATCCATCCACAGCTCCCCCTGACCCCCGGGTCACCTTGGTCTTCCCTCTACCCCAATCCTCACAGCTCTCTCATAGTGACCTGATGCCTTGTGCTGCTTGCCTGTGACACACTGAGATTCTTAAGAACAAAGACTGTATCAGAGTCTTCATTCCACCCCTCACCCTGTCACATCCCCTAACCATGGCACATCATAGGCACTTAGTACATATCTGATAAATGAATCAAGTGGTCAACCAAAGAGAATAAGAGAACAAATTAGTGATGTTATTTAATATCAAAATAAGATGCTTTAAGGACACAGCATAGACACAGTAGCCACAAGGAAGGGACAGAATGAACCGTCATTCCAGGGCAACAACTCCCAGAAGGTGTTAGGACTGCGTGCAGCCGTGAAGACCCGTCATCCCTCAGCATGGGTTTAACCTAAACAGAGGGTCAGCAGTGTCTGTGCGTTTCTGAGAAGCTGGGTCTATGTCTGTAAGAGGCCTACTGCAAATCACCTAATACTCATGCCAAACCCCTTCTCGCACTTCCTGCACTGCAGAGACTGAAAACCACATCCATTTCTCGACCCCACATGACCTACTTTCCACCAGATAATCAGAAAATGGAAGTGAGTAATGTGAGGCGGCAGCCATGTGCTGGGAGGTCAGAACCAGTGGCAGAGATGCTGGATATTTGGGAAAAACTGTAATGGAAGTTCTACTGTCCTGTCCCTACCTCAGAGAGACAGAAAACAATGGGTATAGGTGGACCCGGCATGGGTTTGTGCTCCGACAGTCATTGGGTGTTTTTCCTGGGTGGTTTCCTTACTCGTCAGTAAAACTGATACCACATCTTGTAATAAACCCCTTAACTGAACAATACAACCATTTATGAGCAAGCCTGCAGATATTCCTTGGGAAGGGGTTCATCCTGTGGGGAGAAGCAGTGATGTGATAAACTTAGCCCAGCGAGAAAACCTCTGTCATCAGAAGGCTAATTCTGTCCTTTGGATGTGTCTCTGGCCCAGCCCACCAAGACTCCTATCTGAATCCCAGTAAGAACAGAACTGTCAGTAAAAATAGAAAGAACTGTCGACAAATACCATATAACCCTCTGAGGCATAGCCAGCCCAGCTTGGCTACCCTCCAACAGAGGAGAAAAATGGATGCTACCCTGCTTGGCTTCAAATTATTCTGCAGCTCTGCCATCTCAAAGGCTCCAAAATCTTCCACTAGAGGAGGTCATCATCCCCCACCAAGGGATGGCAGTGATTTCATCTGACATCCAGTGGGAGGCACTAGAGCTCAGGGAGCCCGGATTAGGAGCAGCAGCCACATTGGCGAGGGGAGGTCTTGTTTGTGAACTCAGGAGCAACTCTCGCGGGGGGGACTCCCAGGAATACCTGGGCAGAGGAACTTGCTAGGGTACAGGGGTGAGACACCACCTGGGGACCGCCATAATACTGGGAACACTCTTATCTGCAAGATGCCGTGGGAACTTCCCCTGGGAGTTTCCAGAGCTACTTGGGGAAGATTTGTTTGTGAACTAATATACGGGGTTCCCCAGGGGCTCTCATAAATGCTGTCAAGGGGTCTCTCATCTGCAAGCACACACGGGGTGCCTAGGGATTCCCAGAAAGACCTGTCAGTCATGACCTCATGGAACCCATCCCTGGGGACTCCCACACCTACATGAGAAACTGTTGTGAGAGTTATGTGAGCCACTCCTGGGCTCCCAACATTCAGGAGGCCCTTCACAGGGCTTAAGACATCCTGCATGATCAATTTGAGGCAGGATCCGGTGAAATCTGAGGATTACGACCCATGGGACCTTTTTACCCACAGGCCCAGGTGCATTTTGACATCCATCTTGACACCGAGAACAGCACCCTTTCCCCCACCCTAGGGGACAAATTTATTACTGAGGTCTGGCAATTCTTTTGTTGAGGTTACTATCAAAACTTGTGGGCCTGGGAGCCATTTTAACCCTGTCTGGTGGCCTTGCATGTAACAGTTATGCTCCATTAGCAAAAAGTTACAATTTAACGCTCAGAAGGCAAGCTTTGGTCCCTCATTTTGGGAACTATGTTCAGTTCAGTTCAGTTCAGTCACTCAGTCATGTCCGACTCTTTGCGACCCCATGAATCACAGCACGCCAGGCCTCCCTGTCCATCACTGACTCCCGGAGTTCACTCAAACTCATGTCCACAGAGTCGGTGATGCCATCCAACCATCTCATTCTCTGTCGTCCCCTTCTCCTCCCGCCCCCAATCCCTCCCAGCATCAGAGTCTTTTCCAGTGAGACAACTCATCACATGAGGTGGCCAAAGTATTGAAGTTTCAGCTTTAGCATCAGTCCTTCCAATGAACACCCAGGATTGATCTCCTTTAGAATGGACTGGTTGGATACCCTCTTATATTTACAGAAATAAAGGCAAGCTTTCAGAAAGTGGTTGGCCTGTGTGAAGGAAAGAGTGTGCAGGGTCCCCCAGGTCCCAGGTGCCCCACGGAGCCAGCACCCTGCTCTCTGATCAGCTGCTGGCACGTTTCTCTCCTCCCATGACTCCAACACTGAACACTCGTCCGCTACAACATCTCTGCAGAGTTGGGAAACATGACTCAGAAATCCATTTGAAAACAAAAGAAATGAATAAACAATTCACAGAAGGGGAAAAACAAATGACCACCAAACACTTGGAAAGGTATCCAACAACACTAAAAATTTAAGAAATGCAGCTTAAAATCAGCCACCATTACCACCTATTAAGTTAGTAAAAAAAAAATTTAAAAAATATTTTGAAATAAGGATATTCAGAGCTGGCAGCAGTGGCATAAAGTGTGATTTTCACCTGTCACTGGTGGCACTTTAAATTGGTTCAAACTTTTGGGAAGAAATTTGGCAGTAGATAACAAAAGCCCTTAATATTCACTAACTTTTGGATGTTACTCTGCTTCCAGGAATCTGTCCTAAGGAGAAACCAGCTTTCTGTAAAAGGATACATATTAGAATAATCACAAAACAAAAGTTGAAACAGAAATGTCCAATAAAAAGAGAATGATTTAATAAATAATGACACATTTGTATGGCAGAATATTAACAAATAATAAATATGTTTTCAAACAAAGTAGTTGCATGAAAAACTGCTTACAATACAATATTAAGTTGGGAAAACACAAGGTTCAGAAACACATGGGACTATCTCACAAAAGACTTGACTCCAAAAAAACAAAATTAGAACTAAATAAGACGATTACCCAATTTAAAAGTGGGCAAAAGATTTGATGACACTTCACAAAGGAAGTTATGCAAATGGCCAATAAGCACATGAAAAAATGCTCAACATCAGTAATCATCAGAGAAATGCAAACTAAAACAATGAGATACCACTACACACCTACCAGAATGTCTAATATTGAAAAGATGCATAATACTAAGTATCTTGCAAAGACATGGAGCAACTGGAAACCTCATTTATGAATGATAGGAATTAAACATATTCCAGCTTTGTAGAGCAGTTTGTCAGATTCTCATAAAGTTAAGCATACTCTTACCAAAAAACCTAGCAAGTACACTCCTCAGTATTTAATAAAGAGAAATAAAAGTGTCTACAAAAAAATACCTGACTATGAACACTCATTATCACTTCATCAAAGCTGACAACAACCCAAATGTTCACCAACAGATGAGCAGATGAACACATTGTGGCTTTTACTTACAATGGAATCATTGTTGAGTCGCTAAGTCGTGTCCGACTCTTGAGACCCCATGGACTGTGGCCTGCCAGGTTCCTCTCTCCATGGGATTCTCCAGGCAAGAATACTGGAGATTCCTTTGCCATTTCCTTCTCCAGGGGAATCTTCCCGACCCAGGAATGGAACCCAGGTCTCTTGCATTGCAGGCAGATTCTTCACTGACTGAGCTATGAGGGAAGCCCTATAATGGAATATTCAGCTCAGTTCAGTTCAGTTCAGTCGCTCAGTCATGTCCAACTCTTTGCGACCCCATGAATCGCAGCACGCCAGGCCTCCCTGTCCATCACCAACTCCCGGAGTTCACCCAAACTCATGTCCATCGAGTCAGTGATGCCATCCAACCATCTCATCCTCTGTCGTCCCCTTCTCCTCCTGCCCCCAATCCCTCCCAGCATCAGGGTCTTTTCCAATGAGTCTGAGGTGGCATGAGGTGGCCAAAGTATTGGAGTTTCAGCTTCAGCATCAGTCCTTCCAATGAACACCCAGGACTGATCTTCCTCAGGATGGACTGGTTGGATCTCCTTGCAGTCCAAGGGACTCTCAAGAGTCTTCTCCAACACCACAGTTCAAAAGCATCAATTCTTCGGCACTCAGCTTTCTTCACAGTCCAAATGTCACATCCATACATGACCACTGGAAAAAACCATAGCCTTGACTAGACGGACCTTTGTTGGCAAACTCGGCCATAAAAATAACACAGTATTGATATGTACAACAACCTGCAAGAATCTCATAAACATGACACCAAGAAAATGAAGCCAGACACCAAAGTTTACATACAATATGTAAATTACCCTGAACGTAGAATTCTGTACCTGACACAATAATCAATCTAGTGTTATGGTAGAAGAGCCAAGGACTCAAAAAATGTACTTGCTTTCACACCAAGTTTTTGGAAGTTACTTGATGTATTGCAACCAAACAGAAACTTAAAAAAAGGAAAACAGGCAATCCGTGAAAAAGACAAAGTGTGCCAGGAAAAGAGTTTGAGGCTCTCAGTTGGGGCCATGCAGTAGGCTCAGGGGTGGTCAGTCTAGATGGGAGCAGGACAGAAGACCCTGGAGGAGAAAGAGCCTACAGAACAACAAACAACAAACCTCCAAGACAACAAACTGTGGATACCAGTTGGATGGAAAAGTTGGGATGAAATAGGGAATTTGGTAAAGACAGATGAAATAGACAACAAAAACCTAAGCAAACAGAGAGCTGATCAAGCAGCAAATGTACCCCAGGAGCACTGCATGGCTCTGCAGTGAACTCCATGGCTCATGCAGGGAACTCCAGTGGCACGGCGCCAACGACATACACACTGTTTACTGAGTTCTACTTTTCCAGATGAATTTATAGGAAAGATGGAAAATGTCATTGTCGCGGACCACCATGCACATGGGTGGTATGGGTGGTTTAGTTGCTGAGTCGTGTCCGACTCTTGCCACCCCATGGACTTGTAGCCTGCCAGGCTCCTCTGTCCATGGGATTTCCCAGTCAACAACACTGGAATGGGTTGCCATTTCCTTCTCCAGCAGATTTTCCCAACCCCAGGGATCAAACCCACATCTCCAGCATTGTAGGAGGTCTCCTGCATTGAAGGTGGATTCTTTACCAACTGAGCACCATCATGTATATGTTGACATGGAAAAAGCCAAAGTACTATTCAGTTCAGTTCAGTTCAGTCACTCAGTCATGTCCAACTCTCCACGACCCCATGAATCACAGCACGCCAGGCCTCCCTGTCCACCACCAAATCCTGGAGTTCACTCAAACTCATGTCCACAGAGTCGGTGATGCCATCCAGCCATCTCACTCTCGGTCGTCCCCTTCTCCTCCCTCCCCCAACCTTTCCCAGCATCAGAGTCTTTTCCAGTGAGTCAACTCATCGCATGAGGTGGCCAAAGTATTGCAGCTTCAGCTTTAGCATCAGTCCTTCCAATGAACACCCAGGATTGATCTCCTCTAGAATGGACTGGTTGGATCTCCTGGCGGTACAAGGGACTCTCAAGAGTCTTCTCCAGCACCACAGTTCAAAAGCATAGACAGAAGTTAATCTATGGAATATAGAGACGACATCTGAGAAAGGGTGTGTGTGTGTGTGTTTGGGGGGAGGGGTGTTAATATCCTCCCTGTAGAAAATGAAGGGTCAAAATAACTGTATACAGTTAATAAACCAAGATTAAAAAGATGTAAGTTTGATGCTTACAGTAAAAAGTAACCAACAGAGGCATTCCCACCACGGAGGAGACAAGGCCAGAGAAGCCGCACTGTGAGAGCAGGAAGTCTAGCAGATAAAGTCTAACACTGATAAGCAGGAAATAGCGGTCGACCCTTGTCAGTTGGAGATATGCGCTGACATAACCACCAGAAGAAAATACCAGAAGGCCTAAAGGCAGCTGCCTCTGAGGATCAGAACTGGGGACAGACTTATCCTCCTAAGCAATTCTATACTTGCCTTTTTCATTTAACCACGTGAATAATTAAAAAAGAAGTATTTAAATAAGCTACACAAAGCATAGGCTTCCCTGGTGGCTCAGTGGTTAAGAATGGGCCTGCAATGCGGGAGACGCAGATTTGGTCTCTGGGTCAGGAAGATCTTCTGGAGAAGGAAAGGGCAACCCACACCAGTATTCTTGTCTGAAAAATCGCATGGGCAAAGGAGCCTGGCAGGCTACAGCCCATGGAGTCAGAAGAGTCAGACACAACTTAGCAACTGAAAACCAACAACAACACATAGCATGCGATTGCCAGTATTGTCAGTGCATATAAATCCATAGAAAAAAGGCTTGAAGGAAATACAGTAGCTAGGTCTGGGTAAAAGCTTTATGATATTATTTTGCCTCTTCTTTAAACTTTTCCATTTTTCCACATTTTCCATAAGCATCCATTATTTTTGTAAACATAAGAAACGTTATAGAAAGAATCAAAATTACTTTAGGGACAACTTTTAAATGATGTTGGAAATGAAGTAAAGGAAATAAATTCATACTTAAAAATGAGTATGATTACTTAACAATGTACATAAAAGTAGAAATATTTGAGAAAATATTATGGTAATTATCTCAGTGGTAGAGTATGGGTGATTTTTTTTTCATCTTATCTTTCCTTTTTTCCCCACCCAATATGGTTTCTTCATAATAAGCATATGAAACCAGGTTTGACTGGAGAACTAAATTTGATCTCTCCATTGGCTTCAGACCAAAATAACTATGTAATGCCTCTGGGCTGGTGCTGACACTTTGAAAGCCCTCACGCTTGTGGCATTAGTGGAACGAAATGCAAATGTGGTTCTCTGGTGACTGCTCCTAATTGAGCCTATTGGCTTCGGTCACCCACTCAGCATTCATCCGGTGCCTACTGTGGCTTTTGACTTGCAGGAGGGGCTGCGTGGTTGTTGCAAACGGGAGGTGCTGGCAGAGTCTGGTCTTACATGGCAGACCAGTTCGCAGAAGGGAATAAACAATCACAGATGAAAATAGATGTAAAATGTGCCCAGAGCGATAACAAACAATCTAGCCTGAGTCATGGGTATCCTGTCCAGACCGGTGCCACCCTGTCATCCTTGGAGAAATCTTGTATGGCAGGGTTCCTCTTCCTTCCTCCAACAGAGACTCTGGGAATTCTTTACCAGCTGAGCCACAAGGGAAGCCCAAGAATACTGGAGTGGGTAGCCTATCCCTTCTCCAGCGGATCTTCCCGACCCAGGAATCAAACCAGGTCTCCTGCATTGCAGGTGGATTCTTTACCAACTGAGCTATGAAAGAAGCAAAGTAAATATAAAAAGATGTTAAATTGAAAGTTTTGCCAGAGGTACCATGATACAATAGACATGACAACCCAATTTGGTGCCAAAAGAAGAAGCACATTTTTAAGGGAAGATCTAAAAATTTGTTATGGAACTCAAACTTCTCACCTACACCCACATTGAGGGCATAAAATACTTTGGCTTTTAGAGATTGAAGGAGAGGATTTGTAGAGAAGATTAATTTAGAAAAAAAAAAAAAAACATTGATGTACTGTGAACTTCATCCCTACCAGGAGGGACAGTGAGAAGTTCCCGTGTCTCTTCTCAAATATAGTGAAGGGGATTTCAGGGGAAAAGCTTGGTAAGCATCCTTTGTGATTCAGGGGACAGAGTGGACCCACATTGGATTCCTGCCTGGAAAGCTAAAAGGCAAGGAGAGATGGGCTGGTTGGCTGCTCCCACCATGGCTGGAAGGAGATATTTCTGCAGCTTTGGGACACACCCACAAACTCCCAGAGTAGGTCTGGGCAGGGACACCTGGGTGTCTCCCTTGGACCAGATGTGAGCCACTGGTACAAGAGAGAGTGGGTGTGGTCACCTTGGACCAATCCGAGAGAAGCCTTCCCAAGAGGTGAACAGTCCTCAGCATGGAGAAGCTGAAGTGATCACCAGGTCCTGTGATCTATGGGAAGAGTTCTGTGATGAGCTAGAGGAGACTGGCTGCCCTGGACAAGAGAGCCGCAGTAGACAGTCCTGGTGATGGAGAGCCTCCTATGGACCAGTCACGAGGGAACATCAGTCTTCCCTACGGCCAGGCAAGCAAGAGCCTCCCTGCCCCGCTCCTGTCTTCTCTCCTGCCTGCTCCATTTCAGGACCTTAATTCCACCTGGGGGACTAGAGGAGGAGGAAACAAGATAGGAAGACAGCCCCTTCCAAAGGACTCCTTCCCACAGTATTTTGCTGAGAGAAGCAGATCCTGGACTCCCTGACCTTCATCCCCAGCTACTGTGTGGATTGGCCTAAGGGTCAGAGGCCTAAGAAGGAATCTTGTATTACTCAGGGTTCTCCAGAGAGATAGAACAAATAGGAGATTAGATACAGCTATATGCATTTCAGGCAGATTCTTTACCAACTGAGCTCTCAGGGAAGCCCATATGGAGATAGAGAGAGATTTATTGTAAGAAATTGCCCCATGTGATTATGGGAGAGGGTGAGGGTGGGATGATTTGGGAGAATGACATTGAAACATGTATGTTGTCATATGTGAAACGAATCAGCAGTTCAGGGTCAATGCATGTTACAGGATACTCGGGGCTGGCATGCGGGGATGACCCAGAGGGAGGATAAAGGGAGGAGGGAGGTGGGAGGGGGGTTCAGGAGGGGGAACTTATGTAAACCCGGGGCGAATTCATGTCAATGTATGGCAAAACCAACCAATATAATATTGTAAAAGAAAAAAAAAAAAAAAGAAATTGCCCCATGTGATTATGAAGGCCAAGAAACCCCAAGATCTGCAGTCATTAAGCTGGAGACCCAGGAGACCCGTTGTGAGATTAATCCAGTCCATTCATTACCAGAATTTTACAGGTAAGGAAACAAAGACTTTGAAAGCTTGTTGTTGTTGTTCAGTTGCAAAGTCATGTCCGACTCTTTGCGACCCCTTGGACTGAAGCACGCCAGGCTTCCCTGTCCATCACCAACTCCTGGAGCTTGCTCAAACTCATGTCCATCAAGTCGGTGATGCCAATCCAACCATTTCATCTTCTGTCATCCACTTCTCCTCCAGGGTTTATTTCCTGTAGGACTGACAGGTTTGATCTCCTTGCTGTCCAGGGCACTCTCAAGAGTCTTCTCCAGAACCAGTTTAAAAGCATCAGTTCTTCTGTGCCCGACTTCATGGTGCAACTCTCATATCTGTACATGACTACTGGAAAAACCATAGCTTTGACTAGATGGACCTGTGTTGGCAAAGTAATGTCTCTGCTTTTTAATATGCTGTCTAGGTTTGTCATAGCTTTTCTTCCAAGGAGCAAGCATCTTTTAATTTCATGGCTGTAGTCACCATCTGCAGTGATTTTGGAGCCCAAGAGAATAAAATACGTCACTGTTTCCACTTTTTCCTCATCCATTTGCCATGAAGTAATGGAACCAGATGCCATGATCTTAGTTTTTTGAACATTGAGTTTTAAGCCAGATTTTTCACTCTCTTCTATCACCTTCATTAAGAGGTTCTTTCGTTCCTTTTCGCTTTCTGCCATTAAAGTGGTATCATCTGCATATCTGAAGTTGTTGATATTTCTTCTGGCAATCTTGATTCCAGCTTGTGCTTCATCCAGCCTGGTATTTTGCAAGATGTACTCTGCATATAAGTTAAATAATCAGGGTGACAATATTCAGCCTTGATGTGCTTCTTGTCCTGCATACAGGTTTCTCAGGAGACAGGTAAGGTGGCCTAGTATTCTCATCTCTTTAAGAATTTTCCATAGTTTGTTGTGATCCACACAGTCAAAGGCTTTAGCATAGTCAACGAAGCAGAATTAGACTTTATTTTTAAAATTTTCTTGCTTTTTCTATGATCCAATAGATGTTGGCAATTTGATCTTTGGTTCCTCTGCCTCTTCTAAATCCAGCTTATACATCTGGAAGTTCTCAGTTCACACAGTTGAAGCCTAGCTTGAAGGATTTTGAGCATTAACTTGCTAGTGTGTGAAATGAGTGCAATTGTATGGTAATTTGAACAGTCTTTGACATTGCCCTTCTTTGGGATTGAAATAAAAACTGACCTTTTCCAGCCCTGTGGCCACTGCTGAGTTTTCCAAATTTGCTGGCATATTGAGTGCAGCCCTTTAACAGCATCATCTTTTAGGATGTGAAATAGCTCAGCTGGAATTCCATCACCTCCACTAGCTTTGTTCATAGTGATGCTTCCTAAGGGCCACTTGACTTTACTCTCCAGGTTGTTGGCTCTAGGTGAGTGATCATACCATTGTGGTTATCCAGGTCATTAAGACCTTTTTTGTACAGTTCTTCTGTGTATTCTTGCCACCTCTTCTTAATCCCCTCTGCTTCTGTTAGGTTCTTACCATTTCTGTCCTTTATTGAGCCCATCTTTGCATGAAATGTTCCCTTGGTATCTCCAAGTTTCTTGAAGAGATCTCTAGTCTTTCCCATTCTATTGTTTTCCTCTGTCTTTACATTTACATTGTTCACTTACAAAGGCTTTCTTATCTCTCCTTGCTATTCTCTGGAATTCTGCATTCAGTTGGGTATATCACTTCTCTTCTTTTCTCAGTTATTTGTAAGGCCTCCGCAGACAACCACTTTGCTCTCTTGCATTTCTTTTTCTTGGGGATGTTTGTTAAGTCCAGTTTGTTCCCAAGTCCAACAAAGTTAGCCTAGGTACCCAACTAATACAATCGGCTCTAAGGGACTGTACTGTAATAGATTTATATACTCCTCACACAAACAGTACACGAAAACAAACGCAAAAAGAGAGAAAACATTTTTAATCCTACGTTGCAGTACCTTGAAAAGGACAGTGGCACAGCACAACAGCTTGCATACAGGGGCTGACATTGAGCGAACAGAGAAGAAGAGTTGCTGACTAGAGAAGGGAGAGGAGGTGAGAGACGAAGAGCTGAAGGATCAGCGGCAACAGGAGAGGAAGCGCAAGTTGCATTTCACTCACGCCTGACACCGACGGAACTCACGTTCTCATCTGTGAAAAGTCGCAACTTGAAGGTTCATATGGAGGAGATTTACTGTGGAGCGAAGATTCAAAGCGGGGTCGTCCTGCTCCCAGGTGCAGCCCTCCTCTTCTCATCCTCTTCCTTTTCCTCCACACTACCTCCCCGACAGGAGGTGCGCTGTGATTCAAACACACCTGGAAAAAGTAAATACATCTCCCCTTAGTTATCGACCGAAGGAAACAAAAAGCCTAGGTCCAACTGTGCCCTTGGGCAAACTCCTGAAAGTTCTTCAGTTAGCTGATTGCTTTCCCCAGCCTTCTAGAAAGATCTTAACAAGTTCTATTTATAGCTGACCCAGAGAGCACAGATTCTCTCCTTCTTTGGGCTCCTGAGGCCCCTATCATTAGGCTATCTCAGTTCTGATAGTCTGAGTGTGGGCAGAGTGAGGATTAAGAAACTTTCTGCTGGTTACCCAAAAGCCTTGATAACATCATACCATCTTTCACCGGGTGTGCTAAGAGGAAACCACTTCCTCCCTCTCTGGAGCTGCTTGCATATTTACAAATTAATTGTCCAAACCTCAGCTATGTTGAATTAACTGCTTTCTCAGCTGGCCTCTCCTCCTCTGGCCTAGAGTGGGAATATGAAAGAAAGTAAGGCAAAGGACCCCTTCTTACATGAGGGACCCTCACAGTGTGGGTACCACAACAGGGTGACTCCTGAAAGCCAGCCCCCTCGGGCTCATTCTCCGCCCACACATTTTCCCTTCCACACTAAATCCTTCCAGTGCATCCAGGCCCATTTCTGTGGTCAGTAGTCATGCTTGAAAGCCATCCAGAAATAGTGACTGAGTTGCCCTTACCAGCCATATTTTCATCGGCTTTGCTAAGCATGGTGTCTTCCATAAATGATTCATGGGGGAACTCTAAGTGCATTTTATTTTCTAATAACCATCTCTCTCTGCCAGTCCATTATAGATGAACTAAGATACGGAAGAGTAGTGAACCCTTATGAAAGATTATGAAAGATTACACCCTGCGTACCCAAAATGACCAGGCTGACCTTAGCAATATTAATCCCTGGCCCAGTTTTGCTGAATATGTCATACACATCATCAGGTCACTGGAACTATGGTTCGGTGTGTACTAAGCATCTGTACTAAGCAACCTGTGTATAAAGTTTAATCGTGAGTGTGAATGTGCAGGCTGAATCACAACATTTGATCCTGGAATTAAAAGGTGACATATACTATCCAAGGAGGAGGGCATGGCAACTCTAGTATTCTTGCCTGGAGAATCCCAAGGACAGAGGAGCCTGGTGGGCTCTGGTCCATAATGTCACAAAGAGTCAGACATGACTAAAGTGACTGAGCACACACACACACATACAGTCGAGGCGTGCATACTATCCAAAGATCATCTAATCCATCCCTTGCATCCAAATGTATTGCATAAATCATTCCAGACAAAGTCCTATGCAACCTCTTGTTTAAATAAAAATTTAACCCCAGGAAAAAGATGTCCAACCTTTTTCTGTAATCTGTTGTAATCTGTTCAAAATCTGTTTCTGTTTTGTTGCTTATTGGGTCTCATGAAGGTCCTTACACCGTTGTGATGGATTTCTTCCTCTGTCTTTAGTCAGATGGAGAACAGCCCACTGATTGAATAGGCTGATTTACCATCAGTAAATTATGAGATGATGCCTGTGTTTACACTTCTATTCTCCATCAAGGCATCTGTTTATTTAATTGATGGCCTCCTGCCTTCTTTAAAGGTTACTCTGATATTTAGCAGGGTGCTGGGAGAGGCTGAGGAGTGATAAATTACACCTGCATTTACTTTTCTCCATCATCACCGTCATCATACAATCACCAGCCTTCGCAGTCTAGACTCCATCCATCCGTCTGTGCTACTTTGGTAGCTTGAAAAGTGGAAGTGAAAGTCACTCAGTCATGTCTGACTCCTTGCCATCCCATGGACTATACAGTCCATGGAATTCTCCAGGCCAGAATACTGGAATGGGTAGCCTTTCCTTTCTCCAGGGGATCTTCCCAAGCCAGGGGTAGAACCCAGGTCTCTCACACTACAGGAGGATAATTTACCAACTGAGCCATGAGGGAAGCCTTAGGTAGCTTACCTCCATGGAAAGTCACCACTGAAACAATAATTGCTAAACTTAACAGTCTCTTCTTGGTTCTGATATGGCTTGAACTCTAAAATGTTCACGTGAGGAGGACTTAAAGGAACCAGGATTGTACAGCCTAGAGGAGAAGACAGGAGAACAAAATGCTAGATTCAAAGATTTGATTTCCTTGGAATGCCCCTGTATTAGCTTTCCTATTCACTATATCTACTTTCTGTTCTATTTCTATTAGTTTTTCTATAGCTATGACAAACACAGTGCCTTATATATGGACTCTAGAAAAATGGTACTGAAGAATTTATTTACAGGGCAGCAGTGGAGAAACAAACATAGAGAATGGACTTATGGACACGGGGAGAGGGAAGGAGAAGGTGAAGTGTATGGAAAGAGTAACATGGAAATTTGCATTACCATATGTAAAACAGATAGCCAATGGGAATTTGCTGTATGGCTCAGGAAACTCAAACAGGGGCTTTAAATCAATCTAGACGAGTGGGATGGGGTGGGAGATGGGAGGGAGGTTCAAAAGGGAGGGGATATATGCATACCTATGGCTGATTCATCTTGAGGTTTTTTTTTATTTTTCATGTTGAGGTCTGACAGAAAACAACAAAATTCTGTAAAGCAATTACCCTTCAATTAAAAAAACTTTTTTAAAACACACAGATATATTATATTTCGGTTCTGAGGGTCAGAGGTCCTAAAATCAAGGTCTCAAGGCTGCATTCCTTTCTAGAGGTTTTACAGAATCCACTGTCTTGCCTTTTCCAATTTCTAGAGATTGCCCACAGTCCTTGACTCACAGCCCTTTCTGTCTTCAAAGCCAAGAATGGCCGATTGAGTCTTTCTGACGTCATGTCATTTTGAAGCTGACTTTTCTGCCTCCTTCTTCTATCTCATAAGGACCTGTGTGATTATTTTAAACCCATCTCTATTTTAAGGTCAACTGATTCTTTCTTCAATTCCCCTTTGTCATGTAACATAACAGATTCTGAGACTAGGACGTGGACATCTTTGAGTCATGATTCTGCCTACTGTAGCCCCTAACTGATAGAGCTAGGGCCAATAGATAGAAATTACTGAGAGTCCAATTTCATTCTAGTCCAAAAAGCTCAGGAAATAAAGAACTTTTTAATAGTCAGGACTGCCTACAGGTCAAATTACCTGCTATTGAAGTTACTGTATCTCCAGTCCCTACAGGACTTCAAGCACTGGCCAAAGAGCCATTTCACCATAAATAAGTGGTTACTACATGCCAAGCACTCCACCACCCACCGGTCATACCTTACATCACTAATCTTCACAATAGTCCTACTGAATAGAAGTTACTGTTTTAGAGAAGATAAATCTGATGCTCAGAGAGACTCAGGTGAGAATCTCAGCTGTATAAGCTGCATGACCTTAGGCAAATTATTTAACCTCACCAATCCTCAGGCTCCCCATCAGTAAAATGGGTTGTTGTTGTTGTTCAACCACTAAATTGTGTCTGACTCTTTGAGACCCCATGGGCTACAGCACACCAGGCTTCTCTGTCCTCCACTGTCTCCCAGAGTTTGCTCAAATTCATGTCCGTTGAGTAGGTGATGCCATCCAACCATCTTATCCTCTGCTCTCCCTTCTCCTTTTGTCTTCAATCTTTCCCAGCATCAGGGTCTTTTCCAATGAGTCGGCACTTCCCATCAGGTGGCCAAAGTATTGGAGCTTCAGCCTCAGCATCAGTCCTTCCAATGAATATTCAGGGTTGATTTCCTTTAGAATCAACTGGTTTGACCTCTATACAGCCCAAGGGACTCTCAAGAGTCTTCTCTAGCACCACAATTTGACAGCATCAGTTCTTCAGTGATCAGCCTTCTTTATGGTCCAACTCTCACAATTGTACATGACTAAGCAGAGACATTACTTTGCCAACCAAGGTCCGTCTAGTCAAGGCAATGGTTTTTCC
The DNA here is from genome assembly GCF_049115385.1 of Moschus berezovskii. Classification (NCBI taxonomy): domain Eukaryota; kingdom Metazoa; phylum Chordata; class Mammalia; order Artiodactyla; family Moschidae; genus Moschus; species Moschus berezovskii. Next base: position 19,312,607 of record NC_142468.1, on the reverse strand, counting down.
CGTGGTCATGTATGGATGTGAGAGTTGGACTGTGAAGAAAGCTGATCGCCGAAGAATAGATGCTTTTGAACTGTGGTGTTGGAGAAGACTCTTGAGAGTCCCTTATACTGCAAGGAGATCCAACCAGTCCATTCTAGAGGAGATCAATCCTGGATGTTCACTGGAAGGACTGATGCTAAAGCTGAAGCTGCAATACTTTGGCCACCTCATGTGACGAGTTGACTCACTGGAAAAGACTCTGATGCTGGGAAAGGTTGGGGGCGGGAGGAGAAGGGGACGACAGAGAATGAGATGGCTGGATGGCATCACCGACTCTGTGGACATGAGTTTGAGTGAACTCCGGGAGTTGGTGATGGACAGGGAGGCCTGGCGTGCTGTGATTCATGGGGTCGCGGAGAGTCGGACACGACTGAGTGACTGAACTGAACTGAACCGGAAAAACCATAACTTTGACTATATGAACCTTTGTTGGCAAAGTGATGTCTCTGCTTTTTAATACATTGCCTAGGTTTGACATAGCTTTCTTTCCAAGGAGTAAGTAAAATGGGTAGAATAATGGAACCCACTTGGAAGGATAGCTGTGAGGATTAAACGTGATAATAACATCTAATTCACTGGTTTGTTGAACCTTGTAGGAAATATATTTAGCCCAGTGTCTGTCCCGTTGTAAAGACTCAGTAGTTCTCACCTAATTCAGCACCTTATACTTAGTAGGATGTGGTGGACTTCTTTTGTGTCTGCCCAGCACCTGGAAACCTTCCCTCAGAGTCAGACTATGGGCCTCAGGCAGCCATGTGTTTCCTCCATGTCCCTGACCTCCTGGCTGATTGGACCAGTGGGATCACCTGACTCAAGCCAGACCATTAGTTTCTCTCTTCTAGGAACCTGGAATCAGATGCCTGGTAGACATTTGACTCAGTCTCTGTGAGTTACTCTCCCTGGACTTGGTATTGAGGGATATTCATTTTCATTGAGGAACAGAATAATCAGTCTCAAGAAACACGACTAAAGCCGTTGCCCAGAAAGGAACTAAAAGAAGAGATGGGGGGAACAGACAGTTCTCCCTTCTCTATTTCCCCTCCCCTTGAACTGTCATTGCCAGTCCTGTGTTCCTGAGACCCCCGTGTGTCCTCCTAATGTGTCACTCTATTTCAGCTCAGTGGCCTTGTGTTGCTATGCGTATTATTTACAACCAGAGAGCCTTAATGCACAGATGTTCACAAACATTTGCAGACTGCTGGAGCCGAAAAGGGCCTTCAGTCCCTCTCTTTGTTTACCCATCAGTGGGCTTTGGTACAGAGAGGTTAGGAGGCTGACCTCACGTAAGCCAGAACCAGCAGCAGAATGCGGATCAGCACTTAGAATCTCCTGGCTACCCAGGTTGAACTCTACCCTCTAATCTTGGTTATCTCCAAATCTCTTTCTTCAGCTCTGATTCCTAGGCTTTAAGAAGCTAACATGACTGAAATGGGATAGAGCTGGAGCCCGGGGACTGAGAAAGGTACCAGGGTTTTAGGAGTTCAAAGGAAATTTCATGTTGGAAGACCAAAAAACCCCTATTCAAGAGGCTTATTTTGATGCGGAATCTGAGACTCTTCCAACAGCACCTGGGTCTGCCTGGATGATGCTGGAAAAGAGAGGAGCCAGGATCATTTGCATATATGCAAATGAGGCCTTCAGCAGCTGCCCAGAAGCCACCTCTGCTTGGAGCGCAAGCTCAGAGGCTGGGGCTGCTTTCATCTGTCTACTCAGCCTTGGAAGACAGAGAGACAGGCTTGTCAGAGCGTCCCACCAGGCTGACAAGGACACAGAGTCATCCCAACACCCCTGGATTGGAGGAGCAAAGAGTCTAACCCTCCAGAAGATGAAACTGAGGGCCTCCCTTCCGCCCCTTCCCCTTGTTCCCCAACCCCGTTTCCCTGCTGAGCAGGAGCAGGACCCAGGATTCTAGCAGCAGGGCAATGGAGAGAATTTTCCCAGGCTTTGCTGGCAGGAGAGCTGCACTCCTTCTGGCGCTCAGACATCATCCTTTCCCTGGCTTCAAAAACCACCCAGGTCCGTCACTTCTCATCTGCAATGCCTTTCCTGCCTTTAGAAGCCAGGGAGAAGGAAGAGATCAGACAACTGGTCTGAGGTTGGGAGGCCTGACCTGAGAACCAGCCCAGATTCCCTGTCACCTGCAGCAAGTCTTAACCTTGGTTTCCCTTTTCTATAAGGTGTCAGGGAGGGGGGAGAAAAAGCTCAGAATTTGTGTTCTTTTAGCCAAGGATCTCCTTCCGCCACAAAAATGCCGACGGGAGGCCAATCAGGCACTAGCGTGCTTGCTCCCAGCTGCACACCTGTTCATCTCAGGGAGCCCCCCGAGGTCTGTCAGAGCCACATTTTGAAAACCACTGGGCGGGCTGATCCCTCAGGTGATCCCTGCTGCCAGAGTCTGCGATTTCAAAGCCAGCAACGGCTGCCCGGCGAGTGTGGGAAAGAAGAGGTGGTGGGACTGAGGGAAGTGAAGAGAAGACAAACTAACAGCACGCCCCAGGTTCCAGCCAGCAAGCCCTCGAGCCGGCGTTGAGGGAGAGTCCTGGTGTGGAGGCCCGCAGCCTCCCTTCACATCCGGCGGGGCCCCAAGGCCCTGGGAGGCAGAGAGGAGGGCCGCCCACTTTCTGCGCCCCTGGGGCGCCTGTCTTTTCCTCCCCCACCCCCCACACTCTCCCCCTTTTGCTGTCTTCATCCCTCTCCCTTCCCACCCGCCTCTGCCCCACCCCACCCACACAGCCCAGCCCAGTCCATCCCTGGGAAAAAACTTGAACAATACCTGGAGGAGGGGATCAGGTGTCCTGGGGGGACTGGCCCCCACAAAACACACAGATGGTTAATCCCTGGGCAATTCTGGGCTTTCCTTTCTTCCCTCTCCCCCCCCGCCCCTCCTCGCTGTTCCCACCCCTGGGTCAGCTCCCAGCACCACGACTCTCCCGACACACACCCTTTGCAGAAGAAATGGCAAGTGGCCCTGGCTGGCAGTTAATCAGCTGTGGGACCCAGCGAGTCAGGCTCCCTCTCCAGGCCGAAGTTTCCTCATCCGCTTGGACAAGGGGTGCCTCCGCTCTGGGGGTGCTGCAGATCCCATTGAGAACCTGAGGAAATCAGGCAGACAGACACACATGACTTTACAGTGAAGTTTTGGAAGCCCATCCATGGACTAGAGAAGGGTTATCCAAGGGTCAGATGCGGGGGCCCAGCTCCCTGACACCATGAGAGCTACACCTCTCGTGACCTGGGCTGCAGACCCCAGAGGACTCATAGGAGGGCGAGGCCAGGCCAACAGGCTACCCACCCCGGCCTTTCCAGCTCCCTAACCTCTCCTATTCCCTTCCCGATCCCAGCAGGGTCTCCGCTCCTGTGTTCCTGGTACAGTTTCCAGCCTTTCCCCAGCCTGCAGCAGCTCCAAGAGAGAGAAAGAGAGGAAAGGAAGGGAGCAAGAGGAGTTGACAGGGCAGAGAGCAAAGGGGCTGCTGCCTCTGGCCCCTCCTCAACCCAACGCCCTGGCTTGGGCACTCCCGCCCACACACCCTGGGCATCTGGCCTTCACCCAGGAAGTCTGTCCTCCTGTGGTCACCAGCAGGCTCCAACTGACAGGGCCCTGGTCTGAGAGCCAGGGGTCTCCCTCATCCCCACCTCAAGTCCAGAGCAGTTCACAAATCACAGGGGCAGTTTACACTAACGCCTCCTACTCAGGGACCTTTAACAGCTCTCCATCAAAGCTCCCTACTCCGTCCCCTCACTGAGGGCTTTCCAGGTCAGGCTCCAGCCCCAGGCTTCCCTGCCTCAGGTCCTAAAACTCCTTACAAACTGCTCAGCCTGGACTGCCAACCATATTTTCTTGTATTTGCTTGCCTCCTCCTCTCTGAAGCCTTCATGGCTTTCTCTCTAGTTGGACGTCCTCCCCCTGCTGAACTCTCGTGGCACATCATCTGACAGCTCTGTGACATTTGCCACATTCCCCTCATTTCGGTGAGTAATCTTAACCATATGGGACCACACAACTATTTCGTGGGCACCTATCCAGTGCCAGGTAGAGACCCAAGAGCTCTACCTGAGTCGTCTCATTTCATCTTCTACAAATGCAAGATACAAGGTGGAGGTAATTATCTCCATTGAGAGACAAAGGCAAAGCCACCTGTCTCAGACTCCCCAGCCATATATTTTCCTTGACCCTCTTATGCCTCCTAAGTTTCTTAAGGGACAAGTTCTCATTCACCTTTTCTCCGGGATGGAAGCGATTGTCATATCTATCATTAAAGTGTGAGAGACAATGGTGAAAAACTGAAAGCATTTCCCCTAAAGTCAGGAACAAGAGAAGGGTGCCCACTTTCACCACTACTATTCAACATAATCGACATAAATCACAGCAGGATCCTCCATGACCCACCTCCCAGAATATTGGAAATAAAAGCAAAAATAAACAAATGGGACCTAATTAAAATTAAAAACTATAGTTCTGGAAGTTTTGGCCACAACAATCAGAGCAGAAAAAGACATAAAAGGAATCCAAATTGGAAAAGAAGAAGTAAAACTTTCACTGTTTGCTGATGACATGATCCTTTACACAGAAAACCCTAAAGACTCTACCAGAAAATTACTAGAGCTAATCAATGGATACAGTAAAGTTGCAGGATATAAAATCAACACACAGAAATCCCTTGCATTCCTATACACTAATAATGAGAAAATAGAAAGAGAAATTAAGGAAACTATTCCATTCACTGTTGCAACAAAAAGAATAAAATACTTAGGAATATATCTACCTAAAGAAACAAAAGACCTGTACATAGAGAACTATAAAACACTGGTGAAAGAAATCAGAGAGGACATTAATAGATGGAGAAATATACCGTGTTCGTGGATTGGAAAAATAAATATTGTGAAAATGAGTATACTACCCAAAGTAATTTATACATTCAATGAAATGCCTATCAAGCTACCAATGATATTTTTCACAGAGCTAAAACAAATAATCTCACAATTTGTATGGAAATACAAAAAACCTCGAATAGCCAAAGCAATCTTGAGGAAGAAGAATGGAACTGGGGGAATCAACCTGCCAGACTTCAGGCTCTATTACAAAGCCACAGTCATCAAGACAGTATGGTCCTGGCATAAAGACAGAAATATAGATCAATGGAACGAAATAGAAAGCCCAGAGATAAATCCACGCACCTATGGACACCTTATCTTTGACAAAGGAGGCAAGAATATAAAATGGAGTAAAGACAGTCTCTTTAACAAGTGGTTCTGGGAAAACTGGTCAGCCACTTGTAAAAGAATGAAACTAGAACACTTCCTAACACCATACACCAAAATAAACTCAAAATGGATTAAAGATCTAAACGTAAGACCAGAAACTATAAAACTCCTAGAGGAGAACATAGGCAAAACACTCTCTGACATAAATCACAGCAGGATCCTCCATGACCCACCTCCCAGAATATTGGAAATAAAAGCAAAAATAAACAAATGGGACCTAATTAAAATTAAAAGCTTCTGCACACAAAGGAAACTATAAACAAGGTGAAAAGACAGCCTTCAGAATGGGAGAAAATAATAGCAAATGAAACAACTGACAAAGAATTAATCTCAAAAATATACAAGCAACTCCTGCAGCTCAATTCCAGAAAAATAAACGACCCAATCAAAAAATGGGCCAAAGAACTAAACAGACATTTCTCCAAAGAAGACATAAAGATGGCTAACAAACACATGAAAAAATGCTCAACATCCCTCATAATCAGAGAAATGCAAATCAAAACCACAATGAGATACCATTTCACACCAGTCAGAATGGCTGCTATCCAAAAGTCTACATGCAATAAATGCTGGAGAGGGTGTGGAGAGAAGGGAACCCTCTTACACTGTTGGTGGGAATGCAAACTAGTACAGCCACTATGGAGAACAGTGTGGAGATTCCTTAAAAAACTGGAAATAGAACTGCCATATGATCCAGCAATTGCACTCCTGGGCATACACACTGAGGAAACCAGAATTGAAAGAGACACGTGTACTCCAATGTTCATCGCAGCACTGTTTATAATAGCGAGGACATGGAAGCAACCTAGATGTCCATCTGCAGACGAATGGATAAGAAAGCTTTGGTACATATACACAATGGAATATTACTCAGCCATTAAAAAGAATGCATTTGAAAAAGTTCTAATGAGGTGGATGAAACTAGAGCCTATTATACAGAGCGAAGTAAGCCAGAAAGAAAAACACCAATACAGTATACTAACGCATATATATGGAATTTAGAAAGATGGAAATGACAACCCTGTATACGAGACAGCAAAAGAGACACAGATGTATAGAACAGACTTTGGGACTTTGTGGGAGAGGGTGAGGGTGGGATGATTTGGGAGAATGGCATTGAAACATGTATATTATCATATGTGAAACGAATCGCCAGTTCAGGGTCGATGCATGTTACAGGATGCTCGGGGCTGGTATGCGGGGATGACCCAAAGGGAGGATAAGGGGAGGAGGGAGGTGGGAGGGGGGTTCAGGAAGGGGAACTCATGTACACCCGGGGCAGATTCATGTCAATGTATGGCAAAACCAACCAATATAATATTGTAAAATAACTAGCCTCCAATAAAAATAATTTAAAAAAAGAATAAATAAATAAATAAAATGTGAGAGAGTGGGTGGCAGGAGAAGAAAGAAGGACCCTGTGCACCAGGCACTATACACACATCATTGTCTTCAACCTTCATAGCAACTCAAAAAGTGGGTGTCATTATACCCATTTTACAGGTAATGCTACTGAGGCTCCCGGAGGTAATGTAACATTTCTGCCAACAGTTACTTCAAGGGGCAATGCTAGCCTTCCTTTCAAGCATTCTCAGGCCCCAAAGCCCCTCCACCAGCAGTTTTGAGTTTCATAGTGTCCACTGAGGCAGCCATGAACTTTTCTGGTGTCTCCTTCCAGTCCACAAATGGGCCTCCAAGTGTTAGAGTCCAGTGACTTTTGTAACTGAAATGTATTTTCTCACTGACTTCCATTAGGTAATTGGGACTGTATCCCCAGGGGTAATAGTTTTGGCCTCAAGACATAATTAAAAGCATACGGCTCTGAGAACAGTGTACATTTTAAATGGCATAGCTAGAGGAAGGCTAATGATTTTATGGCACAACAAAAGCACAAGGAGAAGATCACCCCAGAAGCTGCAGCCACCCCCTCTCCAATGTAAGTTCTAGTTGGAGGAAGATCGAGTCCTTTAAAATCAAAGGGTAGTTACAAACCACCAGTTTTAAACCTTGTACATTTAGGTGTTCTTTATCAATGACTTGAGTTTGTGCTTAGATTAGAGGGACTAATCTAACCATTTTTTTTTCCCCCAGGGTCCTTTATGAGCTCTTTAAAGAGAAAGCTGGTCTTTTTTACCCCGGAGAAGCATGGAGATCGTTTTCATAATTTATTATTTCTTTAAGTGGAAGTGGATTTCCTTTAAGAGGAACACAGGGTGGCCCACTTAATATAGATCCTGTTAATAATGCAGTGGGACTCGAAGATTCAGGTTTGAAGTGGGCTGCAGGCACCCAGCAGAGAGAGATGAGTAAACACTCAGCCACCTAGTCCTTCCCACCCAACAGAGCCGCCTTCTCCCAAGAAGGGTGCGTGCCCGTGGCAGACCTGCAGCTAATTTTGCCAAGGCCTTTCCCTGGAAGGAAGAAGACCTATATCTGTGAAGCCAACTATGCTCCACACCCCTCTGCACACACACTTTATTTCCTCCGGTTTGCTCATTCACTCACTCACGTATCCATCCATCTAACCATCTATGTATCCATTCATTCATTCACTGAATATGTACCAGGGTAGTTGGGATTAAACCATGAATAAGACACAGCCTTTGCCCTTAAAAAGCTCAGCCTGATGGGGAGTCCAGCAAGAAACCACACAAATGGGGCAGGGAGTGCCAGGCACTGTAAGAGAGGTATGTACCAGCCATAGTTGGGACTCTAAGAAAGGCATGGCTGCTCCCTGGGCAAGTCAGAAAAGGCTCCACGCAGACAGAAGGCTGAGTGGAGCCTTAAAAGTGTCTGTAGGTGGACAGAGTATGAGTACAAAAGGGCAGGGTGTGGAAAACCCAGGGAGTAGCCTTCTACGTGGAACCAATTCAGACACATTGACCAAAGACAGAACGGAAGGGTGGTGAAGCTCTGAGTAGCTGTGGGAAACGAATATTGGAAGAAACCACCTAGAAGGGATGCACACTAAGGTTTGAAGAGCTGGGCACAGTATAAGGAGCTGTCCTTAGGGCGGATGCCCAGAGGGAGGGGAGAGGACATACGAGTTACAGGATCCCAGCCCACATGTCAGACGAAATGACAGGAGAGTTGCTGGAAGACCTCAGACTCATCTCACAGGTTAGCCTCCAACACCAGCTCTCAGCCTCTGTGCAGTCTTGACAGCAACTAGGACTCCATGGAAGCGTTAGCCCTAGATCCAAGAGACAGCCTGGGTCCCAGGACCTACGATACAGGTCTCGGGCCAACCTAAAGTTCCTAGAATAAAGCAGCGGGGGTTGGGGGGGGGTCTTTGTTCCCATCGTCCTCTCCACTTGGAAGGCCCACTGCTGAATTCCAGATCACAGCTGTCGTAGTTCTGAGCATCCCTCCTGGTTCTACTCCAATGCACCCAGCCCTTCTGGACCTGTTCTCCCCCACTGCGTATGCTCAGGACCATCATCCCTGGTTCCTTCCTGAATTAGAACCATTTGTGCACACACTGTCCCCACAGCTGGCGGGCAGTTCCCATGGGGAGCCTCTACTGTTGACACCAAGCTCTAGATGACCCCCACCCCGGGCTGCAGCCCCCAGTAGACACTGACGTTATGTTAATCACATTGGCTGAGATGACTCCCTCTGAGCAGCTCCATGGACACAGAGCACCCAGAGGTGTGAGGGGAGCAGAAAGGGGAGATGACCGAAGGGGAGGGTCTGGAACCCCTGCCAGACCCTCCTCAGCTCCCCCAGCCCCCCAGGGAGACTCTCTGGAATTGTGTTTTCCCTCTGTTTTGGGGCTGAGCCTCTGTTTAGTCCCTGGAGGGGGCTGGCATTATTTTCCTCAAGGTTTCAAGGGGGTTGAGGAACGTTTCATGTTTCTCTGTTTGGCAAATAGTCCGTCCCCTGCCTCCGCTTCCAGCAATCAGGAATCCCAGACACGGAAGCCAGAGGGACTCGGGTTTCTTCCTGAGGAGGGGCCGCCCTAGCAGATGCCAGTCGAGCGAGCTGGGAACTCCAGCCAGGAGGTGGGGGGCGGTGCAGGGGGGGTCTTGTGCACAGGACCTTGGCTTTTATCTGAAGGGGTGGGAAGGGAAGAATGGAACCGCTCTGGATAAAAAGCTCCAGGACGCAGGCAGAAGGCAGGCTCAGGCCTCCTGCTCCCACGAAGACCCCTTTCTTTAGGAGCTGGTCTGTGGGCCACAAGGGCCAGGGGCAGCCATTCTGCTCCCTCCCGAGGGCATGTTTCTGTTTGGATGGAAGGGACTCCGAGCTTGCTGGGCTGGAGAGGGGCGGGAGGGGCGAGTCCCAGCTGAGAGCGGCGGGCCTGCCCAGATGCCAGCGGACGGGAACGGGCTGGGCCCGGCTTCTGAGCAGAGGCTGGGAGCTGGCAGGCGGGCGCGGGTGTGAGGAGCAGCGCTGACACCTGAATCTCTGCTCGCCTCCCCCTGGAGAGCGCTTTAATGAGGCTCACAGCTGTAATAGCACAGCACGAGCATTAACAATGCTAATTACCTCAAGTTTAGCCCGAACTGGTTCTCAACCCACCCGTCTTGGGAACGCGCTGTTGTTCTGGCCCCGCTGGAGCGCGGCAGGGGCTGCGGCTTGTGACAGGAGGTGACAGGGGAGCGGCGTCTGAGCCAGGGTCGGGAGGGGCGCGCTGCAGGGACCCCCAGCAGAGGAGGAAGTGAAAGCCCCGGCGGTGAAGGGTGTTGCTCCGCGCTGTTTAAGAGAAACCCAGGGGAGGAGCGCCCGGGGGGCGGGGCAGGCCTCCTTTGGAGAAAACTGGGACCAAAGGTGGTGTCCACTCATGTCTGGGCAGAGGGTGGTGGGCCCACAATGGCCTCCTGAAGCCTCAAAGGCCCCTCCTATCATGAAAACCCAAAGATGTTTTTACATGGGTGTGTGTGGGTGTCTGTGTGTGTTTAAAGGAGCAAACAGCAATATATGAAACGGATTAAATAGGAACTGTGTGCTAGTGACAGCATATTAAAAAGCAGAGACATTACTTTGTCAACAAAGGTCTGTCTAGTCAAGGCTATGGTTTTTCTAGTAGTCATGTATGGATGTGAGAGTTGGACTATAAAGAAAGCTGAACGCTTAAGAATTGATGCTTTTGAACTGTAGTGTTGGAGAAGACTCTTGGGAGTCCCTTGGACTGCAAGGAGATCCAACCAGTCCATCCTAAAGCAGATCAGTCCTGGGTGTTCATTGGAGGGACTGATGTTGAAGCTGAAACTCCAGTACTTTGGCCACCTGATGTGAAGAGCTGACTCATTGGAAAAGACCCTGATGTTGGGAGAGATTGAAGGAGGGAGGAGAAGGGGACGACAGAGGATGAGATGGTTGGGTGGCATCACCGACTCAATGGACATGAGTTTGAGTAAACCCTGGGAGTTGGTGATGGACAGGGAGGCCTGTGTGCTGCAGTCCATGGGGTCACAAAGAGTCGGACACGACTGAGCGACTGAACTGAACTGTGTGCTAGTCATCATTTGCTTCAAGTTCAGAGCTTAGGAACCTTTTCTCCACCCCTGCCCCACGAGGCCTCTGGACATCTCCAAAGTCCCTTCTAGAAGCCTAGGCACTAGTTCTCCGCATGGGTACTGATCTGTTGGCTCCTTCCCCAAGCCTGCCTGAGTCTGGGGCTGGCTTTGTAGACTGTCTTGCCTGTATCTACAAAAGTCTAAGGTCACCTGGTCACCCAGCGAGATAACATGAGACTGAGACCTTCTGACTCCTTTCTGCTCCACCAAGAAGGAGAAGTCACACCATCTCCGTCACCAGCCCACGCCCTTCAACTCGCCAGCACAAGGGGTTATCCCACCGGTCCCTTCTCCTTAGTCCCTCCTCCCCATGCTTTCTCCTCTGACCAAGAACAGAACAAAGGAAACCTCTTCTTCTCTGAGTTTGCTTGAGCATGATGTGAGTCCCTCCAGTCTTCCCCTCCCTCCTTCATCCCTGCCACCCTCTGGGGCAACATCAGTGTCTGGTCTGTATACTAGGTCACTTTCCCAGGCCCCGAGACCCATTGCCTCCCTGGAAGCCCTCTTTCCGGAAATGGTGGCTTGAGTCTGGGATGCAAAGCTGGATCACTGAGCTCAGAGCAAAAACATCACATTCCCCTACATGCAGATGAAAGGCCTGTGGTAGGTGTTTATGCCATCTTTTCCTGCCTGAACTTGGTTATGAACCGGAGTCCCCCAATGCTGGATTGAGCAGCTCAGCACTACCCGCCCAGCTCCCACCTGAGACCATCCTGTGTGAAGGCCTGGCCTTTCTGCTCAACAGCCTGTGTCTGCAACCATGATCAACAGCCCCTCTGCTAGAAAGAACCTCCCCACACTCCACTTCTGAAAGGAAAGGCTGAAGGCGCATGATGGCATTGCAGGACAGTGGAACATTTAATCAGCAGAGGGGCTGAAAGAGACCCCGTCATTCCCTGCTGCATGTCCTTCTGTCTTCCAAAAAACACAATAGATTCCAACTAAAAGCACACTGCCTGAGACCAGAAGTCCCTGCTTGTGGTCTGGCTCCCCAGATGGCCCCTGGACTGTGTCTTTCTTACGTCATATTATTACCTATGTGGTTTGTAAGCTCCGTGGGTGTAGGGTCTTATTTCTCTGCTGTATCCTGAGTGCCTAGCACATAGAAGTTTTATTTACTTATTTACCTTGAATGTGTTTAGACTGACACCCAAGCTGTAGCCTCCGGAAACCACTTCCACATGGTTCGGATCCTGCACCCAGAGGCTGTGCCTTTAAGGAGGCTGCTAAGCAGGCTGGGGCCTCGGGGCAGACTTGTCTCCTGTGACCCTCCTGCCCCTCAGCCAGGGCAGCCATCTTACTGCCTTACAGGCGATGACCTGACAGGGGAGGAGCAGTGACTCAGCTGGTTTCTGGACGGGTCCTAAGCCTGAGGTCTCTCTTTCCCCTACTGCCGCCACCACCTCAGCTGGGAGTCATCTCTGAATCATCGGCCTCACCTCCCCCTGGAAACTCCAGGGGCTTCTTCTCTTCAGGATGCCCTGCCATCTTCTCAGAGGGCTCATGGGATGGCGCTCGTGGTGGAGCTGCCTGCGGTGCCCACGAAAGCTACCATGACCGTGGCTTCACTGGAGCTTGTGTGTGACGGGGTCAGAATTCCATCCTCAAGAGCAACTGGGACCTGGAAGTCTCCTCGCCTTTGGAGTCTCCTTCAAACCTGGAAGCTCCAGCACTTCCCCAGAGCCTAGCACACATGCATACACATGTGGTCCCACTGGACACCCCAGAACCAAAGGGGTCTACTCACACAGGCTCTATCCATTTGCAAATGGTTTTTAAAGATGGGGGGTGGCAGGGGGGTGGGAAGGTGGGTGGGGAGAGAAGAACCAAAAATTGCCGAGAGTTTTAAAACCTTTTATTTGTTTACACATTCTCTAAATTGCAGACAAGAAGATTCACTACATAGATCGTCAACATAGCTAACCAACCAGAGAACAAGATACAAGCACAGCACGGAAGGGACAGGGCCTGTGACTCAGCCTTTGTGGAGGTGCAAGGGCTCCATAGAGGGGCTGGGATGTTCAGGGTTCCCAAGATAAAGGCTGCTCGGTGCCCACTTCATATTGGCTACGGGACTTGACCTCTCCTTGGCGCCCCTCCCAGAAGCCAGGTCAGGACAGGAGGAAGGCAAGGGGAGAGGGCGGCGTCCTGGCTCACAGGCAGCCCTCCCATCGGCCCTCTTCTGAAGGAAGCAGTGCACCCGGCTTCCGGACAAGTCCTTGCTGGTGGATCCAATTCCAGGTGTGGGGTGCTTCCCACCTGGAGATCCTCCCGGACGCTCACAGTACACCCGCTCTCTGGGAAGTCACAGAGCCCGCATGTCCTCTTAGGACGCTGGGAGACATGGCACGGCCTCATCTCCAATACTGAAACACAGAGAGACCTCGAAATATCCCTCAAACAGGGCAGAAACGTCACAGCACTTTTCACAGCAGGAGCCACGAGAGTGGGAACTTAACACACAGGAGAAAGGAGCATCCCCGGAAGACAGAGGAGCAGAGTGGGGCACGCACGCCTACGGCTGAGACGACAATCACATCACACCTGGAAGAGGCTGTGGGGTGGGAGGACAGGGGCTTCTGTCTGTCTGTTGCTGTGGTGGCTTTTTAGAGGAGCCAGCGGAGATCTCCTCAGGCCATTGCAACTTCCTAAGTCTGGAGCCCTTCTCTCTAACCTTTATGAAAGCTATGTCTACCTCAATCCTGGACATTGTCTGAGGTACTCGAGTGGCTCAGGGCTGGACCACTCTAAGTTCTCCCGTCAGCAAGAGGTAATGGGTGTTGGATCCCAAGGTCCAATGAGGAGGGAGTTCAAGGGAGCATAAAAGGAAGACCTTCGTTAGCAGGCATTTCTGTTGCTGGAGGTCAACTCTCTTGGCCATTCATTTATGACTAAGAGTTTTGCAAAGAGTTGAGGCAGGGCGAGTAGAAGAGAAGAGCTTCCCAGATGGCTCTAGTGGTAAAGAACCCCCCTACCAACTCAGGAGATGTAAGAGATGCGGGTAGAAGGGACTAGAAGGCATTTTGGAATGATGGGCATACCCTGTGAAAATGGCCTCCTCTCTTGTGACCACACCTGAAGAAGTGACGCTCAGTTTGCCTCTTATCCATGGGTCTAGAGGAACAAATGGACCCTCGGCAATTGGAGATCATTGGAACATCTCTAGGGTCCGCCTTTCCAACCACCACCCAAAGCAACCCGAGGATGGTAAATTCCCGAAGCTGTGAGGCACCAGGGTCTCTTCACCAGCTGGGTCAAGCAGTGTGAAACCTCAAGGAACCCCTTCCCAGGCTGCTCACAGTCTCTCCTCAACCGGAGCCTGCACAGGCCTGAGCCTCCTCCCACGACGCTGGGGCCAGCGTCCCCTCCTGTGGGACCCCCTTCAGCCTTCCTACCCCTGGGGCCACAGCTCACCCAGAGGAATCCCAGGAAGACATCAAAGCTGCCACAATCAGCCTCTCTCTGAGGAGAAACACAGTGGGACTTCAGGCAGCTAGGAGAAGAAAATCAATTTATCTTGGTTTCCTGGCAGAGATGTTCTGTTTCTTGGCTCTCAAAGGGGAATGTCATCAAAACTGGGCTTTAAAACTGCCCTCGCTCTAAACACATTCGGAAAGGAAGATGCAGACCCAACTGAGGACTTGTTGTGACTCTTGATCCAGTGGACTGTGTGATGTGGATGGGACGGTCCCTCCCCCAGACCTCCACTTCCTAATTGGTCCAGTGGGTCACCCTCAGGCTGGGAAGGGGTCTGAGCAAACTGTATTCTCAGCCTGAGAGTAGATTTGAGTAGAAGAGGGAAGACCATCTCTGGGCTCAGCCCACTGGGCCAGCAGCGTCCACCCTTCAAGGAGCCAGGGGTAGGGGAAAGGGTGGGTTGTGGGCTCAGGGTCTGAGGCCGGCTGCCTGGGGGAGGTGCTGCCAGTCTGGTCTGGATGGGATCCAAGTCAGATGGCCTTCCTCTCTCTCCTTCTGCCGGCACAAGAGACTGCTGAAACTGGGTCAGTCAGAAGAGCCTTGCCCAAAGGCTTTCAAACGGATGGGTAGATCAACCCCCAGAATGCACTTCGGGTTCTCAAGCACTTTAAAACCAGACCCCCAGCCAAGCATCATGAAAACCTCGTGTCCCTGACTCTCCACAGAGATCACCAAAACCACCTTCTGGGAGCCAGTGCTGTCCAAGGAAGAGCGTTTCCAAGAACCTGCCCAGCGGAGGAAGAGAAGGCTGCTTTAGGCCGACTCTGAGCTGACACCAGCCCAGGGGCAGATACGAGCCTTCCCCTCAGCCCAGGCGCTGAGCCTGGAAGCCAGTTTGGGACAGCTTCTTCAGGGAATAGCTAGAACCTGGAGTCTGGCTGTGACGTGTGTAGAGGAAGGGCGAGCTGGAGCAAATAGCCAATTTCTGATGCTGTCAGACAGTGGAAGTCCAGTGGAGCATGAAGCTCAGATCTGACGAGCACCTGGCCAAGGGAGGACAGAGAAGGTTTACTGAAAATACCTCTGACGTGCTCTCCCCGCACCTCCAAGCCAGAAACGCTGTGCAGCTGGGACAGCCCGGCTGGGGTCTCCGTGGGAATCCACCCAACCCACGCGTGAGGCTGCGTCCCACTTCTCTTCATCTCTGCTTCCTCCGGTGGGGACTGGGCAAGGCCACTGAGGGTCCCCTTTCGGCCTCTGATCAGGCCCTGCCAGTGCACCTGCCTGCCCATCACCCAGTGGCCCAAAGGCAGCTTCTGGAGGCCCAGGCTCTGAGTCCCTCCAGCTGGCGACACACTCCAGCCCAGATGCCTTCATCATCTCACTCCCGTTCCCGTTAAGGATGCTCATCTTCCCCGGGCAGCCAGTGCTCGGGAGACTTAAAAACAACCGGGCCGATGTCAACTGTGCTCCTCTCCCCCAGCCCCAGAGGGTGAGGATAATGGCACGCGCAGGCCTGCTCATCTTCTACTGACCAACATGCGTCCTAAACAGAGAGGCCCAAACACACGCATACCTTCCCTGATGCCACACCATGTGACATGTGATCAGGGTGCCTCGAGGGAGTGGAATTTTAAGGCTGAAAAGCAACTGAAAGGTTGGGCCGAGATGTACTTTATTCCTCCAGACCCTGTGGTATCTAGCACACTGCCCGGCCTGTAGTCCATACCCCACCAAGGGTTTTGGCCAGTACCAGCCTGCCCAGCAGTCCTTCATGGCAGGCATGAAATGTGTTCATGGTCCTCTGGAGGAAAGATGCCCAGAGTGGGCAAATGGAGCAGATGAGTGGTGGACATGAGGATGGACACACTCCCTTTCCTGGTCCAGGGCACAAATGCCCCCTAAGCATCTGAGCATCTCTTGCCAAAGCGCGACTCTCTGCCTTCCCAAATGCCACATGGGCCAGATGCATCAAACGGCCAGAACCCTGTCTCCCTATCCCCACCGCCTCCGCTCGGGGATAACCGTTCTATGTTTTCATGTTCTCACTCACATATTTGTGTTTTCCTTTTTTATTTTTTTTTCTAGTACCTAATTTAGGCCTTCAGCTACATGGTGAAAGTGTGCAGGGGGCATATGTTTTCTTTTCTTTTGTGCTACTGTCCACTACCACCGCATCCTGCCGCATCCAGCCCGGCAGGAGGGAAAGGAGGGAAGGGGCAGGAAGGGAGAAGGCTGGGTAAGGAAGAGGAGAACCCATGTCTCAGTGGGGAATGATCATAAAAGGGCAAAGTCGACAAAACCACAACCCCAGTGCTACCCAGAAAATCTTTGCATCCCTTCAACAGAAAGCAGAATCAAGACTTTTTTCCAGGTCCCCAGCTATTGCCAAACATCTCCCCCAAGGAAGCAGAGGAGAGGGATGAGAGAGTCCTCACGGCCAATGACTTTCCAAGCACAAGAATTCCTTTCCAACTCCTTGTGGTTGTGCAGGGGCTGGAAGTTGCGGGAGCAGACCTGGCAGGACCTTAGGGAAAGAAGGCATCTTGTCTGGTGGCTTCTGGTTACCAGCAGGTTCTACTTATCCTGGAGCAACACAAAGGTTTGCTTTGGTTCCCTAAGCCACGGGTATGTGTGTGTGTGTGTGTGTGTGTGCGTGCGCACGCGTGCGTGTGTGTATGTGTGTGTGTGTACACGTCTCTGTTCTCATCATCCATACTAATAACATTGATAGGAATTATAGAGATGCAGAGAGGCAAGCAAACAGGATGCAGTCCATATGAATACAACCTGGAGATTTGAGGGGTGGTGTTGAGGGAGAACAGAGATCTAGGGGGCTCACACCCCCATTTCCTACAGTGGCTGCTTACCCTCTCTCTTCCCCACCACAGCAGCATTTTTTTTTTTTTTTTTTTGCCATACTGGGTTGGTGCCGTCCTGAATGGCCACTTTGCTCGCTGCCTGGGCTAGAGGTCATGATTAGTCATTATATCTCTGTCGAAGAGGGTTCTGGCTGCCCGCCAGTCCCGGTCCCTGCCTTCCTCTGGCCTGCCTGGGAAATGTCGCCATCAGCACAAATACTTCCTTCTCTTGGAGGGGCCGGAGAGGGGGAGGCCTGCAATGAGTCTCTTTCAAAGCACTGGAGCGAGGGAGGGAGGGGGTTGGGAACAGAGACTGTGACCAAGGGTGTTCCTGGGCCCTCTGACCCCTGTTCTGCGCCCCTCCCAAAGCCTCCCACCCAGGACCCTGGGGAGCTACCTCAGGTCTCAGCCATCTGAGGGGACACGGGAGGGCCCCCTGAGAGCCCAGAGAGTGCCTCCTCTGGGAAGCCGCCCCCTTCCAAAGCGTTGCCCTCACACAGGGGGCCTCTGTTCCTTCTGGGAAACCACGACCCTCCCCCTGACAGTTTCCTGGAGGTGCTTCCTGTGGCCTCTCCTCCCGGCAGCCTGGGGAGGGCGCCCTGCAGCCACGCCCTGCCCCGAGCAGCTGCTGAGATGCTCAAAGGCCGGCCAGCCCTGCTCCCGCGGCCGCGGCACCCGGTCGGGCGGCACCCAAGGACAGTTTCCTGTCCCTTTGGCCCCTCTCCCAGAACAGTTACCTCAGCTGTCCCGCCTCCCTAGAAAGGACCCAGCTCCCCATGGTCAAAGCCCCCTCGAGCTCCCTGGAAGGCCCTGAACTAACCCACCTGCTCTGCTCTTTCTACACCTGGGGCTGGTGGCCATGGAGAATTGAGACCAGATCCCCATGCCCTGGGAATGTTCAGGAACTGGGGGAGGGGAGCTATCAGGGGGAGTCCTAAGCCCCCTGATAGCTGCAGAGCCCCGCCTCTGGCCACTGACCAGTTAGACCCAAGGAAACCCGCAGGGCCATGGGGCTGGGAGGGGAGACCTGAAGGCCTGAGGCAAACAAGAGCATCTGTGCTTCCACCCTCTTC
This sequence comes from Moschus berezovskii, assembly GCF_049115385.1. Classification (NCBI taxonomy): domain Eukaryota; kingdom Metazoa; phylum Chordata; class Mammalia; order Artiodactyla; family Moschidae; genus Moschus; species Moschus berezovskii. The sequence goes on along the minus strand of NC_142468.1, from coordinate 19,294,433 downwards.
CCGACTCACACAGTGTCCAGGGGAAACTGGTCTAACTGGGAAACCAAAAGCATCCTTTTGTGGATGGGAGTAAGATCCTTAAAAGGGAAAGCAGACAACAGGAGGAAGAGGAACCCTATACAGCTTTCTGGGCAGTGGGGAGGACTGGCCAGGTCCCCCCTTTCTTGAAGTCCCAGCTGCTGGCCAGCTGGGCTTGGGGACCGGGTCAGGGAGGGCCTCCCAGTGCTGATACCTCTGGAGGCAGCGCCTGGCAGTCTTCCACTCTCAGGGCGGCAGGCGGTGACCCAGCCTGGCCTTTGCCACCACCGCTTTCTCCACCACGCCCCCACCTTCCATACAGACCAGGAGGACCTTAGCAGCTCATCTCACTAATGAGTATCAAAAGCTTTTTCTGTGCGGTTGGGAAAATTCACAGTGATCAACCAGGAGACCCACTGTACCTCCCACCTCCAGCTGGGTGAAGGGCATCACTCCTGCCTGCTTTGGTCTCTGAAGCACCCCACCCCCAACCCTGGGGACCAGAGGCCAGGGGGTCTCGAAAAAAGTAGAGTCAGCTTGGTGTCCAGAAATGACAAAGGTTGGGCCTTTGGGGAAATAAACAAACACGTTACCAGGATCTTAGGCTTTTAGGGAGAAAAAAAAATGCCTTCTAGTTATTTAGGTGAAGGATTTCTTTCTAAGGGGAACCCAGGTTTCTGGCCCCCTTCTCAAAGGCCTCCCCCAGCCCCAATTCTCTTCATTTTACTTTGCCTAAAGTGAAAATCTTTGACCTTTCTACTCCTTCCTCAGGGCCGCCTCTTCCTCCCTCTCCAGGGATGTGAGCCTACTCTGCTGCTGCTGCTGCTAAGTCACTTCAGTCATGTCCGACTCTGTGTGACCCCATAGACGGCCTCCCCCGTCCCTGGGATTCTCCAGGCAAGAACACTGGAGTGGGTTGCCATTTCCTTCTCCAAGAGCCTACTCTAGGTGACACCAATGTCCAGCTCGGAAAAGGAGGCAAGCAGGGCACCTTCATCAGGAGTGTGAGCTCAGCTCTGATTCAGGAAGCCATGTCTCCCTAGGGTTGGGACACGGGCACACCCTGAGCAGGGGCCCACAGTGGGTGGCAGTGGAGAGCCTGGGGGTTCAGGGAGTGAGAGAGGAAGCGGGGGCTGTGGTCCCAGCACCTGCATTCGGACTGAGAACCTCCCAGAGGGCAGAGAAGAGGGTCCTCAGGACTTCCCCCTCGCCTCCTACACAGGGACTCAAAGAAGATACCAGAGGCCCCTCTTCTCTGAGTCTGGAAGCCTAAGGGTGCCCATAATTTTTCTTCAAGAGCATAGATCTGTCTCTTAAATTTGCCCCTGTAGGAAAAGTAATAATAATCATCTCATTTTTCTTCCTTAAAATATCTGAACTTTTAAAGGGAAGGGCATAAAGGAATCATGCTGTGTTCAAAGCGCAAAGACTAAAATGCACGTGAGCGTAAACTCTCCAGGGTATCATGAAACCATCACTGTGAAAGCCAAACCCTCCCCAACCTTAAACCTGCTCTCCTCCCCAGCTCCAAAGGAATGTGGCCTCCCTCCCACGGGCTTGCTATCCTGGTTGCAGACAGACTGAGCCAAGTCCAGGGAAGCAGCTGCCCCCGAGGCCTGCGCAGGTCTCCTACCTGGCTCTGGGGCAATGACAGGAGCAGGGGTGCCTTGGGACTGGCTGGCTCCTGCCTCGGGGGCTCTGAGTCAGGGCGGGCTTGAGAAAGAAAGTCAGAAGGTGAACATCCCACCAGGGGCCTCGTCTATTTCCTCACTCTTGTGCCTGCTCTGGATTTGCTGCAGGCCCCAAAGGCAGCGTTTCGAAAATAACTACAGGAAACAGAGGGTTTCAGCTTCCGGCTTGGACCCTGCAGCTGCACCTCCTCTCTGGCTGGCAGGAGCCAAAGCATCGGGGTGAAGCTGAACCAGGGCACCCTGGCTGTGCCCAGGCTTTGAGCTGAGAGGCAGCAGCATCCTTACCTCCACATGGTAGCCTCTGTGCAGTGACAGGAGCTACCACAGTGTGGGGGAGGCCCCCTCTCTGCACCTCCACCAAGGATCCCCGTGCCAGGATCTTCAGCAACACTGCCTCTAGTCCCTGAGAGAACCCTGCTGGATAGGCCAGATCCCCCCTCCTAAGATGTGGAAAACGAGGCCCAGGGAGGTTAAGTCATCTCCCCAAGTCATTTCTGCTAGACACTAGCAGAGCTGGGCTTTAAAAACCAAAGTTTCTAAGCTACTGTTACACTGAACTAAATGACAGCCCTCCCCAGAAGTCAGAGCCCCGTTCCAGGTTGCGCTGACATTATAGAAGGGAGTATCTTCATTCTGAAATCCCCAGCCCCAGGGTACATCCTCACCTTCCACCACAGATCCATGCTCAGTCACAATATTCTTGTCACAGCTTGACCTAGTGACCCTGACCACAGGCAGCCTGTTCCTTAAAACATAAACCCCCTTTGGTCAAAATGACGATTCCAAGAAGGCATCTAACCTTGGCTAACTCACATGAGAAAGTGGGTGTGAAAATCATTTTGGAGGTCCCTACCCGATAAGCCCAGCTCTCCAGTGATGACTTATATAACATTGCCTTTTAAGACTCCTGATATCACTGTGGAACAGGCAGGACACGTATTATCTCCATTTCACAGATGGGCAAACTGAGGTTCACAGACATTAAGTGCTTTGCCCAAGGTCAAACAGCTACTCAGTGGCAGGGGTAAAACAAAAATCCTGAGCATCCATGTGCACCCATGATTCCAGCTCATTCTCTGGGGCTCAAAAAAAGAGCAGTTGTTGACCAACACCTTCCTTTTTTCAATACAGAAAGTGATCAGTGTGACCATGATTTTTGCTTGCAGTATCCTGCAGGTGCCATCTCACCAGCCGGCTTTGCTGTCCCCATTTTCCAGATGGGGAAACTGAGGTCTCCAAAGAAGGGATTGGGCCCATCCTACAGCAGTGAAACTGAAAAGGGAATTCTGGGCCTTCCTGATGTTCAGTGCAGAGTCCTGGCCACCCTCACCCCTGTGGAAGGTTCCAGCACCCTCCTTGCTCTGCAAGACTCAATTACACCTTCATAGCTTCTGTGGCAGCCAGTGTGTCTGGAGAAAGAACAGAGTCCCCTCCCCCCTCCCCCCATCAACGGTGTTGAGGTGGGGAACGCTCTCCAAAGAGGGTCTGTCACATGCAGGGTCACTGTTTCGGTTTCAGATTTGCTTTTTTAAGCTTTTAAGCCATTTGTGGCTTTTGCGAACAGCCTGAAGACTTTTTTCCTAAAATTAAATCAAAGTGATTTTTCAAAACCAATAACCAGCCTTTGAGGATGCCCACTTTGGGTTTTGTGGGAGGACAGAGAGCCAGGGCCGTCAGGGGAGGAAATCTGGCCCTCCAATGTGACCCTCTTGGGTAAACGGATGATGGTGTGACCACACGGCAGTTTCCCAAACCCTCCCTGGGCCTCCAGAATCCAAAACGGGTGCACCAACCAACAGGGGGAAGGAAACCCCTCCAGAGGAAGATGGAAATTCCATCTGGTCAGCCCTTTAAACGAGATCATTATGTATCCATGGAACTCCCTTCAAGGCCACGGGCCCCTGCAGGAGACTGACCTCCACCTCTGGCCAAGGTCTCCCTGCAAAGGACCCGGGGAGAAAGCCACACAGCTTGGCTCCCTGCCAGGCTGCCCCGGGTCCACTGGCCAAGAGCAATTAGCCAGGAAGGAGGGCTCTTGCCAAGTCCTGGAGAGAAGGCTGCAGCCGGGCAGAGGTGGCCCAAGTGGCTGGAGCCTCCAGGCCTCTGGAGGGCTTTTTTCAGGAGCTGAAGGTCTAAAAATAACCTGGGCCTTTGTTGTAAGCAGCCGGACCACAGAAATGGAGCTGATTTCAAGGAAGCCAAGCACACATGAGGGTCCGGCTCACCGAGACCTGCCCTTTGGGCAAATGATTTTTCCAGAAATATGTCAGTTAGTGTGAGCTGCTGCTGTTACCACTGCTGCAGAGATTCAAAGGTGGCCCGGCCTGCTTCAGACCATGGGGCTGACTTCCAACACAGACTTCTTGGCATCTGAGCGCCTTCCCACCTCTTTCTTCTTGACACATTTTTTTTTTTTTTCAAAGGGAGAATCCAGCATGGACTGGGGACTTCGGAGACAAGAGCAGCCCTCAAGCTGAAGGTTCTGCGTGATGGTCACCCTGGTCATAAATAATCACATCATCCCAGTTATTTGTTTAGGGAATCATCATTTCTTCCCCCATCCTGAAACTCCCAGAGTCGGGTCTCAGCAGACAATGGCAAATGCACACAATGCAGAAGGAAGGAGTTATTTGGGAAAAGGGATCCACGGTGTCACGTCAATACTGAAGGGTTTCTCAGAGCTGCAGTCCTCAGGACCAACATTCAGATTCTTGACCTGGCAGGCTTCACTCACCTTCCCGGGTTCTTGGTCCACCAGGGAAAGCTCTAGACCCAGACCGAGTGGAAGGCAGAGTCTTGACTTCTTCAGAACTCCGCCCACGCTGTGACCTGTCTCTCCTCAAGGATGCCCCAGCTCTGACAATCTGGTCCCAGGCAAAGCCATTCCTGATGGACAGCAAATACTGAGTGGCTGTGACAGGGCTGTAGAATTACCTTCATAGCGTTTGCGCCCACCTCTCATGGCCTGCCCCTCCCTCCCCAGCACCATCTAGAGACACCCCCCCGGCTGTCACTGATGTCACTGGATATCTGCTGGGGGTGCAGAAAGCAGCAAAAATTTCTTCTTCAAAGAAACGGAGGTACCAGGAGGGAGTTCAGGGCTTCATCATCTAGATGGCCTCCAGGTCCCGAGTCTAGAAGTTTCCAGGGAGGCTTGTAATAAATAAAAACTTCTCTGCAGCCCTCTGTTCCTCTGCTGAGTTCGGGATGGAAAGACAAAACAGGGCAGGGAGGCTGTGCAAAGGTTTCTTGGAACACGATAGATAATATGAAACACCAAACCACACAGGAGTGACTCGATGGGTGGGCACAAAACGGGACCTGAAAGTGGGGAACCAGTAAGAGGGCCACGGTGCAGGATAAATGTGAGGGAGGGTCCACAGCCCTGAGGCTGGGGTCAGTCTTCAAAAGTTTACCACCTTTCTGGCAGAAACAGGGGGTGGGGGGCTGGCTGAAGAATGGAAACCTGCGTGTAGGAGGTGAGCAGACACCTCGCCCCTCGATGCCCTGTGTCCAGGTGCTCTGTGGTTACTGATTGACGTGCCTCCTTACAGTCGGTCTGTCTGGATATACGGGAGTAGGGGCTCGATCGGGTTTGAACTGGGCTCTGCTTCAGCCTCTCCAGCAGCAAGCCACCTTCTATGTGTGACCAGGGGCCCTAGGCCTGGCAGCCGAAGGCTGAGGCTTTTTCTTTGAGCAGTTCCCAGCATAAGTGGCAGCTCCAGCTCCCTACAAGAAACGAGATGGCATTATTAGCAGCACCTCCCCAAGCCTCAAGCCCCACCCCTTGGCCCTAAATATTTTATCAGCCCCACTTTATTTTGACTTTCATGATCCAGTTCCGAAAATGTGCTGAAGTCCGTCGCTCAGCAGAACAACGCTGCTCAGAAAATAGTAAGTGCACAGAGATGGCTGGCCGAACGGCAGTGAAGACCCTGCTTCCTTGGTTGTGCCTCTTAACCAGCATCACCGGGTCTGGACCAGCTTCCCCTAGAAACTCACACCTCTCAGTTATAGACCAGGGAAACATCTCCTTGGCCTTCAAGCTGGAATTTCAGCTGGTTGAACTGGGCCTCAGTTGCATGATCTGCAAAATTGGAGTGGTCATACCTAACTCGAAAGGTTATGACAATTAAATGAGACAAGATATGTGAAGCCCTTAGCACAAGGCCTGCACTTTAGTGAGGGCTCAGGAAGTGGTAGAAATAGCTGTTATTGTTATTGGTGACCTCATCATCATTACCTTCTGGAGGCTCAGCCACGGGGGGATTTAAACAGTACATGTGGTAGCCACGGTCACAGTCATCGCAGAAGAGTAGCTGGTCCTGGTGGAACACAGAGCAGAAGGAGAGGAGGAAATACAGAATTATTTAGGTTAATTATTTTTCTGACCCCCAATGACCTGTGCCAGCAGCTTATTTCCATTAATCAACCTCCCTGGATACCCGTTTCCCAGTCCCATTTGGAGTCCTCACTTCCCTCTGAACATGCCATGTGCTTTGCCCACACCTGGAACTCCCCCATCTGTCTTCTGAACTATGCAGACCCTACTCCCACATAAGTGCTCTCCTTGAATCATTCCTCCTCCAAGAAGCCTCCCTGGCCCACCATCTCACATCCAAGCCTAAAGGGATTCTTTATGCTTCTGGACTCACATCACCAACAATTCTGCCTCCATAAGGGTAGAAAATTAATTTAATGCATTTCTGTATTCCTCAGGATATTTGCCTAGTGAATAGACAGTACTTTAAATGTTTGTACATCTTAATTGAATTGCTCTGGACCTCACTCTTTCCATTTATGAAATGGGCAGCATACTTGCTTGTAATATCCATGACACCTCAGAACCTTTTCAGGGTTTCATTACTAGAGAAATGCAAGTGATATTATGCCACCTGTCAGCTCCTAAAAGCCTCCTCGGAGGCTGGAGGTTGGAAACCAGATGAGAATAGGCCTTTCCAGCACTGCGGTTAACTTCCAAGGACACAGTTGACGCCTTTGCTCCTGTAGTTCTCTCTGCTTGGAGGCTCCCCCAGTCCCCAGCCCCTTTTCTTCTGGACTCTTCCCTCTTCAAACACTTCTCTGCTACAAAATCTTCACTAATCTACTCAGTGGAAGTTCTCTGATCCTCTTGCACCCTCATGTACGTTCTCTTTCTTATGACATTAATTGCACCTTATGCTGCCAAGCCTGGCACGTGGTAGACATCTGCACACAGTCCGTCTGGAACACGGCTCTTTGGTCTGTGTCTGTACAGGTTGCACAGCCCTTGGGGCAGATCTTGTCTTTGTCACCTCCACATCTCCTTCAGAACTTCTGTGCACAGGAGCCTCTCAGTAAGTGTTTGTGACCTGGCCCCCATCCTCCAGGTTCAGCCCTGCTCTATTCAGTTAGCTTTGGGTCTGCTTGGATGGCTTATAAGACGTCTGCAAAGTTTTGTATCAAATCTCACCTTGGCTTTCACCGGTTTAGAGATTCTAGAAAAGGTAGATAAAGACGTTGGAAACCCCTGTGAGCAAGCAGTGAGGCAGGAGAGACCATGAAAGATCTCTTTTTTTTATCACGCTAAGACCTTTCAATAGGACACAATGGGAAGCTTTCAAAGGGCTAGCAACAGAGGAGGGACATGGTTAGACTTGCACTTTAGAAAGATCTCACTAGTGCTGTATCAGAATAGATGCCCAGGTGGAGAGAGATTGGTTCTTGAGGCCAGAAGACCACTTAGGAGGCTACTGTACTCATCCAGGTAAGAGATAATGTATGATGATGGCCTGAACTAGGGTTGTGGGTTGGGGGAGAGAAAAGGGGCCTGCTTCCATTTGAGAGTCATTGATTAGCTGTAGAGAGTGAAAAGGAAGAAATCAAGGGTGTCTCCTAGGTTGCGGTCTTGGTCAGCAAGCCAGATGAGGTAGTCATCCATTAAGCCACAAACAGAGGAGCAGGCCTGTGGGAGGCAGAAGGCAACCTCAGCTATAAACATGTTCTGTAGATCTACAGATCACCTGGTGAGGATGCCCTGAAGACAGTTGGAGATCAGGACAGAGGCCTGAGCATGAGATATGGGTTGGGGAGTCTTTGGTGATGAGATGGCAAGGAAGGTCCTGGAAGAACCAGGAAGAGAGAAAGCCCAGAGTATGAGAAAGCAGATGTTTTTGAACTTGTGCTCATAGAGAGGTATCCATGAACTCCTTGAATTAAATGTACAATTTTTCATACAAGTCCAAATGTAGATTTTTCTAAGGGAAAAGTAAATCCATAGCTTTCATTGAATTTTCTGGAAAACCAAGAACTCAAAAAGTTACTGAGGAGAAAGTTAAGGACAGGCAGAGGTCGGAAATGTGGGATGAACATGAGAATGGTACGGTCTGTTCCAAGGGTGACACCGTCATTGTCAGAACTCAAGTAAGCTACACTGCAGTATGATTTAGGGATGATATGAGGGAAAGCAAGTTACAAGAGGGACAGGAAAGAGTGAGAGACGTGAGAAACAGTGTTACTAATATCTGAAATACACTGACAGCTCCTACTTACACAAGAAGACAGGAGATCCTGGTTTCAGTTCAGTTCAGTCGCTCAGTTGTGTCCGACTCTCTGCGACCCCATGAATCACAGCACACCAGGCCTCCCTGTCCATCACCAACTCCCGGAGTTCACTCAAACTCATGTCCATAGAGTCGGTGATGCCATCCAGCCATCTCACTCTCTGTCGTCCCCGTCTCCTCCCGCCCTCAACCTTTCCCAGCATCAGAGTCTTTTCCAGTAAGTCAACTCATATCCTGGTTTAGACTGTCTCAAAGGGAAACCAAGGTATCTGTGGGTTTAAATTGTCTAGCACCATAATTCTTCTTTTCCATTTGCTTCTCAGATAACCGCCTGCCAATATTCAGTTTAGTTCAGTTCAGTTTAGTCGCTCAGTCGTGCCCGACTCTTTGCGACCCCATGAATCACAGCACACCAGGGCTCCCTGTCCATCACCAACTCCCAGAGTTCACTTATACTCATGTCCATCGAGTCGGTGATGCCATCCAGCCATCTCATTCTCTGTCGTCCGTCTCCTCCTGCCCGCAATCCCTCCCAGCATCAGAGTCTTCTCCAGTGAGTCAGCTCTTCGCATGAGGTGGCCAAGGAGTTTCAGCTTTAGCATCAGTCCTTCCAATGAACACCCAGGACTGATCACCTTTAGAATGGACTGGTTGGATCTCCTTGCAGTCCAAGGGACTCTCAAGAGTTTTCTCCAACACCACAGTTCAAAAGCATCAATTCTTCAGTGCTCAGCTTTCTTCACAGTCCAACTCTCACATCCATACATGACCACGGGAAAAACCATAGACTAGATGGACCTTTGTTGGCAAAGTAATGTCTCTGCCAATATTATTCCCCACCAAAAAAAAGACCAGCCCGTGCTATCCCCCATGAGAAACACACTTTAAGGGTTTCTTACTCCTAAGTATTTAAGAACCAGAATTCACCTATGGCTACCATTCCAGTAGAATGGGAATGCTTTTCTGGGATGTACATTCCCACCCACTGTGACAATAACCAGTGTCTCTAGTTTCTTATTTACCCTTCTTCTATTTCTCATAAACAAGTGAACAGATAAATGTATATTTTCTTATGCCTTTCTTACAAAAACGGCCATGTGCTATAGATATTGTTTTTACTTTGCTTTTTTATTTAACAACACATCCTGGAAATCACTCCATATTAATTCATAAAGATGATCTTGTGTTGTTGTTGTTGTTTTACACAGTACTTCATTGTGCCACACTTCATGCACCCATACTGTGTGTGAGCATTTAGGTCATTTCCAATGTTTTGCAATTAAAAACAATGTGATCATGAAGAACCTTATGCATACATATTTTCACAGTGTTATGGGTATATCTTTGGGATAGGATAGGTGAGACAGCTGAGTCAACAGGTAAGTGCACAGTGGTTGTGTTGGGTATTGGTAGAACAGAGGGTTGTACCACTTTGTTTTCCTGCTGACAAGGCCTAAGGGTGCCAGCTTTCCCACAGCTTCACCAGAATACACTGTCATACTTTCCCCCTAATTTTATGGGTAAGAAAGGATATCTCGATTTTGTTTACAGTTAAATTTCTTTAATTATGAATGTGTTCAAACCATTTTTTCCCTCATGTGTACGCGTCATTTTTGTATCTTTTGTGAACGATGATTCACATTTTCCCCACTTTCTGTCAAGTTTATGATCCTTTGTTCTTCAAACTTTAAGGGTTCTTTATATGTTATACATTGCCACCTTAAACTGTAGTATATGCTGCAAATATTTCCTGCCAATTTGTCAGCTATCTTTTTACTTTATTGTGTTTTTTAGTATGCAGATGCTTGTGTAGTCAGATTTGTCAACATTTTCTTTTATTCCTAGCAAATTCTGAGTCACAGAAAATCTTACCTTATATTTAGACAAGAATTTACCCATGTTTTCTTCTGATACTAATATGATTTTACTTTTTACATGTATATCCCCAGTTCACATGAAGACTGCTCTTCTGTATTACATGAGATACGGACCTAATTTTATGTTTTCCCAAATGGTTACCCTATTATCCCAGTACCATTCATGAAAATGTCTATCTTTGATCCAATAATTTTACATACAACTTTTGTGTGTGTGTGTTAGTGTGTTAGCCGCTCAGTTATGTCCAACTCTTTGCAACCCCATGGACTGTAGCTCACCAAGTTCCTCTGTCCATGGGATTTTCCAGGCAAGAATACTGGAGGGGGTTGCCATTCCCTTCTCCAGCAGGTATTCCCAACCCAGGGATCAAACCTGGATCTCGCACATTGCAGGCAGATTCTTTACCATCTGAGCCACTGAGAAGACCAAATTTTATCTTACACCAACTGCCCATATGTAATTGGGTTGATCTGTGGGTTTTCTATTCCATTCCACTGGTCTTTTTGTCCATACAGTTTTAATTTCAGAGGCATTATAGTATGTTTTAATGTCTGGGAGGGCTAGACTCCCTTCATAATTTGTTGTTTTTCAGTGTTTCATTGGCTAATCTTGCATTTTTTCCATATGAATTTTAGTATCAACTTGTCTAGTTCCATTAAAAAACATGTCGGTGAATTTATTGGATTTAAATCAAATTTATAAATTAACTTAGGAAGAACTGAAATCTTAACAATTTGAGTCATTCTATCCAAGATCATACCATGTCTTCATTTGTTTAAATCTATTTCTATATCTTTTCAAAAGCATTTAAAATTTTTCTTTATTTAGGTCTTATGTACTTATAACTAAGTTTATTTCTAAATATTTCTCCTTTTTTTGGTATTATAAGTGGAGCTTCTCTACCATAATGTCTTCTAACACAAATAATGTTATTATTTGTGCATATGAGGGCTATTAATTTCTGTATGATAATTTTATATATTGCTACCTTTAATGTTTGAGTTAGCTTTATTATTGATTCTCTAGAGCTTCCTAGATATACTATTATAGTTTATGAAGTATAGAAAAACTTTCTAATTTGTTAACCATTCTTATTGTTATCTCAAGTACTTATTGTACTTATAGTTATCTCTTACCTAGTTGCATTAGCTAGTATCTCTAGAGTAATGAGTAGTAATAACATTAGTGGGCATCCTTACCCAGTTCCTGATCTTAGAAATGCCTCTAGCATTTCTCCATTAAACAAGATAATGGCTTTAGTTCTAAGATATAAAAAATTTATCATGTTAAGAAAGTATCCCACAATTTCTGTTTTCTTGAGTGTTTTGATCATGAATAGGTGTTGAATCCACTCCCTTATTTTGAAAACTGATGAAGGAAAAGAATCAAGTGTTTATCCTGCTTTTTCTAAATAATCTGTAGATTATTATTCTAATAATCTGAGGGTAACCAAATACAAGGCTTGGAAAGTTTCTCTTTATAGAATTACTCCAGCTATTAAACAAAGAAAAAGAAATCATAGATTAAGAATATCACTATTTACAATCCCTGATAAAATAGTCAATGTTTGAAAATCACCAACAGTTGCTACCTTCACCAAAAGAGAGATACCAGGTATTACGTACCTCCTGATAAAAGTATACACCACTGTTTATTAAGTAGTCTTACTATTTTTATATACCAAAGAGGCAGAGAAAAAGAGAGAGAACCTGGATCTGACCAAGCCTCTAGCTCTAAGCACCATCGTACAAGAAATACAAGAGACAGAAGAAAATGTCAAACACCACCATAGGGATGCATTCAGTAAAATAAAATTACAGGAAACTCTATTGAACAAGTAAACTGATTTTTTTAACAAAAAATCAAGGGGGGGAAAAAGAGAGCAAAATGAAGGGAAACCCTATATATGAAAAGAAACTTTAAAGACATACCAACTAACTGGCAATTCATGGGCCTTATTTGAATCCCAATTCAAATAAACCATAATAAAAACATTTAGAAACAGTTTAAGACAACCAAGGCAATAGAAATATTGACTGGATGTTTGATTATATTAAGGAATTATTGATTTCTTAAATCTGTGTTAATATTTTGGTTATTTTTGTTAAAAAGTAAATCCTTATATGTTTTCAACTTGTAAAAAATATATTCACAATCTTTTAAAAAGTAGTCTTTATCTTTTTGAGATATGTATGGAATATTGTCAGGTGAAATGACTTTATGACTAGCATTATAATTTCATGTAAAAGAGGTGGCAACATTTACAATACAAGAGTGGACATGTACTGATCATTGTTGAAGCTTTTGATGGGGTACACAAGTCTCATCATTTTCTCTATCTTTGTATACGTTTGAAATTTTCCATAAAAAAGTGTTTTTTTTTAATTCTGCATGTATTATGCTTAATATTTAGATCAAATGAGATGACACATTCCCGAATGTGGTGTAAAAAGCCAAGCACATCCCAAAAGTAAGCGATGGGCATCATTGTCTACCACTGACCCCTTGAGGGCTGAAGGCCAGCAAGGCAGTCTCTGGCCATTCCCTCCTGCACCTGTTTCTAAAGGCACAAAGAGTAGCCAAGGCCATTGTAGCACAAGGGTCCCAAGGGTCCTCAAGGCAAAAGTCAAGGCGGGGAGGGTCCTGATGGATATTTTCCCCAGGAGTCCAGGGATGAGAACCCCACCTTCCCCTCCACTCTCAAAGGACTCCCTGGATCCGCCGCCATGCGGGAGACCCGCACTCACATCGTTCTCCGAGGTCCCACAGAGGACGCAGGACTTGCACTCTATGCACTGCCACTTGTAGGTCTTCACAGCCTCCGTCATGTTCAGGGTGAACTGCAGGCAGGTGGGGTGACCTGGAGGAAGCAGAAACGGCAGCGTTAAGGCCAGAGGGTCTGACCTCTCACCCCCTCAACACAACATTATGCCTCACTTGGAGGGAGGGTGGGGTAGCATGTGTTGGGAAGCAAACTGGGGGCCTGGATGGGGCCTCTTCGCCACCACCCACAGTTACAGCAGATTAGTGCCCAAAGAGAGGAGTGAGGATTAACCCTTTGCTGGGGAGAGAGGTCATCCAAGTCCTCTTGCCCTAAGAGCCATGTCCCCCCAGAGGTGTAACCAGTTCATGAGGACAGAAAGTGGTGATCAGAGAGAATGCGAAAGGAAATCACACAGCTCAAGGCGACGCTATGAGAGTCAGCAACGTCATCTCCCCAGCATCAGCTGTGGTGGGAGCAACATAAGAGCTATTTGGAGTTGATCCTTCTGACCTGCAAAGTTGTTCATGCTGCTGCAGGGCACAGGGGAAGAGACCAGAGAGAGCGTGTGAGGCTCCCGGGGACAGAGCTCAGGGGCACTGGAAGGCTCTGCACTGCCACCTAAAGTGTCCCTCCGTGCCCACGACCAGGGGACCAGCAGAAGTCCACACCCTGCACAGGAACAGGAGGGAGGCTGGAGAAGTAGAGCATCATTGCAAGGATGTCCAGGTCTGTCCTGAACTCTTCTCTTCATCCCAAATATCACGTTAGCCAAGCATCACATTAGCCAAGCCAATAGCAAGAGCAGGGAGGGACATTAATGTGACCGTAGAGCACCCAGCCCCAGTGGTCCAACACCGGAGGCTTGGCCTGCAGAGCTGGGCTCTACCCTCAGTTACAGCTCACCCAAAAGACAGAGGCCAGCAGCGAGAGAACAACTGTGAGCCACAGAATGTGAAGCCTTTGACCTTCTGTCTGACAGCGATGGGAAACTTGGACGCGGTCCCCAGGTCACTCAGGGCTGTGAATCAGAAGGCAGAGCACTCAGGGTGAAGCCCGTTACTGACACTGTCATAAAAGAATGGACAGTTTTGCCTGTTGCTGGGGGTTCACCCTTCTCCAGAGCTTCCAACTCTGCCAAATCCACCATATCGTGCATTGCTTGGCCTCTTTCACATGAGGGACTGTGAGCTTCCAAAGGAGAAGAGTATAGATGGGCCTCCAGTTAGAGGCAGTTCTACCAACCCAGTGTCCCCCACAGAGAGTCAAGATCCACATGGTACCATCACTCCTTGGCAAAGTCACAACTCAGCAGGAGGCCCCATTTCCTCTTTTCCATATCCTCACAAAGCTGGTTCCATCATGGTCCTTTCTGTCCATTCAGTCAACAAACAGACCCTTCAGATCTGGGGCTCCAGCAACGCACGCAACACCGAGCTACCTCTGAGAGTGAGAGTGGGGACTCGTGTTGAGAGGAGCTGGGGACACTTCACAAACAGCAGGTGGGAGCATTGAGGAGAGGAGGAGCCTAAAAGCTTTTCTAGGACTTCTCAGAGGCCATCCAAGGTAGAAAACCCCATGGCTCCGAACAGATAACTTTCTCAAAGCGACACCATACCAGTGACCCAGGGGAGAAAGAAACCTTACATTAAAAGCTTGGATGAACATCCAGCTGATATTCCTGATGGCATCTCAAATATCTAAGGACACTGACCAGGGTTGTTCCCTATCCCACTCTCTCACACAGAGTACTGGCATGGGACTAGGAGAGAATATACCAGCTTGAGATTCTGAGTGGTCTGCACCATAGATGCCCATGTTCTTAGACAGGACACCCAGGAAGTTTGATGATTAATTCATGGAGCAGACACCTAGATTAGCAGGTTGTCATTGCCCAGTTCCACAGCCTCAGTGTACACCCAGCCACACCCAGCCAGCTTATAGTAACTGTTCATGAACAAGGAGTTATTGGACATCTACTAGAGCAGTCGTGGTCCCAGACAGAAAAGATACACTGGTGAGCAAGACCACACACACCCCTACCTCCAGATCCCTCTAGTCTGGTCAGAGAGAACTCAAATTAATAAACTACACACATACCTATTTACCTACACCTGTGTGATAAATGCCACGAAGGAAAATCATAACTGGCAATGAAAAATCACAGGAGGATCGTATCTAGTCTGAGATGTCAAGGAAACCTGCTCTGAGAAAGATCTTGGAGTTGACACCTGGCAATTGAGGAGGTTAGCGGGATGGGCGAGGGAGAGGATTCCATGTGTGGAGGATGGTGCGTGGAGGGGAGGGCACTGAGCAGTGGAGGAACTGGGCAACGTCAAAGGAAGGGGAAAGCCGGTAGGCAGAGGCTCGCAAGCAAAGCAGGCAGGGAGGTGGGTGCAAAGAACCCAGAGAGAAGCTAGAGTCAGACTACCCAGGCACGTTATGCCCCTCATTAAGGATTTGGGGCTTTAAGATCATTAAAGCCTTTTGGGCAAGGCAGTGACTAGATTACTCTGTGCATTTTTCTAATATTATTAGATTTTTCATTTTTTAAAATTTTATTGGAGTATTGTTTTCAGTGTTGTGTTAATTTCTGCTGTACAGTAAAGTGAATCAGCTATATGCTTACATATATCCCCTCTTTTTTGGATTTAAAAGAGCATCCCTTCAGCAAGAGGGAAACTTTGGATGGTGAAGCAATTCCGAACCTTGATTGCAGTGGTAGTTATGTATGTGATAAGATTGCATAGAACAATACACACACATGCATACACACATGTGTGTGAATATAAAACCAATAACACAGATAAGGAGGTCTGTGAGTGCATGGCTGTCATCGCCTGGTTTATAGTGTACTGTGGAACATAGTGTACTATGGCTCACAGTGTGCCTGGCTCACAGTGTACGTGATTCATAGTGTACTCACATGCCTATAGAAGTTCTATGGGTATGTAAGATTTACCATTGGGGGAAACTGAGTGAAGGGTGCATGGGACCTCTCAGTAATATGTTTTATAACTCTCCATGTAGTTATAATTATTTCAAAGTAAAAAGTTGAAAAGATCTTTTTAAATAAGGAAAACACACAAAAAATTGTCATCAGAAATGTGGGAAGGAAAGGGAGGGAGGGAGGGAGGGAGGGAGAAAGGAAAGAGCTGCTGTCAAAGGAAAGAATTGGAGGTGGAGGCAAAGGGAATATAAAGATGTAAGCAGTGTTGCCAGAAAACTAGTTTGAAGACAGATGCTGCTGGCAGGAGAAAGGGAAGCATGATGGAGGTGAAGATTTGAGAAGTATTAAAGAAATCATTGGCAGGACCTGACCATGATATGAAGTTTCAGAGTGTGGGAAAGAGAGGTGATGAGAAGTAGTCTCAAGATTCCGACCTAAGAAAGGAGGTGGGCTGCAGTGAAACTTACACAGATGAGGGAGACTATGGAAAGCACAGAGGGACCAGACGGAGGAGAGAAGCACTCTGTCTTGAGCAGGTTGAACTTGGGAAGTCTGTGAGATTTGGGGTGGAAACGTCAAGTGGATGAGGTCAAATATAGGGGTTTAGAGCTCAAAAGAGAAGTAGACTAGACATACAAATTTAGGAGCTTTTGCTAAATGGGTGTGTTAATCGCTGAGTTGTGTCCAACCCTTTGCGATCCCATGGACTATAACCCACCAGGCTCCTCTGTCTACGGGATTCTGTAGGCAAGAATTCTGGAGTGCCCTTCTCCAGGGGATCTTCCCAACTCAGGGATCAAACCTAGGTCCCCTGCATTGCAGGCAGATTCTTTATCATCTGAGCCACCAGGGAAGTTTTGCTAAATAGGCGGTCATTGAAACCATGAGAATTAATGAAATTATCCAAGAAAAGAGAAAAGAAGAGGAAAGAAGAGAGAAAAAGATCCAGGACTGAGCTTTAAAGAACGGTTTGAAGACCAAAAGAAAGAACCAACAGAGGAAATTGGAAGGATGGCCAGAGACAGGTAAGACCAGAGAGTATGGGTCACAGTGGTCCAGAGGAGGAGAGGGTGGTCGGTCGGCTGTGTTGACTGCCAAGGTTCGTGGGTTTTTCGTTGTTCAGTAAGGACCCTGAGTGAGGACATGTTGCCAGAACACAGCAGAAGCTGAGCTACTAATAATAACACCCTGAGCAGTGCCACCTTCGCTGGGAAGGAAGGTCAGCACATTCCAGAGCATGACCTGGAGCCCCACAGCCTTCTGGATGCCCCCAAGGCTGGGCGGTGGGGTGGGGGGTGCAAGCTTCAGGCAGCTGACCCCACTCCACAAGTATCTGCTGCTGCTGCTGCTAAGTCACTTCAGTCGTGTCCAACTCTGTGAGACCCCATAGACGGCAGCCCACCAGGCTCCCCCGTCCCTGGGATTCTCCAGGCAAGAACACTGGAGTGGGTTGCCACTTCCTTCTCCAATGCATGAAAGTGAAGTCATTCAGTTGTGTCCGACTCTTAGTGACCCCATGGACTGCAGCCTACCAGGCTCCTCCGTTCATGGGATTTTCCAGGCAAGAGTACTGGAGTGGGGTGCCATTGCCTTCACCACAAGTATCTGCTGAATGCCAACTCTGTTCAAGACCTCTGCAACCACTGTGCTGAGCTCTGAAGACATTTTCTAGAAGAGCTTTGGACCAGTTAACAGTAACAAGTAGGCTTGAGAAACAAACTCCTGTTGGAAGTCCACCCTCGTCCCCCCCAAAAAAAAATCCCTTGGGCTTTCTCTGTGTTCCTGTCTTGAGACAGTCACTAGCCTCCTCGCAAAGACTTTAAACCCAAAGAAAGGGAACGAAGCTCACACAGCCTCCATCCTGGATAAAATGTGAGGCTCCGAGTCTGCTGGTCTACAGTCCATGGGGTTGCAAAGATTTGGATACAACTGAGCGACTAGCACTTTTTCACTTTCAGAGTCACTTCAGCTCTGCCTGCAGAGCTTCTTCACTCAAAACTCAGACTCGAGTGGGAGAGGAAAGGCAATGATGCAACTTCTCAGCCCGGGAGGGTGAGACACAAAGAGGTAAGTCACCCAAGCTGCCGTGAGCAGGAGCAAATGCTACACTCAGAACTAGGCTCTGCTTTCTGTGCCACCAGAACAGTTGCCTGTCTTTGCCTGTCTCTACAAACTGGAGAAGGCATCTCCTTGATAACACTACAAGGATAAGGCTTCTTATCTACCATGGAAATGACTGGAATAATTGCACACTGTTGGACAAAACAGAAAGTTTCGAGGAAAACTACCAGAAGCCCATACCTAAGTTTGACTACTAGAATTCCTTATTTAGATCAGGACAAATTTCTAAAATCTTTAGAAGTAAGTGGGTAATAGTCTTTCAAATTCAGAGTGATAGTCATTCAGTCATGTCTGACTCTTTGTGACCCCAAGGACTATGAAATTCTCCAGGCCAGAATACTGGAGAGGGTAACCTTTCCCTTCTCCAGGGTATCTTCCCAATCCAGGGATCGAACCCGGGTCTCCCACATTGCAGGCGGATTCTTTACCCGCTGAGCCACCAGGGAAGCCCTTCCAATTCAAAGGTGGCACAAAATAGAGACACACTGGCAATAAAGCAATTTATGGTCACTCACTACTTAAGGATTTCTGTCCTTATCTCTTTTGTAAAGTTAACAATCATTCTTTAATGTGCTTGCTTGGAAATCTGAATTTTCCGTATTTCCATTTTTCTTAAAGCAAGGAATACCTTCATTGCTGTTTAAATATCCCAGTGGAGTGAAATCGCAAAGAGTCAGACATGACTGAACATGCATGCACGTCCTAGTGGAGTGAAGGGGTAACATCCCTTCCCAGGTCGCCTGGGTGAGATGATTCAACAGGACATTTATAAGATTCCAATTACCAAAATGGATTTAGAAAGTGGGGTGGTATGCATGAATCATCTTAGCCAGATCATTAAAAACAAGGCCCTTCCTAAGTGTTCCTCCAAACTGGTTCTATCAGGAGGGTTCAATAAATCTGCCCACTTTTTTAATTGGTCCAGTGGTGAACTTCGCGTAAAGAGACATTCTAAATCCAGCCCTGTGCTGTGCAAGTCATTTCAGTCATGTCCAACTCTTTGCGACTCCATGGACTGTAGCTGGTCAGGCTCCTCTGTCCATGGGATTCTCCAGGCAAGAATACTCAAGTGGGTTGCCATGCCCTCCTCTAGGGGATCTTCCTGACCCAAGGATCAAACCTGCATTTCTTATATCTCCCGCATTGGCAGGTGGCTTCTTTACCACTGGTGCCACCTGGGAAACCCTACCACCTTCCAAAACAGACCTCAATCTTCCCTATAAGCTGAAACAGAAGATGTAACCCCTGACCACCATGTCCAGAGGCCTAGCTTCTGGACAGGGGTTTCAGACAACAGAGATTTGGCTTCAGGGTGCTATTTTAGCAGCTGGGTAGAAAACGGAAACCGGTGGGGTGTGAGAAGCTTCTCAGAAAGAAGACTGTTCATGAGGTTGGTACGTATGAAATTACAGTCTCCCCAACTCAGGGGAAAAAAGAAAGTAGGAGAGACGGTCACACAGAGTGAAGTAAGTCAGAAAGAGAGAAACAAATATCGTATACTAACGCTACATGTGGGATCTAAGAAAAAGGTATAGACTATCTTATTTGCCAAACAGAAATAGACACACAAACATAGAGAACGAATTTATGGATACAAAGAGGGAAAGAAGAGGTGGGATGAATTGGGAGATTGGGATTGATTTACATACACTATTGATACTATGTATAAAACAGACAGTTAACGAGAACCAACAGTGTAGCTCAGGGAACTCTTCTCAGTGCTCTGCCATGACCTAAGTGGGAAGGAAATCCAAAAAAGAGGGGATGTATGTATATGTATCAGAGAAAGCGATGACACCCCACTCCAGTACTCTTGCCTGGAAAATCCCGTGGATGGAGGAGCCAGGTAGGCTGCAGTCCATGGGGTCGCGAAGAGTCGGACACGACTGAGTGACTTCACTTTCACTTTTCACTTTCATGCATTGGAGAAGGAAATGGCAACCCACTCCAGTGTTCTTGCCTGGAGAATCCCAGGGATGGGGGAGCCTGTTGGGCTGCCGTCTATGAGGTTGCACAGAGTCGGACACGACTGAAGCGACTCAGCAGCAGCAGCATGTATATGTATAGGTGATTCACTTTGCTGTAGAAACTAATGCAACATTGTAAAGCGACTGCACTCCAATAAAAAGTCATTTTTAAAAAGAGAGAGAGAAGGTAGGCATCTGAAAGCAGGAAATGCCCCCTTGCCCCCTGAAGGACACGTCTCATGTCTTTCCAGAGCCCATGTGCATAGACGCGGAGAATGTTCCAGGGACAGTGAACAGGAGTTGTGGTATTTGAGTGCAAAGGCACACAGACAAATATCCAGGCAAAACCAGTATTAGTTTTATATTCACAGCTGCCTACTTCCACACGTGCTCATACACAGCTACCCACACATATGGATATTTGCAACATTTCAGGGGGAAAACTATCTAAATATACCTTGTTGATTGGGTGCATATTACACTTGTGACTTAGATGCTAACAGAATTTACAGTCAGTGTCACTTTATAGGTACTCAGCACAGTGAGAGAAACACAGTTCATTTTCAACAAACCCTGGGCAAAAAGAAATCTACAAACTACTATGACATGTGTCTCTTACATTATGATCCTTATTAAAAGAGTTTTTTATTTCATTATTGCCAATATTTAATTTGGACTAGGCTAAGCCACATCACTGATTAAATTAGAGCTCCAGGAAAAAAAAAAAATTATCTCGCTAGGTATTTGCTGAAAACATAAATAAAACAGATACAAATAACTGTGGAAGTAGCATGGTCTATTATTTACTCATTGTGAAATTATAAACATCCAATTATATTTTATTACCTTATTTATCAATGTTGAACTCTTAAAAACTAATTTCTCAGGAAAGGAAAAACTAAATATCCCTGGTTCTCAGGCAAGCAACTGCAAAATTCAAATTTGTGCTCCTCTGTCTCATGCCTGGTTTATAGAAATCATATTATGTAAAATATGTAGGATCAATTCCAACCTGAAATAGCACCAAAAACAAGTCTCCATAAGCATTCATTAGAAAACACTTTGGCTCAAATTTCTAGCAGTTCTCTATATTCATACACACATACAAGTTCTAATATTTACATATTGCAAAAATACATAAGAAGCTTCAGCTATAAAGAATTCATGCACAGTGCAATCAAATCTGAATCATCCATGCTAAAGAGTAATCTGAGGAGAAAAAAATATTACTAGCTCACCTGGGGAAACCACCTCACTCCGTCGGACCCGTTCATTTCCCCTCGTTCTCTCTCTCCTTCCCCATCTTTCTGTCTCTATCTCTCCTTCTCTTTCAATCCCCCTCCACTTTGAGACCCAGTTTGTCAAGAGAAGGGAATGAGGCTCTGAGTCTTTATCCTTAGTCTGTAAAGGGGGATGGAGACCAATTCTGAGCAGTCAAGAGTTCCAACTTTGTGCACCTGCATTGTGACAAGCTTTTACTCAGGCACTGCTTCCCCATATAGATGACTTCTCCAGCCCTTCTTTGCAAGCCTTCTGCAATGGTCTCCGGCTCACCTCTCATCTGCCCCAGATATTACTTCTAACACTAGGACATCTACAAATCGATGAGCACAATAGCATTCCAGGGACATCTGCATGGCTCCCTTTTGCGCATCATTTTGATGTCCTTCAACAAGGATGAAGAGAAGAAAGAGAGTAGAAAGGGTAAGACCAAAGTAACAAAAGCACAGTCAAAATAAATGATGGTGTATGCCATAACTACCTTTTGCTGGGCTGAAACCATCAGCAAGTTCAACCCGCCTTAGAGCGCTGCTTATCCTCTCTCAAAGCTGTCAAACTCAAGGCACACAGGTGCCACACAGGAGGCAAACCACAGGGATTGTAACTTCAATCATTGTCATCAATCATCATAGAAAACACATTCATGCAAGAACATTGGAAAGTGAAAGTGAAGCTGCTCAGTCGTGTCCGACTCTTTGCGACCCCATGGACTATAAGCCTACGAGGCTCCTCTGTCCGTGGAATTTTCCAGGCAAAAGTACTGGAGTGGGTTGCCATTTATTAGGAGCACTTTTAATGGGCTAAACCACTAAGGGCTTCATGGTGCCATTCTTAAATGCCCTAGAAATTCCCCCAAGTTTTCATGGTCAAGTGTGGTCTAAGAAGTCTCATCTACAAACCTGCAGCTGATCTTTGTAAAGCAAAATCAGGGGGTGGGTCAGCCTTGATCTGGTTTTATATAACTTACCTGACTGGCCCATGTTGGGACCAAGGCACCAGAAAGATGTCAAGAACCACAGTAATGATCCCGGTGCCTCTAATTAGTCACTGCAACTGAGGACCAAGGATAATTTATTCATTTGCTCATTCCCTCAACAGTATTTGTTGACTAAATAATTGTGGCAGGCACTCTTCTAGGTACTGGGGATACAGCAGTGGGAAAATCAAAACCTGCCCTTATGGAGCAAGTACCACAGTTTGAGATATGATGCAGCGTCTGAGTCCCTGAGACAAGTCACTTTGCCTCTAACACATTAGTTTTCCAACTTATTAATGAAAGGATAGGACTCTACTATCCAAGAAGCTGTGACTCTGCCTATGCCACTCATCAACACTATTTTTAGAGATATTCTTGATCCAAATTTTGTCCATCTGGTTGGACAAAGCAAGCCTTCTAAAGTTTGCCAACTGATACTCAGAGTGAAAGAAACTAAGAAGGAAATCTAAGTAATCAGTTCTGCTGGAATTTCTGGCAACTCTTCCACTGAAATAGCCCACCCCTAGACCAATACCATGACAAAAAGCACAAGAAATCTAGACACTGAAAGTGTTCAACTTTTCATTAATTATACCACCCAACTGATGCAATAAATTTGGCCTGTATAAATGGACTGACGGTGAAATCTGCAGACAGCAGAGGCCTTGGACAAGGTTTCGCCCATGAGCAATACTAGATCCGGGTTGAGCTGGCTGTGTAGTGGTGGGCAGATATTTCCAGGCAGGGAATGGAAGAAAAGAGTCACCAAATGAGCAACTCAGGTTGCCTCTCCTTCTAAATCTTTAGCTGGAAGTGTGGATTGTAGGCAATTATCTGCCAAAGTGATGCTTGTCCCACAGCAGTGCATGGAGGCCAGCCTGAATCATCCTCCCGAACACAACATCAGTTTCCGCTGTGAGTCTCTGACATTAGCTGTGCAGTTCAGACCTCTCTGGACGTCATGAGCATCCAGCCACGGGCCCTGGCTAAAGACTCTGGATTTTCTTTGGAAAAATAAACCTGAAGAAGAAATTGTTGTATAGTGTTGAGATCCTGTAATCTGTCCTGGAGGATTTTATGGCATCATTGATGGTAGTGGCAGAAAACAGCAGTGATGAAGCAACACTTGATTGTCTACAGTCCTCCAACTATTGATCTTCCATGAATCAGAAGATGGATTCACGTGTGGTCTAAGTTCCTGAGTTATCTAAGGAACTTTGAGATGGTACTCCACTTTTTTCTTTCAAAAATATTTTATATCTGTACCAAGTCAAAATAAAAATGATGCTTTCTTGCTTTTCTGACCTTTTCTACATGAGACTGGGAAGCAATCATAGACATGCCTAGAAATAGAAGACTTAGAGTGTGTCCATGACACTTAAACACTTAGTCTTACATTTTGTTTTTTGAACTATTTTCAATCTAATTTTGAGGGTTCTTCTGATTTAGCAATTCACTTCATTGTGATGAGGTTTGTACACAAAAATAGTTCTACTGAATTTGACCAAATTCACTGAGTACTTACACCTTCCAGGAACTGTACTAGGTGCTGAAGTTTCAAAAATGAATGAGGCATGAAGCCTGCCTTGAGGAGCTCGGGTTAGGGAGGTGTGACAGGCAGCCTCTGAGATCTCGCGCTCCTGCTCTTCATAAGCATATGTGATTCTCTCTCCTTGAGGGTGGGCTGGACTTACTGATTCCCCTCTAGCGAGTATAATACGACCAAAGTGATAGGATGTCGCTCCTAACAGCAGGTTTCATCTTTGACACTCTGTCTTGCGTCTTCTCAGTGATCTGCTCTTAGGGAAGTCAGCTGCTGTGAGACGTCCTTGAAGAGGTTTCGGTCCAATAACCTAGGAGGAAATGAGTCCTGCCAAAAACCATGTGAGTGAGCTTAGAATTGGATCCTCTCCCAGTTTAGCCTTCAGACGAGACCATATCCCTGGATGACAATTGGACTGTAGCTTCACAAGAGACCTTGATCCAAAGGCACTCACCTTAAACCACACCTAGATTTCTAACCCAGACTAACTATGAGATAATAAATATTTGTTTTCAGCTGTTATGTTTCAGAGTAATTTGTTATACAGCATCAGATAACTATTATAAGATACATATATGTATAAAACTTGCAATATATATAATTTTATTATATATATATATAAATGGCTATGTGATATGCTGTGCTAAGTCATTTTAGTTGTGTCCAACTCTTTGCAACCCTATGGACTATAGCCTGCCAGGCTCCTCTGTCCATGGAATTCTCTAGGTAAGTATACTAGAGTGTGTTGCCATGCCCTCCTCCAGGGGATCTTCCCGATCCAGGGATCAAATTTGCATCTCTTATGTCTCCTGCAATGGCCGGCAGGGTCTTTATTGCTAGTGCCACCTGGGAAGCCCATTAACGACTATAATACAATTCAACAAGTACTATAATAGGGGAAGGAAAAAAGTGGTTAGAGACGGAGTAGCAGTAAATAATGGGGAGTTTGGGGAATATCACTGAAAGAAGGTAGCATTTAAGCTGGGCCTTGAAGGATGAATAGGAGCTTACTAAGAAAAAAAAAAAATAAAGAGAATTACAGGGAGAGGAAATTGCAAGAAATTTAAAGTGCACGGTTCATCCAGGCAAAACAGAGTAGCTCAAGAGGAGCAGGAGAAAAGGGAAATGGCAAGAGATGATGCTAGAGAGGTAAGAGGAAGGATTGTATAGGGCCCCTTATACAGATATACAGATCTGAATGTGACCCTGTAAGCGCTGAGAAGTCCTCAGGGTTTTTTAAGCAGGGACCTGATTTGCTTGTACCCATACTTTGGAGAAGCCACGGGCTTCCCAGGTGGCATTAGTGGTAAAGAACAAGCCTGCAGGAAACATAAGAGACATGGGTTCAATAGCTGGGTTGGGAAGATTCCCCTGGAGAAGGAAATGGCAACCTAGTCTGGTATTCTCGCCTGGAGCATCCCATGGACTGAAGCTGCTTTAGAGAGATGATTCTGGTGGTGGGACAGAGGGTAGATATAGGGGAGACAGCTCCAGTTACAATATCCATTTATTCAAAAGGTTTTTACTGAACACTTCCAATGTGCCAGGCACTATGAGAGGTGCCAAGCAGTGAGTAACACAAACAAAAGCTCCAACTCCTCTGCAGCTTATGTTCTGATGGGGGCACTAGCCAGGACCAGCCTAGAAACAGTGGTGATAAATGTAGGAAACATTTGAGAGGTAGGATTAGTCAATGGGATGTGACACCTGCCTAGACATGGGTGTGAGGAAAAGGGAGAAGTAAAAAGTGACACTAGATTCTTAGGTTGGGACACAAAGTAAATGATAACCCTGTTAGCTGAGAAGGAGACAGCAGGCTTGCAGAGAGTAACAATAGATTCAATGTTGACATATTGCATTTGTTGTAATGAGATATTCAGTGGAGTTGTCCATTGGTAGGTGAGAAAATACAGGGCTATACTCAGGAGAGAGGACCAGGCTGGAGATATAGATTAAGGAATCATCAGACGTGGATGGTAGACAAAGCCTCGGCACTTAGTAAGATACTCAGGGAGAGACTGTGCTGTGCTCAGTCGCTTAGTCAGGTCCAACTCTGTGATCCCATGGACTATAGTCCACCAGGCTCCTCTGTCCATGGGGATTCTCCAGGCAAGAATACTGGAGTGGGTTGCCATTCCCTCCTCCAGGGGATCTCCTGACCCAGGGATCAAACCAGGGTCTCCTGCATTGCAGGTGGATTCTTTACCATCTGAGCTACCAGGGAAGCCCAAGAATACTGGAGTGGGTAGCCTATCCCTTCTCCAGGGGAATCTCCCGACCCAGGGATCAAACCAGGGTCTCCTGCATTGCAGGAGATTCTTTACCAGCTAAGCTACCAGGGAAGCCCCAGGGAGAGACTACAGAGTGAAAAATAAAAAGTTGGGAATAGTGGAGAGGGTAACCATTGGAACTGAAGGCATGAAAGGACATCAGGAAGAGGACTCAGCGAGAAAGACTGAGACAGCAGAGTCACAAAACGAGGAGAACCTGGAGAGAGACCTTCACGGCATCCAAGGAGGAGGACGGGATGGCCACCGACACCAAGGGAAAGGTTCAGTAAGGAAAGAACTGAGTATTACACTGTGAGTCGGTGCTGAACAGAACTGGGTAAAGTGATCCCCAGGAGCAGCGGACCCTCATCCCTCTCTGGATGACTGGGTGGTTTCAGCATTGCAGAGAGAAGAATTCACCAGTAGATAATCTCACAACATGCTTCTCCTTCCACAGGCTTTGTCCATCAGGCTAAGTTTATAGTGTTTATATGCAAACACCTTATGAAACTGTCTTAGGAGTATTGCCTTTATCTGATGCCATTTGTTGATAGCAGGGGTCATTTTTTGATGTAGATTCCATAGCCAAAGAGAGGCCCTGCCAGAATCACTTTCCATCCGTGCCCTAGGAGATGCATCCAGTCTCTGGAAGCCAGTTCATTCCTCCTGACCTTGGATTGAAGTTCTTCAGTCCCAGGTGTCAGAGCCCCACCTGCAAGGCTGGGGCAGATCCTGGCGGAGGCTTCAGAATCTGGTCAAGTATCCATGCATGTTCTCTAAGAATGGTCAGATCCAGGAGGGCTGTTGGCGCCGCAGGCCGGAGAGTGACTCTGCAAGTCAGACTGAGCAGTGGGGAGGATGGAAATGATCACCAGGCAGTAATGTTTGTGACTATGGTGCTTTTTAAAAATACCCTCGAGTTCTTCGATCCTCCTCTTTTCAAGAGACGAAGACTATTCCCCAATCTCTGAACGTGCGCTGACTTGTTTGAATAGATACAGTAAAAAGGAAGTGACAATATGCAACTTTGGAGGCTAAATATTAAAAAGGCACTCAGGTTTCCATTTTGACCTTTCTCATTCTTTCTCTCTCTCCATCCCTCCCACCCTCCTCCTCCTTCCCTCTGTCCCTCTCTCCCTCTCCCTCCTTGGGAAACAAGTCAGCCACTACGTTATGAACAGCCCTATGGAAAGGTCCACATGACAAGGAATTGAGAGCAGCCTCTGACCATCAGCCAGGAAGGAACTGAGGCCCCCAGTCCAACAGCCTGAGATGAGCTGAGCCCTACCATAATCATGTGAGCGGGCCTGGAGCAACATCTTCAACCCCAGTCCAGCCCGGAGATGACCACAGCCCCACCCAACATCGTGACCACCACCTCCTGAAAGAACGTACCCTTACCACCCAGCTGAGCCACCCCCAGATTCCTGGTCCTCACAAGCTATGACATAATAAATGTTTGTTGTTCTAAGCTACTGCACTGGGGGATTACACAGGTCACAGATAACTAAAGCAGCGACAAAGGAGAAACAGTAAGAGGTCTGCAGGAAGGCTCTAGAAAATCAGGTACTTGACAGGACTCAAACTTAGGCAAGTCCCTGCCACAGAAGGGCCAGTGCTGGCCTGAACCAGGAAGGGCAGAAGTGGGGTCTGGGGTCTTATCTCACTTCTCCTCCATGTAGGGCTGTTACTTTTTAAATGAATCGTCTTCAAAAGAGCCAATACTAAAAATTAAGACAGTTTGTACAACAATGTGAGGGTGACTAAAAAAAGAAGTGAATAGGTGTGAAACCTCACTGTGCAACAGAAGCACGTCTGCAGCTTCCTGGGCCCAGCATGTCTGCTTGGTGTGGGCCAGAGGGGGACTCTCCACCAGAGAGGCTGCCATCTTGGCCTCTGGGCTTGACCTCTAGTCCCATTTCACCCTCAACCTGCTGCACCCTCCTTCCAGCTACCTGAGCCCCTCTCTCACCTCCAACAAGGTCTCCATGTAGGTTCCCTGGAACAAGACCCCCACCCCACCCTCACTCCCCACCATATTAGAAAGTCAGAGACTCCCCGGAAGTTCCACAAACTGATACGAGCAGAACAGCCACCCATAGCCAGTGTGTGGGCTAAAGTAAGCAACGCTTAGATATCTTAATGATAGTTCTCATAACGTTGACAAGTAAACACCTTTTTACTCACTGGTCTCCTTGGATTCCCCACAATGATCATGTGAGGCAGGTAGGACAGATACAAATATGCCTGATTTACAGGTGAGGAAACCGAGGCTCAGAATGGCTCAGGCAGACAGCAAGTCGTGGAGCCAAGACTGGAAGCCATGTCCTCACACGCTTGTCCTTGGACTCTTTCCTTCCCTCCTCTGCCCCGAGCCGTGGTCACCCAACACAGTCAACACAATTGTGGTGGCCCAGCTTGTGCTCACCTCCGTACTTGAAGCTGTTCAATCTGGCAGCACATCCCCCTTTCACTCACAAGAAGTTCCCTAAGGCACTGTCAGCTAGGTCACTGAGTTCCTCTTTGCCTCCTCAGTTGATACTACAGAAAGGTGACTATTTGTTCCTGAAGACCTTTCTGGGCCTCAGTGTTCCATGCTTCATGCGAAATCCCTCAGGAAGCCAGGCTTGCTCACACAAGGCCAGGCAGTGAGTCCTCACCATCTGGCAGTGACTAATCCTGGAAAACCCTGGGGAAGACTTGCTGTGCAGTGAGCCAGTCCAGCCCATGCCAACAGGGCCTGGAGGCTGCGGGAAACTTGTGGACATTATTGGGCTTCAGCACCCAAGAATCTCAACAGAGGTCCCCAGACCTCATTGGCCACAGCTCCTCTGCCAGAGGCTGGGGTGAGGAGGTAGCCTTCCCCTCTCCTCAGCGCACCATCCCACACAGCCTTGCTGGGCCAGTGATCCCACAGGGAGCTACCTGGATGGTCAGCCCATCACCACCTCCCCGGGTGGAGCCTCTGAGAGGAACACACAAAGACGTCTGGCATCCAAAGCCAATTTCACATCAGCCCCAGACACCTCTATTACGCTGTCAGTCAAGAGAGGATAGGAATGCTCTTTACTCACCTTATTTAGAATAACAAAAGAGCAGAAAAGGCCCCCCTTTTGCATTCACCAGAACTGCATCACAGTCAAGACACCTACCGCCCTACCTCCCCACTCCAAAGCCACAACAAGTGTTCACCAGCTCATCATTTTCTCTCTTCACCCCCTATTTCCTCCTTGTCACAAATCTGCTCTCCAAGTTGTGATGGCAGGAGAATGAAAAATGAGGGTGATGGTGGTAAGAACGGGGTTCCCTGAAGCCTCTTGCCCAGGCTCCTTAAAAGACCCTGAGGTCCTTGATATCCTTCAACATCCTCAACAAAAAGGAAACAAAAATTATGCAGAACCAACCCTACTTAACGGAGACACATCCTTAGTTTCCATGGGAGTATGGCAAAACCCGGCACCATCTGTCTGGCCTTGCATTAACTCAGCATTTGCTTCCAACCCCCAACACAAAGGCAGCACCAGCTCTGTACTCATCCTGCATCTTTGGGGGGCACTCAGTCCAACTCATAGATCATTTTCCAGCAGCCAAATTCTCATCTTAAGATTAATCTGACTTTTCCTTACAATCAAACAACTATTTATCCAACAAATTCACAAATGAGAATTGATCTCGCTGTTTATTTAGAAAGCTAGAGGGGTTGGTTTTCCATGGCCTTTATTTTTTTCCTCTGGATAAATTAAGGAGTTGAGCTAGAACAAAAGGAAGCAAATCAATGGCTATTTCCAGTGACCAGCATCTGTCTTCAGATCTAATAGAAATAATGCCCTAAGACACATAGTTTATTCAGTACAAAAATACCCATCAATATTCAGTCAGTCAGTCAGTTCCGTCGCTCAGTCGTGTCCGACTCTTTGCATCCCCATGAATCGCAGCACGCCAGGCCTCCCTGTCCATCACCAACTCCAGGAGTTCATCCAAACTCATGTCCATCAAGTCAGTGACACCATCCAGCCATCTCATCCTCTGTCATCCCCTTCTCCTCCTGCCCCCAATCCCTCCCAGTATCAGGATCTTTTCCAATGAGTCAGCTCTTCGCATGAGGTGGCCAAAGTATTGGAGTTTCAGCTTCAACATCAGCTTCCAATGAACACCCAGGACTGATCTCCTTTAGAATGGACTGGTTGGGTCTCCTTGCAGTCCAAGGGACTCTCAAGAGTCTTCTCCAACACCACAGTTCAAAGGCATCAATTCTTCGGTGCTCAGCTTTCTTCACAGTCCAACTCTCACATCCATACATGACCACTGGAAAAACCATAGCCCTGACTAGACGGACCTTTGTTGGCAAAGTAATGTCTCTGCTTTTTAATATCGATATTAGAGTAATGCAAAAGAAGAGCCCTTCCTGGTACTTTGCAAAGGTAGACAAGAGCCTCGCAAGCATTTGAAGATTCACAAAGTTGTTCTGGTTAGATGACGATCAACACCATTCCACGACCAGGGGAATTAAGGACTGAGTATCTTTAAAATGGCTCCTGGTTCACCTGAGGAATAGGTATGAGGGGATATTC
Organism: Moschus berezovskii; assembly: GCF_049115385.1. Lineage (NCBI taxonomy): Eukaryota > Metazoa > Chordata > Mammalia > Artiodactyla > Moschidae > Moschus > Moschus berezovskii. Next base: position 19,263,864 of record NC_142468.1, on the reverse strand, counting down.
ATCACCAGAAATCTGACCTCCCTTCTGAGGGAGCTAAATAGGTGGCACCATTCCATCCCAGGCTGACAGCAGACATCATTAATCAGTGCAACATTCTCTTCACCACACTGACAGCAGACATCATTAATCAACGCAACATTTTCTTCACTCTTCACGCGGAGACCCTGGCTCCTTCTCTAGTCCAGCGTGACTGGTCTGTGAGTTCTCATGCAAGAAGAAACCTAGCTGCTACCTCTGAGCGGGAAGTTATTAAGCTTAATAGGTTAAAAGTCTCATGTGAGAATTAACGATTTGAACCTTCAGGAAGTCACCAGCTATTTAACTCCTGTTTCCCTCTGTGAGTCAGAGACCCTAATCAAAACCACTAAGACCGCAAACCAGATGGTGGCCTTGTTCTGTGGTTGGACTAACAGACAGTACTCCTACCATCGCATACTTCTGTGTGCACAGAAAATCATCGGAAAAACCCTTTCTAAACAGAAAAAGTTTTCAGAGTAGTTCATTTTTTTTTTTCTGCTTCATCAGTTATGAGGTACCAACCCACCCTTTCTTAAATAATTCCAACCTCTCTCATTGCTCACAGTGGGAAGTAAGCTCCTTAGTGTTGCAGGCCTCTTGGCTGCCTGGTCACAGCTGCCCTTTTTAGATTCGTCTTCTTTCCTGACCGCTGACTCGACCACGTCTACACCCTCTGCGACAGTCTCACGGAAAAGTACCTGCTGTCACCCTCCCTCTCCCCATCCCCACCCCAAACCCCCTTCTCTCTGTGCCTTTCACACTTGTGCACACAAAGGTCTCTCTGACCCATCTCTCAGCTCCCATTCACAGCCAAACCTGTCAAGCAAGTGGTCTATACTCTGGTTACATGAATTGTAGTCACATGGACCAGGGCTATGAGAATCACCTGGGGGCTTGCTAGAAACACTCACCCCAGACCTATGAACTTAAATGTTGCATTTTCACAAGATGCTACCAAGATACACTGTCCTAAACTCACTCCCTCCTTTCCTGGGAAACCCCACCCAATCTTCTTTTTCTCTACTCTGACTTCCCTCCCTACCTCTCTATCAACAAGACTCTCACTAAATGAGTGACTCCATCCATTCACATATGAATAAAAGGATCCATGAAATATGACTTCCCCTTGGGCCCACCCTAGGAACTTCTATTCAGCCTTCAAGTCCAGCCCAAATAGTCCACTTCTGGGAAGACATTTCTGCTCTCCAATGCAGACAAGGAAACCAAAGGGCTGAGAGAAGGCTGGGCAAACTGCCCAGTCACACCCAGTGCACCTGCCATGTGCCACCTTTAAGAATGACAGCAGAAAGAATGCTCATGACCTCCCCAGCTCACGACCTCCCCAGAAGCACCCCATGGCTACTGTCAAGGGCAGAACTCCGTGGCTGAGATGGGTATGGCAAGTTGAAAGTTGCTTTGTGGATGAGGCCCCAAGTGGGCTGATCTAAACCAGGTTACCTTGTTCAGGTTCTTAACCACCAGGGCGCCCTCTGCCCAGTCTCTCAATCTCCTTGAAGATCTAGTCTGCTCCCTTTCTTCAACACACATCCCGAGAACCCACCTCTTTCATTCTCCTGTCCTCAGTGGGAGTTTTTCCTTTTTCTTTGGAGATCAAAGACCTCAGAGAGGACATATTCGTTGCAGACCCGCCCGATTCCTCAGGCCACCGCAAGACCATTCCGCTGACCCAGAGTACCCTGGAGCGAGCTTAAACATGCAGACCCTGATGCCAGGTCCTTGGGCTGCACTAGATGACCCTCTGCTTCCTAGATTCTCCTTGAGGCTCCCACACACGGCAAGCTTTGCCATGACGCAGGTGTGCAGGACCACGGGCAAGGTTATCAGCTACTCTGACCTTGAGTCCATCTTGGTCAAATGAAGGCTCCAAAATCTTTCCTGCCCACCTCATCTTTCTATTGTGAGGATCACAGCGATAGGGTATGTGCTCTTGCTTTGCTAAAATGGGAAACATTCTTTCCCAAGGCAAGGTTTTCCCACTCTTTGGCTTTGTCTTGGCACTAACAAATAAACCTCTATTCCCATTCCCAGAAACTCTGCATTTCTCTCAACCTCAGAGCCTACTGTCAACATACTCTTAAGTGTTTCAGGCAGTCCTGTGATTGTTGGATACAAAGGACATCAATTCATACTGGCCAGTGTCCAGACATAAGCTGTCTTCCCGAGAGCAGCTCTGTTTGCCACCAGCCTGGGGGTCTTATGCATAAACAGGAGGCCTTAGCCTTCTCCCAGCAGCCAGAGAAAGACAACACACACTCCGTCTCCAAGGTAAGGCCTTTCAGACCGCAATGCACTTAGAATATCTCCTTTGTGTTAACGAGAACAAACACAAGTGCCCATTCCAGTGTTTGTGGGACTAATCTGACTGGGGTAGAAAAGATGTAAGATATCACTTCCACTGTGTCATCATGAGTCATTGAGGATCTTTGCAGCCTAATTAAACTGGACTTATTGAAAGATGAGTGAATCCAACAGCCCTAGAAAGAGCATTGCTTTTCACCATTCACTATTTTAGTGTTTATTCAATTATTTTTGAGGGATATACCTGAGCTAAAATCAAAAGAGCGCAGCTAGCAATAACCAGCTTGGCTCTAACTTACTGAGGACACCATCAGTTCATGGGTCAAGGGAGCCAACACATTGACTTCACACTTCGTACCACTTACCATCCTCTCAGTCATCGCCTCTCATAAGTCCATGGCCATCGACCCCATATCCATCCCTGAAATCACACCCTTGCATCTACCTGCTCACCCCTTTCTCCCTCTTTCCTACTCACCTAACTCCAGATAAGCCCAACCCTCCACGGGCTCCATGCTGAACCCAGGCACAGAAAATCACACTACTGAGCTAACCAGTCTACCCTGACCACAAAACTCGGTGAACCATTCTCCCACGTTGTTCCAGCTTCTCAAATCTGCCAGACCTCATGGCCCTTCCTCACACTCTTCTTGTTGACTTATACAAAGAAAAAAATACACAAGTGATAAGAATAAAACTCTCTCATCTTCTCCACGCGCTTCCACCCACCGCCTCACCCCTGCGCCCCTATACTAGTCTCCCTCTTGATACCAGGAGCAACTCTCCCAGCTCCTACTTGTGCCTGGAGCCCAACCTCTCACACCTTCCTAGGAACTTTGTTCCTTCTATAATTCCCTCTTGAAATATCAACTTCTTTCTTTCTAGTCAATCGTTCTGCCAGCATACGAATATGCTGGAAGAGCAGGGGAGAGGGGAAACAACAACAACAAAAAAAGAAAGTATAGTCTGTTTGTAGGACAAATAATAAGTTAACCTTAAAAATGCATTCCAATATATATTGCATACATGCCTGCTCAGTCCCTTTAGGCATGTTCAACTCTTTGGGACCCCGTGGACTGTCGCCTGCCAGACTCCTCTCTCCCTGGAATTCTCCAGGCAAGAATACTGGAGTGGGTTGCCGTGCCCTCCTCCAGGGGATCTTCCCAACCCAGGGATTGAACCTGGGTCTCCCGGATTGCAGGCAGATTCTTTACCATCTGAGCCACCAGAGAAGCACCAATATCCATGAGGTGCAGACAAATACTGTTTGACACCACTTATACCAGATACCTAGACTAGTCAAACTCCTAGAGTCAGAAAGTGTGTTAGTAGATGCTGGGGGCCAGAGGGTGGAGGCACTGGGGTGGGGGTGGCTAGGGATTTAGTGTTTAATGGGGACAGGGTTTCAGTTTCAGTTCAGTTCAGTTCAGTCGCTCAGTCGTGTCCGACTCTCCACGACCCCATGAATCACAGCACGCCAGGCCTCCCTATCCATCACCAACTCCCTGAGTTCACTCAAACTCATGTCCACAGAGTCGGTGACGCCATCCAGCCATCTCATTCTTGGTCGTCCCCTTCTCCTCCCGCCCCCAACCTTTCCCAGCATCAGAGTCTTTTCCAGGGTTTCAGTTTAGGAAGGGGAAGAGTTCAGGAGACAGATGATGGTGAGAGTTGCACAGTGTGGACACACTTAGTGCTCTGAGCCGTGCACTTAAATACGGCTAAAATAGTGTGTTTTATGTGACTTTTATCACCAAAAAAAAATCTAAAAAATCCAAATATGCTAGAAGAGCACCCATCTCCCAAGGAGACCCTGACCGAGCATCTCCCTCTACCAGGGCCCAGGTCCTGTTCCTCTCTCTAGCACAGCTCCTTGGCAGGGCCAGTGCTTCCACCTTCCTGGCCATTCTCTCCTCAGCACACTCCCCTGCCCTCCTCCCGTCTCCCTGCTGCCCTTTCTCAGTCTCCTTATTGGATCCTCCTCTTTACTCCTTATCTTTATCTAGTTTGACTCAATTCCCTCAAATATCATCTCACACTCGTCATTCCCAAATTGATATCTGCAGCACAGACCTCTCCGCTGAGTCACAGACTCACAAGTCCACTGCCCTGGTGGTGGGGAACCCGAAGAATAGAAAGTAAGTTAAGAACCAAGATGGCAAAGGACCACTGTGGGAAAATTCTCATCCCCAGGGGTGGCGCAGACCCTGCCGCCAGGAGGGGAGCCCGCAGCCAGCGGGCTGCAGTGTCTTCCTGGGGGTGGGAGGTGGAACTCACAGCAAGCAGAAAGGCTGATGGCACCAGCTTTCAGAACTGCCAGGATGCATTTCAGCTCATGAATAAGAAAAGAAGTCATCACAGGTTCCAGCATCATGAGAACAGAGAGGAGAAAGAGGCTCTGAGAAGTGGAAGAATTAGTCAATGCTGGGGCAAGGACCGGGGAAGGAAGAAAGGAGACGCAGGAAGAGATGAGAGACAACGAAGAAGGAAGCTGGAAGGAACGAGAGAATGAAAATAAGAAACTAGAAAAGAGGGTCCTTGCCTATTCAGGAGACACAACCAGAATTCCAGCTGAATTTTTAACAAGATGCAGAAACTCAATTCTCTGAGTCTTCCCCAGAGGGATATTAGTATGATTACTACTAATGGCTACCATTTATCAGTGTGCTTCCTGGGTGCCAGGCCCTCTGCACACAGGTCCTCATTTAATTCTTAAAACCACCTGCGACTCGGGTGTCACTGTCCCCATTTGATGGAAACTAAAGCTCAGAGCAGTGAGGTCATTCATTCAGGACCACCAGAGGCGAGGTGCTGACCACATCTTACCCCAACCTCCCCTCGGGTAACCACCGGGCCACAGGAAACAGGAGTGGGGAGAGACCGTCTCCTGACACACAGAGTCAGGGGCTGGGGTGCGATGAGCAGCCCTCCAGGGTGCACTGACCATCCAGCAGCTCCCCAGGTCAGAGGCCGCCCACCTGCGCCCAGGTCCTGCTTCCCTCTCCACCACAACTGTCCCCTGACCACTCTGCAGGCTGCTTGGCAAGGGTGGGCAGTGGAGGGGTGGGCGGCGAAGAAGCTGAGGGCTCTGCGGGGTGGTGTGAGGATTTGGGGGGATGACTTGTCCCAGCCTGGCAGCTAATCTAGGATGTGGGATTAAAAGCAGTCCTGAATTATCCTAGGGCAAAACCAGGTCAGGCCCCCTCCAAACCCCACCTTCCCAGAGTTAAAGGGAACTGGAAGGGCTTAAAAGGCAAAGGAGTTCATTAGCTCCCTGAAACCAAAACGGGGAGAAACCGAGCCTCAAGAAAGGGGCTGCTGGAGGCGGGGGAGAGAGTGCTCGACTGGGAGTCCAGAGCCTCGTGCCCGCTGGCCCCCGGAGCTCTGAGGGCTCCGCAGTGACTCTCCCGTGTCTCCATTGCCTCCCTTTTGGATCAGGTCTCGGGCCTCTGCACCCGACAGCCTAGGATAGGGCAACATCAGGGACCAACACAACCTCGTCTGAAACGGGCCCAGAGGGTGGGACCGCGGGGCCTGACTCTGGAAGTCAGAGCCAGGAAAACAGCAACGATTCTCAAATCTCGGCAGGTGCGCGTTCTGCAGGCGCCCAGACCCACCCAAGATGCTTGTCTACCTCTGACCAAGCCGGGTCTCCATCTGCCTCTTCAGCCAGGGATGAGGGGGATGGGGAGGAGGGGCTGGGGGATTCCCGGGGGCGAGAGAGGATGGAGGAGCCATCTACACCTCCATGATTAGCGGTCATGCTGAGGAGTACTTGGGGGGGCAAGGATATAAACTGCCACCTCCCCTCCACCGACCCCTGTAACAGTGCCTGAGACTTCCACCACCGAAGCGACCCCAGGGGCTTTAAAACCTGACCTCCAAAAGGCAGCAGTTAAAATGCAAACCAGTCTCTCAGACAGGAGAGGCTGATGTCACATTTCTGACTTGCTCCACCTGAGCCTCTGACTGTCAGCACCAGAGTGAAACTTGGACCACCTGGTCCAACCCCTTCTTTAAAAAATACAAGGAAACTGAGCCCCAGATGGTGAAACGATGGGCCCCGGGTCGCAGGGCATGGTGGCAGCAAGGCTGGGACCCTCACCCAGGCCTACTAAGTCTTTTCACAGCGTGGATGGGCCCCTGGGAGCATCCCCCTGAGGGGGGCTGGCGTCCTGCTTCCTGCTGCCCCTCTCACTCATTCACCACTGCAAACAAGAGCCCCTGGGACCTCACCAGCTGACTCCTCCCAGACTCTGCCTTCCGGAAGGATGAATGCACATCGGAACCCTGCGGCCAAAATATTCCTGGGTACCACCAACTCTGCGTCCAGCTCCTTTTTCAACAGACTCCTAGGAGGTAGAAGTTTCCAGAAGGGACAGCTCTAAGGCTTTCACAGACAGCGTACTCTACTTAGAAACATTCCTTTGTTGGACAATGGGAATAAGGCAGGAAGACAGGGGGATGGAGGGAAAATGTAATTTTTTTTAAGGTCACATTCTCACTAAAATGGCACCCTGGAATTTTCAAGATCCTCTGACCAATACCAGGTCGGATTCCTTAGTTACAAAGATGGAGATTGAGTTTCTTTGGAAGCAGGTCAACCAAATGAGGCCCAGGGGTCTTAAAAAGAAGTAATGAAAGGGAAAGAAGTCCCAGGAAAGGAGAAGTTCCCTGCCTAGAAGAGAGAGGGAACTCTCTGCTCCCCTCCCGACAGGCTCTAAAATGGTCCTACGGAGCTGCCCGGCACGAGGAGCCTGCCCAAGGCAACTGGCTCTTTGCAACTGCCAGTCTGTCCTTTACTGGGAAACCTGCATTCATTAGCATATGCCTAAACCCGAGAGCTGAGCAGCCAATAGGTAACAGGACTCCCAGCGAGGATGGATTCGCCCTGGAGCCAATGGGACTCTGGTTTCTATAGAAAAAAGTCAGGTTCCCGGAGGAGGCTGGGGAGAGGAAAAAGAATGAACAGAAGCCTAAGGAGAGAGGAGGAGGATGAGGGAGGGTCTCCCTCCCTGGGCAACGGTTATAATGGAAAGAAAGAAAAAAAAATGGCAAGAAAGAGCACAGCCTTTGAAATCAAATAGACAAATGCCTTTGCTGAGTTTGCAGCAAATTAGTATTTAACTTTTCTCCACTTCAGTTCCCTCAGCTTGTAAAATGGGCCCAATGTCACAGGTCATTAAAGGAGGTAAGGAAATTAGAGAACCAGGTGGCTCTGGTGGTAAAGACTCATCCTGCCAATGCAGGAAACACATTCAATCCTCGGGTCAGGTAGATCCCCTGGAGAAGGAAATGGCAACCCACTCCAGTACTCTCGCCTGGAGAATCCCATGGACAGAGAAGCCTGGCGGGCTACAGTCCATGGGGTCGCAAAGGGTCACGACTGTGCACGCACACACAATGACGTGCAGTTGGTGCTCAGTGACCCTGCTTTCCCTTCTCTCCTTAGCATCCAAAGCCAGCCCCACCTGGTCCCGGGAAAAGCCCAAGGGGAGACTCTCGCCCAGTGAGCCCTGGACAAGGCACAGGGGCCTTCTGGGGAGGAGAGTGATGGTCCCAGTGGCGATGGGCTGACCCATTTGGCCAACCGTCCTTCACATCCTTCTCTTCACATTCTGGGAGCCCTGGAGCGCTCTTCTCCCAAATGAGGCATGCAGCAGAAATAAGCTGTGATTAGCACAGCGGAGAGACCAGGATGGTGGGGAAGCAGGAGGGAGCAGCTGCAGACTTTCCTGGAATTAATGGAGAGGGAGCAGGGAGGGCAAGTTGCCGTCTCTGATGCTCTGTCTCCCTGCGTCAATCACCAGGCAGAGAGACTTCTCCAGAAGCCAACCTTCTCAGCCTCTGCGGGGCCAAACCCGCTCTCGGGCCGGCCTGTGATAGACCTCACTCACCATTAGAGGCAAGCCTGGGGTGTTCTCTGTGAGGCACACAGCGAAATTTCAAGCCAGTTTGCAGGTGCTATAGGTGGATGCACGAAACTCCCGGAACATCGCACTAGAGGCGGTTAAAACTCAGCCCTGGAACACTGGCTACAACAGATCCCTGGCAGTGTTACAGTCTGAAGGCAGATGAAGGGGAGAGCAATTCTGAAAGAGGTTGGTGAGACGGTGCTGAGTGAGGCCCAGGTGCCACATCAACGCTGGGGGAGGGGAGGGGAAGGGGTAGATCCAGCGACTGCCATCCACTCTACCCCCACTGTGTGCCATTTGGGCTCTTAGTTCCCCGACCAAGGATTGAACCTGAGGCCCCTGCATTGGAAGCACAGAGTCTTAACCACTGGCCCACCAGGGAAGTCCCAAGATTACACACTATTTTTTGTTGTTTTGTTTTTGCCACACTGTACGACTTGTGGGATTTTAGTTTCCCGACCAGAGATCAAACCTGCACCTTTGGCAGTGAAAGAGCAGAGCCCTAACCACTAGACTGCCAGAGAATTCCCCAAGCCACCTTTTCAGTCCAGGGCTCTTCCACCTTCAGCTGTGCCTAAAGCCAAGGCAATTGTCACTGAACATTACAGACGAGTGACAAGCAATGCAAATGCACTCATGGAAATATCAGAAAGAAGACCTGGAAGCTCAGTCTGGGCCCTCCCACTTCTGTGTAGCTTTGACCAAGTCATTTAACCCTTCTGAGTTTTGGTCTCTCACCTGCTAAGTGGTCCAAAGCTAACCCTGTCCAGGTTGCCAGGAAGATTCCATGGAGAATGTGATGGCTGTGGCTTAGGAGGAGCCAGCCATCCTGGGCCATTGTGGCCCACGGTCTTTGCACTCATAATCCATATTCCTCACACCTGGCTACAATTCTCCCAGCCTTGGGGGCCAGCGAGGAGCCCATCAACACGATGAAGTGTTGAGTGCGAGCCTGGGATAGAGACACGGAAGTGGGGACAGGAGATTGCAGCCTCACAACTTTTTGATCCTCTAGCATGTAAATCCTCGGAGAAGGCAATGGCAAGCCACTCCAGTACTCTTGCCTAGAAAATCCCATGGATGGAGGATCCTGGTGGGCTGCAGTCCGTGGGGTCGCTAAGGGTCGGACAGGACTGAGCGACTTCACTTTCACTTTCCACTTTCACACATTGGAGAAGGAAATGGCAACCCACTCCAGTGTTCTTGCCTGGAGAATCCCAGGGACGGGGGAGCCTGGTGGGCTTCCGTCTAGGGGGTCACACAGAGTCGGACACGACTGAAGTGACTTAGCAGCAGCAGCAGCAGCAGCATGTAAATCAGCAAAGGGTGTCCAGACAGTGGTACCAAAAGGAGCTTCTACACCCAAACAAAGGCCATGGCCGGAATCTAAGCCTAGGTTCCTAGATTTTCCTCACTGACCTTTCACTCTAAAGGGTACCTAGGCAAATAGACCCTTTCTCCAACTTGACTAGCAAGACAATTATAGATTTTGATCCCAAATTTCAATTGGTCTCTAGATACAAAGCTCTCTTGGGCCAACCAGCCTCTCGGGATATCTCACCCTCCTCTCCAAATGCATTGCAAAGCAGTCAGTGGTATAACAGCAGGTTCTCTGGTTTCAGGATACACTTAGTGGAAAATGCCCACAGAACCATTTGATACCAAGCAAGATGAACCTTTCCTCAGCTGGACAAGTGTCACACAGAAGACAAGATATACTGGGGTTCTGTTACAAGTCATTTAGAAGGATTTCTGATCACCTCTTTTCCCCATAAGTGTTAGGATCCTACAATCAGGACAGGGTCAGAGGCAGTCTGGTGCGAAGCGTGTACAAACGCAAACTTCTTGACATGCGCAGGGGGGCTCTGCTCACATAACCATCTTAAACATCACATTCTGCTGCTCAAGAACTCACAACACCCCTGACTTCCTCCCATTCCTGATTTTCATTTGTTATGGATCAGGCCCCACCACAATGCAGATGCTACTTATATTCCTAAGTCTTCTCACTACAGTCAGGACCTCCCCCAAGCCCTTCAGGCTCATCTTTATGCTGGCTTCAAACCTAGTGTCACTGGCACCTCTGAACTTCTGTTCTGGCATTCCCCGCCGCTACCATCAGCTGCCTGCCTTCTCTCTGCCCACCTGACTCTCATCTTTCCGTGAAGACCTACTTCAGCCTGCACTCTGCTGATACTTAGAGTTTGCACCAACCTGGCACAAAATTAGGTGGTCTTGTCTTAAATAATATACTAACCACCTGTCACTCCTCCTCATGAGCAGAAAAGATGTCTTATACAGTGAGTAGAGTCTCAGGGCCAGAAAAATCCTTGATTAGAAATAGCAGACCCTACCAGTTGTGACTGCTATATATCAATTCCATCTCCCAGCGCTCCAATTTCCATTTCTGTGAAATAGGAATAATAATCTTAAATTGAAAGGACTAAACATGGCCTTCACAAGCTGACATCTATAAGAAGCCCACTGGTAACTAGCATGCAGTGTGAGTCACTCGGGTGTGTCCGACTCTTTGTGACCCCATGGACTATATAGCCCCCCAGTCTCCTCTATCCATGGGATTTTCCAGGCAAGAATACTGGAGTGTGTTGCCATTCCCTTCTCCAGGGGATCTTCCCAAACCAGGGACTGAACCCAGGTCTCTCGCATTGCAGGCAGATTCTTAACCATCTGAGCCACCAGGGAAGCCCTTATAGCACATAAAAAGTATCCCCCAAAGTTTTTTTCAATTCCCCTTTGCTCCTCTTCTATGTTCTGCAAAACCTAGCACGGTATTGCCACACAGAAGGTGTTCAATAAATGTTTGATTAATTGATCAGTAGCATAAAACAAGCCAATAACTAGAGGGTCATTATGCAAAGTAACAGCATGTGGTCAAAATGCATTGATCTTCTTTTCAATTATAGATGAAAGGTTGATGTCTATGGAGGAAAAACGATCTATTTTAACTAAAGAAGCTTTCAAGATTTCAAACCACCAGCCAAGTAGAAGTTTCAGCAGAAGTGTTCATGCTAGCAAGTCATCACACCCCTCCTCCACCCCGTCTTACACAAGTCACCTCCATTTCCAACCTCTTTTATACTTCTGGGCCACAGAAAGTTGACTTCACACACTAAATGCAGTACAATCCTTGCTACTTCTTTAAATCAAATACTGAACAAAACTAACCTATAGGAGTTCTCGTCTAAGTTTAGAAACCATCTTGATCACCCCCTCTCCCAACAGAATTTTCATATAATACATACAAATATAAAATTAACCTTGTCTTCTAATTAGACCTTTCTTTCCCCACCAAGCTAGGGAGAAGAGAGTACAAAACCAGGAATGTCAGTGAGGTCATTCAACCAAAATCCAGCTGAGAATAATTTCCAGGCCCTATGAACAACTTTGAAGTCCATGTGCCAAGGGTGACACTGGACATAGTGGGGTCCAAGCACATGAGAAATGGGAATTCAGATGGAGTTTCAGCAGAACCGTTTTTACTTAGTGGCCTTTTGGCCTTACTGTCCTTTTCTGCTGCTTTTCGCTTCCTTTTACCCACACTGGGTGCTTCTCTGAAGGAAAATGTCTCTTGCAACCACGTTCGCTCTCCAGCTGGTGTCTCACACTAGCAAAACAAGAAGAGTCCCCATACAGGCTTGGGACACTGCTCCAGGGTGCATAGAAGCAAGCTTAGAAGTGTATTTTAGCTAGCAATCATAATATGCATTCATGAGACTAATTTTTCCCTTGTCTCCCACTCCATGGTGGTGAGTCAGGCACTCTTTCAGGTTGCCCAGCTGCAATTCAAAGCATTTCAGAGCCAGGTTGGCCCCCAAGAGGTATTCTGGCCCCTAATTCTACGCAGGAGAAATGCTTGACTAGCAGCGAGATCTATTTCAGCCTCAATTGTCAAAATCCCTTGATGGCAAAAGAAGTTCGTCAATTTGTTTGAAGGCCCAAGGTATTCCTCTTGTCCTCTCTAGAGACCAGAAGCAACCGGTCAGTCTCTTTTTTCTCAATGATACAAATAATGATGGTTATTAAACAACCCAATAATCTCTTCCTCAAGTTCAGTTCAGTTCAGTCGCTCAGTCATGTCCAACTCTCCGCGACCCCATGAATCACAGCACGCCAGGCCTCCCTGTCCATCACCAACTTCAGGAGTTCACTCAAACTCAGGTCCACAGAGTCAGTGATGCCATCCAGCCATCTCATTCTCTGTCGTCCCCTTCTCCTCCCGCCCCCATCTTTTCCTAGCATCAGTGTCTTTTCCAGTGAGTCAACTCGTCGCATGAGGTGGCCAAAGTATTGCAGTTTCAACTTTAGCATCAGTCCTTCCAATGAACACCCAGGATTGATCTCCTTTAGAATGGACTGGTTGGATCTCCTTGCAGTCCAAGGGACTCTCAAGAGTCTTCTCCAACACCACAGTTCAAAAGCATCAATTCTTCGGCGATCAGCTTTCTTCACAGTCCAACTCTCACATCCATACATGACCATGGGAAAAACCATAGCCTTGACTAGACAGACCTTTGTTGGCAAAGTAATGTCTCTGCTTTTTAATATACTATCAAGGTTGGTCATAACTTTCCTTCCAAGGAGTAAGCGTCTTTTAATTTCATGGCTGCAGTCAGCATCCGCAATGATTTTGGAGCCCAAAAAAATAAAGTCCGACACTGTTTCCACTGTTTTTCCATCTATTTCCCATGAAGTTAAACAAGCCCAAATTCTTTAACCTTTTCTTAAAGGATTTATTTTCCACTCCTTTAAACATGTTGTTAATAATTGTTTTTGCACCTTTTGATTTTTCCACAGTTCAGTTCTGTTCAGTTGCTCAGTCATGCCCGACTCTCTGCGACCCCATGAACCACAGCACGACAGGCCTCCCTGTCCATCACCAACTCTGGGAGTCCACCCAGACCCATGTCCATCGAGTTGATGGTGCCATCCAACCATCTCATCCTCTGTTGGCCCCTTCTCCTCCTGCCCTCAATCGTTCCCAGCATCAGGGTCTTTTCCAATGAGTCCACTCTTCGCATCAGGTGGCTAAAGTATTGAAGTTTCAGCTTCAGCATCAGTCCTTCCAATGAATACCCAGGACTGATCTCCTTTAGGATGGACTGGTTGGACCTCCTTGCAGTCCAAGGGACTCTCAAGAATCTTCTCCAACACCACAGTTTAAAAGCATCAATTCTTTGCCACTCAGCTTTCTTTATAGTCCAACTCTCACATCCATACATGACCACTGGAAAAACCATAGTCTTGACTAGACGGACCTTTACACAGTAATTTTCAGCTAAATTGAACATGGTGGTGTCAAATATTAAACAGGGGTGAAAAAGTACTTCCCAGCCCTTGCACATTATTCTCAATATAACACATCCTGGTATCATCTTACTTAAAAATAAACAACACAATACTCCTTCAGCTAATGTTCCACTAGGACTTCCAGGTCCATCTCAGCTATGATTATGCTTTGCCAGGTGATCACTAATAGCACAGTCAACATAATTGTTATCAGTCAGATTGGTGCTAAACCATTGATGACCACTGTTATCACCTCTCATCAAGTATCTTCTACTCTGGTATAAGGAACTATCTGGTGTAAGCACAAAAGGGAGGGTGCTGCTCACACCATGTTTATGTAAAATATAAACAGGATTTTCTTTTAATTATTTATTTATTTTTAATTGGAGGATAATTGCTTTACAGTACTGTGTTGGTTTCTGCCATACGTTAACAGGAGTCATAATAGGATTTTCTAACTTTTGGTCTGAAACGCTTTCTCCTTCCAGTCTATGCCTAGAAACTGCCAAGTGGGTGAACTCAGAGATGTGATCACAGGGCAGAGCTCACAGCAAATGGAGCAAATATACAACCTACCTGACTCAACCCCTGTCTCTTTTAAGGAAACTTGCAAATATGTAGGGGAATTTAGCAATAAGCACCACTCAAAGGCATCCTGAGATCTGAAAGTTATGTATGTTTCCAAACAACTGCTGAGCTTCTTCTAGTAAGGGCTAAAGAGGACATCATGGATAAACTTGGCACGAATGTTGCCACTTACCATGACCAGCTCATAGGCTACCCTTCAGGATAATCTCCTATTCAATTTGTAAGGTTTTAATCCAATAGGATGTCTAGCATCAAGAATCTTCTCCACCATCCAAGTAGGGAAATGATTTCTTATCAGTTCTTTGGGGATGTGAAGTTAAGAAGGTGGGGGAAGTCTCCTGATTCTGAATATGACACACAAGAGTCTGAGTTCTTAGGAAGAAAGGTATCACAGTAACATCCTCAATACCCCCACAATTTCAGAGAGCCACACAATCATGGAAAAATCAGTAGTCACCAGAGAGAGACCATTTCTCTAACTACAGGAACTCCACAACTTCCGTGCCAGGTTCCACTAAATGCCCTTTATCATTTATCTGATACAGATGACACACTACTGCCTACATTCACCAGGCCCGTAGGCATCATCTGCACAAATCTAACTATTTTAAAGTTGGCCTTTTTTCCTACTTAAGTTACCAGAGATGAACCATATTAGACATCATGTCCCCAGAGTCACTATTATATATGACTAGTACATAGGCTGGTTGGATTATTGACAGATTCTTTAGGTAAGCTCTGCACTGTTGTAGTTTGCATTTGGCACTCAAACTGGAAATTCTGGTAGACAGCTCTCTAAAATCTTGTGATGGAATCTTTGGGTCTGAAACATTTCTTCACATAGATCTCAATACAGCAGACATTGCTGACCCTGGAACACACTCCTAGCCCTTCACCTGATGATTTGAAATTCTTCTCTTCCTCAGTCCTGAGACCTGGAAAATACCTTAAAATTATCACCACCCAACTTAACAGTATAACAGTTGCTTTCTAAATCAGGATCAGCAAACAATGGCCCCTGAGCCAAATCTGGTCAGCTGCCTATTATTGTAAATAAAGTTTTATTGGAACACAACCATGTCCATTCATTTACATACTAACTCAGGCAGCTTGCATGCTACAACTCCAGAGCTGAGTAGTTGCAACAGACGTCTGAACTACAAAGTCTGAAATATTCACTGTCTGGGTCTTTATAGAAAAAGTTTTCAAACCCTGCATTATAAACCACAAGGAAAACAAATTGCTTATTTGGAATAACCTTCTTTCCACCCTGACAAAACAGAACCAAAAATCAACTGTGACCCAAGTGACTAGTTTTTGCATACTGCTTTGCATAAAATGGGCTTCCCTGTCGCTCAGATGGTATAGAATCTGCCTGCAATGCGGGAGACCTGGGTTTGATCCCTGGGTCAGGAAGATGCCCTGGAGAAGGGATTGGCAACCCGCTCTAGTATTTTTGCCTGGAGAATTCCATGGACAGAGGAGCCTGGCAGGCTAGGCAGTCCATGGAGTCACAAAGAGTGGGACACAACTGAGCAACTAACACAGTTTCTTCACTTTCACTTTGCATAAAATCTGGTTTGACTCTCTTACAAAGTGTCCTCTGAAATAAGATACATAAAAGATATAAAATACTTACAAGAGAAATCTAAATAAAAATTCTAGAATGATAATAATAATATATAAAATACACTTAATATGTTGTTGTTTTTCAGTCTCTGAGCTGGATGCAACTCTTTGTGACCCTGTGAACTGCAGCATGCAAGGCTCTTCTATTCTCTACTTTCTCCTGGAATTTGCTGAAATTCATGTCCATTGAGTTGGTGATGCTATCTAACCATCTCATCCTCTGCTGCCCTCTTAATATAAATACAATATAGTATCAATATACATTATATAATAAAATATAATTATACATAATATATATATCCCTCCAGAATTTTTGTTATTTAAATTTAAAAGTATTATACATCTCATGATATATGATATGAAGTCACTTCAATTGTGTCCAACTCTTTGCAACCCCATGGACTGTAGCCTTCCAGGCTCCTCCATCCATGGGATTTTCCAGGCAAGAATACTGGAGTGGACTGCCATTTCCTTCTCCAGGGGATCTTTCCAACCCAGGGATCGAACCTGGGTCTCCCACATTGCAGGCAAATTCTCTACTGTCTGAGCCACCAGGGAATCTCATATGGAACTTATTTCAGAAGACATTTTGTAAGATATCATATATGTATAAATATGTTTTATTTGAATCAAAAGAAGTTGTGAATTTGCTGGTTTGGGGATACAATAGAGTGAATTCAGTTCTAAACATATGGAATAATTTGAAGTTCTTAGAAAAAAAAAGTATAAAAGGAATGTGATATAACAGATAACTCATCATCAATAATAGTGTGAAATAAAAAATAGATCTTTAAACTTACAGCTGTGCCCAGAGTTTTAAAGGGGAGATCTTTCAGAGGGTTGGATGGGGGAATATTTTTTTCCTGGAACCACGTCCTGAATCCCTAACACATGATGAATAATGACCTAGCTCTATCCAGAGGGCCACCAAAGGACCATTCCCAGCATGTAACAGGTCTAAGTCAGAATACCACCAGATGCACTCACAGGCTAAGTCAAGGACCTGCTGTCGTGATGGAGTTTGGTCCAGGCAACCTAACCTCGACTTCTTCAACTTTCACCACCTGGCAGCCCTTGGCGAGCTGCCCCAAAGCCTTCAAAGGGTATCTGCTACATGCTCACATTTGATTTCATCCACACAAAGTGGCTCTTCAGTGTTTTTAATCTACAACCAACATTTTTAAACGGGGAGATCTCCCAAATATTTAAAACTTTTGGCCCCTCTTGAAAAACCAGAGGCCCTGGGCACCCTGGGATCACGTTCTTGCAGGCAGCAGCACCTTGAACTGTGGGAGCCACCTCATTCGGAGCACAGGTGCTCTCAGGTGCTTTCTGGCTCTCCACACCCCCGCCAACCCTCTCTGTTATCCCCCCTGTGCCCAAAGCTGAGCATAAAGGCACTGTTCCCCCCCGTCTCCCTGGCACTGTTCATTTTCTCATCCCTGGCCTGTTTTACTCATTAAAGATACCTGCCCTGTAGGCATCTGAATTCAAACCCAGAGCTAACTCATCATACAAATTAATATATTGGGTTGGTAAAAATGCTTGTTCAACTTTTTCCAAAACATCTTACAGAAAAACCCCAACAAATTTTTAGGTCAACTCAATATTTCCAAATGGATGAGGAAAAATGACTTCTTTTTCTCATTCTCTGGCTCACATGTACACATTCCCCAACCATCTCGGTCAGTGACCACCTACAGACCGAAAGCATACACGTACATTGCCAGTAACAAACCATCAGACATTTAGAAAAGGCAATCTCTGCCTCATGACCTGCCGTTAGAGATATTAGATTCTGCGGGCTCTCCTCTGTCCTTATTTACAGCTCCATGCTAGACATCTTATCCCTACAATCATCCCAAAGACAGTCTCTACAGAGAAAGCCTTAGTCATGAAGTAAAACACACTTTATATGGGCTTCCCAGGTGGGGCTAGCGGTAAAGAACCTGCCTGCCATGCAGGAGACAAGAGAGACATGGGTTCGATCTCTGGGTCAGAAAGATCCCCTGGAGAAGGAAATGACGACCCACTCCAGTAATCTTGCCTGGAGAATCCCATGGACAGAGAAACCTGGTGGGCTGCCAGTCTGAGGGGTCACAAGGAATTGGACATGACTGAAGCAATTTAGCACGAGCACAAAACACACTTTAGGTAGAAAGTATTTACCCTTCGGAGGCAAAGTACCTTCTTACAGGGTACAAAGCAGAAGGATTTCAGGTGCAATCACATCCCTCCTAAGAAGATATTTAAATCCCTAAGTAACCTCTGAATTCAGGCATCTCAAATCTGAGTCACTGTAGGAAGTGGGTGGGCTTCCCAGGAGCACTAATGGGAAAGAACCTGCCTGCCAATGTAGGAGACATAAGAGACGCATGTTCAATCTCTGGGTTGGGAAGATCCCCTGGAGGAGGGCATGGCAACCCACTCCAGTATTCTTGCCTGGAGAATCCCATGGACAGGGGAGCCTGGCGGGCTACAGTCCATGAGGTCTCAAAGAGTCGAACACAACTGAACGGACTTAGCATGCACACACAGGAAGTGGGTAGTGTGTAATAAATGATCAAAACTTCTACTCCAAGCATCTATAAACAGATGAACAGATAAAGAAAATGTAATATATACATGCAATGGAATGGCATTCAGTCTTAAAAAAGGAACGAATTCTGACGTTACAACATGAATGAACTTTGAAGATAGGCTAAGAGAAATATGTCTGGCAAAAAGGACAAATACTGTATGTTTGTACTTAGATGAGGTACCTCAAATAATCAAATTCATAGAGACAGGAAGTAGAATGGTGATTGACAGGAGCTGGGGAGAGGGGGAAATGGACAGTGTTTAATAGATATAGAGCTTCAGTTGAAAAAGATGAAAAAATTCTGGAGATGGATGGTGGGGATGGTTGCACAATGTGAATGTAATTAATGCTACCGACCATACACTTCAAAAAGTTAAAATGGTAAATTTAATATCATGTATATTTCACCCACAGTAAAAAGGAGAAAATCCTAAGGAGGGTATATTGGGGGGAATATCCTTTTTACTGCTACAGAAATATATAAAATCCATAATGTCTAAAGGAAGATGGAACATGTTAGCAGCAGCATCATAGTGTCCTGTTCCATTTGTGTGTGAGCTGGCAATGCTCAGGGGGCAAACCTGGCCTGAGAGGCTGGCCTGGTTCACTCTGACCTAGAGGACCCATCAGAGAAATGTCCGCCTCCACACTCAAGGAGATACTTATCTTGGGTGGGGGGCAGGTTTATAGCTGCACCAACTGGCAGCTTGGGGAGGCTACTCCACTCACTAACCTTCCAGGAAGTGGAAGCATTAACCTCTCAGCTTTTCCCAAGCACACACTACATCGTGATTACTGTGCAAAACTATCTTAGCACAGGGTGAAACAGCAGCACTGGATGAATATCTTGAGTCAGTTCACATAACCAAGCTCTCCACAGCTCCATTTTGGCCATCGAGAGGGTGGCGGTGTTTGTGGTGATGGTGGGTGGGTAACAGCAACTCTGGACTCAAAGCTCAGATGCTGGTACCAACCCTGGACATCGTTCACTTTCCAAGTCACCACCTGTCAGCCAAGCCAGTGGCAGCCTCTGTTCTGGACTGTGCTTCTAAACAAAACAATAAGGCTCAACAGATCCTGGGCATGTGAACGGGCAGAATCTTTTCAGGAGCCCCTACTATAGGACAGCGTGAAAGTTGAACTCATGGAGGATGAGGATGGAAAAGCAACATTTACAGAGATGCTATAGGAGCATTGGAAACAGGCTTTTATTTTAACCGAAACTTACACAAACTTGATACAAATCCTACATTATGCAAAACTTTATCACAATTCTACGCATGTTATAACTTGTGGGAGCTGGTTGGAGAGTGGATTATTATTATAATTATCATTTTGATAGCGGACATTTTCTATCAGAAAATGTCACAGAAAGGACAACAAAATGATAAAAAAAAAAAAAAAGATACTCTTGGTGATCTCCCCCAGGGACTGGCCTTGAATGGACTGGCAAGGCCCCTCCAATCTCCCCTCGCTAAGGTGAAAGAGAGATTCTCGGGCTCAGAACCATCCCACTAACACTGTCACCCAAGACTTTTCCTGAGAGGAATATCCAGCGTTAGATGGTACATTGATTATTATGACTCAGCTTAGCAGTGAGGGAAACTCAAGAGCCAGAAGGTATAAGACCAGGAGCAAAACCCAGTGGACCAGCCAGTCACCCCAGCTCCTTCACTAGGCCGCAGACACAATGTTGAATGTGTTTCATAGGCCACATTCACTTCCACTAACATGGCCATAAAAGGACAGTTCACCCGCCTTTCTCCCCATCAGCAACTGAATGTGAGCTTTCCATCCGTCAGACTGGCTGGCCTTCCTTGTCCTTGGGGACATCTAGAAGCCAGATCAGCAGAAGGCTCCCTTTTCAAGTCTCCTCTAGGAGTTGTCATAGAACGGTCTTAATATCATCCCAGCAAATGCTTATTTTTTGTTCTCTTTTTTCCCTCATCTCTTTTTCTTCACTGGGTTATTTTAAACAAAGCTGTCTGTGTTTAAATCTGTTGAACTTGCAGAGATATATTTAATCGCTAGATGGAATTCCTTTCAGAACTAGGCCTCATCAGACACGATAACCAGGAGGCAGGCTGCTTCTTGACATCAGATAAATGGGGCTTGCCTGGGGTGAGGGGAGAGTTTGTTTGTTTGACTGTTTTAGCGGGGAGCGAGAGACTGCTGATAGCCCTTGTGGCTAATTTATTTCAGTCAAGTCTTAACACATAATCAAACACTTTCAATAGACTTTCGAAGAAGGAAAAAAAAAAAACTGATCACTCCTCACTTACCACTTCCAACTTGAAGAAATAAAAATACCTAAAGAACATACATGAATGGCTTTTTAAAAAGCCTGAGAGAGCAGAGTTGATCTTTATTCTCTTATTAAAAATGTGGGGTATTTTTCCTTAGAGTTAATATGCAGTCTTTATTTTACAGTAAGTCCTCTATTGATTTTCATGTCTTCACAAAAATTGCTTTTAACTTTTGAAGTTGAAGGTACTTTAAACAAAAATACTGTGCCACATCAGCAACTTTTCTTTTAAATATTGAAATAAATAAAATAGTTAACTCTTTTTTTTTTTTTTTCCTGTAAGTCTGTTTGTGTTCAGTTATTTCTACAGTAGAGTGATTCCAGTCTGACCTGGATATTTTCTCACAGACACTTAAAAAAAAAAAAAAAAAGTAATGAAGAATTAAAAAAAAAAAAAGTCTTCTTATTGCACAAAGTGAGGCCATTCCCGAGACTTCTCTGAGACGAGCTGAGTTGAGCTGGAGGCTTGTCCCCAATCCAGGCTCCTGTGTTGGCGGAAACACATGCGCAGGAGGGGGCCAGGCAAGGGAAGAGGAGAAGGAGAAGTAAGAGGAAGAGGAGGTGCTGATTCTCGTGGCTTCTCTCCACTTTCTTCAGATACGGCTTGCTTGAAGGATGCCGGAGTCTCCAGGTCAGAGCGTTGACTGCAGAGGGAAAGGCAATGAAAGATAAAACAAAAAACAACAGCACAGGAAAACTGCCTAAAAAAGAAAGATTTCAATTTAAGGAAGTGGTGGAAATGAAATGAATTGGGGGGAAAAAAACGGAAACAACTAACAATTTGCCATGTGAATGAGGCCATGGCTATGCACAAGAAGCACCCGACTAGTTGTCTCTCATGCCTTCATTCAACACCAGCAGCTCAACAGCAGCCAGGAATAGGAGAGATCAGCTGCTCCTGGACAACAGAATGACACGAGAAACAGGGCGTGGCTGGATTTTTCATTCCTAGGTGGTGTAGCAGGTAAAACTGGGTATCAGCAAAATGTGGCTCAGATGGTAAAGCATCTGCCTGCAATGCGGGAGACCCGGGTTCGATCCCTGGGTCAGGAAGATCCCTGGAGAAGGAAATGGCAACCCACTCCAGTATCCTTGCCTGGAGAATCCCATGGACGGAGGAGCCTGGTAGGCTACAGTCCACAGGGTCACAAAGAGTTGGACACGACTGAGCGACTTCACTTTCACTTTACTTTTTTCTCCTCTGCTTAGAAATGAAACAATCTTTTCCCTGTTGAAATACTCCAGAAGGAGCATTATGATAGAATCTCTCACCTGTCACTTAACTGGAAATGAGTAGTATCTATGGTACGGGACCAGTAGTAGCCACAGCAAAGCCCAGTGGGTGCCCCATCTGGTCTAAGGCCAAAAGGACACTGCTTCATGTGTACGTTCTCATCCCCAATCCTGCGCGAGGGTGTCAGAATTACTCAGAGAGAGAATCAAGCCAAGATATCTGTTCCAGTCCTCAACTAGCCCAGTGATCCCCGGAGTCAGCCTTGGAACGTGGTGGCAGTTCAAACCAGGTGGGTCTCTTTAGCCTGGATGGGAACCAGCCGGGCAAGGATTTTGCTTCTAGCTGAAATGAAGTCTGCCAGGTTATTTTGGTCTTTGGAATGGAGTAGTCGGCACAAAGGAATAAGCAATAAAACCAAGGGCTATCACATTTCACCCCAAGAAGCAGTTCCTGAGGGCAGAGATGGGTGTCCCCATGGTGTCCAGCTCACTCTGAGTGGTGAGAGGGGAGGGGAGGGTTCAACTGTAAACTGGCCAAGCCAGCAGGGAACAAAGCTCAAAATCTAATGAGCTAAAAAAAAGAAAAGATGAGCCACTCAGCCTCTTCCAAGTTGCACCTCCCCTTCCCAACCCCCATCGCTTCTGGTACCCAAGGCATCACTGGTCAGGTACAGGACTGGATTTGATGCACTTCCAAAGCCGGGACTCTGTCCACCCACCGATGCTTTCAAAGGGAGACTGAGAAGGGCCTCATTTCCACCTGCCACCAAGCCCTCCCTGCACCCCTGTTCCTGAATCTTTCCTCTGCATCCCATCCCATCCCATTGTCCCCTTCTCCGATCTGCTTCTCTGCTGCCCCTTCCCAGGCTCCTCTCCTCCCCCTCCCCTGCGCTCATCTCTTCACCGTTCCATCTCCTCTAGCCCCTTCACTCCAGCAACAGAACCAGCTGACCTTTCTCCAGAGCCCCCAGAGAGCGCTTGCCAAATTGGGAGTCCATCAGACTTTCACCCTCTGCCGGGAGTCTTCCAGTCCCTCCCCCAGTGGCCCAGATCCTCACCTAGCCAGCCTTGTTTCATTGCTTGCTTGGTGAGTCTGTCTCATAACCCTACACCATATCCTTTCCGTTTCCTCAAATTTCTACTTTGACCCCCCCAACATACACACAGACACATTCTTCTTCTGCCCTAATTAAGCCACGTAGAAAGTAGCTGGTTGGTTCCCAAGTTTTTGCTCCTACATCCATTTTCTCTTTCTGGGCCAAGTGTGGGCCACTGGGAATGTCCTGCTACATCTCGGTCTTCTGCTCTCAGCCACCTCAGGAGGCTTACTTTCCATCACTCCACAGATATCCTATGTCCTCATCCTCTCTCCCTCCCCCACCGCCCACCACCATGTCACTGCCTTCTGGCTCTCATTTATCTCCTTCATTTGACCAATGGATGCTGTGTCCAGCTATGGCTTCAACTTTTCTGCCAAGAAAATTTCTTGAGCATCCACTGTGCATAGGAGACACTAAATCCTTCCACTAATTAGCTCAGAAACGTTGCTCAGTTCTGTTTATCTCAACAAATAATTATGGCACAATGGTGTCGGGTACTGTCCGAGGGACATGCATGACATCATTTTACCCTCAAGGAACACACCAGCTGTTTGATGAGAAAGACTACCAAAAAAAATCACAATATGTTTTGATAAGCACTAATGCTGGGGTCGCAAAGAGTCAGACACGACTGAGCAACTGAACTGAACTGAACTGAACTGAATGCTAGGGACATGGACAAAATGCTACAGAACAATACTTATGCACTTTTTAAAAATACTGTGATTTTTTGCCATTTAACGTTTCAGGCTGTGATTCCCAGTTTTGCTTTTTGTTCAGCACTATATTCATTCTCTCTCACAATAGACACCCTTGCCTACAGATTAAATAGCAATAGTCAAGCTACAGCTCTTTGTTGATCTGGATGACTTCCTCCAAGAAAATTTCCCTGACTACTGTGATTCACAGCAAAAATACATACCATCCCATGACACTTATATGTTTTTAACTACTTACTAATATCTAGTTTGCCCAGCTAGAGTCCAAATAAATCCACTGAACTTGTGTTTAATTTCATCCTATCCTTCACAAGGCTGAGCTGCTTTTACTCAGTCCCTAGCCACTAAATGAATGAAAATATTATACTCTACAAACATACTAGCCTAAACCTCAGCTTAAAGGCAAAATGTCTGAGTCACTCATAATGGAGTAAATCAATCATGAATAGAGTCTGTAGATTGTAGTACTGCATCAATGTGAATTCCTTGGTTGTGATCATTGTACTCTGGTTAATTGAAGAATCTGGGTGAAGAGTACATGGAAAATCTTTGTATTACTTGTGCAAGTTTGTAAGTATGAAAACTATTTCAAAACTTAAATTTAAGTCTTAGTTATTGGCGAAGGGCCAGTTTTAAAACACTTTGAAAACCTAACTGCAAATGCTTTTTCGCCAATAATTTAGTTCTGACAAGGATCTTCTGTCATTCTCAGCTGTTTTATAAATCAATCAAGTTGAACGATTTTCCCTATACGGTTTTTCCTATTTTGAGTAAATGGTCAGAAATCACTTTTATTGAGCACAACGGAATCATGTAATTCAGTGTTTCAGTGTTGCAAGTGCTTGGGGATGTGACCAAAACAGAGACTGAGGTCTGCATTCCTGCCACCTCACCCCTCCACCCACCCCACGCTGATGTCACCGCCAGCAGACTGACCGTCAGTCAACCTCAGTTCTTTGGGAAAGTTCATGAAAACTTAGACACTGCCACTTCTCAACGGGATTCTAAGGGGATAATAGGCTGGAATTTAGGAGTTTGGTTCGGTTTGGGTTGGGTCAGGTTGATTTGCTTTGGTTTTTACAGTATCAGATGCCTCCTTTCAATCCAGTGAGGTCTTGAGTGAGAGACCTCAAAGCCTTTGACTGATCATACTCAAGAGAGACCCAGACACCACTTACTGACCCTGGAACTTCAGACCTGTCATTTAACCTGATCAAACCTTAGCTTCCTCATCAGCAAAATGGGTATAAAGAAAATCTGTTTTACCTCACGGGGTTGTCTGAAGAATCATGGTTAGGTAATGTTGATTATGTATTGTGATAGGGTAAGGAATGTCCGGAGAAGGCAATGGCAACCCACTCCAGTACTCTTGCCTAGAAAATCCCATGGATGGAGCAGCCTGGTAGGCTGCAGTCCCTGGGGTCGCTAAGGGTCGGACACGACTGAGCAACTTCACTTTCACTTTTCACTTTCACACATTGGAGAAGGAAATGGCAACCCACTCCAGTGTTCTTGCTTGGAGAATCCCAGGGAGGGGGGAGCCTGGTGGGCTTCCATCTATGGGGTCACACAGAGTCGGACACGACTGAAGTGACTTAGCAGCAGTAGCAGCAGCAAGGAATGTCCAGGGCTTCCCTGGTGGCTCAGATGGTAAATAATCTGTCCGCAATGCGGGAGACTTGGATTCGATCCCTGGGTTGGGAAGATCCCCTGGAGAAGGGAATGGCTACCCACTCCAGTATTTCTGCCTGGAGATTACTCCAGTATTCATTCCTGGCGAATTCCATGGACAGAGGAGCCTGGCAGGCTACAGTCCATGGGATTGCAAAGAGTTGGACATGACTGAGCAACTATACACACAAGGAATGTCCATATCCTAGGGACAGAGAGCCCATGACAGAGATTCATGGAAACAGACTCACAAAGGGACTGAGTTCAGACTTTTCTACTCTAGGCTTCTACTCAAAAAATGCCTCACTCAGAAAATACATGGCACAAGTAACTTCACTTCCAGAAGTCAACAAAATCCCCCATAGGAAAATTCCTAACACATGAGTCTGCTCAAACTTTAAGTACAAGTTCAAGATGATATTCATCAGACGTAACAGGAGGCATATTGGGATAATATTAATTAATTTTATTCCACCATGAAGTGAGAACCTCCAAACAGCCTTTAGTTCTCTCCCTGAGTAATGATCTTGTGTTCCCTCAAGTGCTATATAAAGGCAATACCAGGCTGCAGCCCATTAGGTGCAAAGAGAGATGCAAGGTAAGCGGGAAGACTTAAAAGGATACTATTGATGAGAACATCATGTTTTTATTAAACCTTTCTCTCTAAAATACCAGTAGCAAATCGCATTAGTGACTTTAAAGTACCTTTAAAAAAATTAAATGCAAATTTCTCACTCCCAGTGTTAATAGTGATTAGAGGTCTGCTCGCTACATAGTCTCAGTAACAGATGTAAAGGATTAAACTGTCCTAGGTAGGAAAAAACAACAGGTAGACAACACTATAATCACCTTTACAGAAAGAGTTCCCCCCAGGGGTTTTCTATGTTGCAACAAATTTAGAAAGTTCTGCTATCTTTGATTCTCCTATCTTTGGGCTAGGATTCAGAAAATTAGGTGACATTTCTGAAGGATTTGGGGGGTGCTTTACTGAGCTGTGGACAGAGAAAACTAATCGGACCATTTTCATCCTGTTGACTCTAATTTATTTTGTACTAATATTTGAGTATCGATACTTAACAAAAGCCACAACAAAACAATAGATGTGCTGACTACTCACACAACTCTTGCAATTTCTGAGGTTGTAAGAAAGTAGATCTTTGTCCCTAATAGGCATCAGGAGGAAATGTCTAGAAATGGTGGTTTAGAAGATGAGCTGTCTATAAAATTTTAATTGGAATTATCTTTGGGGGATCTAGCTGCTTACTCTTCAGTTTTGAGATTGCTTTTAATAAGACTGATTACCCTTTAAAGTTCTCAGGCGGACCTGAGAAAAAGGAAGAGAGATATATCTATATATACCTATATCCCATATATGGAACATGCAAAGGGCAATGCAGAACAATATTAAAAGTAAATAGTATAAGTGCTGGAGTCAGATTGCCAAGGATCAAAATCTGGCTCCTTATCCGCTCTGGGACTTCAAGTACATTCCTTAATTACTAACCTTCAGTTTCCTCATCTGTAAACTGTGGGTAATACAAGCACCTACCTTACAGGTAGTCAAGAGGATTAAATGAACAGTTCCAGGGAAACCAGAACAAGGCCTGGCATATAAATGGTTTGCCATTGCTATATAAAGAAAGAAGGATAAACTATAACATCAACCATCAAGGTACTTGGAAAGCCAGGACAGCCAGCCTCCTCCTCCTAAGCTCCCTTTCAGAGTTTTCTTCATTTCTTTCATTCCCTTTAAGACATCTGCCTCCAAGCAATGTCCATTTCCTTCTCTCGAATGTAACTCAGTCTCTCTGGGTTGATCTTTCCCAACGAAAAGTGAAGGACTTGAACTTGATCATCTTCAACATCCCTTCCAGTTCTTTTCCTGTTTTTTTTTTTTAAGATTGTAAATTCTGATACTATAAGCAAGATGAAATAAGGTACTCAAGTAATGCTAAGATGCATGATTACATTTACCTTTGCTATACCAACTAAGAAAGATGAGGACATCTACCATCCTAAACAAGAGACACTGAAGATCAAGTTATGCTAGTAAAACTAAAATAGGTAAGCAATAGCCATCCTCAGGTAAATCTTTGCATGGGAGTTTAGACAGTTCATTCATGGTTCCCCTTCAGAACC
This sequence comes from Moschus berezovskii, assembly GCF_049115385.1. NCBI lineage: Eukaryota > Metazoa > Chordata > Mammalia > Artiodactyla > Moschidae > Moschus > Moschus berezovskii. The sequence continues at coordinate 19,236,340 of NC_142468.1, read as the reverse complement.
CAAGCTAGACTCTGAAATTAGATGAATTTTCATAATTTGCTTTGATTATGTGAGTTGTTTATTTTTTTTTTAATTTCAAATTCAAAGTCAAGCTGTCACTGAGAATTTCAGGACTACAAGCAACTACAAGATTTCAAATGACCATATAGATAGGTTGGATACATTTTTATTAGTGTAGAAGCTCATATTTTACCAGTGGGAGCAAGGTATAAGGCTATGAATCCCAAGTCAAAGTAGCAGAACAGATGAAATCAAGGGGCGAAGGATGACAGCAAGAGCCAGTTGTAAGCCCCTCAGCAGAAACCAACTGGAAACAGCTATGCTGGCTTTTCCCCACACGTGAGCATGCAGGAATCTTACAACACTGGAGGTTTATGCCACATTTTCTAAGAACAGGGCCACACACAGATCAGGCAGATCTCCCAAGTGAGTGAGTTACTCTCATCTCTCACAACCGAGCAAACGCCCAGGAAGGCACTTACATATTTAAATCAGGAGAAAAGTGGAAGCCCTTCCTGTCTCAGGCTACCAGAAAGGGAAGCATAAAGAGTCCATTTGTGGGTTTCTTTGCTTGGTCCTTGCTTCTGTTGGGTTGGTGTATTAGTTTAATGAGAGGTCTAATTCATGAGGCTCTGCACAGACTGGATTGTCAAAGCAGATCCTTCCAGACACTTAAACAGCCTATTGCCTGGGTGGCCTCTTAGGTCTCCCAACCCAAGCCAAGGGGCAGTGCCTACGTCTCTGCACCTACACTCTCATGACAGCCAGAGACCCTGACCACGCTTAGGGGGGAATTCAGAATCTTCACATCAACTGGGTTCAATGTCGTACCTAATCAGAGATCTTCTTTTAATTGGCACCTGGAGCAAAGAATTCCACCCTAGACATGCAGTCCCCTCACTCCTACCCCAGGACAGCAGCCAACTCCAACCTCAGTTCCCTGGGTTCTGCTTCCAGGCGTAGCCAAAGGAGGCAGTGAGCCAAGCACTCCCCCAGCTGATTCTCTTGCAGTTGAAACCCCCCATTCTCCACACAGAGCCCCCTAGAGTCCAAGCAAGACTCAGCCCGCACCTAGGCCCAGGCCCACATAAGTATGCATGCACACACAGACAGTAGATGGCTGGGTAGAAAGATGCTCCAGGGGCCATTCCCACATGAGTAAGGGGGTCCAAACCCAGGAAAACAAAAGACAAGTTAGAAGAGGGGAAAGGAAAAAAGAAAGAAGGAAAAAACATAAAGCAAACAAAACAACTATGATGGTATTCCCTCATTATAAGACAAGTCAGCCAGGACATACCTTTGGACAAGGACCGCACAGCTGTTCATCCTTGGGACTGGCAACGAGGTGGATGGTCTTCATCACCCCAGGGGCCTTGAGCAAGTGTTGCTTTGGTTTATTTCAGGAGGTGCTATTGGAAACATAAAACAAAGTGCCTGGAGGGCACTATAAAAAATAGAAGAAATATGGGAGACTTGATCATCCAATGGGTATTTATATGTTTTTAGACAGGGGCAAGGGGAGAGGGAACTCTACGGTGAGGTAACGTTCTTTCTTCCATGAGCACAGCCTCGGGTAGTTTTGTCACTGCTAAGTCCATGACTTTCTGCTCAGAGTCCATTCCTGAGTTTGGAAATCGCTCTTTGCCAGGAGGAAGGCGAGGAAAAAACCAGCAACAACAAAACAGCAGCTCTACTGATGGAGGAAGAGGATCCCGCAGGCGCTGCTGGTTGGGGCCCAGTCACTGGACGGAGGCCACACATGGGCGGCCCGGCTTCCCAGGAGCTGCTGACACGTTCTTGCAAGCAGGGAGGAAGATGGGAAGGTCGAGGAGGAGAAGTGGGGAGGGGTCTGCTGCGGGGAGCCGCGGACTCCATGGGGTACAGATGGCGCCACCCTCTCCAATCGAGGACCTCCTCCTGACGGGGTCGCCTTGGATCAATCCTCCCCCACAGAGGCTTTCTTCTACATGGGATATTACTTTCATTTATTTGATTTCCCTTCTCTCTCCCTCTCTGTCTCAAAAAAAGGAGGTCTACTAATAATAGCTAGAATATATAAATAACCATTTTTTTAACATTATTGGTTCTTTGTTTCCAAACCCAATGTTCCTCCTCTCTTTGTTTTGCCAATAAATAGGGAAACTGAGGAAATCAACTCTGCTCATGTCAAAAAGACTCCCCCCGCCCCCAAAAAAAAGAGTGAATCCACCTAACTTCCCGTATCTATGGAAAATAAATAGTACATCACAATGCCGTCTCTCTGAAGGACTGTTAATTCTGCTCTTTTGTTCTGCTTTCAGTAGTTTGTGCTTCCGCTGTACGTACCCTAAATAGAGGGAGAGGAGGAGAGGAACGTGTGGAAGGTGAGAGGAAAAAGCCAGGATAAAGGGAAAATCTAAACTGTCTTTCACTTAAAAAAAAATATATCAGAACCAGAACAATGACCAAAGTCACAGGGTGATGGCTAATTGCCCAGAGAGTCTGTCCCGTGCGTTTAGCAACTGCCCTTTTTATCAGCTGTGGGCGAACCCCGGCCACTGCGACGTCCTCGGCAGGAGCGAGGCTCTTCCAAATCGTCCTCGTCAAAGCCGTGGAAAGTTGAGGTGTCACTTTCTGACGTGGAACCGAATAAGTCCTCCGTGGTGCGTGCTGCGGCCGCTGCCTCCTTCTCCTTCCTGCCTTCTCCTCCCAAATGAGCTGACATGTATGATGAATATATCAGCACATGGGTTAAGCAACAGACAGCATTATTAATATTCTTATTACATTATTACAGTGTTATTCTTAATAGCAAGATCATACATCATTCCACACCAAAGGGATTAACCGGGTGTGTCACCTGGTGACAGGGGTTTGGGGTAAGAGGACAAAGGCAGCACTTCCAAGGAAAAGGGTTCTCCCCTCCCCAGAAAGGCATCACCTCTACCCAATATATTTGTCCGCAGCTCTGACAGCGCCAGATTCAACCACGATCTTTCTTTCTTCTCTTTGGAAGGCACACATTCACATGCTCGCTCGCTCCACCCACCCCAGACAATGAGTTTTCTTGGTGGTTTTTAAGCCTGGTTGGTATTTCTTTGGTGTTTTCAGTTGGCGTTTCTTTGCACAATGTTTGTCCTTCATTTTGACAGTCAGCTTCACAAAGGTATTACTGTCAGATAACCCAGCCAAGGTGGTTAAGCCTCCATCCGTTTTATTTTTATTTTGACCCATTTCTAATCCCATTCTTCCCAAACCCTTTCAATTCTGCCCTTACAACATGTAGTTCATTTGCACTGAAAGCGAAAAGAAGTTGGAAAGTCTGATAAGTGGTAGGTATTCAAAGAGCCTCTCGTTTTGTTTACCCCTGGAGGACATGTCTGTGTCCTGCACCCACACACATGAGCATTCACAAACACACATGTGTGCACACAGGCTGGCAGGCACGTGAACGCACTCTCCAGGTCTTAAACACACCCAGGTCTAAGTTACTCCAGAAAGTCTGGGGTTGTTCAGGCTAACTCAGAGAGCTCAGAAAGTGGGAACAAGGGGTGACAAAACTGAATAAAAGACAGTATCCTGAAATCTATAAAACTTGGGTACAAACTCTTTCACACATTCTAAATGGGCCCCAGGACTGCCCCCTATTGAGGTCTCAAGGCTCCACTTACAGTGTCAGTTTCAGGAATCTCATTTTTTCTCCCGGGAAAAGTAAGTAGTGGAGTAGATGGGAAGGAAAACACAGCTTTCCCGAGCTCACACTCTTCCTTGGAAGGACTCCAGGGAGGCCCTAGAGAAGTATTCACCCACCTGCCTCAACAAAGCATATCCCATGGGCCAATGCCACCTGTTTATTCCCCAGGTGTCAACTATTTCAGGAACATCAGAGTCAGATCAAGACTAAATTATCCACCAAAACTAATCCTTGGTGAATACAATGAGAACACCTAGGCTGGTATAAAACGGCCCCCTGAGTCACAGAGCAGACAGATCCTGGGAAGGATAAGCTGAGTTAAGGCTGTGCGAGAGAGAGGCTTTGGATAGGAAAAACCAGCTCCCCACTTCTGGTCCCCCACGGATCACATTCAAGTACCCCATCTTTTGTAGGAAAGGAAGAGGGGACGTCTCAGCAGTTTTCACTGAGAATTCTGAAGCTTCCCTCTCTAACCCATCCTCACCCCACAGCAGTCCATACAATTCTGACTAGAATATCATGCCACCAAGTAACTCTGCTTCTGGTGGTAGAGATTTTGTCTGATCGCTTTCTCTTTTAAAAATGCTGAACTGAATTTCATTTGCTTCATTTTCTTCCTGAGTTTGCTTCGTTTTCTTTTCGAGTGTCTAAATCCCAGAGTCCACTATCACATGCCCCCCCCCCGCCCCCGTCTAAGCTGGCACCAGTAAAATAAAAAGTTCAACATTAGGTATCACATTTGGCAAGTAAAGGAACTGACAGAATTGCACAGATGGGCCACCCTGTCAGGGTTCTTAAGCATTAAATGTGGGGGGTTGTGTGCAGTGGAAACCACAATGCTTTTCCAGTTACTGATTTGCCATCTTAAACCTTAAACAATCCAAAACCAAATATTAAAGGACTAAAAGCTAAAGTCTGCGGACAGAGCCAGGGAAGAATTGAGCTGCTATAGTAAAGCCAGGTGTCGGAGAAGGCAATGGCAAGCCACTCCAGTACTCTTGCCTAGAAAATCTCATGGACAGAGGAGCCTGGTGGGCTGCAGTCCATGGGGTCGCTACTAGTCAGACACGACTGAGCGACTTCACTTTCACTTTTCACTTTCACACATTGGAGAAGGAAATGGCAACCTACTCCAGTGTTCTTGCCTGGAGAATCCCAGGGATGGCAGAGCCTGGTTGGCTGCCGTCTATGGGGTCGCACAGAGTCGGACACGACTGAAGCGACTTAGCAGCAGCAGCAGCAGTAAAGCCAGGTGTGGTCATCTCAGGCCCTCTCTCAGGACTAGGAGTTGAACAGATGCTGGGTAGAAAGGTGGGAAGGAGCCATGACTCCCGGCTGCTGGAACCAACCATCCAGCAGAACAGAATTTCATCTACTAGTCAGCAGATGATGAGACTAAAGATGAGTCTGAAACTTTCCTCCCTGCCTAGCACTTGAGCCTCATTACAACACAAAACAATATGAAAAGCCAACCATGATCCAGCACGAAAAAAGCAAAACAAAAGCCTGAAGACTGAATTCATTTTAAGAACGAAAGAGCAAAACCAGGTTTAGTCTTTGAATAGATTTCAGATGAAAATTCAAAACATCCCAAGCCTACTCCAAAAGAGTCCTAAGAACACCTGCCCTTTTTTCTCCTTGATCTACCAGGCTCTCTTCGGTTTTCCACATGAGAAAATGGGATGAGTGGCCAATGGAGGTGGTATTTATGCTGCTACCCAGAAGCCTAGGGGTCTCTGACTCCCCCACAACTCCAGCTGTGGCAGGTCTATCAACATTCATGTCTCCACATTCTTCCGGTTTGCCCCGGGCACTTGCACAGAACAAACACGTCTTTCTGTGACATGCACGTCACCCGATACGAGGAAGCACACTGCCTCTGTCTCCAGCTGTTTCCACGCTGTTTCACCATCGTCCATAACAACACACACCAAGAAATAGCCACCTCATGGAAAGGCCAGACAGACACAAGCCCACACCTTTTTCTTTCCCTTTTCCCTGAATCCCAGAGCATAGATTTTAGTTCTTAAGACTCAAGAAGGACAAAACAGTCAAAATAACCTGAAAATCCCCCTTGCACTCGAAAAATCACCACCATCACTTCTGGACCCACCCTTCAGTCCCTGCCCCCGACAAGATGGCAGAGGAATGAGAGTGGAAGAGTTCCTGGTCTACGGGCACACGATGAGAGAAGGGGCCACACTCACCAGAGCGTCCACAGTCTGCACAGGATACCAGCTCCTCTGGCCTCCCGCTCTTCTTGTTCATGTTGGAGCCCCCCAAGCAGAAGTCACAGTAGTTATTGGGAATGACTGTCCCATCCGGTCCTTTCTGGGCTGTGGAAACATTTTTTAAAAATCCAGTATTAGGCTGAAGTGAGTCTCCACTGGCCCCTCTTCTGCTGGTGTGGCTGAATCTGCTCCAGAAAGAATATGAAGTTTAGAATCTGAGGTTTGGTTACAACCAGGTTGTTTTCTTGGGCAAAGTTTTATGATCCTCCTAATTCAATAGTACTAATGTCTTGCAAGCCATTCAGAGCCGAGTTTGATTTCTGCAATATTTGTCAGTTCTGTGTTTGTAGAGAAACAACCCTGCTCCTCTGATTGCATCCCTGGATCACTGAAGCATCCAGAGAGCCTATGAGTCAAGTGAGCTTGTCTCATCCCTGAACAACTGACCCTCAGGGTCCAAACATCAGATGACAACCATCAGTGGTGCTGTGACTATAGGGAAAGAGAAAGGTCACTACCTAGGCCTTGCCCTACCTAGGGAAAGAGGCTCCTATTGAGGAAATAGTCCTTCTGCCTCTGAAAAGGAAAACAAAGAAGCAAGGATGAGGGGATCATTCTAGGAAGGACCCTGAAGATGCTCTTGGGACGCTGATACACATGTTGGCAGGTACATAGGTGTCCACTCTTGTTCAGCCCCATCCATCTCCCTGAAGTCCAGACTCATTGGTTACAGAAATCACCCAGGACTAGTTAATCAGCAGATCCCTAGAATCGGAACTGGACACTTAGATCAGTCTCATACTGGACATCAACCCTGAATAGTCATTGGAAGGACTGTTGTTGAAGTTGAAGCTCCAATACTTTGGCCACCTGATGCAAAGACTCAACACAGTGGAAGAGACTGATGGTGGGAAAGACCAAAGGCAAAAAGAGGGCAGCAGAGGATGAGATGGTTGGACCATGTCACCAACTCAACAGACATGAACTGGAGCAAACTCTGGGAGATAATGGAGGACAGGGAACCTGGTGTGCTGCAATTCACAGGGTCGCTAAGAGTCAGGCATGACTTAGCTACTGAAAAACAACATAACAGACATGGATTGAATGGTGAGTTAATGAGCGTATCTTGAGGCTTAAGATTTTCACAAGGTACCTTTGCTGAAAGGCCTTACACAAAAGCAAAGGAATATCTTGGGACATGATTTTTCAAAACAAAGCCTTGTGAAAACAGCACATGTCCTCAAGCACTGAAATCTCAGTTTCTAAGGGCTGGTTTAAAAGCTTTGGACAGGTTCTTTGTATGAGGAGAAATGCTTTCATTTTCCTTGTTTTTCGATCCCTATTGTGGACACTTCTTTGTCATATTAACACTCTCTGTCTGTGGCAAAGAAGAAAAGTCTCTCTGTTTATGGGATCAGCCTAAACCACAAGGGTACCTTCCTCCTCCCCAATTCCAACGTCTGCCGCTATCTTTCATTATTCACTGGCTAACATTAATCAGGGTCCCGTAGGGTACAAATCTGTAAAAGGAAGCAGATATGTGAGCAGAAATACCATCCAGACAGTAAGTGATAAACGGATTCACCCTCTTTAATATGATTCCCCCGGCCTCTGCTTCCTCCAGGCCTCTTCTTTGCCTCCAGGAATAGAAAAACTTACCTGGGGAAGGCGGAAGACAAAAGCTCGCAGAATCACATTATAGAGGGTTAATCCATTTATCAGTTGCTATTTGGATCGTTTAATCAGTTTCTAAGTCATTGATTTTCATCTTCAGGGAGGCAGACAGTTCTCTGCAAGAAAAGTGGGGGCTGACTGGGGTAAACAGAGAAGGGGGCCACACCCTGTGGCCTCCGGGAATGTGGGTTTTTCTTCATCAGTCACTGCATCTCAAAGACAGATGTGCATCATACAGAATGGTTTTGCAGATAATCTCCAAAAAGCAGGACATCTGCAAAAAGTTTACTCTGCCTGTAAAATTCATTGCCCAAGTCCAGAAGGAAGTCCCTTTCTTCTTCTTCACTCAATTGCCATCTTAACCATTTTTAGAACTCTCTCAAGGAAATCCAAGTATGTTTATGAAACAAATAAACTCAGGGTTTCTTCATTAAGCAACTATCATGGAAATCAATCAAAAGATGAACAGAAAGAAGTGGGTTATTTCAAATGGCGGGGCTGAGTGTCAACCAAAGCTAAGTTTCATGACTGGTATGAACTAGATATAAAGTGTAGAAACGCCGATCACAACTTAGGTAGCTTCCTGCATGATGAGAGATCAAAGAACCCCAAGTATATCATCACACCGAACCTCTCAGGAGGCCCAGTCTCATCACCTTTTTCTTTCCTGCTCTCTTAGGGACTCCCTTTTATGTCAGACTTCTCCCCTTTCACAAAATCTGTAAGCAACCAAAGGATCTAGTTTTTCTCCCACATACCATATCCCTTGTGATTTATCAAAATGAAGACATAGAATATAGAGTATAAGAATGCCCAGAAAGGGACTTCCCTGGTGGTCCAGTGATAAAGAATCTGCCTCCAATGCAGCAGATGTGGGTTTAGTCCCTGGTTGGGAAGCTAAGGTCCCACATGCCATAGGACAACTAAGCCCATACACTCAACCAGACAGCCCATATACCACAAACTACAGAGCCCACAGGCTCCGAGCCCATGAGCCACAATTAGAAGCCCCTGAGCACAACTAAGACTCTATGCAGCAAAAAACAAAAAAGAAAGCCCAGATAATTCTTTACAGTTTTTACCACCCACAGACCACCGTATTAAACTAGGGACTTGAACCCGGCAAGAAATAAAAAATTCAGAAACAATCTAGTAGAGCATGGCAGACAGTGGTGGAGAAATCAAACCTACGGGGAAAGACCAAAGAAGAGAATTGAATTCATCTGATGAAGGGAAGCTTCCAAGGAAACTGAAGCAGAGCAGGTTCTCCACGAATATTTGTTTGTATCAGTAGCTGGTTATACAAAGTTCCCAGCCAAAGGGATGAAGAAGGTGATAAACTTCTAACTGCAGGCGCTGGTGTGTACAGCTGGGACAGGCCAGGTGGGTGGCTATGATTTCAGCCCAGCGAGGGCCCAGTGTGGAAAGTGACAGTGAGCAGTTAGACTTCATTTTCCAGTGAAATCCTTTCTGCTTCGATTCATACTCTCCTCTCATGACAGTGAGCTCAAGCTTCCGTCCATCTTGGTAAAGTGGCATGGGATGGACTAACCAACAGCTTTCTCATCTGGCTCTCTTCTTACCCTTTGCGGGTCTTTAGGATTAGTTTTAGGATGAGGGTTCTCCCATGGAGCTCTCTCAATTCGCTAGCCAGAAATGACCAATCAGGACTTGGGGATAGCATGCTGTTGACGTCACTTCTAGGACCTTCCCCCTGTCTATACATGTGTACGCTTGCCTCATCCCCCGATAGTCAACAATTTACTCCTTCAGATAGGGGAGTATACACATCCAACTCATTGTTAGAAAACCAACTTGTCCTGCACATAGGAAATGGTTAACAATGATGTGTGAGACGAACAGCTTAGGAAAGGATGGCAGAGAGGTAGGTAAGCAACCCAGGGATGCCTCGGGAGCTCCTCCTAGGGGGACAGAGGCAGAGTTACCAGTCATTCTGAATAGCCCTCTCTGCTTGGGTTATTTCCCTAATCCCCAGAGAGAAGAGCTGGTCCATGTCCAAATGGATTGATCGGTCATCTGGTCTGGGTCATGTCTAGCTAGCTCCCAGAGTACACAAGAGTGGGTAGCCAAGGGCCCTGGGTTGCTGGAAGAATAACACTAGACTACTGCCGTCTATGGGGTTGCACAGAGTCGGACATAACTAAAGCAACAGCAGCAGCAGCAGCAGCACACCCCTATTACAGCAGGTACAACACTGTCCTATTCACAGACACACAAGGGAAGTAGAAGACTAGGATTGTCTCATGAGAAGGGAACAGGTTGTGCCTACCCACTTAGCCCCCTGTTCAACCACTTTTTGAGAAGATAAAGAAGCAGACATATATGACAACTACAAGATGGTAACAGACCTTACCCTGATGCTTTTCACATACTATTTCATTGATTCTCACAACATTTTTGTGAAGTAGGGAGCATCTGACAGATGAGGTAACTGAAGCCCAAAGAGATGAAGGGGCTGGCTTCAGGACCTAGTAAAGATGTGGAAGAAGCAGGATTCACCCCCTGGGTTGTCAATGTTCCCAGAGACTCTGTCTCTAATCACACTTCTCTGCCTCCAGGAAGTCCAGAGCCAATTCTGCATATAAAATATTTCATAAATCTCTTCAAAGTCAATGTGATTCACCCATTACTTTACTTGGGAAGCCCAAAGCAATAAAAAGTATTGAGATTGGCCTGATAAAAGCGGAAATTCCCTTTGAACTTACATTTAATGTCTCTACCACAGTAATCCATCCTGGTGGCCCTGTTTATTGCCATAGACTCCATGAAAACACTTCTCCAGAGGACTCCAGAGGCTCAGGAAGGAATTTTTTAAAGTAAAGCTCACAGCGCGGCTTTATTGGCCTTTGGCCTGACCCATCCATGAGCAATTTCCTGGCACCATCTATGAGGTCATTATAAAAAGGATTTTACTATAAATAGGAAGCTTGCCCAGACCTTGCCAGTAGTATTTAAATAGACATTCCGCTTCTGCTTATGGGAAATTGAGTCCCGCTTCATAGAACAGGATGACAGGGAGGCCTAAGACCTGAGTGGTATGTCAATGGCAGCATCTGCGATGATGGATTTGGTTTTCTATTGATTAACGTTCATGGGCTGAGATCATATAAGCGAGACAAAGAAGCTGCTGAGAAAATAAAGTGAGCCTTGAGAGAGCTTCCCTCATGGCTCAGATGGTAAAGAATCCACCTGCAACGTAGGAGACCCAGGTTTGATCCCCGGGTTAGGAAGATCCCCTAGAGGAGGGCATGGCTACCCACTCCAGTATGCTTGCCTGTAGCATTCCATAGACAGAGGAACCTGGTGGGCTACAGTCCATGGGGTTGCAAAAAGTCAGACATGACAGTGACTAACACTCTCTAACACTTTGAGAGTTCAGGGGTTCACCTGGGGGTTAGGGGGTAACTTTAAGAAGTTCAAAGGAAAAAAAATGGAAATCAGGAACAAAGTTCATGAAAAAACGCAAAGCAATAATAATAACAGAAGGCAGGAGGGAGTATTCAAATAAAACAAATCAAGAGAAAGGAAAAGCCAGGTCCCAAATAATCCCACCAACACACTGGGGAAAGGGTGAGCCACTTTTCAGGACTTCTGACTTCAGCCAGGAAACGTGGCAAGGGCAAGCAAGGCCCCAAACCTTCCAAGAACTACCACCAAGACAGGACTGTCTGGCCCCTCTGTCCGTCTGACCGCCGCAGTCACGCGCCTGCCACTCAGGAGAAGAATGCGTGGAGGCCACAGGCTGGCCACCAGCAACAACCCTTCACTTGCTTCCGCCGAGACCAGAGCCTCCTCCCTAGGGTCCTAGGGAAGGAGGAAGCCAGCTGGAAGTTCAGGCTCCTCCATGGCACATCCACAAAAGCATGACTTCACATCCCAAGCAGATGCTCCGACCGCCTGCCAGGATGCACAGCCTCGGGGCTGGGTTCCATGCCCACCACCCAGCCCCACCCCTGCCCAGGCCTGCAGCTGTCCAGCCAAGGCAGGCTAGCAGGTTGGTGCAGCTGCTCAAGGAACCCAGGGCAGGCATGGAGAAGAGCCCTCCAGGAGGCACTGTGCCTCTCCGCACCTCCCCCCCATCCCTCCCTCGTTCCCCAACCACCCTCCACGGCTGACAGTTCCCGTCCCTCCACAGGTCTGACATGTTGCCATGGCAACCGGAATCCTGGGCTCCGGCAGTCTCTGGTCTTGCCACCTGTTATTACTTCATCTCTCAAGTGTAAAGCATCCTAGCCTCGTGCCATGTGGCTGCGCAGAGCGCATCTTCAGAGGACGGAGTTAGAGAAGCGAGAGGCAAAGAGGGAGAAGGTGGAAGGCAGCCCCAGGCTGGCCACACAGGGCACACGGACAGGCTGGGCTGGCAGAGGAAGCTGCAGAGACGGGGCGGGAGGTGTGGGGGGGGAGCCAACGTGCCTTCCCTTCAGAATCAGCGAGCAGGCCTCAGCTGGAGGCCACCGCCACTGCCTGCTCCCTTCCACCCAGCCTTTAATGAGGGACCCGGGAGGGGAGGGGGAGGCGGCGGAAGGCTGGGGCTGGGAAGAGATCTGTGCTGGGCCCAAGTGGAGCAGAGCCACGAGAGGGTTAAAGTGATGAGATAAAGACTGCGGGGAAGGCTGGACCAGAGGGCACACAGAGCCTCCAAGCCTGGATAAATGGCCTTAATTCTCATGCTCCTGCTCACCCTACTCCTTACGTGTTTACTCATATAAATTATCCCCAAGGCCTGACACCTTTTTTTCATTGCTTCCCTAGAACTGATGAAAAAATAAATCCCACAGATCCCAGGAATAAAAATGTTGGGATTCCATTCAGGCTGGTTCTTCTTGGCCACCTAATTACAACTCTGGCCCCACCCCAGGGCTCCAGAGGGAAGACGAAAAATTCCCTCCTCCATGAATGTGGAAGACGGGGTGGCCGGGGAGCCCAGGGGAAAACAGACACCTGGATGCACGCAGCACGTGGCCGCCAGGCCTCATGAGCCATTTGCCACCTGGCATTGAACACAGTGTGAGTGCATGACAGGGCCTTGGGAGAGGTGCTGTGAAGACAAAACGACTCCAGGCCCCCAGATTAGCCCTTCTGGAGACGAGAAGGCCGAGGGCTGATTTAATAAGTCTTTGGGTTTATGGATAGGCCTAAGTCGCCAGACTCCATGTTGTCAAGGACAACGGGAGACAGGAGCTGAAATGGCAGCACACTGCTGTCCGAAAGCTGGACACAAGCGCGGCTCAACAGGTGAAGGCCTGGTTGGAGGAGCAGGCCTCTAGGGAGAGGCCTCTGCACCTGGGAAGATGTCCCTGGCCCAGGTTTGTTTGAATGTGTGCCCATCTAGAGGCAAGAGAATCTATGAGATGTCATCTTAAGGCCCCCTTTAGGCCTATTATCTGAGGATTATAACAGGGTGAAAGAAGAGACAGAAAAGCAAAGTTTCCCAAACCCCGAGGAGCTCAGCCTTTCATCCCCACTTCATATTTGTGTACGCATCTCTCTCCATGCTAGCCGCGAGCTACCTGAGGGCAGGAGCGGTGTCTTTAATCTCTGAATCTCCAGCACCTGACACGGTGATTGACACAGAGCTGACAATAAATACTTAATGAAAGGATGGGCAAATCTTCACAGAGGCTTTTGGGAGGGGAAGAAAAACAATTGCCAGGAAAAGGGAAGTCAAAGATCAGGAATTCAGGGGATGCAGTGTCTCCTGAGCACTGACTGACCGTCCTAAGGCACTACAGCATCAGTCCTGGGTGTAACGGGGGACATAAAGACTGGGGGGTTGGGGGTGCATCAGAAAGAATAAAGCAGTGGTGGAGGAAGTCAACAGGTCTGCCCTCCTGCGGAAAGCCTCTCCCTTAGGCATTTCTTGGAAAGCCAGGATGGAAGGAGTTAAGAACTCTCAGTCTCAGTTGGCCCCCAGGGCCCCTTGAACCCCATGTTCACTGTCTTGCCAGGAGCCCTGAAGTAGCCAGTGAGAATATGAGGCCCTGACTTACTTGTGCTCTGGTGGCTGTAGAATCTTCCTGAAAATGTTAAGTGTATGCCAATCATCCCAACCTTCTTTATATCTGTCTTCTTCCCTCTGTCTTTATAGAACACAAGATTCAAACCGTTAGACACAGACCTTGCAAATATTTACTCCAAGACACTGTGCTGTAGAATCAGAGAGCACGTGTCTGTTCACACTGATATCTCCCTCTTAATGGATGTGTTCGGTTAGAGCTGCCATTTGCCAGGAGTTGGACCCCACGTCCCCAGTTCTGGGAGTGGCCGGTCACATGACCCGACAGTAATGTCCTTCGCGTGCTCCAGCCTTAGGCCAGCAACCGGGGGTCTGTCACCGAGGCTTTGGAAGAGTGAGAAAAAGACGAAGCAAAGCGGATTACTTTTCTCGGTGCTGATTAAGGAAAAGCACAAGGAGACGTTTCCATTTTCCAGCGGCAGGTCATGTGGGTCAGTTCGTGCCCTGGCCACCAAATTGTTATTGCCACCAAATGAGTCAGCTGAGGGGAAGAACGTTTCACTTGAGAGGAACAGTGTCAGAAGGGCTGTGAGTGAAGTGGCGTCATTCCCCTGAGAGAATGGCAGGCCATCCCGGTGCTGTCGAGCAGGAGAAGCCTGGTCCGCTTCACTCGTCAGGATGTGATTATCGTGACGGCAGCACTCGGCAAGCCCCTTCCTCTCTTCTCTGCCTTGACCCTCTCCACCCTCCTCGCCAGCACCTCCTCGGGACTCAGGCCTGTCAACCCCACTGGTCTGCCAAGGACCAGCATTTTCTGCGTCCTTCAGACTGAAAACCAGTACTCAGGAAAAAGAAAAGGATGAGCCCCAAGCATCAGACCTGAGGAGGTCAAGGACCATGGAGTTGACAGGCAGGCCAGCCCGGGGATAAGGGCCCAGACGAGGACCACACCCAGAAAGCAAGCTGGGAAGCGGGTGCTGGGAGCCACACAGACATTGCCTTCGGTAGGACAGAGTCCTAGGAAAAGGATGAAAACCAAGTTCCCCCTAGATTTAACAGTGCCACATTATTCCTGGTTACGTGACTCAGTGCTTCCAAAAGAAAAAAGAATCAAAGGGAAACACTGATTGCTTAGCGCATTTCGAAAGCTCAACCTCTCTAAGTTCACACAGGGACTTCTTAAAAATGCAAATTATAGGCCTCCACCCCAGACCTGCCTAATCCAAAATTCTGGGGTGGGATCCAGCAGTGTGTGTGTGTTTAAGGAACAGGTGCTTCTGACGTGCTCAAGCTGGAGGACCAGAGCTCTAACGAGACACGTGACAGACACATCACACAGTGTCATACACATCTTCTGTCAGTGCTGTACTATATATGAATTCACTTACTTCACCATCACATAACCCTGTGGTGGAGATGCATTAGGGCTTCCCCGGTGGCTCAGTGGTAAAGAATCTGCCTGCAATGCAGGAGATGCAGGAAACTCATGTTCGATCCCTGGATTGGGAAGATCCCCTGGAGGAGGGCATGGCAACCCACTCCGGTATTCTTGCCTGGAGAATCCCACAGACAGAGGAGCCTGGTGGGCTACAGTCCACGGGGTCGCAAAGAGTCAGATAGGACCGAAGCAACTGAGAATAAATAGATGCATAAATGTTCTCATTTCACGCAGGTGATAAGGCGCAAGGAAGCTTGTCTAAGGTCAAGCTATGTGGGCCTTGAACCCCGCAGTGGGGCTCTTAGCTGGCCCACCTGATACTACCTTGCCACAGGCACACACAACCACACCCTAGGGAAGTCAAATCAGAGTGGCTGGCAGTCCCTGGAGGCGAGGGCTTCTCAAATCTGAGTGGTGCAAACAAACCACTTAGGGATCGCATGAAAATTCAAATTAAGATTCATAGACCCAGGAAGGGCCTGAGAATCCACATTTCCTATAAGCTCCCCCACAGGGTAGCCAACCTATCTAGGTGTGCCTACCACCGAGGTGTTTTTAGGGCACAGACCTTTCAGTCTAAAACTGGAAATGTCCTCGGCCAACCTGGACAAGTTGGTCACCTGAGTCCCAGGAGATGCTGAAACTGCTGACCATACTTTGAGAAGCCATAATGTGGGCCCTCAAGGTGAGGAGTGTGGATTGTATTGAAGCATGATGAAAGTCTGAGAGCATGGCATGGCATAATCTACCTTACCCTTTTAAAAGACCACTTTGGCTACTCCATGGAGAAGAGACTATGAGAGGTAAGAATAAAGGCAGAGAGACCAATAAAGAAGTTGCAATGATCCAAGCAGGAGCCGAAGCTGGTGGTGCTGGAGATGGAGAAAGGGAGACTGACCTGCGGTATGTTTTGGAAGGGGAGCCAATATGGGTGGTGAAGGAAAACAGAGCCAAGGATGAGTCCTAGGGTTTTCCCTTTAGGTACCTTTTTAAATAGCAAGGCCAGAAAGAGATAAAAAGAACTTGGAAAGACTGAGCCATAGAATGAGAGAGAAAGATGCAAGAAAATGGTTGAACAGAGAGATGTGTGATTTCTTTTTTCTCCAGAGCAAAACTTATTTACAAGTCTCAAGCAGAATTTATGAAGGAGGCTCCACATAACATCACACATAGCTGAAGCTGTTTCTCCCCTAAAATGCACATGTTAAAGTCTTCACCCTTAGTGTGATGGCATCGAGAGATGAAGCCCTCGTGGTAGGGATTAGTATTCTTATAAGAAGAGACACCAGAGAGCTTGCTTCTCTCTACCGTCTTGTGGGGCTTCCCAGATGGCACTAGTGGTAAAGAACCCACCTACCAAAGGCAGGAGACATATGAGACGCAGGTTCAATCCCTGGTTTGGGAAGATCCCCTGGAGGGGGGCATGGCAACCCACTCCAGTACTCTTGCCTGGGGAATCCCATGGACAGAGGAGTCTGGTGGGCTACAGTCCTCGGGATCCCAAAGAGTCAGACATGACTGAAGGGACATAGCTCACCTGGCCCTGCATCATGTACCAAGAAAAGGCCATGTAAGGATACAGCAAAGAGATAGCCGTCTCCAACCCAAGGAGAGAGTCCCCACAAGACACCAACCCATCTAAAAGACACTTTTAGAACTGTGAGAAATAAATTCCTGTTGTTTAATCTACCCAGTCTATAGTATTTTGTTATATAGCCCAGGCTCAGTTCAATACTGCCCATTAATACAATCATTTCTTTTGAAAAGTCACTATGCAATATGATGCACTTGATAATTGATCTATAGGGGAAAATTAAGGGTCATCAGTAGGCATCTGGTCCCATCACTTCATGGGAAATAGATGGGGAAACAGTGGAAACAGTGTCAGACTTTATTTTTTTGGGCTCCAAAATCACTGCAGATGCTGATTGCAGCCAGGAAATTAAAAGACGCTTACTCCTTGGAAGGAAAGTTATGACCAACCCAGATAGCATATTAAAAAGCAGAGACATTACTTTGCCAACCAAGGTCCGCCTAGTCAAGGCTATGGTTTTTCCCGTGGTCATGTATGGATGTGAGAGTTGGACTGTGAAGAAAGCTAATCGCCAAGGAATTGTTGCTTTTGAACTGTGGTGCTGGAGAAGACTCTTGAGAGTCCCTTGGACTGCAAGGAGATCCAACCAGTCCATTCTAAAGGAGATCAATCCTGAGTGTTCATTGGAAGGACTGATGCTGAAGCTGAAACTGCAATACTTTGGCCACCTCATGTGACGAGTTGACTCACTGGAAAAGACTCTGATGCTGGGAGGGATTGGGGGCAGGAGGAGAAGGGGACAACAGAGGAGGAGATGGCTGGATGGCATCACCGACTCTGTGGACATGAGTTTGAGTGAACTCCGGGAGTTGGTGATGGACAGGGAGGCCTGGCGTGCTGTGGTTCATGGGGTCGCGGAGAGTCGGACACGACTGAGCGAGTGAACTGACCTGAACTGAAATGACTGAGTAGGACCAAGACAAACATTCCAGGTTGAGACTGGGATTCATCACTTGAGGTTCCAGTGTCCTGACATAATTGAATGGTGTCCAAATTAAGCACATTCACATCTCAGCTTCTCATCTTGCTGTGTGACCTGGGCAAGTTCCTAAACCTTTCTGAGCCTCCATTTTCTCACCCGTAAAACCAGGGAAGCATGTACCTCACGGACTTGCAGACGTCACATGAGATGATGCATATAAAGTGCCTGGCACCATTAGGTATGCCACCATGTCTTTCTCACTTTCTTTTCCTCCATAAAACAATTTTATTTCTGAAAAGGCAGGAAAAACAGATCACAGTCATAAGTAAGCAAGCTTTCTCAAGAAGCGACACATGACTGAAGAATTCACATTCACCCTCTGTGTCCGAGGGCACGTCCCTTGGTCTCTGGGTGCCTTGGTGTCCTCTAGGAGATACGGCACCTACCTTATAAGGTTACTGTGAGGAATGAATGAGATAAACATGGCACGCCTAGCACAGTGTCTGACACATTCAAGGAATGTCAGCAAGTATTATCGTCCTTGTCACTGATCAGGACCATGGAACTCTTCGATCCTGAACATTCTAGGTAATTAGGCCAAAAATGTGAGAGAAATAAGAGGCTCACAGAGAGGCAAGTGGCGGGTGGATGCCCGATCCTGGGGAAAGAGGACGGGAAATTCAGGGCCAGACACTGGCTCGATTCCACCCCACAGCTTCCTCCTACCCGGTGTCTCATATCCATCTCATTTCCTGGGGCCAAGACTACATGTTCTCTTTTAGGAGCCCCAGTTACAATTGGCCCCATGAGGGCGTATGCCCAGTAAGTGCTCAATAAACACTCATGTTTAGCTTATGTGGAAGGGTTGGTGTACCATATCTAAGAGTTAGCAAAGGTTGTGCCAGGACTGAGTCAGGCTCTGATAGTTTCGCCTGAGGCCAGTGAGACCCCCATAGGCAGTCAGCTTCTCAGCATCGCATGGCCACAGACAGGCCCTGATTCAGATCATCCACCTGTGGTCTGGACATGCCCTGCTGGCCCAAAGGGCACAGAGGCGGGATGGAGGCACTCTTGGCAAGAGGGCCAGGTGCCAGACACCCGCATCGCCTGTAGACTCACAACAACTCCATAGGGGCAGAAAGACGGTTCTCTCTGTTTCATGGATGAGGCAACAAAGGAGCAGAGAAGTGTAACTGACCCACACCCACACTCACAGAAGATGGCGAGGTGGCCCCGCCGTGATTCACACACGGGCCAGGCCGATTCCAATGCCATTTCTCAGCCACAGGGTCCAGAGTGTGGATGATCCACAGGTTTGGAGAGCTGACTCCAACTAGACCTTCAAGGCCAGAGCAACCCCTCAGATTCTTCTTTGCTTTGGAATCTATAAACTGTTCAGTGAAATAATAATTCACCTAAGGAACACCGGTGTTCCAAATTTGCTCTTTAGGGAGCGAGAAGCAGCTCACTGTTTCAGACAGAGCCCTGGATCAAAGCCTGAACTTCCTGCATCAAGGCTGGGTAAGTGGTGGGGTGGGTTGTGTGGGTTATAAAGCTTCTCAGGCACCGTTCAGAGTGATTCAAAATTCTCAAGCTCATGCAAAACATAACTTTCACTCTCTCTCTTGAAGCTGTATCCGCTGCCCCTGGGCCATATGCTAGAGGACAGAGATGTCAGAAGACTAACATCTGTTCCATCTTCCCCATCAGTGTGGCAATGACATCATATGCTTCTTTTAGATAATTTGCACATTATCAGACTAATTTTCAGATTATCTAATCAGCCGACATTACCCTTAATCAACTCGACTCTCCTCTTTCAGTTCTGCAGAGTACAGCATGCCCTCCACAGGCACACTGGGGTGGGGACTTTTCTTCTCTTGACAGATATTGAGAGCCTAGCTATATGCCAGGCCACCTCTATTAAACAGAAGACTGAGCCCTCTTGGGACTGAGGGCAACCCGACTTCCATGCCAGGAACCTGAGACATAGGCTTGGAATAAATTTTATAGATCCATACATTAAAACACATTTCCTTCATAGAAGCTCCAAATATGTTGTAGAGAGCATTCTACAATCATTTGTGCTATTAAATAAGAAAGAGATGCCATACCATCATTAATAATGTGTGTATATGTGTGTGCACGTGTATGCATGCTCAGTCATGTCCAACTCTTTGCAACCTCATGGACTGTAGCCTGCCAGGCTCCTCTGTCCATGAAATTTTCTAGGCAAGACTGCTAGAGTGGGTTGCCATTTCCTTCTCCAGGAGATCTTTCCGACCCAGGGATCGAACCCTCATCTCTTGTGTCTCCTACACTGGCAGGCAGGTACTTTACCAGCTGAGCCACCAGGGAAGCCCAACGATTAATAAAATGCCACATGTATTTCTTTATAAATCATTTATTCTTACTTCTAGTCATGGTTCTCCTTTTCCTTTGTTGTTCAGCCACTAAGTCACGTCCAACTCTTTACGACCCTGTGGACTGCAGCAGGCCAGGCTCCTCTGTCCTCCACTGTCTCCTGGAGTTAGCTCAAATTCATGTTCATTGAGTCCGTGATGCTATTTAACCACCTCATCCTCTGCCACACCCTTCTCCTTTTGCCTTCAATCCTCCCCAGCATCAGAGTCTTTTCCAATGAGTCAGCTCTTCACATCAGGTGGCCTAAGTATTAAAGCTTCAGATTCAGTCCTTCCAATGAATATTCAAGGTTGATTACCTTTAGGATTGACTAGTTTGATCTCCTTGCAGTCCAAGGGACTCTCAAGAGTTTTCTCCAGCACCACATTTCAAAAGCATCAATTCTTCAGCCCATAGCATTCTTTCTGGTCCAACAGAGATTTGACTATACAGACCTTTGCTGGCAAAGTGATGTCTCTGCTTTTTAATATGATGTCTAGGTTTGTTATAGCTTTCCTTCCAAGAAGCAAGCATCTTTTAATTTCATGGCTGCAGTCACCACAAACAGTGATTTTGGAGCCCAAGAAAATAAAGTCTCCTTTTCCTATAGGATGACGGCTACCCAGCCTGGCAGAGAAGATACTTAAAGCTGTGGCCCTTGCCCATGTTTCCACCATTTCTCCAATGCCACCGTCAAACCCAACTACTACTCATTTTCTGAACGCAACATGCTATTTCACACCGCTGCCCTTCTGCACACAGTTCCCTGTGCCTGGGAAGCTCTCTCCCACCCAGTCAATTTCTCATTGTTCTTCAAGGGCTAACTTGAAGGTCACCTCCTCAGGAAAGCCTTTGCAAATCCCCTCGTGCTTTTTAAATGTTCTAATGTTCTGAAGCTTTCATTGCCCTGCAGGACTTTTTAAAACCCAGATTGCTGGGGATTCACTGGTGGCTCAATGGTAAAGAATCTGTTTGCCAGTGCAGGAGACACGGGTTTGATCCCTGATCCAGGAAGATCTCACATGCTGTGGAGCAACTAAGGCCACGTGTGCCACAACTATTGAACCAGTGCTCCAAAGCCCGGGAGCTACCACTACTGAGCCCACACGCCCTAGAGGCTGTGTTCTGCAGCAAGAGAAGCCACCAGCAATGAGAAGCCCGTGGCCCCCAACTAGCAAGTAGCCCCTGCTCGTCGCAGCTAGAGAAAGCCACATGCAGCAACAAAGACCTAGCACGGCCAGAAAATAAATAAATAAACAAAATTATTTTAAAAAAAACACAGATTGCTGACCAGCACCCTCAGAGTCTATTTCTGAAGGTCTGGTGGAGCCAAAAAACTGCATTCCCAGCAAGTTCCCAGGTGATGCTAAAGTCACACTTAGAGCAGGGCTGCCCTTGGAGTAGAAAGTGTGCAGTGCTCTTGAGCCCTTGGCTTCCTTCAGCACACTCTATACAAACCCTATTACACATTCCTGCTCACGACTGCATGCTCTTCAAGGACGGGGACCAAGACAGTATTTGATACATGGTCATTAAACCAACAGATGGATGGGTGGATGAATGGATAGATGGATGGACGGACCGATTAATATACTAGACTGACTTTATTCACACAGCTTTTTCATACAGGTACATGACCTCAGAAATGCCCATACCCACATCACCCCCAAAGAAAGGTACCTTGAAAACATAGTCTATAATAGATTACCACTGTGCAAAGAAGATAAAAAGAAACTGAAGGAGAGCTTTGACATTGTGAGCCTGTGCAAAGGAGTTCTGAATTGTAACCCAGTGCTGTTTACCAAGGTGGCACTGACGGAGTCACATCAGGACGCCTCTGAGTGGCAGCTCTCCTAGTCCTAACCTGCCCAAACCTCCCTCCATCTATTCACATAAATACAGTCTCTGTGTGTGTGTGTATCTGTCTGTACGCATATAGGCACACATGTGCACACGTGGTGACTGGCATTTGTAGAAAGTAGATGAAAGGGTCTAGTGGTGGTCTAGTGGCTAAGATGCCTTGCTCCCAAGGCACGAGGCGTATGATTCCTGGTCAGGGAACTAGATCCCACATCAACTAAAGATCATGCCACAATGAAGATCAAAGATCCCATGTGCCAAAACTAAGAGCCAGTGCAGCCAGATAAATAAATAAAATATCTTTTTAAAAAGAAGAAGAAGGTAGATGAAGGTGGTCAGAGCAATATTAATAGAAGAAGTAGGAAGAATCCAGCCTCCTACAGGGAGGAGAAGGGTGGCAGCTCAGGCAGGGAGGACCCCATCAGAAAAGTCCTGTCTCCCACGGAGGGGTGTCTGAGCTCCACACAGCCCTGCGCTGCCTGGAGTTGAGGCAGAGAGGGAAGGGCACATAGCAAAGGGGACAGATGTGCCAGGGAAGCAAGCAGCATATTTTCAGGAGAAAATGCAAGCCTAGGAGAGGAACAAAGGCAGCAGAGCTGGGAGGGGGCAGGAGGACGGAGGATTGGCAGCACAGGGCAGCATGGGGCGGCTGGCAGGGGGCAGTCAGAACTGGTTCCAGCACTCCACTCTGCCCTTTCAGCAACGGCAGGAGCAGAGCTGAGCACTGGGCTTTGCTGGAGACGCAGCTGGGGGGATGCACAAGGGACAGCAGGAGGACCAAAGGCAAAAGGTCTCTGCGGCCGCAGGTGGTGCAAAGGCAGATGCCCGCGACGTCTCCAGCGTCTGTAAGGGCGGCTTTTCCCACAGGCCGTGCCCACAAGCAGCTGGGGTCCCGCTGCAGCTCAGCTCAAAGAGGGAAAACTCAGCATTCCCACCTTGCTGGCATCCACAACCTTTCCGGGGAAGGGAACTGGAGATGAACCTCCCAGATGGAGCGCTCCTGCCTCCCTCCCCCACTCCAAAAGCCTTGCCAAGGGAGGGTCACAGGCTTTTGGGATGCTGCCGAAGCTTGTCACCTTCGATTCCCCGCACAGCCCCCGTAGCATTTAGGGGCAGGATGGATGTCCTACCCCCAAACAGTGGGAGCAGCTAATGACTGGGTATTAATGATGCTGGCAATTAGAGTGCATGAGAAAATGGTGAGGGGGCCGCTCACCAGGCACATGCGGGAGGGAACAGAGCACACATTCGGAGCAGCAAACAGTCGGTGTGTTTGTGTGCAGGGAGCCCAGGGAGAGAGCTGCTGTCTCTTGGATTCGTCCAGAGAAACTGGGGAAGAGGAGAGGGAGGGCTCTGAGGACGCTGAGGGTATCTCTGTTGCAGCCCATCTCCCCCATCCCTGCTAGTAAAATTAGAGTTAATCACAGACTTCTCAGAGGCCTTAGATGTTGTCAAAATGGTGCTTGTGAGGGTTCTAGAACCGTCCTCGTGTGAGAAGGCCCTGGATGAGCCCAGCAACAGCTGTTATTTTTCTATGCAGTTTAAACCCCTCCAGTATGATCATTTATGAAAAACCCAATTTCTCAGGAGCGGGATGAGAGCAGGGAGATGGAGCAGGGCTAGAACAAGAGTGCTCGCTGGCAAACCCCCCAAGAGAGGGGAACACATGGCCGGATCCTCAGGGATTCGTCTCCATCCAGGAGAAAAGATGCAGCTTCCTCCCTAAGCAAGGCTGCTCAGCCTCACGGTGAGGGCATAAGGACAATGCCCCCCAAGACTGCGGGAGGAAATCCCGGCGGACAGAGAATAACAGGGGCCAGTGCCCACCTTGGAAGTCAACAGACAGCTGGGAGGGGCCCGCAGGAATGGCTAAGGAGGAGTCCACTTGGGGCCCACAGTATACCTGGAGGTCACAAGGAACCCTCCTCTGCGGCTGCCATCACCATGCACACACACAAAAACATATCCAGACCAAAGAGAGGCAGGCCAAACCCTGCGGCGTGAGGGACAAAACAGCCTGACATTTGAGAAGAGATTTAGAGGAGATACCCAGGTGGCTCAGTCAGTAAAGAATCTGCCTGCAGTGCAGGAGACCTGGGTTCACTCCCTGGATCAGGGAGATCCCCTAGAGAAGGAAATGGCAACCCACTCCAGTATTCTTGCCTGGGAAATCCCATGAACAGAGGAGCCTGGAGGGCTACAGGCCATGGGATCGCAAAGAGTCAGACACGACTTAGCAACTAAACCACCAATACCATAAAAGAGATAAAGTGTTAGTCACTCAGTTGTGACCCCATGGACTGTATCCCACCAGGCCCCTCTGTCCTTGGAATTCTTCAGGCAAGAATACTGGAGTGGGTTGCCATTTCTTTCTGCAGGGGATCTTCCCGACCCAGAAATTGAATCCAGGTCTCCCACATTGCAGGCAGACTCTTTACCACCTGAGCCACCAGGGAAGCCCTTAAAGAAGAGATAAACCAGCACCAGTTGTTGTTGTTTAGTCAC
This sequence comes from Moschus berezovskii, assembly GCF_049115385.1. Classification (NCBI taxonomy): domain Eukaryota; kingdom Metazoa; phylum Chordata; class Mammalia; order Artiodactyla; family Moschidae; genus Moschus; species Moschus berezovskii. The sequence continues at coordinate 19,212,063 of NC_142468.1, read as the reverse complement.
TTAGTCATGTCCAACTCTTTGTGACCCCATGGACTGTAGCCCACCAGGCTCCTCTGCCCATGAGATTTTCCAGGCAAGAATACTGGAGTGGGTTGTCATTTCCTTCTCTAGGGGGTCTTCCTGACCCAGGGATTAAACTCATGTCTCCTGCTTTGGCAGCTGGATTCTTTACCACTGAGCCACCAGGGAAGCCCACAAGCCAGCACTGGGGGGAGTGGGAAATAACAGCAAGCTGATAAATAGTTTAGAGAGAGCAACCTTTGCTAATCAACGCATTCCAGATAGCAACCCAAATCAAAGGAAGGCACTCATGGCCTCCTCGAGGCAGGAGACAATAGCTATGCCTTGGCCACTTAGTGGCAGGAGGAAAGGAGAGATGGCAGGATGCAAAACCCAGCTGACTGGTACAGGTCAATATATGCTTCTTTCTGGAAGATAAGGGTGACGGGACCAAGGGAACCTCTCCCCAAGGAGCAGGCAGAGAGAGTTCAGCGTTGTGACTACTCAGAAGCTGACATGTGGAGGAGGGCCTCCTGCCTGCTTTCAGATTCTGTCCAGATAACAACAGTTGGTGAGAAAATAAAGGGTCTGGCTTGTACCAGAAGAGAGGTTCACGAAGGGCTTGAATTCTGAAAGAGTGAGAATTAAAGAAGGTGCTATGGTCTGAATCATGTCCCCGCCCCCAAACTCATGTGTTGAACCCTAACCCCCAGTACCCCAGGATATGACTATATTTGGATCTAGGGCCTTTAAAGAGATGATGAAAAAGCAAAAGTTAGAATGAGACTGTTAGGACGGGCCCTAATCCGATCTGACTGGTGTCCTTATAAAAAGAGGAAATTTGGACGCACAGAGACCTCAGAAGTACATGTGCACAAGGGGATGGCCACAGGAGAGGCAGCAGGAGGGCGGCCACCTGCAAACCAAGGAGAGAGGCCTCCAAGGAGACCCGCCCTGATGACACTTTGATGTGGGACTTCCAGCTCCAGAACTGAGGGAAAACAAATCACGGGTAAGCCAGTCAGTCTTTGGCACTTTGTTGGGGCAATCCGAGGAAAGTAAGACAGAAGGCAATGCTACAAGGGGAAAGTGGGTTGTTAGGGGCCAGGGGAGAACCCAGACTAATCCAAAGAAAGGTCTTGGCCAACATGTGTTCATTGTTTCAAACACTGGCTGAAGGCAGTCAATTCACATCAGTTGAGTTGACTGACTGACACGCACAGGAGTCACCCTCAAACTCTAGAATCTGAATATTTTTAAAGGTCTGATCCCTTGTATTATACTGACATGTTCGCTATAGGAACCCCTACCACAAAATGTTCTGAACAAAATAAAAAACACATGGCATGTCCACAATTATTCCTCACCCCATGATCCTAGACTGACCCACATTTCAAAGCAAGCCCTAAAGATCCCATCATCCCATCCCATCCTAAGTTTGGGGTGGGTCCAGAAACTACAAAGAATGTTGAAGAGGGAAGTCACATTGTGAGTGCTAAGCCCTTTGCGACTCTCTAATTCATAACTGGAAGCTGAAGAAGGAAAGAAAGAATAGAAATGGAAACACAAATTTCAGGATCTCTCCAGAGCCCAGCATTCCCAATGACAAGCACACCCAGGTCATGTTAGATGATTGAGGGCTCAAGGGAAGAGCATGGAAACTCTAGGGCAGTATTTTTTACCCAAATTGTGACCCTATCAGAGCCAAGACGATGGATCAAGAATATCCTGTGTCTCTTATGGCCAAGGAGACGTTTGGAAGGTCTGCCTGAACTGACACACCCCAGGGCTTTGCCCAACTCAGATTAGCAGCTGTGAATGGATCTTCCGGAGCTAGGGAAAAAGACTGCCAGGTCTGGCATTTGACAATGGCCAGGTAAAGAGGTTTCCCTTGGCCTTAACACTTACCTTCTGTCCTCTAGGAGCAGAGCTGGGTGTGCCACCCCTGCTCAGCCCACTCTAAGCCAGGTCATTGAGACCAGTCCACAGGTGCCGGCAGACAATCACAGAGGTGAACAGAAAGGAAAGCTTGTAGCCCTGCCCAGCCACCTTACCACTCACCCAACCCAACACCTGGAACTCACGTCTGTGGTTCTCGTTTCTGTGGTTGGGTGGGGACCGGGTCTCCTGGTCTTGGGCCTCATCCCCCTCCTCGCTGGCCAGGTGAGTGTGAGCGTAGTGGTAGCTGAGTCCCGGCCGGTTCTTGTAGCGCTTGCCACAGACTAGAGAGGAAGAGAAGAACGGAAAACAAAAACGTCAGCAACGTCTGCAGCCACTGCCATCAATCTCCCAGGCAGTGGCTCATCCATCCACCCCAGAGCTAGGTTTCCTTGAGAAAATGTCTCCCGCTCCTAACACCCCTCACCCCACTGGACAGAACCAACAGCGCTATAACAGCATGGACCCAGGTCAAGAAAAACCACAGAAGTTAAACTGAGGAAGAGCACCATCATTTCCTAGCTGTGAGACCCTGGGAAAGTCACTTGCCCTCTGTGTGCCTCAGGTTTCTTCAGAGGGAAAAAGAGAATCATAATAGTACTTCACTCTTGAGTTGTTATGATGAGTTAATCTCTGTGCAAAGCACTTTAGAACAGAGCTGGGCACGTGGGAAGGGTGATCATTATTATAACTTTGAAGTTAAAAGGTATTAGGAGTCTATTTTGGCTTCCCAGGTGGCGCTAGTGGTAAAAGAACCCGCCTGCCAATGCAAGAGATGTAGGAGGCGCAATTTCAATCGCTGGGTCAGGAAGGCCCACTGGAGAAGGGCACGGCAACCCACTTCAGTATGCTTGCCTGGAGAATCCCGTGGACAGAGGAGCCTGGCGGGCTGCAGTCCATAGGGTCACAAATTGAGAGATGACTGAAGCGACTTAGCACGCAGAGACTGGAAGCTACTGAATTTAATCCACTATCCCGTACATAGATGAGGCAAGTGAGGCCCAGCAAGGTTAAGTGACGTGCCTGGGAACACACAGCTAGTTCCGGATGCGCCAGCCACCGGGACCCAGTCTCCTGGGCCCCTGTGCACTGCGCCTTCTGCCTGTGGCTGACGCCGTACAAAAGCTTTATGTGGATCATATTTTTGATGTATCACTCACTGAGTTTTGTGCCAGAAAAACACGTTCCACTTCCACCATGAAAACCATAAATGCGAGGCATCCTTGGTAAATGTGCTAGCCAGGAGCTTGTGTCCTTGATGGCCCAAGGAATCTCTAATACCCCAAACTCTAAAAATGTGTCCCGGCAGGCCCTACCACTCAAGTGGACAGTAGGAGACAAGGGCAACCAGCAACACAAATATGGTTTCTTGGGGCCGAAAAGATGAAAGGGGTAGCTCCCTCGGTTGTCTGCTCAGCACATTAATGGCTAAGACTAGACCGCTGTCACCCCGCCTCCCCACCACAAAGCCCAGTATCGCAGCCCCTGGAGGCACAGCACTTCTGGTAGCAGAAGTCTTGAGGGTCTTCCAGTAAAAGTCCTGTGCTGACCCTCTCATCCTGCCCCCACCTCTCCCCAGCAGAGCAAACCCTACCCAATCTGCTGGACCAGCTGAAATTGGCAGCTTTAAGAGACTTTCCCTTCACATGCCTGGGTTACAGCTGTGAGAGTAAACACTTCACAAGGTGGAAAGAGCACAGGCTTCATCATCAGACATGGGTTCAAGTCCCATTTCCAGGGGCCAAAGTTGACCAGCTGCGTGACCTCCACAGTGCAGAGAAGAGTTGGGACTCAGCGCTCTTACCGGCCTCCCTTATTATTTCTGGTGGGGTTTCCTTCCTTTCCTGGCGGCTTAGACAGTAAAGAATCCACCTGCAATGCAGGAGACCTGGGTTCGACCCCTGAGTCAGGAAGACCCCCCGGAGAAGGGGATGGCTACTCACTCCAGTGTTCTTGCCTGGAGACATCCATGGACAGAGGAGCTTCACAGAGTACAGTCCACGGGACCTCAGAGTGGGACACAACCGAGCAACTATTTTTTTTCATTTCGTACTAGATTCTCTTGGGTTTTTCAAGTATGATAACCTTCACAAAAATAGATAATACAAACTATTTTATCTTCTCAGCTTAATTCATTTGTAAGAATCACCAAGACCATATTCTAAGACAGAAAAGTAAGTTTTTCCTATTGTAGTGAAATTGCATTTAGTGATTCACTGTTTAGAATCCACTGTAAGTGACTAGGTTTTATTCTCTATCAAGTTTAAATAGTTCATCTTATTCCTGAGTTAGTTTTATTACAGGAGAATTTTACCAGCTGGCCTTTCAGCATCTACTAATATATGATGCTCCTTTAGTTTGTCGATATGGTGAATTACGTTGATTTCCTAATGCTTCCTACTATTGAGCCATTCTTGCATTCCTAGAATGTACCCTCTTTGATCGAAGTGTATTATCTTTTTGATATACTGCTGCATTCTATTTTCTAATTTTACATCTACACTCAGACTTGAGATAGGTCTACAATTTTTCACCTATCTTTTATCTTGCTTTTCAATCACATAGTTATGTTGACTTCCAAAAATGAATTGAGTTCTCTGTGAAATTGAACAAGACACATAATCCCTATGTGACTTTTTTTAAAATCTGAAAACGACAATAGTACTACTTACCTTGAAGGATTGTAAATAAGATTTGTAAAGTATCTCACTCAGTACCCATTCCCTAATAGATGCTCAAGAAACAGTAGTGAGGGGTGAGGGGCTTCGTCTACCGGAGGCACTGGACCCTCCTGAAAGAGGGACTTGACCTTTACCTCTACTGCAGAATCTGGCAATTGTCTGGACTATCTTAACAAGGTGACAGTCTGAAATTCAAGTTGGTGATCAAGTTGTTGACCTAGTAACTATAAATTCAAGTCCTGCAGTTGGCTTCCCTCTTTCTCTCTCCCCTTCACGGGCACACATAAATATTGCAAAAAAAATAATAACACGGCACTACACATCTCAATCCCATCTCACTCAGGAAATAGGCCCTAAGGAGGCCTCTGAGGCACACTGTGGGCCTGCTTGTGGCTTTTTCTATTTAACCTTTTAAATGATCTAAGGGCAATAAACAGCAAATTACAGGGTCGCTGGGCATAAATTCATCTTATTACCAAGCATATTACTGGTGAGGAGTAAATGCGTTTATTAAAATAAGGACAATAACATCAGTACTGATACGGGACACCTCAGCCGCCTCTGCAGCTCTCCCACCACACGCTCCACCGCGTTTTATTTGTGTCGTTTTGTTGTGACTACACCTTGTTGTTGTTGTTTTAGTCACTAAGTCGTGTCTGACTATTTTGTGACCCATGGACTGTAGCCCACCAGGCCCGTCTGTCCGGGGGATCTCCCAGGCAAGAATACTGGAGTGGGTTGCCTGTTTCCTTCTCCAGGGGATCTTCCCAACCCAGGGATCAAACCTGGGTCTCCTGCATTGGCAGACAGATTATTTTTTTCTTTTTAGTTTATTTATTTTAATTGGAGGCTAATTACTTTACAATATTATGGTGGTTTTGGCCTTACATCGACATGAATCAGCCATGGGTGTACATGTGTCCCCCCATCCTGACCCCCCACCTCCCTCCCCACCCCATCCCTCTGGGTTTTCCCAGAGCACCAGTTTTGAGTGCCTGGGCAAGCGGATTCTTTACCACTGAGCCACCACACTGTCTTCCTTAATCACAGAATCCCAGGGTCTTAAGAGTCATGTGGTCTAACTAGCTATCCAATTGTTTTATTCCCACGAACACTCTAGATGCCTTTCTGGAACAACTCCACTGATGGGGAACTCACTACCCACCTGAGCGGACATTTCTTCTTTGATTTCCTTAAATTATGGCTAGGACTGCACTAGAGGGCCTCTCCTAGGACCATTTCATATCAATTTCCTCTTGATGTCAACGACTCTACCTCTCATGCTGCCAAACACATTTTACACCTTCGAAACATACCCACTGAATAGGTGATGAGTGAACCCAGCAGCGCTTTGTAGAAAACCAGGAGTTGGGGAGGAGGTAGGTGTGTAGAATCGGCCCTATCTATCCACATTAATCTCACACTAATAGTTCTTAAAACCTACAAAACCAAATCCAAGCAAAAAGCTTCCCTTATCTCCTTCCCCAACATCACAGAGAGTAACTGCTTTTAGAGCAGATCCTTTTGCTAGAAGACAGATTCTCAAAGAGTAACCCCCAGACCAGCACCCTCAGCAGCACCTGGGAAGCTGTTAGAGATGCAGATTCTTGGGTTCCGCCCCAGGCCTACCGGATCAGAAAGTCTGGGGTAGAGCCTGGCAACCTGTGTGTTAACAGGCCCTGGAGGTAACTCTGAATACACACTACAGTTTGAGAACCACTGTTAGAAGATTGACTATTTTGAGGCTTGACTCTGCCCGCCCTGCGTCTGCCTGCCCTTCTGGATGGATGGTGGTGGCAGGCAGGGGCAGTGGGAGGCAGCCGTGAGATCTGTGTTCCATTATTAGAAGTAACAGAACCAGACGGCCCATGGAGGTCCTGGGAGCCAGACCCCTTAACCACGATCCCTACATGCAGAGCTTTCCAGGTGGAGCTTCATTTTGTACCACCTGCTTATACAATGTCATTCCTTCATCATCAGGTCTTCAAGAAAACATTTATTAAACACCTAGTGTGTGCCCAGTCTCGAGGCACCAGAGGACAAAGATAAATGAGCCCCAGTCCCCTCCCTCCAGGAGTCCACAGTCTAGCAAAGGAGATACACACGTCAGCTAGCAAGGAGGGAGGTGGGACCCATGCACCAGTGGGAGCCTGTGCATGCAAAGAGGAGGGTCCAGTGCACAGGCTTGAGGCAGGGATTGGGGGAATAGCTTCCCGGAGGAGGGGGATGAGCTACGGCACGTGAGATAGCAGGACATCACCAGGCAGACAGAGGAGGAGGGCCTGTGGGCACCAAAGCACATTCCAGCAGCACCTCTGGGACCTGCAGGGTGTTTAGTAAAGCTGATGGGAAGCAGGCTTCGGGGTGGGTGTGAGGAGATTAAGGAGAGGAAGGTGGGCGGGACTTCATTCCGACAGTGGGAGGCCAGGGGAGCACTGTGTGCACCCGGAGGACCTACTTAATCAGATTTATATTTTAGAGATACCGCGTAAGACTCTAGTGCGAAAGATGGACTTGGAGATGGCAGGAGGCTATTTTAGGGCTTCCCTGATGTCTCAGATGGTAAAGAATCTGCCTGCAATGCAGGAGACCCAAGTTCGATCCCTGGATGGGAAGATTTTGTGGAGAAGGGAATGGCAACCCATCCCGGTATTTGATGTAACTATAAAGACATCCTGAAATCACCTAAATCTAATGTCAAATTGAGTCAGACACGATTGAGCAACAACAACAGAGGCTACTTTAATTTTTAATGTGTGAACAATGAGGACTTCAGGAGAAGAAGGAGGTTAAAGAGAGAGAATCTGGTAGAAGTGGGAGCAGGTGGGAGGAGCCTAACAAGACTTCCTTGCCATGAGCCAATCCAGCACCTGTCCACCTCCATAGCCTCACCTTAAGCCACATTCCGCCTCCTTCTTGGACTTCCTCCCCACTGACCTTTCATTTCTTAAACAGTTTTCTTTCCACCACCGAGCCTTTGCACAAGCCTCTGCCCAGAATGTCCCCCAGCCCCTGTTTGCCTGATTAACTTCAGTTAATGATCCTTCATGATCCTTCAGTTCTCCAGTCTTTCCAATCACAATTAGGACCCTGGTGTGTTATCTTCCCAGGATGAGTCGTGTATCAGTACGTGTCTCTCCCACTAGCAGCAAGCATAGCAGGCCCTGAGTGTCTGGACACTGATGCAGCCCCAGTGCTCAGCTCAGGGCCTACACTTGATGTCAGCTAAGGGAAGCAATAAAAACACCCAGGCTTCTGATCTGGGCAGTGGGGTGGAAGCTTGTAGCAGGAAAATCAGATTTAAAGAAGGAAGGGAGCGAGTTCAGTCTGATTAAGTTAAACTGCCACCCTCACCGTGGAAGAGCTGCCACAGTTAAAGCAGGATTCCCCAGTCTACGGCTGGCTTATATACCTGGAGTTTTAGGAAGGAGATGCGGATGCTGGAGCTGGCAGGGTGGCAGTGGAACTTATGGATCGGGAGAGAAGTGCTGGGAGAGAATGAGGAGAGGAAGAAGAAAAGTGTGGACACAGGACAGAGCTCAGAAAACACCAGGATCTTAAGAGTCTGGTGGAGAAAGAGAAACCAACGTCAAAGTTGGTTAAGAAAAACTTACACACACCGGACTTCCCTGGTGATCCAGTGGCTAAGACTCCACCTTTAAATGCAGGCAGAGGGGTTTGATTTCTGGGTGGGGAGACCCCACAGGCCAAAACTAAGAGTTCACGTGCCGAAACTAAAGATCCACGTGCTGCAACAAAGAAAGACTGGGCACAGCCAAATAAAGAAAAATAAATATTTTTCAAGAAAGACTCACACAGGAGTGAGTAACCTAGGCCAGAGGAGCAGGGTTTCCAGGTGACATTAGAGATGACACCACCAGTCTCGGTTCCTGCTAAGAGTTACTGATTGTGTACCATGTGCCAGGCCTGATCTGGGGCTTCGAGGACATTTGCTCACAGCCACTTGCATCCTCATTTTCTAGAGGCAGAGCCTGGATAAGGTCAGATGCCCCAGAGGGCCAAGAAGGATGGGGCCCAAGAAGAAACCACAGGCCTTGGCAATTAGGAGGTCACCTAGTGAGCACGGAACCCACAGACTCCCAGAGGACACGGTAAGGCTGCAGGGAGCTAGGATGCTTCTGGAAATGAGGAAGTGGTGATGGGGCTGGCAGACCATTCCTTCCAGCGTGGCTGCAGAAGAGGAAAGAGTCAGCTGGTGGATGGATGGGACCGTGGAGTCCACGGAGACTGAGCAGGGCTTGTCCTTAAACAGAATAGATCCCGAGCAGGCTCAGAGGCTAAAGGGAAAGAGGCAGCAGAGAGAGGAGAGTTTGAAAGGCAGGCTTAGGAGAGACTGGAGCTCATGGAGCAAGATGGGCTGCATGTGCTTAGTCACTCAGTCAAGTCCGACTCTGCAACCCCCTGGACTGTAGCCCGTCCGGCTCCTCTGTCCATGGGGGTTCTCCAGGCCAGAATACTGGAGTGGGCTGCCATTTCCTCCTCCAGGGGATCTTCCCAACCCAGGGATGGAACCCAGGTCTCCCGCATTGCAGGCAGATTCTTTACCATCTGAGCCACCCGGGAAGCCCATGGAACAAGATGCCTGACCCCAAAACAAAGCTGCTGACCCAAGTCCCAGTCCTTCAGATGACTTCATCCTAGGGCCAAGAGATTCCTAAGATTTATTTTGGTTGAAGTGCATTCTAGATCAGACTGCTGCATTGAGATAAAAAGAAATGCCTTGGAAATCTTGCTTTGACTGGTTTGGAAGAGAAGGAACATCCAGCGCCGTCTCACCTTCTATATGGATTTCATCACATCTTCCTGCTGCTCTGAACACTTGTGAACCAGTTTTATAAACGAGAGACCAATGCTTTCAGATAGGGTCCCAGGGTCAGGAGGGCCCCACACTTAGTTTAATGTTTTGCTCTCATTAAATGTAAATGTAATTTACAGTAAATGTTTGCTGTCACCTTGAAATTTTTAATACTATGACACAAAGGCTCCCTCATTTGCATTTTGTATTGGGCCCTGCAAATTACGCATCTGGTGGACTTCCCTGGTGGTCCAGTGGTTAAGGTGCCACCTTTCAATGCAGGGATCGTGGGTTCAATCCCTAATCAGGGAATTAAGATCCTATATGTTGCATGATCGCTGAAGAATCGATGCTTTTGAACTGTGGTGTTGGAGAAGACTCTTGAGAGTCCCTTATACTGCAAGGAGATCCAACCAGTCCATTCTAAAGGAGATCAATCCTGGATGTTCATTGGAGGGACTGATGCTAAAGCTGAAACTGCAATACTTTGGCCACCTCATGCGACGAGTTGACTCACTGGAAAAGACTCTGATGCTGGGAAAGGTTGGGGGCGGGAGGAGAAGGGGACGACGGAGAATGGGATGGCTGGATGGCATCACCGACTCTGTGGACATGAGTTTGAGTGAACTCTGGGAGTTGGTGATGGACAGGGAGGCCTGGCGTGCTGTGATTCATGGGGTCGCGGAGAGTCGGACACGACTGAGCGACTGAACTGAACTGAACTGAACTGATGCTGCATGATGTGACAGAAAAAAAAGAAGAAAGCATCTGGTCCAGGAAACCTATGGAAGCAGTGGGTGGAGATCTGGGACTAGTTATTCCAAACAGCCACCCTGGTCATGTAAGAGCTGCCACAGTGAATGCAGGACCCAGCCAGCTCTAGTCAGGAGTAAAGTTCCCCTCTGAGGTAACTATTAATAGGAAACCTGGCCAGAGTGGTTAGTCACTCAACAGTGGTCATTTTAGTGCCAGCGACAGCTCTGGCCCTGCTTCTAGGTCAACCCTTCCTTCAGAGAGGCAGGATCTGTCTTGGAATGTGGGTAAGCTGATCTGAACTGCCTGGGTTCAAATCCCAGCTCTGCTGCTGACTGACTGTGTGATCTTGGGCAAGTGGCTAAATCTCTCTGTGCCTTAGCATCCTCTCAGGAAAACAGGACGATCATGGCAGCACACCTACCGCACAGCTGGGCAGCTACGTGAGAGAGTACATTGAAAACAGTGCAGGGCTCACAGTAAGCCTCAGCCATTGCCAGCCATCAGCCACTCTGTGGATCCACAAAGGGAATAAACCCTAAAGGCGCTGTGGGTGGGGGGGGGGGGTGCGAGGAACTAGTAGTTTCTCCTCTGAGATCTCGGGTGATGGAGTTGCAAGAAAATAGAATGTTGGGAAAGATACATTCTGAAAATAAAGTATTAGAACCATCTGCTATCCTTTTATCACGTCAGCAATCTCACTCTGGAATTATCTGTCGTGCAGAATCAGACTGAGCCCCAAGACAGCTGAAGCATTCAGAGAGGGCTTTGCCCCCTCCTCCGGCTCCCATCTCCCCCCCAGGGCAGGCTCCTTGGCCAGGCGCCTCGGAAGTCAGCACCCCGGGACCAGTCAACCTTGCCTGTGCACAACCTAAGGTCCTTCTTTTCACCTTGGCAGCTCACACCTGGATCATGTGTTCCTGGCGCGGCGCACATGGAGAGGGCCGGTTGTGACAACGAGGAAGGTCCAGCTTGCCTGCCTCTCTCTCCTTCCCCTGGGGCAAATCCATCTGTCAAGCTGCAAAATGAGAGCTTGCCCACTTCCCTACCAGAGCTGGAGTCTCCAGGCAGGACCTCCTGTCTGGAGTTATGAATACCTTTAGGGCTGCCCCAGAATATTTACAGCATGATGCCACCCCCCCACCACCGCACTTCAACCCTAGATCCCTCACTCCTTCTGAGGGTGGGGGAGGAGGGGGAGGCAGGGGAGGAAGAGGAGGAGGAGGAGCAATCAGGGGCAGTGTGCGTGAACAAAGCCGGCTGCAGAGACAGCAGAAGCCTTCCTGCCGGGGAGAAGCGGCCGCCTTCCCCACTGATAACTTAATGACTCTGGCACATTTTCATCAGCCCAACTTGGAGCACGCAGTGGGTATCTGAGCCAGTGGTTTCCGAGAGCCTGAAAGCAGCGACTGAAAGCAATTACGGGATGAGTGTCCAAGAGACGAAGGCTGGGCCTTGGGAGGCACGGGCTGCGTCTTTTTCCCAGCTCTGCCCCTGGCACTTCCATACAGCCCTGAGGACACCACTTCCTCGCTCTGCAGCTCGACTTCCCCTTCCGTAAAAAGTGACCCAGCGGGGCCTGTCACCTGCCAACGCCTCCAAGGCAACCTGCTTACAGAGTATCGGGCAGGCACACATTCTTTTTTTTTTTTTTTTTCTTTACAGTTAAAAGTATTTTTATTAAAAAAGCACAAATGCAAAGAAATGAACAGAGGAAAATTTATGCGTCGAACCTGGACTGGTCACTTACAGGCACACATTCTTACATGGAGTCTCACAACAGCGCAGGAGGTAGGGACTGTCATCCCATTTCACGGAGGAGGAAACTGAGTCTGGGGGCACTGAGACAACTCACTAAATGGCAGAGGTAGGATCTGAACCCAGGCCTGTCGAAGCACACGGACTCAAAGATACACTACTCATTCTCTGTGCACCACCCCTCCCAGTGCCCGGAGCTGACCTCTATGGCCTCTTGCCCTCTGCTTCCAGTGGGGTTTGGTCATTGGGAAGGATGGAGGGTGAGGAGAGAGGCATTGGGGATCTCCATGCCTGTCCCTGCTCAGGCAGCACCCCTGGAGCAGGGTGACCCCCCCCCCCAGATCCAGCCGTGAGCCAATGTTCTCCCTGCTCCTTGGGACTCAGGATGGGGAGGGCTCCCCCTCCTTTGTTGGTACCTTTATCCTGCCCACACCTCCACAATCACGCCATTATCAAATTCTCTGCCATTCAGCCCTTCTAAGGTTGAACTCTATGGCTGGCTGGGGCCAGGACAGAAAAAAACAGGGGCCATCTAGACAGGGGACTCACACTGGTAGGACCAGACTGATCCAGATGTTTGGGGACCCCCACACCTTCCTGAATTCCCTAGTAGTTCAGATGGTAAAGAATCTGCCTGCAATGCAGGAGACCTGGGTTTGATTCCTGGGTCGGGAAGATCCCCTGGAGAAGGGAATGGCAACCCATTCCAGTATTCTTGCCTGGAGAATTCCATGGACAGAGGAGCCTGGTAGGCTACAGTCCATGGGGTCACAAAGAGTCGGACACGCCTGAGCGACTAACACTGACACCTTCCTGACAACCCTCAGTGTTCTCTCTGGAGAACCATCAAGGGGTGGTGGAGGAACGTCTACACCAATCCCCCGAGGGAGACTGCCAAGTGAGAAAAGCCCTGCCATGAATGAGCTTGGGACAAAACCCAGGGGACTGCAAAAAGCCATTAGCTCAGATTTGTGTATGCAGGGTGGAGTGTTAATCCCTACGACTAAGTTAAATGCCCAGTCTTTTCTCAAGAGTCAATAATGGCTCTATGGAACTCAAGCAATGAAAGTGGTGGCTTCACCAATGAATGGCCCAGGTGCTGCAACATTCAGGCACCAAGAAGGTCCTCTTGGGCAAGCCCAGGTGGGCTCCCCTCCCCCATCCTCTCGAGCCAGAGGCTGGCAGTGCAGGTGGCCCTCTGCACACCTGGGGTCTGGCCTTGGCGATGACACTAACCCATCATGCACCCTTACACACAAAATAACCTTTCTGGGCTTGGTTTCCCTATTTGTAAAACATGGCAGTTGCCTCAGACCTTCTCTGAGTCTTCCCATTCTAACACTGCACATGTCTTTGTTTCTCTGGGTCCTCCAGATCCTCCCGCAGCAATGACTCCCTCAACTGTGACAGAAAAACGATGTAGATTCCCAGTCACAGGATCCACCCAGCGGCTGTCTCTGCTCCTCCCCACCCCATCAAGTCAGGTCGGCAGAGGCCTTTCTGTGGCCTCATGTTTCTTTCAGGCCACACTTGGCGCTTACTTTAAGCTGAAGTCTTCTGGACAGAAACACAAAGGTCTGGTGGAGGGGTGGGGTGTAACATCTGGATTTGTCAGAGCCATATTCCCCAGGGCCTGCACTGACCCACGTATTAGGAGAGAGCCCAGAGCCAGGATCTACCAAATGCCAGTGATCCACAAGTCCTGCGTCTGCAGCAATGGAGAACATTCTGCATATTTGAGGAATTTACTGTATGTGAATGTGGCTACAGGTTTAACTAAAACACAAGAAGAATGGAGATAAGCAACAAGGCTTCCGTTTCAAAATACTCTATAACCTGATTCTGTATCCCCAGCAGAGAAATGCAGAAACTCCCCACACCAAAGCATTAAATGTGTTGGTGGAACACTTCATTGCACCGTTGAGAGGCAGGGTAACATAATTCTGGTGAACTCTGAGGTCAGTCGTCCTATGCCAGTTAATTGGCTGTATGACCTTGGGCAAGTTACTTAACCCCTCCAAACCTCAGTTTGTTTGACTGTAAAATGGGGATAATAATAATTTTATACCTCATATGGATATAGTCAGAACTGAATGAAAGTGAAAGAAAGTGAAAGTCACTCAGTCGTGTCCGACTCTTTGTGACCCCATGGACTATACAGCCCATGGAATTCTCCGGGCCAGAATACTGGAGTGGGTAGCCGTTCCCTTCTCCAGGGGATCTTCCCAACCCAGGGCTTGAACCCAGGTCTCCCGCATTGCAGGCGGATCCTTTACCAGAACTGAATGAGTCCATCCTTTAAAGTACTAAGCACACTGCCTGGCACACAGCAAATGTTCACTGAACACTAGCGATTTCTGATCATTAATTTAGCTCTATCAGAATGCTTCCCTGGTCCCTCACAACTCCAGCAGCCAGAGCACAGAACACAACTGGGGACTCAGCCTAAGTGTCAAATAAGTACCCTTTCTTGACGTAGTACAAAAAAATAAATATTTATTGAGCATATATATGAACCAGGCAGTGAAGTAATGGTTTTCACACATAACAGTCTCATTTTACCCTCTTGAAAACACTCTAAAGTCAATCTTATTGTCCTCACTTGACAGAAAAAGAAACTCAGGCACAGAGAGGTTTTCATGATTTGCCCAAGGTCATGGCTAGGTTATGTCGTAGTAAAGACGCAAATCCTGGCTTCTGATCCAAGAGCCATCTTCTCTGGACCTTACAGAGATGCTGCCTTTGATTCCTTATTGTAGCGAATCATACATCGGCCCATCCTTAGCTTCCCTGGTGGCTCAGTGGTCAAGAATCTGCATGCCGATGTAGGAGACACGATTTCACTCCCTGGGGTGTGACGATCCCCTGGAGAAGGGCATGGCTACCCACTCCAGGACTCTTGCCTGGAGAATCCCATGGACAGAGGAGCCTGGTGGGCTACAGTTCGTAGGGTCACAAAAGAGTGGAACACAAGTTAGCAACTAAACAGCAACAACAATTAACTTAAAGAGTAAAATATCATTCTTTTTTTAATCATCATTGAAAATAATTTCAATAATAAATATAACTGTCCACAGTTATGAGGAAGATAAACATAGGTTTAAAAAAAATCAGATGTAATAATAAGTGTGGCAGCCCCCAAACATTTGGGAATCTGGCCAGTGTCCTCTCTTATGGGATATCTGGGTGAATATCTGACCTAAATGCTCCCTCAGATGCTTCATTTGTGAGACCCAACCTACCGAGTCTCTCAGTGGCCTTTACCTGAAGCAGGCCCCCATCCCCCAGTGACATCAGCGTGCGTCCCTCATTAACTCTGGGGAAACAAATGTACATTGGCATCTGTGAAACGTCGCTGCCCGGATATCCTGCCATGTCCACAAACCTGTACGTCAAATGCTCTCTCAAATTACCTCCTCCTCCTTCAGAATACTCCAGTTAAGCCTCCTGAGTAACTGGCAGAGCCAAGATTTGATCCCAGTGGGCAGTCTCTCTCTCTCTCTCTCTCCTCTGCAATCTTGCTATCCTCCACTGGTCACTCACCTCCTCCTAGAGTCTGCCTTGCCTTATATATATCTCTGCATAGGCTGCCTCTCATATTGTACGATAACAGTTTGTCTATTTGTCCATTCTTCCAGCTGGATGGTGAGCCTCTAAGAGCAGGGACTGTGTCATATTCAACCCAGCCCATTGGTTGCTACCAAAATGTTGATGAATGTGGGTTGCACACACCAGGATAGCAGATAGACCAGTGTGGCTGAAGCAGAGCGTTTGGGGAGGGAGATTGGGAGATACAGAGCTGGATAAGGATGCTCGAAACACCAGGCTAAGGTACTTAGAGTTTGGCCTGTATAGTCCATGGTGAATCATGGATGGTTCTAGAGACATCTCTGGAATAGTTAATCTCTAGGGTTAGGTATTCAGGGAAGAGAGCTTGAAGCCTGTGGCTAACAGGAGCCTTTTCTGGGAAGGAGAAGACATGAAGTCTGGATGGTGGTGGCAACAGGAACAAAATGTATGGGGCAAACAAACGCGCCTTTATGAAACAGAAATTCACAGAATCTGGCAGGGGACAGGCAGGGTGTGTGCAAGAGGGAGGGGGGTGGCAGCAATAGTTCTTGAAGTCTTGAGCCTGAGTGGAGGAGACATGAGGGAGGCTTAACTGGAGTATTCTGGAGGAGGAGGAGGTAATTTGAGAGAGCACTTGACGTACAGGTTTGTGGACATGGCAGGATATCCGGGCTTCTCATTGCAGTGACTTCTCCCAGTTACTCACTGTGTAACCTCAGGAAAGTTAAATAACCCCTCTCCTCCTCAGAATCCTTATCTGTAGGATGGAGATAATCACACCATCTATCTCCAAGTACTTTCTCAAGGATTAAAGAATTAATGCAGTTGACGTCGATTCGATTCCTGATTTGGGAACTAAGATCCCACATCCTGCAGAGCAGCTAAGCCCATGCATCACACGACTGAATCCACCCTCTGGAACCTGTGAGCCGAAACTACTGAAGCTGTGCCATCTAGAGCCTGTGCTCTGCAACAAGAGAAGCCACCGCAATGAGAAGCCTGACACCACAACCAGTAGCCCCGACTGGCTGCAATTAGAGAAAGCTCTCACACAGCAACA
The DNA here is from genome assembly GCF_049115385.1 of Moschus berezovskii. Taxonomy (NCBI): domain Eukaryota; kingdom Metazoa; phylum Chordata; class Mammalia; order Artiodactyla; family Moschidae; genus Moschus; species Moschus berezovskii. The sequence goes on along the minus strand of NC_142468.1, from coordinate 19,195,487 downwards.
AAAAGTAAATAAATATTTTTAAAATATTGTATTTAAATATGAAAAAAAGAACTAGTATAGAGGAAACCGATGGAACATTCCAGGCCCATAATACAAATCAGCAGACTTTCGCCATTACTATTAGCACCTCCCTGCTGACTCCCACATCCCTGGAGACCTCAGTCAATTCAGCACACCCTTACCGAGGACCTGTGTGGCATCCTAGGGAAGCACCCTCGGCCACCTCAGTCCCTGGCCCTGGCCATCCCCTCCCCTGGATTCTACGGCGCTCACTATCTATCTACTCAAAGAAAACTGCCTGTGTTCTCTCCTCCTGTGACAGCAGCCTCCTCTTGCCAACAACACTGGAGACAAAGGAAATGAGGAAAAGGCAAAAGTGGGAGACGCAGTCATTAAGCACACACCGTGCACGTGCGAGCATCTTTACAGACATTATCACAGGCAGCTTTCCCAACCGCATCAGGCCCTGGTTCACACCTCGGGACAATGGACACTCCCAGCAGCAAGATGATTTTCTCGAAAAATTCCGGATAACAAGCTGACAAGCGGCAGGGCCACAGTCTGACCTCGGGCTTCTCCCAGCAAAGTCAGCGCACCTCCTTCTTCGTGCAGCTCTTGCTAACCCACTTCCCTGAGCCCCAACCAGGACTTGAAATAAGAGAAATCAAAAGGCTGTGCACCAGGCCTTTTGACCCCACAGTTCTGCTTCTGGGAAATAATAAAAGAGTTATGCAAAGACAGAGCTGCAAGACTGTTTTTAATCATGGACAAGTTTTGGTCCAAACATCCAATAAGTGAAACAATGATTGGGCAAACTGGGACATGGCCATATCATGGAACACCATATAGCCCTGAAATGTTGTCATAAAAGTGTCCCTATTAACATGGAAGGATAGTCCTTGTGTGTTGTTGAGTGGGAGATGGGTTAACGTGGTACATATTATTTACTGGGGGGAGAGAGGGTATAGTAGATGGAGACCATAAAGAGAACCCTAAAACAGGATACAACAAAATGAAACTCAAGTCACCTCTGAAGAGTAAGATTGTGGGTGATTTTTAGTTTTCCCTTTATGTTTATCTGTAACTTCTGATTTTTCCACAATAAACATATACTATTTCTAACTGGATGACAAAGTAATTCAAGAGGGTTTGCATATAGGTATAAGACAACTTAAGGTTACCAAAGGGGAAGAGAGGAGGGATAAATTAGGAGTATAAGATTAACAGATGCACAGCACCATATACAAAATAGACAACAGGATTCACTGTTTAGTACAGGGAACTATTGGTCTTCCCAGGTGGCGCTAGTGGTAAAGAACCCACTTGCCAATGTAGGAGGCCTAAGAGACTAGGGTTCAATCCCTGAGTCAAGAAGATCCCCTGGAGGAGGGCATGGCAACACACTCCGGTATTCTTGCCTGGAGAATCCCATGGATGGAGGAGCCTGGCGGGATACAGCCCATAGGGTCCCAAAGAGTAGGACACGACTGAAGCGACTTAGCATGCATGTACAGGGAACTATATTCAATATCTTGTAATAACCTATAATGAAAACAATTGAAAAGAGAATATATGTGATATAAAAATATATAAAATATATGTATATATAATCGAGTCACTTTTCTGTACATTTGAAATTAACACAATACTTCAATAAAAAAAATAAAAGAGGGTGTGGGTTACAGGCAAGGCAACCCTAGGTTTAGTGGTCAAGGACATGGTTCTTGAGCAAGTGAGAAGGTCTGAGGGTATGAATGAGAAACTTCGACCGCTCCTCAGCCCTGTCTCTGACCAGCTCTGCTGTGACAACCTGCAACCTGCGTCCACGATGCGAGGACACTTAAATATTTACACAGTCCCAGCTTTGCAGGAACAAACGCACTGGGTCTCTAGGGATCAATCCCATGCCACAAGCCCTGCTCCACAAATCAAGTTTCTGGGGCATGGAGCCTGTCCCACCCCTCCCCCACTGCACCCCATGCAAGGACCTGCGAGATAATATCCGCAACAACTGAGTGATGAGCCCGGCTTCCCTCCAGCGACAAGGGCAGCCAGCCTGAAGCCCACATTATTGGCTTCTCTGCTGCAGCTCGAAGCTAGAAGCATGTGAGCCTTAGAGAATGTGGGGCCTTAATGCCCTCAGAAAAATTTTAATAAGACTGCAGTGGTCGTCCGATTCTTCCTGTGCACTCAGGTACAAGGGGAAACGGCAGTGATTTTTAAGGAGGCTGAGGTCAAGCAGCCCTGGAGGAGCACACGGCAAGCCACTCCAGTATTCTTGCCTAGAGAATCCCATGGACAGAGGAGCCTGGCTGGCTATGGTCCATAGCGTCACAAAGAGTCGGACACATCTGAAGCAACTGAGCACACACGCACACACGCACAGTCAAGCAGAGTTTCTGAAACACTGTGGGAGCAGCTGGGGCTGCTCTAGGCCCCCGCATGTCGGTCTCCTAATGTCCTAAACCCCAACATACTATGTTTCAGGGAAAGAGCCTCACTGTTAAGCTTGGAAAGAAAGGAGCCCCATGATGGGGGAAAGGCAACCGACTAAGGAGGTCTAGAGACTCAAGAAAGGAGCCGGGACTTCTGTGGTGGTTCAGTGGTTAAGATTCCGCACTTCCAATGCAGGGGGCCCAGGTTTGATCCCTGGTCAGGGAACTAGATCACACATGCCACAACTAAGATCCAGTGCAGACAAATAATTTTTTTTTTATTTTTTTTTTTAAAAGGAGCTCCCGGGGCTTCCCTGGTGGCTCCATAGTGAAGAATCATCCTGCCAACTCAGGAGATACAGGTTCAATCGCTGATCCAGGAAGATCCCACATGCCACGGAACAATGAAACCTGTGCACCAAAACTATTAAGTCTGTGCTCTGGAGCCCGGGAGCCACAACTACTGAAGCCCATGCTCCACAACAAGAGAAGCCACTTCGATGAGAAGCCTGGGCACCGTAACTGGAGAGCAGCCCCTGCTCGCTGCAACTAGAAAATGCCCATGCACAGTAATGAAGACCCCATACAGAAAAACTGAATAAATAAAATGTTTAAAAGAAAAAAAAAAGGAGCTCCCCATCATTGACAAATGAGAAAAGTGGTGTCATAGCCACTTGAGGGGTGGAATCAAGGTAGATCAAGGGGGTCTACCCCCAGACCCTGCTTTTTGTCCCAAACATTCTCCCTGGGGTCTACTGCCCAGAAGACCCAGGCCCTATTCTGACACTGGCCCAAATGGACAGAGTTACAAGCCCACCAGATTTCTAGAAGGGAGGCAACACAGTGAAGTCATGGGCCACACAATCAAAACTACACATCAGTGGGGCGAGGGTGGCAGGGGACAGAGTTCTTGCTCATATGGAGACCGAGTTGAGATTGACAAGACTCAGAGGTGAGTCAAGCTCCCAGGAGGGCTTCCATCCCATCTGTGTGCCTTCTGTCACTAATCTATCCTAATAACCCAGTTAGGGGTGGGAGGTAGAATGATTTTAATAGATTTAAATTGAAAAGGCTCAAAATTATGTAAACTATTCCATTCCACTTCAGCTATAATTACTCCCTGATTCCAGCTTGCCAACCTGACACCGGGAAGCCGTCTGTCAACAGTGGACAGGGCCTCACCTCATAAATAAAGCGTGCTTGCTCATGCATTTATTGTTAAAGCACGTTGTTTCCTCAGCTTTCAGGAGACCCAAAGACTCTTTCGGTGTGGAGCAGGACATATTTGTTATTGCTGTTGTGTAGTCATTAAATTGTGTCCAAATCTTTGCCACCCCATGGACTGCAGCACGCCAAGGCTCTCCTGTCCTTCTCACCATCTCCTTGAAGCTTGCTCAGATACACGTCCATTGAGTTGATGAAGCTGTCTTGCATCTCATCCTCTGCTGTCCCCGTCTTCTTTTGCCTCCAGTCTTCCCCAGCATCAGGGTCTTTTCCAATGAGTCGGCTCTTCACATCAGGTGGCCAAAGTATTGGCGCTTCAGCATCAGTTCTTCCTATGAATATTCAAGGTTGGTTTCCTTTAGGATTGACTGGTTTGATCTCTTGCACTTCAAGCGACTCTTAAGAATCTTCTCCAGCACCATAATTTAAAAGCATCAATTCCTCAGCATTCAGCCTTCTCTATGGTTCAACTCTCACATCCATACCTGACTACTGGAAAAATCATAGCTTTGACTATACAAACTTTAGTTGGCAAAGTGATGTTTCTGCTTTTTAATACACTGTCTAGCTTTGTCGTAGCTCTCCTTCCAAGGAGCAAGCGCCTTTTAATTTCATAACTGCAGTCACCATGTGCAGTGATTTTGGAGCCTAGGGAAATAAAGTCTGTCACTTTTTCCATTTTTTTCCCCATCTATTTGCCATGAAGTTCTGGGACCGGATGCCATGATTTTCATTTTCTGAATGTTGAGTTTCAAACCAGCTTTTTCACTCTCATCAAGAGGCTCTTATAGAGTAGTATCATCTGCATATGTGAGGTCGTTGATATTTCTCCTGGCAATCTTGATTCCAGCTTGTGCTTCATCCATCCCGTCATTTTGCATGATGTACTCTGCATATAAGTTAAATAAGCAGGGTGACAATATACAGCCTTGACATACTCCTTTTCCAATTTGGAATCAGCCCATTGTTCTATGTCTGGTTGTAACTGTTGTTTCTTGTCCTACATAAAGGTTTCTCAGGAGACAGGTGCCATGGTCTGGTATTCCCACCTCTTTAAGAATTTTCCACAGTTTTCCATGATCCACACAGAACCAAATTCTCTATGTGTGGAGAAGGGCATATTAGCCAGCAGTCTGTGTGGAGATGTCTTGGGGTATGTCCATTCTGGAGCTGGAGAAACAGGATTCACACCCCAGGTTTAGCATTAACTAGCTGTGTGACCTTGGACAAGTCCTGTCACCTCCCTGAGCCTGTTTCTTTTCAGTAAAGTAAGCTCAATTGTCCCTGCCTCTCCAGGTTGGCCCTGGGATTTATAGAAACAATGCATATAAAATGCTTAGCACCATGCTCTGCACACATAAGCACCCATTAGCAGACGCTATCACCATAATCAGAAAAGGCTGGGAGCAAAAGACAAGTGTTGGCGAGAATGTGGAGAAGTTGGAGCCCTTGCGCACTGTTGGTGGGACTGTCAAATGGTGCAGCTGCTGTGGAAAACAGTACAGAGTTTCCTTAAACAATTAAAAGTAGAACTACCATACGATCTAGCTGTCCCACATCTGGGTATTCATCCAAAAGAGTTGAAATTAATATCTCAAAGAGATACTAGCACTCTTATGCGTGCAGCATTTTTCTCAGTAGCCAATATGTGGAAACAACCTAAATGTCCATCAGTGAATGAATGGATACAGAAATGTGGTGCATGCATACAATGGAATACTAGCCATCCTTTAAAAGGAATATTGCATTATGCAATATACAATAACATAGATGAACCTTAAGAACATTGTGCTCAACAAAATAAGCCCGTTCTAGAGAGACAAATGGGCTTCCCTGATGGCTCAGATGGTAAAGAATCTGCCTACAATATGGGAGACCAGGGGTTTGGAAGGTCTCCTGGAGGAGGGCATGGCAATCCACTCCAGTATTCTCGCCTGGAGAATCCCCACGGACAGAGGAGCCTGGCGGGCTATGGTCCATTGGGTCACAGAGTCGGACATGACTGAGTGATTAAGCACAATATGGCACAGAAAGACAGGTACGGCATGATTCTACCTACATGAGTTATCTAAAGTAGTCAGAGCCACAGCATCAAAGACTGGAATGGTAGTGCAGGGGCTGGCAGGGAATGGGTGATAGGAAATCGCTAACTAACGATCATAAAGTTTCCATCAAGCAAGATGAGCAAGCTCTAAAGACCTGCTGTGCAACGATGTGCCCTTATTCAACAGCATATAATGTTCGCTTAAAAATTTAAGAGGGTAGGTCTCAGGCTAAGTGTTTTTCCTACAATGTAATTAAATTTAAATTAACTTTTTTAAAAAAATTTCTTTAAAAATAGAGAAAGAAAATAGTAACTTCACAAATCACTTCTATTGTGCCCCGCAGAAGGGCAAATGGGTGCATTGTTCCTCCCTAAATGACTGAAACTTAGAGACAAATATTCTCCCTCTTCCTAAAAATCATCCCATCACCACCATCCTCTTTCCCATGATGCTCCTTGAACACGCGAAAATGAAAGTCGCTCAGCGGTGTCAGACTCTTTGTGACCCATGGACTATAGAGTCCATGGAATTCTCCAGGCCAGAATACTGGAGTGGGTAGCCTTGCTCTTCTCCAGGGGCTCTTCCCAACCCAGGGATCGAACCCAGGTCTTGCGTGTTGCAGGCGGATTCTTTTCCAGCTGAGCCGTGAAGGAAGCCCAAGAATACTGGAGTGGGTAGCCTATCCCTTCTCCAGAGGATCTTCCCAACCCAGAATCGAACCAGGGTCTCCTGCATTGCAGGCAGATTCTTTATCAACTGAGCTATCAGGGAAGCCCCAAGAAAATGGAAAAGTGATTCTGTCAGCAGAAGTCTGTTGTAGTGATGCAAAGATAAAATCCAGGGCTGGGAACAGCTAGGAAGCAAAGTGGCAAATGCCTGAAATGATCTTTAAAATACTCTAGTGGCTCAAACCCAAGGATTTCTCGCACAGATCTATCCTCTGTCATCATCCCACCTATAAAGGGGAGTAAATTATATTACTGGGATTTAAAGTTATTGAGTAAATTAAAGTCAACTGCTGGATTGCTGAATTTTATATTCGACTACTGAGTTTCACAACAATGTTGAAAGAACAGGAAAGATTCCAAAAAGGACCACTAAAACAGAAATGCAAGCCAGTGACACTCTGCCTGGAGAATTCTTGGAGACTCCAGAACGTTCAGATGCAAAAAGCAGGGAATAATAAAAGGGCTGATCAGTCACAGGCCAGAAGCCTTCGGATCTGAATGAAGTGGAAGAATCATTCCCAGTATTCCTAAGTATCCCCTGAGAAGCTCTCAACAGATGCAGGTTTAATAGCATCTCAGTTATCTTTGCACAGGTCGTCCAGGCCCACACTCTGACCAACACCGACAGCCTTTCCTACAAAGTCTCGTGCAGGTACTTTACTTGAAGGGATTGAACACTCTCTCCCCTTCAGCAAGAGATTAAAAGGGAAGAAACAGAGCTTTAATCCTGAAGCTGGGTAGACTTTCAGGATAATTAATAGAGATTGGTTACTTGCTGGAAAATGAAGGATTGGGTAAAAAATAAATTATATTTAGATGATTGAATATTTCCCTGAGATGGAATAAATTCAAGGACTGAGTGAAAGGTAACAAGTAAACTATCCATCACCTGAAGTTAGCAGGTAAGATAATATTTCAGCCACTCATCTTGAAAGGGAACCTTGGACCGAGAACAGATCAGGACTGTATAGGAATAGATACCAGGAAGGGTTAAATACAATCACACCTGAAAAAAATAGCTACAACTACTCCACAGAAACCTGAGAAGAGGTGGTGGGGTCCAAGGTGGCCTGATATTTTCATAAATAACTCGAAATACGCAGTGGGGATTATGCAAATCAAACCACACACAATACAAAAATGGCAGGGATTGCGAATCTGTGAAGAATGAAATTTAACTACTGGGCACTGTCTTTAAATTTGCCTTTATTGAATCTTGTATATTGAAGTCACATATTATTGTATCTCTTTATGGAAACGCAACAGGGCCAAATGCAGAGTGATCTATGGGAGAAGGAATAATCAAATGCATAAGTAGAAAAGGGCACACACCTGGAGAGGCATTAGCCCGGGGCTTAGGACAGGCACGGAGTGGGAACTGGCTGAGACGGTGCGCAGTGCGACAGGGCGGCCAACCACTTCTCTCTCTACAGATGCGGGGGTCGGAAAGAGCCAACGTGTGAAACAAACAAGGAAATGTGTCTGCTACTCTTTGAACCACTTGGCCTTGGTTCTACTTTCAATGAAGAGTGCTGAGTTTAAATTAAACCTGGAAGGGGATTCAGAGCAGGCCAGCACACAAGTTATGCGATGTGTTCCTAGGTAAACCAAGAATACAAGGAGATGTTAAGAGGGCCTCCAGCACAGATGAAATGCTGAACGTGCCTATTGGTTGGGAAAAGATGCACAAAGCTAAGCGGGCCTGGAGGAAAGAAAAATTTCAGCTCCTATTAAGGAAAAAAAACAATCATTCAAAGCACAGTTGAAATCATGGAAGAAAGGGCAGCTTATGGTAACACCATCCCTGGGGACATTCGAGGAGTTGACCAGACACCTCTCTACGTAGGATGCATTAGAGATTATTAAAAGCATTCCCTGCTCTGACCGGGGGTGGGAGGTGGGCCTTGCGACCTCTCCAAAGGTCATTCCTATCCCAAAGGATCACATGTCTGAAGGGCACCAGATAAAAATAAAGTCTATTAATCACTGAGCTGCCACACAGTTTCCTAAGAGAGCCAGACTAGAGAAGGGCATTCCACAGTGGACCTTGTTCCACTGAGGGAGGAAAAGGGAGGCCTGTGTAGGCAGAACCAACTGCAGAGACTTCCGGAAAGCCTGTAATCAGGCCTCCCAAGCGCCGCAGGGAACACAGGAGGAGGAAGAGACCCCACAGGGAGGGGAAGGGGAAACGGCGAATGGCAACGAGAGCCCCTTAACAAAGCCACAGGAGCTGGGGGAGAGGGCGGCAGCCAGGCCAGGTGGGGACACCCACAAAGGGCACGTCCTGGAGTTAACGCTAAGGAGGCAGACCTCGGAGACAAAGCAGCGAGGACAGGAACCGAGGGGAGGATGGAAAGGGGTGCACGGGTGTGTCTGGGATTATTACGGGCTGGGAACCTGATGAGAGCTGGAGAGACAGAGCAAAAGGTAATCCCACTGTCTACGGGAGCAGAAAAATCACCTAAGAAAATGCAGGCTTTTACAAGAGGAATGGAGCTGCAATGCCCCAGTTCCTAAGCAGCTTTTGGCATTCTTGATAGCTGGGCTGCTCCAGCCAGACACAGTAGGAAAGCCTGCTGCCAGAGCGTCTGAAGCACCCTTCCCAGCCCTGAACCAGTCTCCTGAGGGGCTAGCATGCTTGGGCTTTTATGTGTCAGAACAAAACTGAACGCCTTCCAGGAAGCAAGACCCAGGAGGAAGCAGGCACCTCCCGGCACTGCCAAGAGACATCAGACCCCCATGCCCTGCTCCCTCCTTATCCTGAACTTGGGTCACCTGGGGATGGAGTGATGTTACCTGCAGGACTCGTCTCAGGACTGTCATCTGCATGGTGTACTGAACAGTCAAATGGGGGTCGTGGAGTTTGAGTTCTTCTAGCAAAATGTTCTCCAACCAGCTGTCACCCCACCAGGCACAGAACAACTTGTGGAAATCAAAAGAGGCCAGCAAAGAGGGAGGAAACGCGCAGCACTCCTGATGCACTGCCTGTGCCCGCCCCCGTCTTCCCTGGGGGTTTCCTGCTTTCATAGCGACCACAGATACTGGCAGGGTAGGTGGGGCGCCCGAGGGACCACCGTGCCCAGCCCAGCCTCAGTGGTCCCACCGCAGCCCCTTCTCGCCAGTGGCAGAGCTCTGCATCCTCAGAGAGAAGGCAGGAAGGGAAGATGGTCAGGGAGTGCGGTTTCGAGGGCCGCCCCTGCCATGGAGCTAGTAGATGGTGCCCAATCTGGTGAGGAGATAACTAGGACAAGGATCTAAACCCACCGCCCAGTGCTCTGGTGGGTGAAAAAGACAAAGCTCTCTCAGGCTGACGGCAGTCCCTCTGAAAGCTGCAGGTCTCCAAGGGCCACCTGCTGCCACTGTTCCCGCGGCTCTGCCCACCTCAGTCCCTCCCCAGCTCTGTCTGCAGACCCTAAACCCTGGAGCCGGGGAGTCACTTGTCCGAAGATGTTCCTGAAGCCAGTGAGAAAGGCTGGAGATGGATCGTAGGCAATTTATTAAACTAAGTCATCGTCAGAGAAAGATTCATAACCTCCCTTACCTAGGACAGGAGAGAGAGAGAGAAAGAAGAGAGAGGAAATTAAAGGGAAACAAATGAAAAGCCGCCTGAGCCAAGCACCTCTGTTGGAGGATTTTGAGTTATGTTTTTGTTTGTAATTCTCTGAAACAGAAAAAGAAATAAAGGATGAGCCTTACAGAGACAGAGAGCGTGAAAGAGAGGGAGCCAGAGGAAAGTCACGAAGGAGCCCACTTCAGGGAAAGGAGCACAGGGCAGGGAGGCCTCCCAGGCTGACTTCTCCCTCCTGCAGCAACACCAGGCCTGGGGGAGCAGTCAGAGGAGGTCAGGTGTGACTGCAGTGAGGTGGCAGGCAGCAGGCAAGCTGAGGTCCGGGCCCGAGAGGAACAGCCAGCAAGCTCCGGGCCAGAGCAGCTCAGGGAAGGGTGGGGGCCTGCGGCAGGAAGGTGGCATCTTCGGTACTTACTGTCACAGACGTAAGGCTTGTCATGATCTTCCTGCGAGGCAGCGTCGTGCCTCCTCCTGCCACCTGCAGAGCCACGGGCCTGGGGAGACATGGGAATATCGGGGTGCTTGTTATGCTGACAATCACTGTGGTTCCCCAGCGTGTGTTCTGTGAGGCCCTGAGCGCTTCACCTGGATCTCCTCATTCAACCTTATACTCCACTCATACCTATACCAACCCCACTTTGGGCTAGGAAACTGAGACCCAGAGAGCTAGGTAACTTGCTCAGATCACTTAGCAACTCACTTGTATCATTTCATTAAATCCTCACAACTCCAAGAAGCAGGTGCTACTATTACCTCCATTTTACAGATGAGAAGACTGAGGCAACAGAGAGGTAAAGTAGCTCACCCAAGGTCATATGGTCACTACGTGCTGAGCCAGGACGTAAACTCAAGACAGTCTGACTCTAGAGCCTTGGGCAGTCAGAATTCCCATCCTCTACTGTTGACCCCAGGACCTCTTCCTCCAACTCCTCAGCCCCCAGGTTTGCTGACACCGCATGTGGGTGCCAAACCCACTCCCCTTGGCAGCCAAGATGGTGGGAAAATGAGAGCAAGTAGCATGAGCATGCAGCTATCACCCCAGACTCCTGTGTTCACATCCCCTCCAGCTCAAGTCTCTCAAGAGCGAGCCGGGTCCGGAATTGGGGCAGGAGCCCAGGCCCGTGGGGAGCTCCCCTCCCCACTTGCTCAGCCTACTCCACAGGGTGGGCGTCTGCTGAGGCCTCCCTGAGTGCTCTGCCTCCAGTCTCCAGCCAGTAGCCAAGACCTTGACACCTCAAAGTCTCCTGGGGCTGGACTCTTAACACCCCCACCGTATCATCTCCCAGAAAGGGCCAGCATCATCTGGGAGGATGGGGGGTGGGCTCCACCTCCAAGGAGTGACAAGAGCAGCCAGAGAGGGAGCTGGCAGCTCAGCAGCCCTGGGACAGTGGCTACAAGAACATGGCAGGGTTTATTTTTAGAACTTTGTGAGGCCTCCAGCGGTCACGTGGGTAGCACCCTGGCCTCCTCTGGGTCATTCTCTGGTAATGAGTAGCACTAAACTCCCAAGCAGGGAAAGGGCCCGTGGGGTCTTTGGGGACAGAGATAGGAAAGCACAATGGATGAGAAATAAAACACGGCAGTACCCGGTGTGCAGGGCAAACAGGACCTGGCCTGGAAAAGTGGTTCCAGGGGGGCTTCATTCACAGTCCAAAGGCCTGAGGTGCTCACACACACATACACACAAACACACACACACACTTTCCCTGGGGACATCATAGCGGAAAGGCCTGTACCCCAGTCACATGATGTACACCCTCTCCCCAAACACACACAGCTCACAATCAACAACCACCTGCCAAGCTAGGCGGCCACCACCTCCTCGGCTGTCTCCCTCCAAAACCAATTACAAAATTCCCCCTCCCTCCTCCCTCCCCTCCAGGGCGCTTTCCCGCCGGCCTCCCCACACCCCCCACCATCCCTGCACACCCCACCAGCCAGCAGCCGCCTCCCCTCGCCCTCATTACGCAGAGTTGACCCCAAGAGGGAGCTGCACGGCCCTGGCAGCCAACCCCCCCAGGCACTGACGGGCCTCCCTCCCTGCCCACGTTGAGGGTGGTCAACCTCAGCTGCCCGCGCCCCCACCCCACGACAGCCCCTCCAAGAAGCCAGGGACAGCTTGACGTGTGCAGCCCGCAGCCCTGTCACAGCCGCCTCGGAGCAGGTGAAAGCAAGTCAAGCAGAATGACAGAGGCAAAGGCAGACTCGGGAGGGGGCCCGGGTGGCTGAAAAGACTTCCCACCCACCAGGGAGGAGAGCAGCCGAGAGGGAGGCCCCTCAGAGAGCCAGGGCTCCCTCTCTCTCCCTCAGTTTCCTCAATTGCAAACAGGGGGTGTGGCTCCAGGGCATCAGGGACACAGGCCAGGGATGCCTCCAGTGGCTGGTACGTATGTATGTGAAAGTCACTCAGTTGTGTCTGACTCTTTGCCACCCTATAGAGTCCATGGAATTCTCTAGGCCAGAATACTGGAGTGCATAGCCTTTCCCTTCTCCAGGGGATCTTCCCAACCCAGGTCTCCCATATTACAGGCAGATTCTTTACCAGCTAAGCCACAAGGGAAGCCCAAGAATACTGGAGTGGGTAGCCTATCCCTTCTCCAACAGATCTTCCCAACCCAGGAATTGAACCAGGGTCTCCTGCATTGCAGGCAGATTCTCCACCAACTGAGCTATCAGGGAAACACTCTTCCAGTTTCCTGCAACATATCAAGCCTGGAAACTCGGAATCCTACTTGTCTTGCTCACATGTCACCTCCTCAGAGAAGCCCTCCTGACCAATGTATGTTCACTAATGCCTTCCATCCTGCTTCATGTCACACAGCACTTGGCATTATCTGGCATTATACTAGGCTTCCCTGGTGGCTCAGATGGTAAAGAATCCACCTGCAATGCAGGAGATCCAGGTTCGATCCCTGGGCCGGGGAAGATCCCCTGGATGAAGGGAATGACTCCTAGTATTCTTAAGGGCTTCCTTGGTAGCTCAGTTAGTAAAGAATCCACCTGCCACACAGGAGACCCCGGTTCGATTCCTGCGTTGAGAAAACTTGCTGGAGAAGGGATAGGCTCCCCAGTCCAGTATTCTTGGGCTTCCTTCATGGCTCAGCTGGAAAAGAATCCGCCTGCAATGCGCAAGACCTGGGTTCTATCCCTGGGTTGAGAAGGGCAAGGCTACCCACTCCAGTATTCTGGCCTGGAGAATTCCATGGACTGTATAGTCCATGGGGTCAACAAAGAGTTGGACATGACTGAGTAACTTTCACTTTCACTTCACTTTTCACCAGTATTCTTGCCTGGAGAATTGCATGGACAGAGAAGCCTGGCAGGTTACAGTTCAAGGGCTCACAAAGAGTCGGACATGACTGAGCAACTAAGCACGCACGCACAATGTTATACTATATATTTGTTGGTGTACTTGCTGGTTTTCTGTTTCCCCCATGTAAGGGTGGAAAATGCATCTATTTGGGCCACCATTATGGAACCTGGCACAGGGCCAGCCACCTAAACAGCACTTAATGAATGTTTGCTGAATAAATGAACCAATCCACCAGCCAGTCAGTAAGTTAATTGTCTTTGGGTCTTCTCCTTCATTCTCTGTATCCAGATATCTTTCTTCAAAGGACATCTTCAGTTCAGTCGCTCAGTCGTGTCCGACTCTCCGCGACCCCATGAATCACAGCACGCCAGGCCTCCCTGTCCATCACCAAATCCCGGAGTTCACTCAAACTCATGTCCATCAAGTCGGTGATGCCATCCAGCCATCTCATTCTCTGACGTCCCCTTCTCCCGCCCCCAACCTTTCCCAGCATCAGAGTCTTTTCCAGTGAGTCAACTCGTCGCATGAGGTGGCCAAAGTATTGCAGCTTCAGCCCTAGCATTAGTCCTTCCAATGAACACCCAGGATTGATCTCCTTTAGAATGGACTGGTTGGATCTCCTTGCAGTCCAAGGGACTCTCAAGAGTCTTCTCCAGCACCACAGTTCAAAAGCATCAATTTTTCGGCGATCAGCTTTCTTCACAGTCCAACTCTCACATCCATACATGACCACGGGAAAAACCATAGCCTTGACTAGATGGACCTTTGTTGGCAAAGTAATGTCTCTGCTTTTTAACATGCTATCTAGGTTGGTCATAACTTTCCTTCCGGCTTTGCATTTCCCTTTGACTCCATATCTTAATCCAGGGGCATCAATTAACCCTTGAGCTGCTCAAAGAACTCACCAGCTAGGGTTCTACCTCTGCGCTGCCCTACCCAATGCATCCTGCATGATACTCAGACTCATGAGACAAAAGGAGTGAAGGACAGGAGCCCATGGTCATCCATTCAATCACATACTCAGTCACAGCCATCCGAAGCCTACTGATTTATCCAGTGATATCCTAATACCAACCCTACCACGGTCACCTCATGCTCATGCAACATCCAAGTCTTTGTTTTGATTGATCCCTGTCATGGATCCGCCTCTACTCTGCCCAGCCATATCTGGTCCATGCATTAGCCTTGTTAATATGCCACTCCTCCGAGAATCTTCCTCTTGCCACACTAAGGAGTAAAGCATCAGTTTTAAAGTCAGACGGACATATCTTTAAACACTAGCATGTGTTTTTGGACAAATTACTTGTCTAAGTGCCAGTTTTCTCAGCTGTAAAATGGGCAGAGCAACATCTTTATTGCAGAGTTGCTATAGAGCTAATAAGGGGGTGTGAAACCACAGGGGACAATGCTAGGTCTACAGGAAGTACTCAATAAATTATTTCCCGCCCTTGCCCACTTGACTTCTCTTTCCTCTGAACTCTTATTGCATTTGGTAAGTGCACAGTCAGAAGCCTGCTGCTTTCTAATTGTATCATGACTATTAGCATTTTCTCCTCAATTTAATTCCAAGGTCCCAGAGAGCAAAGATGACACTCCATATTTTATTATAACCCCTGACACTTAGTACTATGCAGGGCACACAGCAACCAAAGTTCTTTCTTATATATTAGCTTAGTTAATTCCTACAATACCATCTGAGTTTAACCGACTAATTTCATTCCCATTTGGTACTTGAAGAAACAGGTTCAGAAAAGACTCATGACTTGCCCATAGTCACAAAGCCAATGGAAGATGGGGGCCCAGGTTTCCAGAATCTGTTACAGAAGACTTTGAGACTGATGTCCAAAAAAACCACCCTCCTGCTCTGAGAACTGCAGATCTCACTCCACTCCTCCCCACCCCACCTCCCATTCACACACTGGTGGGCCATGGCAGGCATGATTGCACCACACGGCCCTGCCCCACTGGCCACTGCTGATTGGCTGACTCAGAAGTAGACACATGACCAAGCTGGGCCAATCAGATTCTAGCTCCAACAGACTTTAAATTGGAAAATAGTTACTCTAGTTAGTATAGGTCACTTGAACTGCTGCTAGGGACCCATAAATTCAGGAACTATAGGGCCGCATGCACAGAGAGGCAGAAGAGGCAGTCTTATGAGAGAAGGATGAAGGAGGAAGGAGTCAAGACCAAAAACTGCCTGGGTTCCTTACTTTTTCCCTGTCCTAAATCCCGGCCACTTTCTGGTCCTTCCTGAACCTTGAAAAATTGCTCAAATCTTGGGTAATAGCTCAGCAGCTTTTCAAATAGTTCCCATTTTTGCTTAACCTGGTGAGTTTTCTACAACTAAAAGATTCTCAACTAGGATAGACTCAGTCCCAAGCAGAGAGTTAGTTGCTCTATACCAGTTGTTCTCAAATAGTGGTCCAGGGATCCTTGGGAGTCGCTGAGACCCTTTCAGGGAGTCTCTGATGGTAAAATATTTTTGTAATAGTGATGAAGTGTTCTTTGAACGTTTTCACTCTCATCCTCCCACAAGTGCACAGTGGAGTTTTCCAGGGGCTACAGAACACACTGCTGTCATCAGTCCATGTGCTGTGTACCCTTAAGTTTAACATTTTTCTGTTTCTCTTTCTAATATGAGAAGTATCACTGGTTATCAGCCGCCAGAACAACAGCTTTGGAGGGGGGTGGGGGTGTCTCAGTAATTTTTGAGTAAAGAATCCCTGAGACCAAATAAATATTGAGAACTGCTGTTCTACACTCTTGCTATTTCAAGTGCAGTGCTCAGATCAGCAGCACTGACATCATCTGGGATACTGCTAATCGAGCAAGATCTCAGTCGCCACCCACCAGAATTTACGCTTGAACAAGATCACCAGGTGCTTTATATGCACATTAAAGTTTGGGAAGCACTGGACTACACCATTCTGCATCATAAACACTTACTGATTGATCAACTGATTGATAACACTCACTTGGATGACTCACAGGAATTTCATGAATTTTAAAAAGCTTTGGTTGTTGGGCTAAAGTTACCACTGACTTACAGTAGGGCTTATTGTTGCGTTAAAGCTACCAAAGACTGCTGCTGCTGCCAAGTCGCTTCAGTCATGTCCGACTCTGTGCAACCCCATAGATGGCAGCCCACCAGGCTCCCCCGTCCCTGGGATTCTCCAGGCAAGAACACTGGAGTGGGTTGCCACTTCCTTCTCCAACGCATGAAAGTGAAAAGTGAAAGTGAAGTCGCTCAGTCGTGTCTGACTCAGTGACCCCGTGGACTACAGCCCACCAGGCTCCTCCGTCCATGGGATTTTCCAGGCAAGAGTACTGGAGTGGGGTGCCATTGCCTTCTCCAACCAAAGACTAGGGCCAGTTATTAATTGTTGGGCCTAAATTTCTCTCATCTCTCAGGGAATCTCCATTGTCAAAGTCAGAGGGCTATTCCCTTTGCTTGTCCTCTCCTAATACTATTTCACCTTTATTAAGCACTCAAAATCAGTTGTGAATTACTAACTCAATTTTAATGATGAAGAAACTGAGACCCACAGTACTTACATTATTTGGTCAAGGTCACAGGGGTTATACATGGAACAACAGACTGGTTCCAAATAGGAAAAGGAGTACGTCAAGGCTGTATATTGTCACCTTGCTTATTTAACTTATATGCAGAGTACACCATGAGGAACACTGGGCTGGAAGAAGCACAAGCTGGAATCAAGATTGCTGGGAGAAATATCAATAACCTCAGATATGCAGATGACACTACCCTTATGGCAGAAAGTGAAGAGGAACTCAAAAGCCTCTTGATGAAAGTGAAAGAGGAAAGTGAAAAGGTTGGCTTGAAGCTCAACATTCAGAAAACAAAGATCATGGCATCTGGTCCCATCACTTCATGGGAAATAGATGGAAAAACAGTGGAAACAGTGTCAGACTTTATTTTGGGGGGCTCCAAAATCACTGCAGATGCTGATTGCAGCCAGGAAATTAAAAGACACTTACTCCTTGGAAGGAAAGTTATGACCAACCTTGATAGTATATTAAAAAGCAGAGACATTACTTTGCCAACAAAGGTCCGTCTAGTCAAGGCTATGGTTTTTCCCGTGGTCATGTATGGATATGAGAGTTGGACTGTGAAGAAAGCTGATCACTGAAGAATTGATGCTTTTGAACTGCAGTGTTGGAGAAGACTCTTGAGAGTCCCTTGGACTGCAAGAAGATCCAAACAGTTCATTCTAAAGGAGATCAATCCTGGGTATTCATTGGAAGGACTGATGCTAAAGCTGAAACTCCAATACTTTGGCCACCTCATGCGAAGAGTTGACTCACTGGAAAAGACTCTGATGCTGGGAAAGGTTGGGGGCGGGAGGAGAAGGGGACGACAGAGAATGAGATGGCTGGATGGCATCACTGACTCTGTGGACATGAGTTTGAGTGAACTCCAGGAGTTGGTGATGGACAGGGAGGCCTGGTGTGCTGTGATTCATGGGGTCGCGGAGAGTCGGACATGACTGAACGACTGAACTGACTGACTGACAGGGGTTACATACTTGACCCAAACTCTAATAAGTGGTAAAGCTGGGATTAAACTTAGGGTTCAGACAAGGTAGAGATTGTTCTTGTCATCACTACCTTAGCCCTGATTTCTATGAACCCACAGAGCATCTGGGGGTCTGGTTAGAGTGCAGACTCCAATTCAGCCCAACTGGGGTGGAGTCTAGCATCTGCATTTCTAACGAGCTCCCAGGTGAAGTTGATGCTGAAGCCCAGGGACCACATACTGAGACAGCCTTAGACTGCGTCTCAGTCCTGACAACAGAAACAGACAGACTGTCCTCCAGGCGCCAGCAGCAGCTTGAATACACGTTAAAGGGTAGCTTCATTGAGGTTGTGCATGAAGCAGTCTCCACTCCTTATTCCAGCACAGGCAGGCTCACCTGTAACTTTTAGGTTCTTCTATGGTTCCCACCATGGGTGACATGTCCACTATGCTACTGCACAATGTAGAGCCATTTGACTGCCCCTCCGCCAGCATGAATGGGCCCAGAACTAGCCTAGGCCCCATCTAGCTCCACTGCTGTGTTCGGGCCTTTTCTCAGTGCCCAGAAAGCTCAAATAAGACTTTTTGTTCTTTTCCTATCATTAAACCATTCATTCAACAAACTGGCCAATGGCCACATGCTGGGCACTAGGCCATGAGTGACCCAGCAGAAAAGTACAGACCTGTGTTCAAATCCTCACTTCTTCCTTACTGGGTTGGACAACCCTGAACAAGTTTTTAACCTCTCCAGTAGTAATAATACCAACTTATAAGAAAGAAAGAAGCAGTGCTGACCAAGAGAAATACAACGGGGGTCACATGCCATTTTAAATTTTCCAATGGCCACATTTTTGAAAAGAGTGAAAAGAGAAAAAGATGAAATTAATTTTAGTAATATATTTTATTTAACCCAATCTATCCAAAATATCTTTATTTCAGTATGTAATCAATATAAAATCATTAATGAAATGGTCACCATTCTTTTTATACTATGTCTTCAAAATCTATGGCTTCTCTGGTAGCTCAATTGATGAAGTATCTACCTGCAAATGCAAGAGACTCGGGTTTGATCCCTGGTCGGGCAGATCCCTTGGAGAAGGGAATGGCAACCCACTCTAGTATTCTTGCCTGGGAAATCCCATGGACAGAGGAGCCTGCCAGGCTACAGTCCGTGGGGTAGCAAGTTAGGTAGTTCAGTCGCTCAGTCATGTCTGACTCTTTGCGACCCCATGAAGGGTCGCAAGAGTTGGACACAATTGGGTGACTAAACCACCACCTTCAAAATCTGGTGAATATTTTACATCTACAGCATATTTCAATTTGCATGAGCAACATGTCAAGTGTTTGGTAGCCACAAGTGGCCAGCGGACAGTGAAGAAATACAGAATGCAGCATAAAAAGGAGCTGCCATCACTCTCAGTAACGTAGCTCTCATTGCGAAGAGCCTCATCACTGCCTAATGTACAGGAAGTATACAATCAGCACAGATGACTGTTGCTGCTGCTCTGATGGTGAAGACACCCAATTCATATTTGCTGACTGCAAGTTCAATGCCTAGATTTCAGGGAGTAGAGATATTAAAACAACCATTGTCTACCATCTACTAGAGTAAGTTTGGTCTGGGCTAAGAGAAGGGATGGAAACCGGCCTGCAGGCATATAGCAATTGGCATTCACAAAAGGCCCAGAAAGCCCACATTCTAAAGTCTTCTTTAACAATAGAACTAGATCATTCGTTACTTTGTAACCCCCAATGAAGGCATGGGTCCAGGCAAATTCATCAGTGGCCACTAAGAAGATTAGGTAAAAATATGATGAGGCACTTTTCTAAGGAGAGCTCTGGCTGACAACACCCAAATTCCTGATCAGTTTTACCACCGCTGAAGTCAGAACCAGTGGACAGCATACGCCTCCAGATGTGAAGCAATAAGAAACACACATTACACCTAGGAAAGAGTCTAGCCCCACCAAAAAGGTATTTACATACACACACGAATATCCACAAGCTAACCGTCTCTCATCAAAACACTAGTTTTCAGGAAATAAAGAGGATCCAGGGGCACATTAGACACCACCAGTCTGCCAAATCTAGAATACGAAAAATTCTACAAGACCAACCACCCAAGTTCTTCAACAAATAAATGGCATGGAGGGGAAAAAAATTATGTATGTGACAGGGAATAGCAAGGAAGAAGTATGTTATAGAATGCAAAAGACAAGTTTCAAACTGCCAAAGCCATTTTTGAGAAAATCAGAGGGAAATGATCAGGGACTGGATACCAGAATGGTGGTGGTTTAGTCACTAAGTCGTGTCCGACTCTTGTGATCCCATGGTCTATAGCCTACCAGGCTCCTCTGTCCATGGAATTCTCCAGGCAAGAATACTGGAGTGAGTAGCCATTCCCTTCTCCAGGGGATCTTCCGGACCCAGGGGTCAAACTCAGGTCTTTTGTATTGCAGGAAGATTCTTTACCGACTGAGCCACCAGGGAAGGTGGAGGATACTAGAATAGTTATTTTTATTAGGTATGATAATGATGCCTGTTAGAGATATACATTAAAATATGGCACAGGTTAAATAAAAAAAAAAAAAGTCTAGAACTTGCACTGAAATATCCCACATACAAAAAAAAAAACTACACACACAGAAAACAAACAAACATACAAACCAGCCGAAAGTGGGAGCAAAGAAAAGATTAAACAAAGCACTGATCATGGAGGAAACTGAGCTGTGGTATCAGCGGGCGGCCCTGTCCAGACTGAGAAATTCCAGCTCCCGTCCAGGTCAGAGCACCGTAGCTCAGAGTGGGCACTGCTGGGCCACCTGCACCAGTCACCTAGAAACCTGTTTACAATACAGCCTTCCAGGCCCGACCCTGGACCTCCTAAATCACAACTTCTAGGAGTGGGTCCTGCAAATTTGCATTTCGATAGGCTCTAGTGGTGATCCAGATGTGTGCTCAGACTCAAGAGCCACAGGGAACACAGAGCCTTGCCATAATCACCACTCAACCCAAGCCCAGAGGACACCCAGGACTAGCCTCTCGTCCGGAGAAGGGGTAGGCATCCGTCCAGAGGCTGAAGGAGCCAGACCAGCCTCAGAGCGCTAATTCTCCAGACGGAAAGCGGCAGCTCATCCCCACAGCGCCCACTCCACCGGGTTATTTTCAGATACTCCTGCAGATCCCTGAAGGTGACCACAGACAACCCCTTTGGCCTTGAGAATGAGGACTCTGGAGGACCACCCCAAAAGCCTGAGAGCGCCACTCAGGTTTGGCTCCCTCCCCTCAAGGGTCACCCTCATATTTTTATTCCTTCCATCATGGATTTCCTATTTGCCATTCCCCAGGCTTCTGGTCTTTTCTTGCCGTATTCCAGACCCACACACCTCCAAAACTCTTGCCACACCTGCCTGGGAACCATCAGCTATGGCCCCACCATGCTTTCCCAGTAAGCTTCTGCTCTCTGCCTGGTGAAAAGTATGCCAAAGCAGTACCTGTGAAACTGGGGCAGCCCTAGGGACAGGACACTTCCAGCCTTCTTCGATGACTGAGGAATGGGGTCAGCAGTCACATTCTCCTCATCCTCTATCTTCGCCCAGACCTCACCCTCACCCTCCCATCCCCTCGCTGTGTCCTCTGCCACTTCTCTCCCTCTAGCCAGCTCTAAACTCGGGGATCAGAGCTCTTCTAGCAGTCTCCTCTCTGGGTGTTGTGCGAGGAAGACCATGGATACACTGTCTAACCAGCTGCAGCGGGATTCTGAATATGGGGTCCAGTTGTCTGGCAGGCCCCCCGCCTCCCTGATCTCTTCCCTCCCTCCTGGCATCCCCAGCTTACCCGTCCTCTGGTCCGATTCTTCCGCTTGGGAATATCCTCTTCTAAATCCTCTTCTTCATTTCCTTCTTCTACATTTTCATCATTTTCTAAAACCCTCTGAAATGAGAAGAAAATAGAAGCATTGAGAAATAAAGCACAGAGGAGAAAATCCTCAGAGGGTAATGTGGAGGGTGTTGTGTTTTGTTGTTGTTATTTTTTAGCACAGTGAAGAAGCTGCCGTGGTTCAGCCTCCAAAATGCTGGCCAGGAGTTGGAGCTCCTGGCTGTACCGACTCTCTCTCCCAAGACTCTTCCAGCCAAGTCCTCCCAGAACACCGACCTTTTCTACACTTTTTGCCCACAAAGTGTTTTCTACAAAGAGAATACTCTAGTAAGGGTGCTCTTCTATGTAGGCCCAAGATGTCTGGTCAAAACTTCAGTTCAGTTCAGTCACTCAGTAGTGTTCAACTCTTTGCGACCCCACGGACTGTAGCACTCCAGCCTTCCCTGTCCATCACCAACTCCTGGAGCTTGCTCAAACTCATGTCCATCAAGTTGGTGATGCCATCTAACCATCTTATCCTCTGTCCTCCCCTTCTCCTCCTGCCTTCAATCTTTCCCAGCATCAGGGGTCTTTTCCAAAGCTTACTTTAATGTAATTTTCCTTTTGTTCCTCAAGGGCCACCTCAAAGATATGAAAATACATCTCTCCTTTCCCTGGCATTTGGGAATTCTACCTAGTTTGATGAAAACAACTTCCTATCCATCTGACCAGAATTTGACATGAATGTGTTATTCCTTGTCTCCCACTGTCATGTTCTTTTAAGAGAAATGGATTGTCATTACAGCACTTGTAGTAGAGATTCAATTTAATTCTCTCTCTCCAACAGCCCTGCAAGTCATACTGTAGCAGAGAAGTCAACTTCCATTTTACAGGTAAACAAACTGAGGCTGAAAACAGTTTCAACTGCTCAAGATTATACAACAGAATCCACAACCAAAGCAAGGTCAGGTTCATCAGCTCAGTGTTTCCATTTCTCTCCTAGCTCTTGTGTCTGATAATTCCAAGGCATATTATGACACTTCTTAGAGGACCTGAGCACCTCGCTGACTTGGTGGAAGGCAAGAAAATGGAAACCTATGTCTCCAGGTTTAAGGGAGGGATAAGAGACTATGGCAGAGGACCAGCTTCCCCTTCCCCAGAGTAGAAATGAGATAAGGGGAAGGGGAGCCCATGGATTCCATGTCAGGGGTCCTAGGAGCTTCTTTGTAAGCTGATTGTGTGACCCTGGGAGAGTCATCATTGCTTCATGCCTCAGTTTCCCCAGTTACAAAATAGGAACTCATTCATTCAGTCAATCAACAAACATTTATCGAGGGCTGACTACATGGTAGGAGCTGTCCTAGATCAGCCACAGTGTGGCTACAGACCTGGCCTCAGTGGACTCTCCAGCCTAATGCAGGGAAAACAGATTCAAACAGCATACATAACCCTATAATTACAACTGCTATGAAAACAGCAACAAACAAATTCAAGGCGCTGTGAGAGGCTGTTAGAAAGAAACTTCACGTTATCTGAGGTCAGGTAGGGCTCACCTGGGGAAGTGAACAAAGGGTGTTGAGATGTGAAGGATGAACAGGGACTAACCTTGAGAACAGGGACGGAGGGAAGAAGAGGAGGGAAAGTATTCCAGGCAGAGGGAACAGCACGAGCAGACACCCAGAACCAGGGAGGTGAACACAGCTTGTCCAGGGAGCACGAGGAGGCCAGTGTGACCAGCGCTCAGTGGCTCGGGGAGAGACTGGCATAAGATGATGCTGGAAAGGTGGGTGGGTACCAAGTTATACAGGACACCAGCATCCAGCCATCCTATGGTGATGGTGTGACAATCACACAAGCTATGAAAAGGCTTAGAAGGCAGCATGCACGGTACTGATTTCTAGTATCACCATCACTGTTCAAGTGGCCTCCTGGGCTTGCCCTCAAAGCAGGAAGCCCAGGGGTGAGTTTCCAGCGACCTTCTCCCACTGCCTTCTTGTCAGAGAGTTCCATTTCCATCACTGTGGTCAGGATATTGCTAATTAACCAAATTCTCCCAAAGAACTCAAAACAGGTATAGTAAATCCTTCTCTGGCTTCTCTACCAGTTTATATGGGAAACCATCAGCTGACAGCACTGAGGCTCTCTGAGCCAACCTTAGACACCTAACAGAGAAGCAGCAGCAGCAGCTGGACACAACCTCTGGCCCATGGCTAGGAAACGCTGGCCTCAGCCCAGCACAAGCAGCTCAACCTTTCTGAACCTTGGCTTCCTGAACCATTGGGGGAAGACTGGCAGGACAGTGACGAGTCAGGTGCTCTGCAGCCTTTGGTGAAAAGATGTGGCATAAATGCAAGATGTGCTTTTGCTGTTTGTAGAGCCACCTTGCAAACTCTCTGGGTGTTGAAGTCATTTAATCATGGTAACTTCTGAGTGTCTTGACTTTAAAGGTCATTGCCTCTGGCATCTCAGTGCAATTCTGACTCCATTCGAATTTGCTTCATTATGAAGGTGTTTATTACCCACCATATAAACTCTGGGTTAGAAGGCAAAAGGTGGGGAAGGCGGTTGCACTTGTCCCCAGACACACTGCACAGTCTCAACGTCTGGGAGGAAACTGACTTCTCCCTCCCTCTTCCCATCGGCCTCCCTGCATCTCTAGAACCTCTGGTCTGAGCTTCGGGCCTCACATGTGACAGCGGCGTTTCCCGTGTTTCTGCATTTCCTGCAACATGGCTCTGACACCAGAAGCCTCCCTACACAGCACAGGAGGAGCCAGGAGCTCCTCACACACAGAACTCATATTCAGAGTTCAGGAAGCAGAGGGGGCATCCTGTACCAGGAGAGCAGGGCAGTTGTGTCCAGCTAGGGACGCAGCTCACCCCCTCATGACATACCTGCATTCCCTGGCCAAGGGTATTACTTGGAAAACAAACACATTTTCAAATAACTTTTCTCCTTGAGACTCTAAACAATCTTTACAGTGATGATAATGATTGTTTGTGATTGTGCTTTTTGTTTTTTTAAAAAAAGGAGGAATTTTTTTTGCATTTCAGAGGAATTCTTCTTTAAAGACTCTGGTATCACTGGTTGGAACAGTGCAAAATTCTCCTAGATGATTTCCCTCCTTCCACTGCAGGCCCTGCATCCAGTCTCCTTTCCACACAGCAGCCAGACGGGTCTTCAGGAAACACAAATTCACTGCCCTGGTTAAAACCCCTTGAATGGATTGCTTTTTCATGTCCCATGAAATCACGAGTCTTTTCCAGGTCTGGCTCTGCCCGCCTCTCCAGCCCCATCCTGGGACCTTCCCTCCCTGGCACCCTGCTCCAGCTGCACCAGCCTCTATTCTTTCAATGCAATGAGTTCAGATCTATCATGAGAACTTCAAGAGCACCATTCCTCCGCCCAGAAAGCCCTTCTGCAGGTCCCTGGCTTTGCTGACACCTTCTCCTCCCAAAGGACTGGGGGATAGCCCTTGTCTCCCTTAGGACAGCACCTAGAATCTGTCTCTCCTCTTAGACTGAGCGTTTGTGCTCTGTTCTTTTCATGGCACTTATCCTGAAAGGCAGCCATTTAACTTGTTTCCTTGCTTTCCATCTATACGTCACACTAGACTATAAGCATGAGAGGTAGGGACAGGTCTCTCCTTGGTTTCCCTGTTTCCCCAGAACCCAGCACAACGCCTGCTCAGAGGAGGCCCTCAATAAATTTTAGTGGAATGAATGCATGAAAGGAAAATGAACAAAACGGTTCATTTGCTGCATGCACACTTTATTTTAATGATCAGAGTCAATAAAACCATGTACACTCATCTGGCTTTTGGTCCTGGTTTTGGCTTCTAGCACAGCGGATGGCAGCCCCATGCTCTGCACACAGTAGGCTTTCAGTTTACATCAGGAATGAGGGCAATGGTGGTGATTCAACAATGACAAGCCGCACACTGCCCTGATGCTGCCCGAGAAGGACTCAAACTCATCTCCAGCTCAAAAAGGAAAGGGCTGCCTATCACTGGAGCATCAAGACTTCTGGGCAATGCTTCTGTCCCGCTCACTGACTTGGTCAAATTACACTAACTGCACAAAAAGTCTCTCAACCGGCATTACAGATGGGACAGACAGTGACTTCAAAGACCTAAAAGTCCAAAAAATGGGATATAATACATGAAGAGTAAAAAAAGAAGAAGAAGAAGAAAATACTAGGTGCTCTAAATGCCAGGGGTAAAAAGAGAACTAGGGGCTGGGTGTGATCAAGAAAGGCTTCACAGGGAAGGTGCTATTGGGGCCGAGCCTAATAGATGGGAGGAATTTGTACACATGGCGATGGAAGAAAAGGCTCGCCAGATAAAGGGCACAGCATGACCAGAGGCACGGAGGGGAGAAGGCTGGAGAACAGAAGGAGTAAAGGAATCGTGGGAAATAAGCCTGAAAACTAGGTTAGGAGCCGAGAGAGGAGGCCCAAGAAGATCACCCTCATCATTCTGCATTTATTTAGCAGGAAACAAAAGCGTGTCAGGCCAAGTTTTTTAAACAAGGGCGTGGTACAAGCAGAGTTGTGTTTGGGGATGAAAGTTCAGCTATCAAAGCAGGACATGGAGAGGGGATGGACTAGGGATGGCGACTCACAGGAATCTGTTCACTCGTGCATCCATGTAATGAATATTTATTGTGCGTCTACTGCAGTCCATGGGGTCGCAAAGAGTCAGACACGACTGAGCGACTGAACTGAACTGAATTGAACTACTATGTGCCAGACACTGTTTAGGCTTTGAGATACAAAAGACGTGCAAACAAGATAGACAAGAGATTTCTGCCCTCGAAGAGTTTATATTCTGTTGGAAACAAAAACAGAAAACAAACAATAGGGTAATAAATTAGTAAATTGTAAGTTATGTTAGATGATAAAACCTATGGGGAAAAAGTAAAGGAAAGCAGAGTAAGAGAATGGGGACTGCTGGGGGGTGCGGAGGACACAGGATGTGGTATTACATTCAGCGGTCACGGGACGCTTCACAGAGCAGAAGAGACAGGGGCTGAACTTGAAGAAGGTGAGGGTGAGAGCCGAGCAGATGTCTGGGGAGAGGACTGTGCAGGCAGAGGAAGCAGCCAGAGCACAGCCAGAGGTGGAGCGTGCCTGGTGTAAGAGTGAGGCGCAAAAGACCGGGGCGCCTGGAGCCCAGTGAGCCTGCACGAGGGAGCAGCAAGTCAGAGGGAGGGGAGAGGACATGACTTTTACGCGGGAGAGCAGGGACCAGTGCAGGGCTCTGCACACAGGGAAGGCCCCCGTCAGTCACCAGCAGGGGCTACTCAGAAACCAACAGTAACAGTTCAGATGGGAGCTGTGAGGGCGTGGACCAGGGCAGCAGCAGGATATATAGGGAGAAGAGCTACCCCTCTGGGTTTGCGTTTAGGGAGCAGTGGACAGGATACCTGAGGAACGCATACCGGCTGTGGGAGAAAGACAGCGATCGAAGACGACTCCACAATGTGTCAGACAAATACAGGTTTGCATCAGTAAGGATCTTTACTGGGGCTGTAACTCTGAGAAGCCATGTTTCGATGACCAAACAGAAGAGACTAGACCATCCAGTATTCTTGCCTGGAGAATTCAATGGACAGAGGAGCCTGGTGATTAATTGCTTAGGCTGTAGATAGAACAGAGCCTGATCTCTTTCGGGGCTTCCCAGGTGGCACTAGTGGTAAAGAACCTGTCTGCCAATGCAGGAGACTTAAGACATGGATTTGATCCCTGAGGCTGGAATATCCCCTGGAGAAGGAAATGGCAATTCACTCCAGTATTTTTGCCTGGAGAATCCCCTGGACAGAGGAGCCTGGTGGGCCACAGTCCATAGGGTTTGAAAAGAGTCAGACACAACTGAAGAAACAAGAGTTCAGTTCAGTTGAGTTCAGTCGCTCAGTCGTGTCCGATTCTTTGCGACCGCATGAATCGCAGCACACCAGGCCTCCCTGTCCATCACCAACTCCCTTCTCCTCCTGCCCTCAATCTTTCCCAGCAACAGAGTCTTTGCAAATGAGTCAACTTTTCGCATGAGGTGGCCAAAGTATTCGCGTTTCAGCTTCAGCATCAGTCCTTCCAATGAACACCCAGGACTGATCTCCTTTAGGAGGGACTGGTTGGATCTCCTAGCAGTCCAAGGGACTCTCAAGAGTCTTCTCCAGCACCACAGTTCAAAAGCATCTTAGCATCTATTGATCTGAAGGCAGGGATGGTAGAGGAGGCCACGTTCATGGATTTATTCAATGCCTTTATTGCGACCTGACTCTGCTAGGCACGTGCAAGGCCCCAAGGGTACAGTGGTGAACACGAAGGCCCTGTCCCCAGCTGGACAGTGTCCGCATGCTGGCGGTACTTACAAAGCAAATCAAACATGTAACTGGTAGTCATTTAATTACCATGCTAATATAGTAATACATAAATATTAAATTGAATGCAAAATTAATAATAAAGATGTAATTTCATAGCCATATACATGTACAACATAAAATATAAAATTTTAATGCAAAGTATAAATGTGATTTAATTTTATAATAATCTTGTTATGCTTAATTATTAAAAACTGGTATTTTATATTTATATTAATTAATATTATTACAATTTGCTGTGCCAACAATGGAGACTCAAGAAGCATAAAGAAGACACAAAATGCATTATCAAGCTGCCTGGTGACCCTGCCTGGTGACAGCCTTAGTTGGGCCGTGCACAGAGGGTGGTGGACACACGGGGCCAGGAGCCACCAACCCCACCTGGCAGGGGGCAGGGTGACTTCTAAACTGGCCTTGGAGGAGGAGTGGCAGGGCTGGGGAAGGACAAGGCGGCCAGGGAACTAGAGCGGAGGGGAATGGGGCGTGAGGCAGGGGTTGGGGGAACTCCCTGAGAGGCTGGGGGCCGTCCACCCAAGCTTTCTGCTACCAGTAGAAGGTGAGGACTCGGTCAGTCTTGCTCACTACTGTGTCCCCAGGGCCCAGCACAGTGCCTGGCACACACAGGCTCCCAAACTCCATTTTCAGTGGATGAACGGGGAGACAGAGGCCAGCTTCCCAGCAACGGTGCCTCGGAGCAGTGGAAACACAGTCCTGGCCCTGGAGAGGAGGCCCCAACTTGGGACTGCAGTTCTGGAGGCAGGGCGGTGATGCTTGGGGTCACCGCCTCCCCCTCCCATCCCCCCTACCCCACAAGCACAGAAATACCTGTATTTCCTGGATGTTCTCCTCCTCCCTGGCATCCACCTTCTTCTCCACCCCCTCACCACGGAGCAAGGCTTCCAGGGTGGTGCTTTCTGAGGTGAACCCATCCTTCTTCAGGGGCAGCTCCACTTCTGAAAAACAGAAAAGCAGCGTCAACCCACTCAGGACAGGAGGTGGGGGAAGCCCTTGAGGGCAAGCAGGAACCACAGCATCTGAGAAGGACTTGAGAAGGCCTGTGTGCTCTCCTCCTGGTCAAACACAAACACTGGAGTTGGGTCCGGCTTTTCCATCTCCGGTTCCCAGTCTCCTAGCCGGAGCCCAGCCCTGCCTGCTCCCTCAGAGACAGCGGAGGCTGGGTAGGAGGGGCACCTGATGGACACAGGGTCAGACGGGCAGGGTCTCTGGCCCGCTTCCGCCACTCTCCGACCCTGTAACTTCGGGCAAGGCACTCAAGGACCACCCCCCAGCCCTTTTCTGCACATCTACAAGAGTGAGGGTGACAATGCCCAGCCTCCCCACCAGGCCATTTTGTGGAGCATAAATGTGTTCCTTCACATTGAAGCACTTTGAAAACTCGAAAGCGGTGCACCAGTGTTGGGCTCAAGTCTTATGATCCTCTCCCTCCATGCCAACTCTCATCTGTCAACTCCATGACCTCCCCGTGGCCATGCTGGCTGCCCAGCTCCAGTCTGCTCCGTGAAAAGTTATTTCAACCTCAGAGCGGCTGTTCTAATCAACTCACCAGGGAAGTAAAGGCCTCTGAAGCCCAGGGAAGAAACATAATGAAAGAGCGGATGCCTAACAGGCCCCCAATCAGCAGCCAGGAGCTGCAGTGCCCGCACGTCGGGCCGTGTGTTCTGAAGACATCAGAGTTTGATTGGCTTCCTGGGGCTGGAGGTCATGCGGCCACCCGAGCAGTGGCAACCAGAGCCAGCCCTGCCCATGAGAGAAACCAGAGAGAGACATTGAACCCCCTTTCTCGAGAAGTCCTCCCATCTCCTACCCAGAGGATGGGTGGAGGTCTTCTGGTCAGTTTTGTTGTTGTTGTTTCATTAAAAACAGAAACCTCAGGAAAAGGTGATCGCACTCAGATTAACTACAAAATATCCCTCCAACCCTCTCTTTGGACCCTGTACCTTATACCCCCGGACCCTGCAGTTAGACGCATGGTTCCAACCCTCTATCAGGAAAGATGGTGCAAGGCCACAGGGGTGAGGTGCCCCAGCAAATGGTCAGGGGCACGAATGGCCCACCTGTATGCAGTCTAGTGTGGGGACTATTCATAGAAGAGCAGACAGGAATGAGGGGACAAGGAATGGGGAAGCACCCAGGGGAGTTAACAGTAGGGAGTTATGAGCATCGCTGTTCCTGGAGGGACAGAGAGAGCGTGTTGCAAGACCTGGAGAGAGCCTGGGCGAGCTCCCATGTAGGAGTCTGCGAGCCCGTGGGCCAGAGAACCCAGGCACACACGTCCAACTTCCCTCTCCTTCCCTCGTCTTCCTGCTCTTCCTGTCTGCCCATTGGCCGACCTCAACCGGAAGCAAGAGGGCAAGGGAACCTCACTGATAAAACCACTGAGGTCAACTTCTTCACACAGGGCAGTGCAAAGAAGGACAAAGAGCAGACCTTGGGGAGCAAATGGAAACAACCAGCACAACCAAGCCATGTTCCACTGGGCTCTGTATGGGTGTGCTCAGTCGCTCAGCCATGTCCAGCTCTTTGTGACCCCGTGGACTGTAGCCTGCCAGGCTCCTCTGTCCATGGGATTCTCCAGGCAAGATTACTGGAGTGGGCTGCCATGCCCTCCTCGAGGGGATCTTCCCAACCCAGGGATGGAACCCAGGTCTCCCAAACTGCAGGCAGATTCTTTACCATCTGAGCCACCAGGGAAGCCCTTGGGCTTTATTCTCCCTCAAATGAAACTCCACCTACCCCTTCTGTCTCCTCCACTAGAACCTGCTCAGATGCAGGCTGAGCAGCCCACAAGGAAGGGCACTTGGGCAGCGCATCAAAACTGAAGAAATTCACATGCTTGTGTGATCAGACCCCAGGAGATGATGATGGGAAGGAGAAACAGCATATAACATTCTTGAAAGGTAAGGTCTTTGGGATTTTTCTTACTAAAAAAGGCAAGCAGAGGGTTCACGTCTATCAAGAAGCACTACCACCCAGCCAACCACCCCTGAAACTCATTCTCCCATCTATTCATTCTGCAAATATTTGCTGAGCACCTGCTCTGTGACAACCACTGTGCTAGAACCAGGTACACAGGAGATGAACCAAATGATGACCAAGCCAGCTTTTACATGGCTTACAATCTAAAAGGACAGACTTCAAGCGCTAAATGAAGTGAAGTCGCTTAGTCGTGTCCGACTCTTTGTGACCCCATGGTCTGTAGCCTACCAGGCTCCTCAGTCCATGGGATTTTCCAGGCAAGAACACTGGAGTGGGTTGCCATTTCCTTCTCCAGGGGTTCTTTCCGACCCAGGGATCGCACCCGGGTCTCCCGCATTGTAGGCAGACACTTTACCATCTGAGCTACCAGGAAAGTACAAAATAAATATGCAAAGTGTCATGAGTGCCATGGAAGAAAACAACAGGGTGAAATGTGAAGGAAGAACATGGTGCTGGGGTGTCGGGGGGTGGGATATCTATTTAAGATCAAGGCTTCAGGGAAGGCCTGTGTGATGAAGTTACATCTCAGTGTCAGAAAAATAGCCAACCGTCTGCCTTGATGAGTTCAAAGTGTGCAGCTCTAGAGCCTGATCCAGTGACACATTAGTCTTTCTCCCAAGTCAGGAAAGGCTTCCAAATGTCTAATCTCAAACAATTAAAATGTGTTGCCTCATGCCCTGTCCTCAGCCAAAGGAGAACAGCTGTTCACCATCCTTCAAACTTATAAGAATCATATATATATTTATATATATATATATATATGAAGTTCATATTTTAGTATCCCCCTCAGCCTTCTCAACACTAAATAAATTCTATTTCCGAACTGCACAGTATTTTACAGTTGAGAAGGCCTTACAGATCATCTGCTTTAATTATCTCATTTTATAAACGAGTCACACGAGGCTCAGAAAAGTAACTTCACCGGAAGCCACTCAGCAGGACAAGAATGCCGCCAAAGGATCTTTCCTAGACACAGTAAAGATGGTGACGAGAGCCCCACTCATTGTATTAGTAGTAGTTTGCAGGCTCAGCCCCAATGAGCGCTGATGTGTTCGTGTACACGCAGAATGCCTGGTGGTGGTGGTTTAGTTGCTAAGTAGTGTCTGAGTCTTGTGACCCCATGGACTGTAGCCTGCCAGGCTCCTCTGTCTGTGGGATTCTCCAGGGAAGAATACTGGAGTGGGTTGCCATTTCCTTCTCCAGGGGATCTTCCTGACACAGGGATTGAACCCGGGGCTCCTGCATTACAGGCAGATTCTTTACTGACAGAACTACAAGGCAAGATAAAAACACAATCTACATGTGGCAGATGCCTGGTAGGTAGTGAACACTCAAACTGTGTCAGCTGCTACTGCCGTGCATCACTTAATCCCCACCACCACCCAAGAGGTGAGTACAGTTATCATCCCATTTCAGGATGAGGATGCTGCAGCTTAGGGAGACTTAGAACATGCCCAGTATCAGAAAGCTGGTCAGGGGCAAAATCCCGCCTTAACCCCAATCTGACTCAGAACCCATTCACCTAATTGCTAGTCTGTATGAACTTCACCTTGCCTCAATTTGGTCCTTCCATGAAAAGTCTTTTTCCAAAACTTTGTGCGTGTTCACTGCATTCCTAGATCCTCTCCACAGTTTTCATATTTCAAGATAAAAGGCAGAGACCTTTGCTGAGGCCGAGGGCAGGTCTGTGTCAAGGTCTTGTGTTCTATGTGAACATCTCTATGGGGTGTTCACTCAGCACAACAGTACTGAACTCACAGAATTTTCCATCACTGGTAAACTTTCTCTTCCTCCTCCCCCTGCTCCTTCTTCCTCCCCTGCTAACTATTCCTCCATCCTGCTTTCTGATCATTCAATCCACCCTCTTGGTCCTCTGGACCTGGCCCTCTGAGATGGACGCAAGGTCAGAAGCAAGAGTGAGAAGCAAAGCAAAATGGGAAGAGTTGAATGGGCCCTCCTACATTTGAAGAGCTAGAAGCACCCCCAACAGCATTCAGAGTCCAATCACTTCATGAGAAATGTGGGGCCCAGAAAGACATAGAGACCTTCCCAGGGTCACAGAGAAATTTTCCAAAGTATTTAATCGGCTCATAGATGTTCTGCTTTCAGAAACCCCGGAAGTCAATCCCTGGCCTTGCCATGTTTTAGCCAAAGGACCACAGGCTGATTACTTCAACCTCTAAGTCTCTGTTTCTTTATCTATTAAATGGGAATTATCATAGTATCTATTTCATAGCATTAGCATGAGAATTAAACGTGGTAATATACCCCACATAGAAACTCCAAAAAGATCCCCACAAAAACTAGTGTGGGAAACAGTGGGGAAAAGAGGCTATCAAGTTTTTCTTCACCCTTTTCCCATTAAAAACTTAAGATTCAAAATTAGATCATATATGTAAAGAGTCTGGGGTGTTCTAAGTCTTACAAATGCTATATGTTATTATCATTGAAGTTTGAATGATTCTGACTTAATGGCACAGCAACACTGTCAAACAGAAACATAATGCAAGCCATTCATGTAATTTTAAATTTTCTAGTAGCCACATTTATAAAAGCAAAGAGCAACCAGTACAATTAGTCTTTTTTTTAATTGGAGGCTAATTAAAATTAGTCTTAACATACATTTTATCTCACCCAATATATCCAAAACATTATCACTTCAACATGTAATCCATATGTTTAAATTACCGTGATATTTTACATTATTTCATTCACATTAAATCTTGGAAATCTAGTGTGCATTTTACAGTTTCAGCACAACTCAATACAGATTAGCCACATTTCAAGTGTCCCATGGCCACACGTGACTGGTGGTTACCCTATGAAACACTACAGCTTTATAGCATTAAAAGCAACATTTGCTAAAATTTTGCTTCTCAAAACTGGGAGGACATTTTAAATACAGTTCTTAGTCTGAGAGCCATTCCCAAACAGCATTCTAGTTGACCCCTGGCAAACCTTGGTTTCAAAGCACTATGGGTAAAGCCAGCAAGGTCAGAGTGACAGGCTAAACAATGCCCTCCCCATAAGGCAGCGAAGGGTACATTCCCTGCTTCTGGACCACAGGAGGTCCCAGTGTGAAGGCAAAATAAGGTAACAGGTCCAAGCTCTTGCACAATGCATGTCCTAGACACGCTCACTATGGAGCCCGTAGGGACGTCATTGATTCAGTTTTATTCTAATACGGCTCATCTGGATATAGGATTTAATAATTTTTTAAAAGCGTATTCATTTTGATCCTCACACAAATTTGGGTACCACATAACCTGACAGGAGCTATCGAACACTTAACATTAAAAGAAAATGGTCTAAAACACACACACATAATTCATCTTTAAATTAGCCTGATTTTATACACATGGATATAAACCCACGGATCGTTACTCTCTCCAGAGCGGCAGCAGCTGTCACCCAAGCCAGCCGCCTCCCCGGGCCCCCATACGCAGCTTTGCCTCCACTTCTAATTGGGAACAGAGATACTCCTTGGGTGACTTCCAGCACGATCCATCACACCAGAGACAGCTTCTGTGCAAACCGAAGCAAATCGGTTTCCAAATAAGAAAAAACCTCTTAGACAAACAAGGATTGAAGCATAGAAGTCTTTTTTAAAAAGATAAAGAAAGAAAAGCGCAAATAAAAGCAAAACAAAACAAAAAAATCACCAGTGAAGAGCAGTGACTTCTCTGCATGGCTGTGGACAGGGCAGCCATCCTCTCGGGTAAAGATCAAAGCCACAGACTTTTGACACAGGTGCCCCAAGCCGCCACCCAACACACCAAATGCAAGGCTTCCACTG
The DNA here is from genome assembly GCF_049115385.1 of Moschus berezovskii. Taxonomy (NCBI): domain Eukaryota; kingdom Metazoa; phylum Chordata; class Mammalia; order Artiodactyla; family Moschidae; genus Moschus; species Moschus berezovskii. Next base: position 19,160,603 of record NC_142468.1, on the reverse strand, counting down.
GGTTGTTGGAGCCACTGAGCTCATTAACAGGATGCAGGCAAGAACCCGAAAGTGCAACAGAGGAGCGTGGTGAGTAATTAAATCCCAGGTCATTTAAAAATGCAAACGCTCGGATGTCACGGACTCATGGAGCCTCTGACTCCTTGTGCATTTTTTTTTGGCTCGGGATGGAGGACTGGGAACCTGTAAGTCATATATGGATTATAATAAAATATGCCATATAAAAAACAGATTAAGACAGTTCTTCTTCGGGGAAATATACAAAGAGGGAACTGTCTGTTAGCTGTCGAGTTTGCAAGAGATACCTTCTTTGGGGAGGCTGTGCTCTGCCGACAGACAGGCTGCCCCATGGGAACTCGTGGTGAAACACCTCGACAAGCTGCATCCATCCGTCCATCCATCACAGGCTCTCTCTGACGCAGGAGCCTGGAGATAGAGCCATGGTGCAAAGGAGGCAGAAATCCCACAGACAATGGCAGACAGTTCTCCTGCTACATCACGAGTGCTCAGATTTTTTTTTTCCCCACCTGACTCTAGTTTTCTTTAAAAAATACAAATGTGCAGGCTTATTATTTTGGTGCTTATTATTTTGAGGAGTTAAGCTCATCACATTTCCTTGGATTTATACAAGGAGTAAAATGCTTAAGAATCATTATTTCATTTATGCCCACCAGACTCTCAGGCTCACGGGGAAGGAGGAGGAGGGGACTGCTATCACTCACCCCACAGGGGAGGAGACCGGAGGGGACTGAAGCCCTGATTTCCTGAGATGGTGGTGGGCCCCCGGAATCCATCTGCTCATTCCTCAGGGGTGCCATTTTCTTGGCTGCGTTTGACTCCCTGCTTTGTGATTCATAAAGCTCAAAATAGATGAGGCTCACAATGAGGACCCATCACCCAGGCTGCACCCTGCAGGCCCTTGTTACCACTCGTTTTAGAAGCCCAGGATATCCACACCACAGGAGTACTGATCATGCCCCCCAGAAGGCCTGTGGTCCCCACCCTCTGCTCTGCCAACCCCCTCACCCCTTGCCAACACGCAAGGATGAGCCCTGGAATCAGCATCCAGAGGTTGGCACCACAGATAAGCAATCTCCCACCTCTAAGACACAGGAAAACACCCACACCGTTGGAGGAAGCTCACCACTCTGCTGGTGAGTGGACCAACCAAGTTGCTAGAACTTAGCGGGAAGGTGAGGGAGGGGAAGGACAGCAGGAATGGATGGAGTGATGAAATGGTTCAAGGGAATACAGATCACTGGAAAGTCCAAGAAGCTGTCTGGGGTGAAATCTCAGGTCTTGTGTCCTGCACAGCACACTTGGCCTTGCTCTCCTCATCTGCAGAACAAAGTCCACTTCCCAGTGTTGTTATGGGGCCAGATGAGATCACGGACATAGAGTGTCTGCACAGGGAGATGCTCAGTTCATGACAGCCCCTCTTTTTCACCTCCTAAAGTCTCCCTCTCCTTGCACTTCTAAGCAAAACTCCTCCCCTTCTAACACACTCAGACCATCAGACATGGTGAGACACAGCTCCCCCAATCTGGACATGGGCCCAGGGGGAGTGGAAGCGAAGAAGCCAAGTATGGAGCAGAGGACAGAGGAGGCTGGGGGTGAGACTTGGCTCGGAGCTGAGATGCTGCTCCAATTTGGGGGGTGGGGGTGCAAAAGAGGGAATGCGTCTGGAAGATTTGGACATCACAGCAGAACCACATGGACGAGCCTGTGCTCTACTCATTCATTTGACTAATAATTATTGAGCATTTACTGTGTACCAGGCTCTGTTCTAGGTGATGAGGACACAGCTATGAATAAGAGACAGAAATTCTTTTCCTCATAAAAGTTATACTCTAGTGGTGTAGAAACAAGACAGAAAACAAACAAGCAAGACCCATAGAATGGCAGATGGTAATCATCGTTTTGGAGATAAACAGAGAGGGGGTAGCGGGGACAGCGATAGGGGAATCTGGGATGTCAGGAGTGATGGGGGGGGTGGGTCCACATTTAGATGTGGTCTGGAAAGCACTAACCTGAAGGAGCAGGGAGGGGGCCACACTGCTCATCGGGAAAGGATGTTCTAGGTAAAGGAGCTAGCACAAAAAGGCTCTGAAGCTGGGGTCTGTCTGCCCAGAGCACAGTGAGCCAGGGGGAGAGCAGGAGCCCAGTTCAGAGAGTGCTGGGGCCTTGAAGGGCTGTGTAGGCCTCTCCAAGAATGTTTACTCCCTTGGACTGCAAGGGGATCAAACCAGTCAATCCTAAAGGAAATCAACCCTGAATATTCATTGGAAGGACTGACGCTGAAGCGCCAGTACTTTGGCCACCTGATGCGAAGAGCCGACTCATTGGAAATGACTCTGATGCTGGGAAAGATTGAGGGCAGAAAGAGAAGGGACCACAGAGGATGAGATGGTTGGATGGCATCACTGAGTCGATGGACATGAGTCTGAGCAAACTCCAGGAGAGAGGGAAAGACAGGGAAGCCTGGCGTGCTTCACAGCATCACAAAGAGTCAGACATGACTGAGCAACTTAACAACACCCGCTTCGGAAGACACTGGCAGTTTCGAGTGAAGGGTGACAATATGATGTCTATATTTTAATAGGATCATTCTGAAATTAACTGAAGGAGGGCAGAAGTGAGGGGACCACCAATGAGCCAGTGCTTAGGAAAGGGCCCTGTCCTCAAGATGCCTACATCCTGGTGGCTAGACACGTCCAGAGGCCAGTCCCCTGGCCCCTGAGCAGGGACCATCCCCACTCAGTGAATCAGGGTAGAGGCCAGGTGTGGAGAAAGGATGCCCAGTGCCAAGGGGCAAAGGAGTGAAGCCACACAGGGTGAGTCCACAGAGCAGCGGTTCTCAGAGAAGGCAGATCGGCCTCGGCCTAGGGAAGAGAAAAGACCCAGCCAGGCAGGCCCAGCCTAGCACCATGGGATGACAGGTGTCTGTAAAACAGAGAGGAAGCCTTCCAAGTTTATCTCTGTGCTCCCCGCAGCGGATGCCAGAGGACCGAGTCCTGGGACACAGGGGTGAACTTGGGCAAGCTGTGGTTCTGGGAAAGGCAGATCCCATAGCCAGATGCCAGGTCTTCTCAGGACAGAAGGTGCTAGCCTTGGGCTTTTAAAGACTGTAAGGCAGAATGTGTTCCCATTCTGGCCACACGGCACACACTCTGCCAGCTGGGCGGTGAGCTGCCTGCAGTGAGCAAGCGCTGGGGACAGGAGCAGCATCAGCTGAGGTCTCCTCGGCCCACCCAGCAGCGCCACGTGGGGGTGGCATCAGTGGTGCCTCTTCACATCTGCCAAGCCCTCCAGCCCCACCTTCCAGCGGGACTCTCGGAAAAATCCCAGCAAACAAGCACAGCAGCTGCCACGATACACATTTCACAGATGGAGAATCAAGGCCGGAGTGGTTAGGTGATGGCTCAAAATCACACAGCCAGGGGTGGAATGGGTCGGGACTTGAACCCAGGTCTTGTGATTCCTGTTGGACGCCTTTTCTCCTGCAGAGCATAGCTGTTCGACATACTGAAGGCCCCGCTGTGAGCTCAAACCAAAGACAGGCAAGACAGTAAACCCGGGACAGAACCTCCGCCCCCGCCACTGCCCTGGCCAGTCTGGGCAGTGGACGGGAAGGCCAGGTCAGCTCCAAAGGCTCCCCTTCGCCTGCTCGAGCTCCCTCCTTTGTGCAAGGGGCATGATGAGAACTAAACCACATTCTTCAAACTTGAGATCAGAGACCAGGAGGCCCTTTTCTTTCCTTCATCCTTTTAATAAATCTTCGCTGTCCTCCTACTATGTGCCAAGTCGGGTACTGGGTGTTGGGGATACAGATGAAGTATTGAATGGGCCTCTGAACTCAAACTGTGCACCTTCCAAGAGGGAGAGATACAAGTGCACAGGCCCTGGTATAACAGGGTGACAGTCTCACAAGCTGTGTTCTAAACATGGCTCTGCCAAGCCCAACCGCAAAATCCAGTCCTGCAATCCCTGCAGCCACTATGCACACAGCCTGGCCGATTCCCAGCGGCTGCCCAATTCCTGGGCCAGCCCCAGCTCCCAGATCCCTACAGGACAGTGCCAGACGCCCAGGCCCCTTCCCCCAGACCCGGCGCCTGTCCCCAGGCTGCCAGGAGCGTGGGCTGGAGGGGCCTGCCCACCTCTCTCCAGCTCACGAGGCCAACAAGAGCTGAAGAAGCTGCTGTTGCTGGCCTCCAGAATGGATGGCTGCAGCTCTTGACACTGCAGGAAAGAGATAAATGACTGGTCATTTCCCCCGATGCACTTGAAGGCATCCATTCTCCCGGCCGTACCACGCTCAGGCAACCCCCCGCGCAGGGACAGATAAGCACTGACAGATGGGGTGGGGAGCCCAGCGTCCTTCCCCCCAGAGGAAGGACACAGCCGGACTCCTCTGCAGACCAGGAGAAGGTCACGCTGTCCGCTGGCTCACACCTGGCTGGGGGCTCTACGGGGCCCTTCCCCTGCGTGCCCCCATCTAGCCCACCGCCCCCACCCCCTGCCGGCTCAGCCCTGTGAGGAGGAGAGGGGGAGGCGGGGGTGGGGTGGGGGCCAGAGGGAGCCAGCTGACAGGCTCATCAATCTCAGGCTACATGCTTGGCACATCGGCGTTCTGTAAGTTGTTCCTGGGCTGGGAGGGTGTTGGAGGAGTCAGAGGGACTGTCTCGAGGAGAAGAGAAATCGAGCTGAACATCAGAGAGCAAATGGTGGAAGAAGCCCGGAGACTATTAAAATGTGGGCCATGTACAAAAGCAGTAGGGAACTAATTAAGATGCAGGATTTTCAAAAGCTGGGGAAGTTGGCCGCGGCCCGCTCCCATCTGTAGAGTTCTGGCAGTTCGGTGAGGCAGGGACAGCACCCTAGGCGGGCGAAGCAGGCTGCTCCATCACTGCCCCCGCAGGCAGGACTCAGGCCTGGACTGCCCCCTTAGGAAGCACCCCTCCGAGGGTCCCTGAGACTTGCTTGGTGGCCAGCTATGGCACACTCTGCTTTGGGCCGTACCTTCAACTACCATCCCCCCAAGGGTTTCTGCCCAACCATTAATGTTCCCTCAATAACATGTTGGGGAGGTGGTGATTACCCTGGTCAATCATGCCCAGTCATTGAACAGCAGCCAAAAAGAAAATAAAAACCCAAGAGAAAGAACCAGAACCCTATTCCTGGCTTCCTTCCTTCCCATCACCCTTGGAATCTGAAAGAGATGCTGGTCCCCAAGGTCCTGGAGCAGCGGGAGACTGGCAAGCCCTCAGGTACATTCCAGGAGCCCTACTGAGACCCCAGGATGGATGTGTGTGTTGAGTCCTGAAGCAACATGGCGCCACTTCCAACAGGTTCCCCCACAGGTTCCTTTCCTTGGCTTCACCAGAGACGCCCCTCGGGAAATTCACTGCCTAATTCCATGCCACAGCGTCCCAACCTCTAAAACAAAGCCTGTCCTAGACCACAAGCACCTAAAGGTCTGGAATGAGAAGATGCTAAACTGATCTAAGCAAACTATCTGAGCATTTAACCCAGAAGGACACAAGTTTGCTCCCAGCCCTTTTTCCTTATTCAAAAGAAAAGTGAAGTTAAAGGCTCTTTCTCAATCAGCTGGCTTTTGCCCAACAACTGCCCCACTCTTCAGGGCCTTCTGATGGATATTTACTATCCACCTTTCTCTCTTGCCAGCTCGGCTTCCCCTTCGCAAGGACAGAGCTCCATTCTTGGGGGCAATGGTCCAGGGAAGGCCCCTCCCCGGCACCAGGCCCCTGCCCATGTTCACATTGCCTGAACTGTGATGGCTGTGCCGTGAAACACCTTGCATTTGCCCCTGCAGCCAAATACAAGATGCAGAGAACACTGAACTCCATTGTCAGTCAGCGGAGAGAAATAATGCTGTGTGTGTTGTCCTTCAGACGCCCAGGAAAGTAGGAGGTTGCAAGATGTTTATTCAAGACTGATTGGAGGGATGATGCTAGGCACGAGAAACACATAGGTCCAGGGATGCTGAGCATGCTTTCAAATTCCAAAGAGTTCGCCCCAGCTCTCAGCCTCATTCCACCCCCACACAGACACATTTTTATTTTCAGCAAGTAGTAAAGAAACATGGGCAGGATGGCATATTCACAGTGAGGGAGATGGGATGAGGACAGCAGGCCTGGGGAGTACTCCATCAGTGTATAATTTAGCCCAAGAACAAATGACTTCACAGCAGCCACCATCAGCTCCCCACTCCCCACCCTGCAATGTCACAGATAAGCTGTGGGCTGTGTAGGGCTGCACCAGAAGTGGATGGTTCTGCAACCCTGGCTGAGATCTGCTCCAAAGTCCCTCAAATTTCCATAGTGGATCCCCCCGCCCCTTACCCTGACCTGGTTTCCTGACAATACTCTCAGCTCTGAAGACCTGGGGTCAAGGACAACTCTAAGCCACGTTCCACCCTGGCCTTTTTTTTTTTTTTCCTGAAAGCTGCCCACCGCTGGTTGGACTCAGGCAGGATCACAAAGGAAGACAGGAGGGACAAACCGGGTGCTGGCATGACAAATTGCTTGTGGCAGCTCCTTATCATGCATGGAAAGGTCTGAGATGGAAGGAAACTCATGCTTTGAGACAATTCCACTCCAGGCCAATGCCCCATCTCTCACAAATCAGGGGAACTCTTTGTCTCTCTTTCCCCAGAGGACTCGATGGGCTGATGGTGGAGCCCAAGGGAGGCTCCAAGAATCATAGACATAACTGCATCCCTAGAGCCTGTCGAGCGGAACTCAGGAGAATCCACACCAGGAGGCTGGGAGGGAAGACAGAGGAAAGGATGGGCAGCTATGGGGACTGGGTGGCAAAAGGGTGCCAAGGGTGGTTGGGTCACTCATTACTTTTTCCCAACATACACTCAGTCTTCCAGTTTCCATAAATTTAAAGAGATGGACAAATTGATAATCAATTTTCAGCAAGGTTTGCCCAAAGAGGACTATACATAATGTTGGGCAATTTGCTTTTTTCTTTCCACTAAACAATATAGCTTGGATGTCTTTCCATTTTTTTTTTCCTACTCATTCCTTTCAAGGACAAAACACTATTCTATTTTACGAATGTATCCTATGTTTAACTAGTCCCCTGCCATAGACCTACTGGTTGTTTCTGTTCTCTGTTCACTGCTGTCATTACAAACAATGCCACAGTGGACAACCTTACCCATTGGGAGTCCATATTTATTTATAGGATAAAATTTTCTAGCCATAGAATTTGTAGGTCAAAGGGCGGGTGATTTTTCAGTACTGAGAGGCACTGTGCATGAACCTTCAGACAGGTTAGACCCAGCTCCACTTCCATGGGTAAAAGAGAGCAGATCCCTAGCTTCTCCTCTCTGTTCCCTTCAACTGCCCCCCATTCCCAGGGAGGTCTGCCTCCATCCGCCCAGTTGACTGCCTCCACCTACTAGAAATTTGCAACAAATTCCCCAGGAACTCTGTTCAGTGGTTCTACCCTGAGTCACACTCGAAAGTATAGACCAAAAAAAAAAACCCCAGCTCTCTTTGAGACCAAATCAAATGGAATAAAAATAAGAAAGAGGCATTTTGAAATATTTTCCAAGTCGATTCTGTGCTTTGGGAGGACATTCCCCCCGCCATAAAAGGGGAGAAGTCCTCTCAGCTGAGGACTGATTTTATAAATGATGACGGCAGAGCCTCTCAGAGGTAGCATGTGTTACCTACGCAGGGACACCTGCCAAGGGGACAGAAGGGAGCTGAGATCCAGAACATGCCTCGTAACCCACCAGAAGGGGCATCATTTATAAATGTCTGCCCAGCCAGGGGATCTTTTTCTACTTTTGCACAAAGGTGCCATATGGGTGAGCTGAGGCTCTGGGTAAAGGACCTTTTCTGAAACGTTGGCTTGTGTGAAAAATTCAAAGGCAAACGTGTAAAGCCTACAGAAAGAGGATGGTACGTGTTTTTTTGGTCATGCTGCTTCATGTTCTCTGGATGGGCCCTGATGCTTTGAGGTTCAAGCCTGAGGCTCCTTATCACTGACTCTCAGATGCTCCCCTGGCATCTTTACTCACAACCTACAGCCGCAGGCTGGTGAGGTTGTACACATCCTGAGAGCCAGGCCTGGCCCGGTGGTACACACTCAGAACAGGATACAAAAATGACTGACATTTGGCCCAAGGTTTTGGGGGTTTTGTTTTTGTTTTTAGTAGGCTTAAGAGTAGGTCTGATTACCCAGAGAGGGAACAAATTCACCTGAGATAGATCTCTTGTCATTTGCAAAGTTGTTGATTCCAGCCCTGGATTGTTTGTTTCTCAACACTTAGGTGCAGGTGTGAAGTAGACATTTTGCCTTGGGCAGGTCTGACTTGCCTGGGGTCTTCTGCCACCTGGGGATATGATTACACCTCTGAGAGCCCATCCTCAACCGGGCTGGTACTCATCCTTGCAGAGAGGGTCCTCCCACGTAACCCTGACTGTCTCTGAGGCTAGGCCTTCACTGGAGGAGCAGTCACCTCGGTGTCTGCTCCAAGCGTGAGGACTGAGCACAAGGAAACCTCTCGAAGATCACAGATACACATATGGTGCTGCTGGGCACATGACTGCAGGACACTGCCAGCCCCGGGGGCCTTCCTTTCCTCTCCCTCAGACCCAAGGATGGGGCAGTCCAAAGTCAATCGTGACCCCAGCTGCTCTCCGTTCAGCTTCTTGGAGACCCACATGCCCGAGTACATGTCTGTAGCCAGAAAGACCAGACACCGGTAACGTAGCTCCTTGCCTCAGTCCCACCAACAATGAGGCTCTAAGTCCTCTGATACATGAGCAGCACAGTAGATGCTCCTTGGCTTTGCCAGCAATCTGACTTCCCTCACCTATAAAATAGGCTTATAACACTTTTACCTCTCCTTTCCCTCTCTAACTCCCAGGGCTACGGTTAAAGACCAAAGTGACAAATGATAAATGAAAATGCTTTGTGTGGGGGTTGCAGGTCACCCAGTTGTATCCAACTCTTTGCAACCCCATGAACTGTAGCCTACAAGGCTTCTCTGTCCATGGAATTCTCCAGCAAGAATACTAGAGTGGGTTGCCATTTCCTTCTTCAGGGGATCTTCCCGACCCAGGGATCAAACGCGTGTCTCCTGCATTGGCAGGCAGATTCTTTACTGTCTGAGCTACCAGAGTGTTTTTCAGAAACCAGTTATAATGATGATTCAACCAGAGTGCTCCATACCCAGGTGGCTGTGATGGGAAGGATGAACATAAACCCAGTCAGCTAATCCGTCCTTCCAGGGATTTCTCCAGCACAGCTATTGAAGGAGACTGCCTTTCTGCCAGCTGTGGTGAGTGCTGAGTCCGGGTTGCTGGTGGCCACCTTGCAATCCCCATGAGGAGAAGACAGTGCTAGAGGTGGAAAGAGACACACAGAGCCCCCACTACAACATCTGAGCCCCTGGATGCAGCTGTGCCTGAAGCCCAAATCCACGCTGGGATTCACTGTTACGTCAACCACTTCCCTTTTTTTGCTTAGGCAGATTCAACTTGAATGTCTGGTATTTATGACTGAAGGAATTTGAACTATCTCTCGGATGCATTTTAATAATTAATATATTAGTTTTCTAATCATAAAATAAAGTTTTTACGGGAAAAATTTTTGATAACTTTTAAGTCAGTACACGTATCAGCAACATGAGGAAGCAGCAGAATCACTGAACAGAGAAATCAAGCAACCTGGGTTCTCAGCCAGTTTCCATGGGAATTGCTGTGTAAGTTTGAGCAAATTTCTCAACTTGTCTGAAAGTGAAAGTCACTCAGTCATGTCCAGCTCTTTGTGACCCCATGGACTATACAGTCCATGGAATTCTCCAGGCCAGAATACTGGAGCAGGTAGCCTTTCCCTTCTCCAGGGGATCTTCCCAACCCAGGGATCGAACCCAGGTCTCACGTATTGCAGGCGGATTCTTTACCAGCTGAGCCACAAGGGAAGCCCAAGAATACTGGAGTGTCTGGATCTCAAGAAAATAAAGAACTGGAGTTAATGACGTCTGAGGTGTTTACAGTGCTAAACAGTTTTGATACTGTAAAAGATAATCCAATTAGTCTCACATAAAGTATGCTTAATAAAGGTTTTTTAAATAAACGTTAAGAATAAAGACTTTAGAAAAGAATAAAGACAACAATTTAAAATTGATGTCAAGCACTTATAATAAAATCCTTTAACAAGTTACATATGATATGTCCTTATACAGTCCATGGAGTCCCAAAGAGTCAGACGACTGAGTGACTAATACTTTCACTTTCACTATATACATGTAAAACATTCATTGCATCATTGCTTAAATTGGAAAAAAATCCCTGGTGGCTGAGATGGTAAAGAATCCGCCTGCAGTGTAGGACACCTGGGTTCGATCCCTGGGTCGGGAAGAGTCCCTGGAGGAAAGCTTGGCAACCCACTCCAGTATTCTTGCCGAGAGAATCCCCATGGACAGAGGAGCCTAGCAAGCTACAGCCCATGGGGTCACAAGGAGTTGGACAAAACTGAACAACTCAGCACCTGAGAAACAAAAATTGGGAACAGCTTGGTTAAATAAGTTGTAGTGAATTAATACAATGAAATATCATGTAGTTGTGGAAAAGAAATGAAGAAATTCTTTACATATTGACATGGTCAGTTCCTGAGGCACGGTTTTAAGGGAAAGGGCAAAATGCAAGGTGGTTGTGCTGCACGAAGAGAGGAGGGGAAAGTCATACAGATGTAATTCCTGTGTGTGCATAACCCGTCTCTTGAAGAATCCCCGAAGACTGGTACTACTGATGCCTCTTTGAAGCCTGGGTCTTATCTTTCACTATAAAATATATCCTTTTATATCTTTGGAATGTGACTGCATTACCTACTCAATTTTTTTAAAATTTTAATTGAAAGGGTAAGAAATGGCAAATACTATTACATATTGCTTGTTTGATCCTTATGAGGAAGCTGCAAGGCTGGCTAGGAATCCCAAGTACCACTGTGCTATTTACAGATGCAGAAATACACCCAAAGGGTTCACGTACTCCAACACAGAGACACATCCAAACAACGACAGACACCCGAACAGTCCCCTCACTCAAGTCTACAGAGCCAACGGGCATGGGCTCACCCTCTCACTATAGCACCTACTGCAAAGCTCTGATTAGGGAGGAATTAAAATGGATCCAGGTTAGGCTCAAGTCAGGGATTACCTCATCACTCACCAGACCACTTCCAGATCTGGAACAAGAGAGGAGGGAGCCAGCACCTCCAAAATAAATTATTCATATTGATAACTGTTTAATAAAGGCATGTAGATAGTGTGGAGTCATGCCATCCTGACTTGTGGTTCAGTTCAGTTCAGTTCAGTTGCTCAGTTGTGTCTGACTCTTTGCGACCCCATGAATCCTATAAATCTTCAAACTTCAACATCTGTTCTGGGGATGCAGTCCTTGAGATTGGATAAAATGCAAATTCTAACTCAGCAGGTCTGGGGTGAGGACCAAAAGCTCCCAAGTGATGCCTATCCTGATGGTCAAGACCACACTTGGAGTGTAATTCTAGAACCATACCAGCTAACATGGGCACCACTAGCCACATGTGGCAGTCAAGCACTGAATACAGCTAGCTTACAATGAAATATGTTAAAAGCTCAAGATATACACTGGAATTAAAAAAACTATACCAAATAAAGAAAAATTTCTCATTCATAATTTTTATCCTGATAATATGCTGAAATAATATTATTAAGTTAAAAAGAATCTATTGTTAAAAATTACTGTCACCAGTTTTCTTTTTCTTTTTTTTTAATGTGGCTACTAGAAAATGTAAAAAGATGCATGTGGCTCACAATTCTGCTCCAGGAGACTTGGTTCTCCTATAACCTGCATCTCAGGAGGTTTGGGACCACCTCAGTCATCACCCTGGAGTGTCTGCAAGGGTCTGTAAATGGGGCAAGGCCATTTGAGAACTTGGGTGGAGTACCCACCCCTAACAAATAAAACTTCTGCACAAGTGAAATCTGGGTTAGAGTGAGCAGTTGAAGCATGCTTATCAATGGAACTATAAGAAAGCATCCGAACAACTGGTTTAGCAGAGATTTTGCCAGAAAAAAAAGCAGCCTAGGGAGCCAGTGTGGAAAGGCCGGCGTGAAGTAAGATTGCCGGACAACCACCCTTGCCAGGTCTGTGTTGTTTGGTGACAGTGGAAGGGGGCAAATCAGCTCTGCCTTTAGTCCATTTAACAGCACTGTTGCCTCCATTCTTGAGTCACATCCCAGCTCCGGCATCCCCCAAAGCAGAGGTTCCCTTAAAGCTAAGGACCCAGGGCCATCACTTTGCCTTGCTGCAGCCCACAAGGTCTGAAGATAGCCCTCTGCTCAGAATTGTAATAACAGATCAGTAAAGAAACTAACCAACTCTTTCTTCAGGGCCACAAAGCAATCAGTGTCACCTAGAAGCAAATCCTGAACTCAAACTCTTTCATTTCTATGTCCAAGATGGGTTCTAGCTTTAGTGACTGGCCCTTCCTTGTGTAAGATGCTCCATTAGTTCATTCCCAGTGAGGTGGGAGAAGGTATACAGGGCACTGTTCTCCTTAGATCACAGTCTGGGACTAGGTTTCTTTACTTGAAACCCCGGGAAGGTATCATCCAGCCCCAAATAGCGGCAACTCCTTCCGCTCAGGCGGAAAGTCATTCATCCTGGGCCTGTTCCCGCCCTGTACCTGCTTGCTTTCCTCTCCTGGGATAGCAAGAGAAAGACAAAAGGAAGGGGAAGGCCTGAGACCCACCCCCCAGAGGACGAGAAGTTTGGGGGTGTTGGGTGGGGGGGCAGGTGAATGGTTTATTCCTGAAAGTGCAGTGTGGGCACATGCACTCTCTGGGAAAACTCTGCAGAGCAACCTCATCCTTGGCCAGCCCAGCACTCCCCGCCTCTCCTGTTCCAGCCCAGCCAAGCTCCACCGGGCACTCACCAGGTTTTATTTCCAGCAGCCGCAGTTTCGGATCCTCCGGTGGGTGTAATCGTCTCTTCTTACGCCAGCAGCGGGCAGGGTATGTGTACAGCTGGCCTGGGGCAAGGCCTGTGGACAGAGACGATATAAAGGTTAACGGCTCCAGGCTAGATGGGACCTTGGAAACCACCCTGTCTGACCTTCTCAATCACAGTGAGAATGAGGCCCAGAGAAGTGAAGGGGCATGTCAAGGTCACACACCTGGTAAATGGTGGAGCCCAGGCAAAATCTAGGCCCCCTGACCCCAGGACCCTGGGGCTCTGACTGCTGTACATTGCTGTCTCAGTAGGCACATGCCAAAAGCGAGCCATCATTGTTACCAAAATCAGTTCTGCTCTCTTAGCCTAGGGAGAAGATCAGCAAGACCTCAAACCACAGGAGGGACTTTTCCAGATTTATCCCCATCACGGTGTTTTCAAGGCAGTGTATGTCCAGCTACTGCTCATCAACTGCCCCTCTGCCCAGGCCAACCAGGTGCCCTTCAAGGTGGAGCAGCAGGAGTTGTTCTGTCTACCTGCGGACAGCCTGTATGGGGAAACATCTCAAGAAAACAGAGTCAAGTTGCCAGATCTCCTACCCACTGGCTTCTTCCACCCACTGACAGCTGCTGGCAGCTCGCTGAAGCTGAAGGGAGTCCCTGGCAACCTCCTTCAGAATATAAGCCTCTCCTGGGAGCAGGCTCCACGCCAGCACAGCCGGCATATCTGTACATCCCTGCCTGAAGTGAAGTGAAAGTCACTCAGTCGTGTCCAACTCTTTGCAACTCCCTGGACTATACAGTCCATGGAATTCTCCAGAATACTGGAGCATTTCCCTTCTCCAGGGGATCTTCCCAATCCCCTGGGATCGAACCCAGGTCTCCGGCATTGCAGGAGGATTCTTTACCAGCTGACCCACAAAGGAAGCCCACATCCCTGCCTGGGCTTTACCAAAAAGAAACAGGCTGGAGTCCAGTGCTGGACTTATGGATCACACCATCTCCCAGCAAGAACTTCCACTCGGATTTGGCCTTTGACATGAAAGCGCCACACCAGCATCGTGTGTCAGGCCGAGCACCCTATGAGGAACCTTCCTGCTTATCAGCCAACACTCTTGGGGCTCACATGGCACACAGTGTGGCATCCAGAGGCCTTGGAAGAACGTGGAGACCCTGGTTTGTTCCCAGAGAAGAGGGCGGTGGGTGGAGGCTGAGGGCAGAGGAAGAGGGCTGGAGACTGGTTAGGTGATCTGCAGATTAAAAAGGAGGACTTGTCAGAACAAACCATGTCATCAAAATTTTAAGTAATGTGCATTGACAATAAGCTTGATCATGGGCATATGCAGAATTTCCAACATATTTTTAAATACAAATAAAACTATAATTTAGAATTTTTTATCTTAGTTTCTTGATTAATTTATAGTAGCAATTATTCTAATTATTGTCAGTCTTTTTTTTTTTTTTAAGCCATTTTAAAAAATACATTCAAAAAGCCAGTTGAGAGCATGGAAACTGAAGAGTTGGCACTTTAATGAATTTGGATTGCTTGCAAAGCACTAGGGAGTGTCCTGGGGTTAAATATAAAATCTTGTATAACTTAGCTGCACAGTTGTATGTTTGACTTTTAGATCTGTGTACGTATTTACAGTACATGTGATTAATATTTGATTATTTAGGATAATGACTATAAAGGTAGCTTAGTTTTGGATGAAGTAAACTTGTAAAGAGATTTAAAATGTAGTCAGTTTTGAAATCAATAAGATCAAAATAGAAGCTATTGAAGTTCACATTCAGAAGTCTTCCAACTTCTCAGGTGCCTTGCATCAGGATAATAAGCGACAAAGGTAGTTGGAAAATGCGAACATGTCTGTTACCCTAGCTATTCAGGAGGCACTGAGTTATATCATACCTTCCCACTATATCTCTAACATATGTTTGTATGATACTGGGACCTGTACTTGTATGTTATGTAAATAATATTAAACTGTATATTTTTCAAAGTTTTTTTTTTTTAAACTTGAGGAATGTTCTTTTGTTAAGATGTTAAATAAATAAAAGAGCTGGGAAAAAAACAAAAAAATAAAAAATAAAAATAAAAAGCCTGCCCAATGCACCCCCAAATAAACCAGCAAGTCAACTGACCCACCCCCACCATTGGAGCGAAAAGCCTGGTGAGGACAGGGACTTGGTCTTATTCACATCAGAATCCCCAGAACTGGAACCGTGGCAGACACAGAGAAGAATCAAACAAAACATTTGCTGAGTGAGTGAGGGAAAGAATACGTTCCAGTTCACTTTCATGGAAGTCACAACTCCGTCTTCTGTAGATAAACGTGGCACATGACAACTGTTAAAGACAGGCAGCTCCCCCATAAAAGGGGCCCTTCCTAGACCTCGGACCGTGGGTACAAAACATCAGGACCCTTTTCCCATCTTCTGTCTTCCATTTTGGGGCTTTTAAAGTTAAGAGGGGGCCTTCCATGGCAGTCCAGTGGTTAAGATTTCATCTTCCAACGGCAGGGCTTGCGGGTTCAATCCCTGATCAGGGAGCTAAGATTTCAGATGCCTCAAAGTCAAAAAATCAAAACATGAAACAGAAATAATATTGTAACAAAGTCAGTGAAGATTTTTTAAATGGTCCACATCAAAAAGTCTTTTAAAAATTAAAAATAATAAAAGCTAAGAGAAAAACTGTCTTTGTTTTTGCATTTTTTAGAGAAAAATCTACAAAAGTTTCACTGTTATGCCTCCATTCATCCATTCTGCATGTGTGTTGTCACCTCTACCCATACACTGGTTAGGTCCAGGGCAGAGGCAACTACTCCAGCATTAAAGGAAACAAAGCTTTGTTTTGTTTGAAAAGTGAATGAATTTATGATTCCTATAAATGGGTACCTTGAGTTAGAGTCCCTTCCAGACGTTTTGGCCACTTTTGGGGCCGGTGTTCCCCAGGATCCCAGAGAAGGCCAAGTATAAGCGCTGGCCTGCTGCTCTGTATCCCAGAACTGGTCCCGTAATCCCCCCTCATCTTGGATGAACAATTCTTAATCCAGGCTGAAGCCAAAAATCACCTGGAGAACTTACTAACACCAATGCCCCAAACCATGCCAGAGCTACCCCGTCCACATGGAGGTGTGGGGGGGAACTGAACACCTCTTTATTTGAAAGCACTTTATAGACTGTCATAATATCTGACAAAGAAACTCTGGATGTCTAAGCACCAAAGAGTTACTACTTGGATGTTCCCTCTGATATACCAAGACCAGTCTAATCGTTTTCCCAGTAGGTTCCCAAGGTTTCCTGTATTTTTCCCAAGCCATTGCCATTAACTGCTTGCTTACTAGACTGTCATCCCCACTGGTTTAATAAGATGCAAGGTGGGAGGAGTTATGTCCGTCTCAAATATCCCCAAAGTTTAGCACAGTGCCTGGCATTCTCAACCAGAACGGTTGAGTTTCAGAAACACAGGAAGTGGATGACCCTTGGCTCCTGCTGTTTCTGACTCCAGGAAACTCCTCCACCCGCCTTCAAACCATCCAAGAGGGACCTGTTGCACTGAACACAGAACCCACGCCAGACACCCCAAGGAAGGAGTCTCTGTGCTGTAGGCTCCTTCTTGCCCCACAGGCTATTTCCATGGTATTTCCACTCTGACCAAAAACAGGTCCGTGAGAAGGAACTGGTCCTGACCAGCACACTCAAAAAGGTCTAAGTGACTGGAGGTTGAAACGATTAGCCCTTGTCCAAGTCCTCCACCCTCCCTGAGGCTGCAATCACCACACTGCCTGGTCAGCTGCCTCGGGCCACTCAGCTGCAGGTCCATTCTCCTGGGGGAGTCCATTTTAGAAAGTAGTTTGAATGCCCAGAAGAAGGGACTGTCTTTAGGTCCTTCTGTAACTTTCTCTGGTGGATGGAGGAGCCCCACACGGTGCAGAGGATGAGCACAAGTCCTCATACCCCCATTCGAGTCACCTTGGGAATCTCACCATACTTCTCTGAGTCTGTCTCTTCACCTTAAGATAAAGGCGATAATAATACCTGCCTTACAAGGACTGCTGGGGGATTAGCTTATATTCAAGAAGAAGCTCTTTATAGCCATCAAGTCTCATACAGACATCAGTTCTTAATTATCAGGAGTTAGCTGACTTAGACGAGCCTGGACTCTCTGCCCACGTGGCCCCCATCTGGCATAACATGATGGCTCTTTGCTCTTCTAGCCACAAGGGAGGCAACGGGCTCCCCTTTGATGCCTGCTTCAACTGCTATCAACAAGCAAATGCCCCCAAGAGCTCTCTTAGGGCTCCCGCCCGCTTCCTTGCCCTCCTCCCTGGGCTGACAAGCACCAGGGTGCCTTTAAAGGGCCAACACGTTCAGCCCTGGAGTTCCACTTACACAGGGATGAGCAGAGCCCCGTGAGAGTTATGTTGTTTATCTCATTAGAACAGGAGGCACATAACTCAAAGCCCATGTGTCTGTGTGGTAGATGGAGGAGGGTGTGGGGAAGAGGGAGGCACAGCTGCAGCTGGGGAAATTAACCTGAAGGAGGAAGTCTGGGGATGGGGGAAGTGAGATGGATATAGAGGAGAGGAAGGCAGGAGACAAGACAGGTGACCAGCCTTCCCAGTAACCGAGACCACAGCAACCCCTCCATTCACACACCCCACTGAGCAAACTACTCTGCTATTACTTTGAGCTGCAACTCCAGGTACACTTATACACAAGTGTGAGCATCGCAGACACACACACACACACATACACACACACCCACTCAGGAACTCACCCACTGGCTGCAGGAAGAACCGGCTCCATAGGAAAATTCAGCAGGATGAGCTGGGTGCCTGCACATGTAAATTGCTTGTCACATGCATGGCCCACGTTCAGCAGGTGGATCCTGAGTGTTATGAGCCTCTCTGACAGACACAGCATGAGCCATTAAGAATTCAGAAGATGAAATGGGATGAGAACAGATTTGAAAAGAAGAATCAGAATATCTTCCTCTTCCCCAGACCAGAGCTGAGCAATGGCAGTTCAAGCCCACCCAGAGAAGGGCTCTGCCCACAACAGCTCAGAGAGTAGCCCGAGGTTCCCTAGTCATTACTTCACAGGACACACTGTCCCACTGTTGGTCACTGTTAACGTGACAGAGTTTCACCTTGCCCTTATTTGAAATCAAAATCTACCTTCCTGTTGTTTACCTATGCCAGTTTGTCAACCCTTGATCCCAAGAGTGGACAGGTGTCATCTGCATCCCGAATGCCCATCCTACCCACCTGCTTGGGTTTGGAGGCGAGCCAGCTGAGACAATGAAGAACTAAAGGGCAATAAGAGTTGGAGGAAAGAGGCGGTGACTACACCTGCCCGAGAGCCTGGGACTCTCCGCCAAGACAGGGCGTCAGAACGACAGAAGTAGGTATTGAAAAGGGGTCCAGTCCAATCCTTCCAAGCCAGAATAGCAGAGATCCACCAAGGCAGCTGTAGTTTGAAAACATCCCACATAAGGAACTTGGCACTAGATCAGATCTTACCCCTATCTATTTCCCCAGGACCCACAGATGATAGGTGCACTGCTGCTCCTTGTGGCTGAGGATGACACTCTGGACCAAGTCTGCAGAGCTGGAAGGATGAGTAATAGCCCCAGGCAGGGCTTGAGGGGCAGGGAAGATGTGTTTCCCAAGCACTGACAGCTGTGTCACTGTCTGGTGCTCTGTCCTCCTCTCTTCTCTTGGCTCATTTAAGAGCTGCCCGGATCTCATGGACCATCTCTTCAGTAAAGCATTCCTGAACCATCCCAGGCCACAGTGCCTTTTCTCTTCCCTGAAAGTCTGGAGTCCTGGGTACCTGGCACCTCTTGCCAGCACCCAGAATGGCTCTCTATCTGGCTAGCCAAACATCCCCTTCCAGCCTCCCCTCCTACTCTTCTTGGGAGTTTCTCTCTAACATTCAAGTTCAGTGTCCCATGTGACAGGACGGCCCTGGCAAGGTAGACCTCAAATCCAGAATATTGCTTGCTTCTTCTGGCCCAATTCAGTTCAGTTCAGTTCAGTTGCTCAGCTGTGTCCGACTCTTTGCGACCCCATGAATCACAGCACGCCAGGCCTCCCTGTCCATCACCAACTCCCGGAGTTCACTCAAACTCATGTCCATCGAGTCGGTGATGCCATCAGCCATCTCATTCTCTGTCGTCCCCTTCTCCTCCTGCCCCCAATCCCTCCCAGCATCAGAGTCTTTTCCAATGAGTCAACTCTTCGCATGAGGTGGCCAAAGTATTGCAGTTTCAGCTTTAGCATCAGTCCTTCCAATCAACACCCAGGACTGATCTCCTTTAGAATGGACTGGTTGGATCTCCTTGCAGTCCAAGAAACTCTCAAGAGTCTTCTCCAACACCACAGTTCAAAAGCATCAATTCTTCGGCGATCAGCTTTATTCATAGTCCAACTCTCACATCCATACATGACCACAGGAAAAACCATAGCCTTGACTAGAAGGACCTTTGTTGGCAAAGTAATGTCTCTGCTTTTTAATAGACTATCTAGGTTGGTCTTAACTTTCCCTCCAAGGAGTAAACGTCTTTTAATTTCATGGCTGCAATCAGCATCCGCAGTGATTTTGGAGCCCAGAAAAATAAAGTCTGACACTGTTCCCACTGTTTCCCCATCTGTTTCCCCAGAGGTCTCCCCCAAGTCCCTCAGGGGCCCTTCACACACTGACACAGTGGAACTTCCCTTTGCTCCAGTGGTCACAACTCTGCCTGCCAGTGCAGAGCATGCAGGCGCACTCCCTGGTCGGGGAGCTAAAATCGCACATGCATGCCTTGTGGCCAAAAAGCCAAAACATAAAACAGAGCAATATTGTAACCAAATCAATAAAGTCTTTAAAAATGGTCCAGATCAAAAATAACAAAAAACAAAAAAAAAGGACACAGGACAGTAGCTAACATTCACTGAGCTCTTAGTCTGTTCCAGGCTGCTGCTGCTGCTAAGTCACTTCAGTCGTGTCCGACTCTTTGTGACCCCATAGACGGAAGCCCACCAGGCTCCCCCATCCCTGGGATTCTCCAGGCTAGCGCCTCACAATCACTGCCATCTCACAGTGACAACAAACCTACGAGACATTTAAAGGATGAGGACAGTAGGGTCAACAGTGGTTAACTGGTACAGGCTCATACAGCTCGTAATGGTAGCCTAGTCCTCAGCCCACACTCAGAACCTCTCCACTATCATTGAGCCATTCCATGGCTGGTCCATACGCAGCCGGCTTGAAACACAGAGCTCTCCTTGCCAAAACGCTCAGGAAAAGAACTTTGGTGCTCCTACCCACCCTCATCAAGCCACTTCTTGTGGAATTTATTTTTCCTTTCCTTTCACATCACCAACTAAAATTGCTCATGGGGAAATGCATCTTGGTAATACAAAAACATTATAGTATAGTATATAAAATGTGTGAAGAATCAGATACTGACTAGGACATTCTTTCTAAATTTGTCAGAAATTTTTACAGTATCAACATTATAACGTGAAGCAGGAGCTTAGAAGTTATTGGATCTGATTCTTACCAGACACAAGAATTGCCTCTACACTATCTCTGACTTGAGTCTCCACTCTGGCCTCTGTTTCAATCATTGTAGTCCTTACCCTTCCATGAAGCAGTCTGCTATGCTGTTGAAATATTTTATTGCTAAAAATATGTCTACCAATCTCATCCACCACTGGTGAGAATGCAGAAGGGCTCAACCCTCTGTCTGAGTATCATGTGGTGGCTCAGATAGTAAAGAATCCACCTGCAACGCAGGAGACCCACATTCAGTCCCTGAGTGGGGAAGATCCCCTGGAGAAAGAATGGTCACCCACTCCAGTATTCTTGCCTGGAGACATCCATGGATAGAAGACCCTGGCAGGCTACAGCCCACGGAGTCGCAAACAGTTGGACACGATTGAGCAACTAACCCTATGAAAGAGAACTTGGCGTGTCTAACAAAACCACAGACATGTTACCCTTTGACCCGGCAAGTCCACTTCCAGGAATCTGTCACAGATTCACGCACAAAAATACAAAAACACGGTTTCATCGTGGTCTATCCAATACTAGACAAAAGGTGAAAACAATCCAATGTCCATTACAGGGACCTGGTTGAATAAATAATAGCATATCCTCATAATGGACTATAACGAAGTTATGGAAAGAAGTCGGGGGAGGAGAGAATGGGGGCAGGGGAGTATACACTGCAATGGAAGGTATCATTAAGTGAAAAATGTAAGGTAGAGAATAGTGTGCGTATTATATTATCATGTCTTTAACAGATGGGGATATATACACACACAGATGCATATATATTGTGTTTTTACATGGGTTTTTTTTTTTTAACGGAAAGATAAACCAAAAACTATTTTTTTAAGTTACTTACAGATAGAAAAATAATAATAACAATAATAGTAACAAGAAGAAAAGAAAGTTGTCTATAGAAAGAGGAAAGGAACAGGGTAAAAGAACAGAGATAGAAGAGGGCTAAACTCTCTCTCTGAATATACGATGCTTTGTAGATTTGACTTTAAAACCAGTAAATATATGATATTATTACAAAGGAAAATTAAAATATAAAAGCAAACTAAGATCATGGCATCTAGTTACATCACTTCATGGCAAACAGACAGGGGAAATATGGAAACAGT
Source organism: Moschus berezovskii (assembly GCF_049115385.1). Taxonomy (NCBI): domain Eukaryota; kingdom Metazoa; phylum Chordata; class Mammalia; order Artiodactyla; family Moschidae; genus Moschus; species Moschus berezovskii. The sequence goes on along the minus strand of NC_142468.1, from coordinate 19,138,955 downwards.
GGCAGATTTTGTTTCTTGGGCTCCAAAATCACTGAAGACAGTGACTACAGTTATGAAATTAAAAGACTCTTGCTTCCTGGAAGAAAACTATGACAAACCTAGACAGTGTGTTAAAAAGCAGAGACATCATTTGGCTGACAAAGGATCATATAGTCAAAGCTATGATTTTTCCAGTAGTCACATATGGATGTAAGAGTTGGATCATAAAAAGGCTGAGCGCCAAAGAATTGATGCTTTCGAACTGTGGTGTTGGAGAAGACTCTTGAGAGTCCCTTGGACTGCAAGGAGATCAAACCAGTCAATCCTAAAGGAAATCAACCCTGAATATTCATTAGAAGGACTGATGCTGAAGCGGAAGCTCCAATCCTTTGGCTTTCTGATGCGAAGAGCCTCCTCACTGGACAAGACCCTGATGCTGAGAAAGACTGAGGGCAGGAGGAGAAGTGGGTGACAGAGGATGAGACGGTTGGATGGCATCACCAACTCAATGTGCATGAATTTGAGCAAACTCTCAGAGATAGTGAAGGACAGGGAAGCCTGGCGTGCTGCAGTCCATGGGGTCACAAAGAGCAGGACACAACTTAGTGATTGAACAAGAAAAGCAAACATCTGCCTCTAGCTAAGATGCATATCAAGGGCCAGGCTTACCTTCCCACCTGAAGCCAAGATAGAAAAAAAATGAAACAAGAGTTTTCAAGACACTGGACATCAGGTGATGAAGGACAGTGATTCCTTAGATACTGAAAATGAGCAAGGTGAGCCCTGTGATTGCCCCAGCTTACTTGCTTGAGAGAGTTTCCAGGGTGCAGCACATGGAAGAGGAACATGGGTAGAACTCAGCTGACTTCTTGAGTTGAAGAGAAAGAGCTGAGAGTCTGGGAAGACCAAGGTGACCAGAATTCAAGGAAAAGAACAGTAAACAGGGATTTCCCTGGTGGTCCAGTGGTTAAGAACTTGCCTTCCAATGCAGAGCACATGAATTCAATCCCTGGTTGGGGAACTAAGATTCCACACGCCGAGGAGCAACTAAGTCAGCGTGCCACAGCAAAAGAAAGCCCATGTGCCACAATGCAGAGTCCATGTACTGCAACAAGACCCTGTGCAGCCAAAATTTAAACAAATAAATAAACACTTTAAAATAAATTTTAAAAAAAGAACAGCAAACACAAGAAAGTTGCTCAGAGAAAGAACTGTGGAGATACACATAGGGTCTCCTTCAAGTGTTCCACTCAGTATTGACCGCAGCATGCTTGTGAGGAAACTACTAAATGCCAAGAGAAGAACCACCTGGAAGAACATAGGATGCCTGGTGTGCACTAGGGGTGGGAATAGTCTGTTCCCACCAGCACCATGGAAAAGCCTCATGATTCATGGAGCCCTGGGTAGGGTACAGAGAATGGTCTTGCCTTGCTAATGGGGAATTAGCCCTAGATTAAGCACTGTTCAATTTAAAAGTAAGACAAGAAAAGATCAAACTGTTTCCAAGTAACTTGACAGTGACCCAAAACAAAGTTCCAGAATATCTATAGGAATAAAAAATATATACAGTACCCAGCAAGGTAAAATTCACAATGTTGGGCACCCAATTCAAAATTATAAGGCATGTAAAGAAGCTTCAAAATGGCCTACAGTGAGAGGGGGGAAAAATCAATTAAAACCAACCCAGAATTGACACTGATGTTAGAATTAGCAGAACGACACTAGGACAGTTATTATCTATATTCCACATGCTTAAAAGCTTAAAACAGTCTGTTTTAAAAGACTCAAATTTAACTTATAAAAATGAAAACTACAATGTGTGAGATTAAAAACATACTGGATGGAATTAAGGTCAGATTAGACACTGGAGAAGAAAAGATTAGAACACTTAAAAACATAGCAATAGAAACTGTCTAAAATAAAAATCCATGAGAAAATGAGAATTTAAAAAAAAAGCAGAACAGCATAGTGGGACAACTTCAAACAACTTAATATGTGTCTAATTAGCATCCCTAAAGAGAAGAGAGGGAAGAAAAAATATTTGTAGAAACAGGGCTGGATATTTTCACAGTCTGATGAAAACTATAAACCTGCAGCTCCAACAGAACTAAGTATAAGAAGCATGAAAAAAACTGTAGCAATGTACATCATAGTCAAAATTGCTCAAAAACAGTGATAAAGAAAAAATATTAAAAGCAGAGAAAAGAGATATATTACAAATAAAGGAACAAAGATAAGGATGATTTCTCATCAGAAACTCTGCAAGCAAGAAAATAGTAATTCAGTCATTATAATACTGAAAGGGAAAAAAGAAACGTGACAATTTAGAGACTATACCCAGCAAAGATAACTTTTAAAAAACTAAGGCAAGCTAAAGATATTTTCAGATACACAAAAGTTGAAAGAATCAATCATCAACAGGCCTAGACTATATGAAATGTTAAAAGAAAAACTTTAGGCAGAAGGAAATTGATACTAGATCTAATTAAAGATCTACACAAAGAAATAAAGAACATTAGAAATGACTTCTAGTGTATCAGTAATCATATAAGAAGTTTTCTTATTATTCAAAATTCTTTAAAAGATGTGGACTAAACAAAATAATGACAATGTAATATGAGGTTTACACCATATATAAAAATAAAATGTATGACAGCAATTGCACAAAGGTCAATAGTCAATACTTTTATGTTAAAGTACACTTGCATTAGTTGCCAAATGCTGCTGCGTAAAGAATCAACACAGAGAGTCTTAAAACAATATGAGTTTATTAGTTTAAAATTCCAGAGAATTCCAAAATCAGTCTTGCTGAATGAGCTAACATTGTGGTGTCAGCAGAACTGATCCCTTCTGGAGACTCTGCAGGAGAATCTACTCCCTTGCCTTTTCAAACCTCTAGATGCCACCTACATTCTTTGGATGGTAGCCCCTTCCTCTGCTGCATCGCTTCGACCTCTGCTTCTGCCGTCACATCTCCTGCTCTGACTCTGATCACCCTGCCCCCTCCTTCAAAAACCCTTATGATTACACTGGGCCCATTGGAACAATCTAGGATAAACTCTCTATATCAAGTTCATTAACTTAATCACACTAAGAAAGTCCTTTTTGTCATGTAAAATAACATGTTCACAGGTTCCAGGGATTAAGCTATGTGCATCTTTGGGGTAGGATAGTAATATTCTTTTTACCACCATACTATAGTAGAGTCCTTACACTATTCACCAAGCAGTATGATATTACTTGAAGGTAAACTATAATTAGTTAAACACGCATACTATAAACACCAAGCAAACATTAAAATAACAAAAGAAAGAGTTTTAGTTAATAAGCCAAAAAAATGAGAGAAAATGGAGTCAAAAAATTTAATTAACCTCTGAAAGAAAATGAGAAAATAGGAAACAAACAGATGGATAAACAGGAAACAAATAGCAAAATGATTTTTTTATAGTTAGGATTTAAACCTAACTATAAAAATAATCACATTAAATTTAAATGGTCTAAATACCCAAATTAACAAAACAAAGATCATCAAATTACATTTAAAAAGCAAGACATACTACCTATTAAAAAAAATCTACTTTTAACATAAAGTCTCAAATAGGTTAAAAGTAAAAGAATGAAAAAAATACACCATATTAATGCTAATCAAAGTAGAACTGGAATGGCTATATTAATATTAGAGAAAGCAAATTTCAGAATGAAGAATATTAACAGATTTCAAGGGTCATTGCAAAATGACAAAGCAATCAATTTATCAAGAGAACATAATAATCCTAAATGTCTATGTATCTAATAACAGAGCTTCAAAATATATGGATCAAAAACTAAAAGAATTACGAGACAAAATAGTAAAACTCACAATTACAGTCAGAAATTTCAATGTACTCTCTTGATAATTTACAGAACAAATATAAAAATTGGTAAGAATGTAGAAAATTTGAGCAGTACTATCAATAACTTGATTTAATTGATATTTATAGGACATTCCAACTAACAACAGGAAAATACACATTCTTTTCCAGATTAAAGAGAACATTTATCCAAGACAGGCCATATTCTGGGCCATAAAATAAGTCTCAGTAAATTTAAAAGGATCCAAGTCATACAGAGCATTCTCTGACCATATGGTATTAAAGTAGAAATAAATAAAAGGCATATCTCTGGAAAATCTCCCAACTGTTTGGAAACTAAATAACATACTTCTAAATAATTTATGGACAAAAGAAGAAATAAAATGGGAAATTAGAAAACATTTCAATTGAATAAAATGAAAACAATACCAAAATTTATGAAACAAGGCTAAAGAATGAGCTAAACTCTCATTCTTAGGGAGAAATTATATTACAAAAGAAGAAAGACTGCAAATCATTGACTTCAGTTTCTACTTTGAGAAATAAGCAGAAGAGCAAATTAAACCCAAAGTAAAATAGAAGAAAGGAAAACTAAAGATCAGAACAGAAACTATAAAACATAAAACAGAAAAATTTGAGTAAATCACTTAAACCAAAAGCTATTTCTTTCAAGAAATCAATAAAATTGATAAACCTCTTATCAGACTGATCAGGTGAAAGAAAAAATTCAAATTTACCAATATAAGGAACAGCAGAGGATATACCACAACAGATCCTACACATAATAAAAATATACTACAACAGTATGAACAATCTTATGCAACTCATTTTGCATAATTTAGATGAGATGGTCATGTCCCTTTAAGTCACAAACTACCAAGACTCACTGAAGATGAAATAGCCTGAATAGCTGTATATATCTATTAAAGAAATTAAGTTTAGGACTTCCCTAGTGGCACAGTGGGTAAGAATCCACCTGCCAGTGCAGGAGAGACAGGTTCTATCCCTGGTCCGGGAAAATTCCACATGCTGCCAAGAAACTAAGCCCATGTGCTACAACTATTAAGGGCCATGCGCTCTGGGGCCTGCAAGCCACAACTACTGAGCCCGCATGCTGCAGCTACTAATATCAATTCTACATAACTAATATCAATTCTATGTATAAAATCTTCCAGAAAACTGAAAAGGAGAGAATATTTCCCAACTCATTAAATGAAGCGAACACCACCCAAATACCTAAACAAGACAGGGACACAACAAGAAGAAAAAAAAAAAAAAAACTACAGACCAATATCTGTCATAAAGATAGATGCAAAAGTTCTAATTAAACTTTAGCAAAGTGAATCTAACAATATATAAAAAGGATAACGTGTCATGACAAAGTAGGGTTTATCCTAGGAATGCAATGTTAATTTAACATTCAAAAACCAATCAATATAACTCATCATATTAACAATTAACAAAAGCAAAATCACATGATCATCTCAATAGACTCAGCAAAATCAACTGACAAAACCAATACCAAATACTGATTTAAATAACTGTCAAACTAGAGATAGGAGCATCCTCGATTTGATAAAGAGCAACTATAAAGAACCTACAGCTGGGACTTTCCTGGCAGTCCAGTGGTTAAGACTCCACTGCAAGGGGCCAGGGTTAGATCCACGGTTGGGGAACTAAGATCCTGCACACCATGTGGTGCAGCAAAAAAAAACTACAGCTAGCATCATACTTAAAAATGAAAGAATGAATGCTCTCACCTTAGGATCAGGAACAACAAAAGGATGTTCACTCTTACCACGTTTACTTAATATTGTCCTGGACATTCCAGTACAATACTTGTCATTTTACATAGACAATACAGCTTATTACTTTACTTTTTTTTTTTTTTTTTTTTGAACAGAGGAAAATTTATGCGTCGAACCTGGACTGGTCACTTATGATAATATACTTATTACTTTACATAGACAAGTAAATAAATAAAGTAAAATAAATAAAACACATCTATATTGAAAAACTTTGTTCATTCACTAGCATAATCAACTATAGAGAAAATACTATGCAATCTATAGAAAGCTACTAGAACTAATAAATGAGTATAGCAAAATTTTAGGACACAAGTGAGTACACAATAATAATTGCATTTCTGTACACTAGCAAAGAAAAATCAGAAAATTTAAATTTTAAAAATCTATTTATAATATCATCAAAAATATTAAGTATATAGAGATAAATATGACAAAAATGTGAAAGACCTGTATACTGAAAACTAAAAGTGATTGATGAGAAAAATTAAAAAGAATAATAATAAATGGGGAGATACATTATATCCATGGGTTGGAAGATTCAGCATTAAGAAATGTCAGTTTTCCCCAAGTTTATCTATAGACTCCACACAATCTCAATCAAATTTCCACCATGTTTTTTTTGTAGAAACTGACAAATTGATTATAAAATTCATATGGAAGCGCAAAGAACCTAGAGTAGCCAAAACAACTTCAAAAAAGAAGGACAAATTTGGAGAGGTCTTGAATCTAATATATATAAAGAACTATCTATTTTCATTAATAAGAAAACCCACAAACAACCCAATTTTAAAATGGTCCAAGGATTTGAACATTTTACCAAAAGATGGTAAAATAAGCACATATAAAGATGTTCAACATCATTAATTAGGGAAATGCAAAGTAAAACCACAATGAGATACCACTGTATAAAAATAAGAATAGCTAAAACTTCAAAAAGTTGACCATACCAAGTGTTAGTGAGAATATAAAGGAACTGGAATTCTTGTACATTGTTGGGGTGGATATAAAATGATAAAACCACTATGAAAAACAGCCTGACAGTTTCTTAAAATGTAAAATACAGACCTTCCTTATGACACAGCCATTACACTCCTAGGTACTTTACCAAGGAGAAATGAAAGTATATGTCCATGAAGTATATGTCAATGAAGACCTACACACAAATGTTCACAGCAGCTCTATTTATAACAGCCAAAAACTAAAAACAAATCAAAATGTCCATCAACAGATGAATAAACTGCGATGTAGCCATATAATAGAATATTACTCAGCATATAAAACAAATAAATCATTGATACATGCTAGAGCATGGGTGATTTCAAAATAATTATGCTGAGTGAAAGAAGTCAGGACCCTGTCCACCAGTCACCAAAAAAAAGAAGTACGTCCTGTGTGATTCCAGTACAGAAAGCATGACTGGGGTTTGGGAGAGATGGAACATAGAGGGAGGAGGAAGAAAAGGGGGGATGGATTACAAGTGACACAAGGAAACTGTGGGGAGTCAAGGATGTGTTTGTTATATTGATTGTCGTGATGGTTTCACAGGTATATACATGTCAAAACTTATCAAATTGCACATGTTAAATATGTGCAGATTGCTCTATGTCAGTTATAATTCAATAAAGCTGTTAACTTTTATGTTTTTTTTAATAAAAAAAAAGCAACCCAGGGACTTCTGCTTCTGGAAAGATAGAATAGATATACTCTCCCATAATCCTTCCACAAAGCCCAACTAAAACTCCTAGACATTGTTTCTATAACAAAAATAAGATACTGAAAGGTAAAGAGAATGACCCGTAGGGACTTTCAGATCCAACAGGGTGGCAAGTGTTTGGGCATTTTTTTGTTGTTGTTTTATACACACCAGACTGAGATGTAGAAAAGCTGACTATCCAGAAACACCACCAAATGTAGACCCCAAAAAGCCCCAAGAAAATCCTGCTCTCTCTAGCTGAAGGACCAGGGAAGAGGCAGCCCAGCAGGGCATCCTAATATCCTTGCAGGTTTAGTGTCAGAGAAGGGCAAGTGACACCCCATGGCGTCAGTGGAGGCTGTACAGGGACCAGTAATAAGGCGTGCTTCCTCCTCCCAACTAGGGTGGCCTTGGTGAAGGCTTAGTGGGGAGTCTGAACTCCCACCTCCACCCAGCAATGATGAGGTACTCCTCCCACTCTGGGGTGTCGACAGACTGAACGGGGAACCTGGACTCCCACATCCATCTGACAGTAGTACCTCTCTTCCCCTGTTGGCACAGTGCCAGAGGAGGTCTGTGAAAACAGAAGAGTTAAATAACGTCTGGGGTCTCATTACATTACAGCCAGACTGTCCAGGGTTCGATCAAAATCACGCTTGTGAAGAACCAGGACAATCTCAACTTGAATAAGAAAAGACAACAGGCACCAACACTGAAACAACACACGTTAGAATCGTCTGACGTTAGAATCGTCTGACAAGAGTTTTAAAGTCACCATCACAAGAATGTTTCAAATAATTAACACCCAAGACAACGAAAAGCTACAAAGTCCCACAAAGAAACAGAAGATATAAAGAAGAACCAAATGGAAAGTTTAGAACTGAAAAACACGATAACGAAAACAAAACAAACCCTCAGTGAAAGGGCTTAACAGCAGAATGAAGAGACTAGATGAAACAGTAATGAACCTGAAGAGAATATAACAGAGGTCATCCAAGAGACTCGGAAAAAAAGGAAGGAAGGAGGAGAGGGAAGAGAAGGAGGCTGGAGAGAGAAGAAGGGAGCCTGGGGGGCTTCTGGGTCTGTAACAAAAGATTTAACATTTTGAAGTCCCAGAATTTTCTTTCCCAGTGGAATCCAGAAGAAGAAGGGGAAAAGAGTGAGCCTAAAACTTATAATCAAAGAAATAACGGTTGAAAAATTTTGAAACTTGGCAACAACAATATATAAACCTACAGAGTCAAGAAGCTGAGCAAATTCTGAAAAGGATAAACTCAAAGAAATCTCCACCAAGACATATCAAAATCAAATTTCTGAAAACTAAAAACAAAAACTTGCAACATCAATGAGAGAAAAATGACACCTCACTTTCAAGAGAAAATAATTTAAATGACGGCAGATTTCTCATCACAAACTACTGAGGCTGAAAGGAAGAAGCAAGACATTTTTTAAGTGTTAAAATTAAAGGACTATCATCCCAGAAGTTTATATCCAACAACAAAATAAATATCCTTCGGGAATGAAGGGTGAAATTCCCTGGTTGCCCAGTGGTTAGGACTCTGTGCTTCACTGCAGGGGGCACAGGTTTGATCCCTGGTCAGGGAAATAAGATCTCATATGTTGTGTGGGCATGGCCAAAAACAAAGACAAAAAAAAAAAAAAAAAGGAATAACAGGAAAATCAAGACACTGTCAGATGAAGGAAAACTAAGAGTTGTTACTATCAGACCTACTTTAAAAGAATGGTTAAAGAAAATACTTAATCAGAAAGGAATTATAAAGGCAGGCATCTTGGGACATCAGAAAGGAAGACGCAGCAACAAAAGAGCAAAGTTGTGAGTAAATACAATAGACACTTCTCTTAAGTTTTCTAAATTATGTTTGACAGTTGAAGCAAAAATTATCAGTCTGTCTGATGTGGTTTTCAATGTATGCAGAGGAAATGTTTAAGATACTATATTACAAATGCAAGAGGGTAAAGGGACCTAAATGAAGAGAGAATAGGCGGGTGTGACTATTAAAGGGCAGGATGAGGAAGATCTTTGTGGTGATGGACTAGTTTTGTATCTCAATTGTGGTGGTGGTTCCATAAATCTATACATGTGATAAAATGGCATAGAACTACACACATACATGTCACCAGTGTCACTTTTCTGGTTTTGATATTATGCTATAATTCACAAGATACATCCCTTAGGGGAAACCCAGTGAAGGGTACAAGGGGATCTCTCTGTACTATGTTTACAGCTTCCTGTCTATCTACAATTATTTCAAGATAAAAAGTTAATTTAAAAAAGACAAAGTAATTACATAAAATTAAAAAAAAAACAGTAAAACCTAATAAGTGAAAGCAAAAATGAAACAAATCCAACTGTGTATTGAGTTAATACTACAAACACACTGAGGAACTATTTCAAGCAACCTTAAAACACAGTAATCTGACTCTACATCCTTAATAGGAAATATGCTAAAGACAACAAAAAATTGCAAAGAAAGAAATAAAACTTAAACCATTTCAGTCACCTTATTGCTGGTAGTCTCATTTTATTCTGATATTGTTGTGTGTCTATTGCAGAATAAAGCAAAAAAACTATGCTGGCATCATAAAGAGCCAGTATTCTTTTCAGTGAGAGAATGAAGATAGTTAAGTTAAAACTGGGTAAAACGGAATTGAATGGGTTATATAAGTAAATTTAACAACGTGTTTTCTCTTAAAAAGAGAAACAAGAAAAAAGAAACCATATTTCTTAGTTCTGCTCACTGAAAAGTCAATGACCAGCCCAGGAGCAACAGACTGTAGTCTCCAAATAATAGTCTTACAAAGAGGAAATGGGGATGCTTAAAGAAATAGTTGATTCAGGGTCTGGGGCAGGACGTGTGCAAGATGAGCCTGAAACATCCCAATATTAGGATAGCAAGGATGCTACAGAAACTACTAGGCTGTTTCAATACACTAGCACTGGACAGAAACCCTACTGTCTAAAGTGAAAGTGAAAGTCGCTCAGTCGCATCCGACTCAGCAACCCCATGGACTATACACGGTCCATGGAATTCTCCAGACCAGAATACTGGAGTGGGTAGCTTTTCCCTTCTCCAGCGGGTCTTCCCCACCCAGAGATCGAGCCCAGGTCTCCCACACTGCAGGCAGATTCTTTACCATCTGAGTCACAAGGGAAGCCCAAGAATACTGAAGTGGGTAACCTATCCCTTCTCCAGCAGATCCTCCCCACCTGGGAATCAAACCAGGGTCTCCTGCATTGCAGGTGGATTCTTTACCAACTGAGCTGTCCAAAGATGGGGGCAATTTAAGCATTGATGAGAATAACAGCTGCAATGGATTAAAATTATTCAATATGTTTAAGTCTGTGAATTCATGATGGTACTCAAGATAATCATAATAATGTTATTGATCATCTTTGGAGAATACAAGGGGACCAGCTCATTATTTTGAAAACTGATAACTAAAGGGGGAAAATCATTTATCCACACTTTCATATGTGTACTATACCCCACAATAACCAAAATTTTAATAAGGAGATGCTTCTCTTTATAAATGATGTAGACCTAATAAATAAAGAAATAATGATAGCCTCAAATTGAATGTCACCATTTCTGAACCCTTAATAAAGCATCTGGGCAATTTTCATCAAGGGCTGCTAACATCAATAAAAGAGAAATACCCAGAACCCATGAGGCTCCTGATGAAAGCACACATCACCACTTAGGAACTGTTCTTGCCCCAAAATTGAACCTGAATCTGTTTTTACCAATCCACAGGAATAACACCATGGGGATGCAATCAGAAAATCCAGACTCTGGGAAACCCTACAGAGCAAACAACCCAGTTTCTTCCACAAGTAACAAGTGAGAGAGAGAGACCTACAGATTTAAAGAGACTTAAGAGACACATCAGCCAAGTTTAATGTAGAAGTCCTATTTGGATCCTGATTTCAATTACACGGAGAAATAAATGTTGAACAAATATTTGATGCTATTAATGTCTCATTTTTAACTTTTGAGTTTTGACAGGTATGGCTGGTATGTTTGTTTATATTCTTACCATTTAGAGATACATAGACTGAAAAATTTACAGATGAAATAGTATTGCTGTCTTGATTTGCTTCAAAATAACCTGGGTTCAAGGAGGAAAGTGGAAGGTGAGTATGAATGAAATGACTGGCTATGAGTTGATCACTGTTGGGGCTGGGTGAACAATACACAGAAATTCATTTTACTCTTCTCTCCACTTTTGCATGGCTTTGAAACCTTTCATAATAAAATTTTTTTAATATACCAATATAGAGCCAGAAAACTGTGTTAAATTACCTCCTTGATCTCCACCCAGTGGTGTTTACTCTATTCTCTGAAGCCTAGAAGACTAGTATCACGGCACTAATAATAATAACATCAACAATAACAGACAGCATTTTTAGAAAACGTTGTTTTGGTTGCTTAATCACTAAGTTATATCCAACTCTTTTGCGATCCCTGGACTATGGCTCACCAGACTCCTCTGTCCATGAGATTTCCCAGGCAAGAATACTGGAGTAGACAGCCATTTTCTTCTTCAGGGGATTTTTCCAACCCAGGGATCGAACCTGCATCTCCTGCATTAGCAGGCAAATTCCTTACCACTAAGCCACCAGGGAAGCCTTAGTATATACTATGCACTTAACACAGGTTATGAGTTTCTTATGAAAATGTTCATTTAATCCTGACAAAGTCCTAAAGTAGGTACTATCAGTATCCCCATTTTACAGATGAGGAACCTGAGGGCAAGAGGTCTGATTTCAAAGCTCAGCCTCAAACCAAAATCTGACTTCAGATTCCCAGCTTATAACCACTAAGCTATACCAACACACAGGGTAAACGGTGAAGCAGCTGTCACGGCCTCAGTCTTCCCTTTTAGGGATTAAACACCCTGAATTCTTTCACTCTGCCCCTTCCCCCCAGTGTGGCTTCAATGTCACGCATCATCCTCGGGGCACGTGCCAAGAGTTACAGAAGCAGTTGAGTTTCTTGAAAGTATTCCAGGCTCCCTGTACAGCCTGTCCCACCTCCACGCCCACCCAGGCTGCAGGGATTCCTGGACAATCTCAGAGCAGCCTGCATCCAGGCTGGGAGCCCGAACGTGAGCACATCCCAGGGGTGGCATGGCTCACCTGGGCCTCGATGCCTCTTCTCCATCCAGATGTAGCAGTTGTTCTGGGCCACCCCGGTCTGCGAGTCCAGGAATGGGAGACGCACGCTGCGCTCTGCACACAGGCGGGAGTTGTAGCTCCGGCAGTGTTCAATGGCTTCCTTGTAGAACTGGTCCCCGAGCCTGCAGGGAGGCAGAGAGAGGGGGGATGAGGCCAGGGAAAACCAGAAGACACCCAGAAGGAAACTGAAGTCACCCACCCACCTGCCAGGGAAGATTCTGCAGTTACGAAGACCAAGATAATAGGGATCAAGAGCTCTGGCAAGCAGCAGAATCCAACTCAGTTTCAGGTCTCCAACAGGTTCTATTTCCTGTACCAAATCCACCAGGGAACTTAGAGACCCCATTAACGGAGAAATTAGGACCCTGAGAATAAACCACCAGCAAAAGTAACATGGGGCTTCCCAGGTGGTGCCAGTGGTAAAGAACCTGCCTGCCAGTGCAAGAGACATAAGAGACTCAGGTTTGATCCCTGGGTCAGGAAGATCCCCTGGAGGAGGGCAACCCACTCCAGTATTCTTGTCTGGAGAATCTCATGGACAGAGGAGCTTGATGGGCTACAGTCCATGGGGCTGCAAAGAGTCCAACACGACTGAAGTGACTTAGCACACACACAAGAGTAACATGTCCCTGTCCCAGGAAGCATGAGGCCCCCCTCCAGAAAGGAGGTAGCTCTGGTACAACCTTCTGTGTGGGGTCTGCTAGGACACCCAGCTTCCAGAGCCCCCTGCCCCTTAACACCCACCATTAGCCACACTTATTCCTCAGTGGCAACCAGCAAAGACACTCCAGATTGGACTGAAACTGCCAGCATAGATACAAAGACTTCCATCACAATAGAAGAGAAACGCCCCATAGAAAAGTCTAGAGGGTCAGAGGAAACGCCCTGTAAACATAGCGCTATTATAGGGGCGAGGAGATGAAGAAGGGCACGCACCGATCTTTTAAAACCACACACTTGAAGAAAAATAACTTTCTGATAGAAAAAAAACTGAAGGAAGCATTTAAAGCATAACGGCTGAATTTTGGGACTCAAAATAATTTGATTCCCAGAGTTCAATCCACAAATAGAAAGACCTTTCAGGTTTACTGGAGATGGTGATCTGATTAAGTACAGTAAATTTTAGGTTCCTGAATCTTTGGTATCCTTGGGTGATGCTACTAATTTTTAAGATACTGTCCTTTTCAAAGACCAAAAATACAACATTGATATAATTGATCAAATGTAATAAAACACAATCAGTAAGATCAAATACCTAACAAATAAACAATAGGCACATGACAAAGGTGAATAAATGATCCCAGGAATTGAAACTGTAATAATATAATGTCTACCAGGTAAAGCAGAGATTCTTAGAGAAGAGGAGAAGGAAAAGACAGAAGGAGGAGACCCACAGGATTTGCAAAGCCAAAAGGGAGAATCAGATAGCTCATTTTGAAGGGACATTATGAATGCCCCTTTGTTTTGGTCTCTGGAGACACAGTGACATTAAAATGGGGGGGTGGGGAGGTCTCAGTTTAAAATATTTCTTAACCAAAATATTTAGAGGAGAAAAAAAAAAAGGGGGGGGGAATTTAAATGGATTCTTCTGTCCTCTTTATTTTTTTACTGAAGTGTCATTGATGTCCAATATGTTATGTTACAGGTGTGCAATATAGTGATTCACAACTTTTAAAAGTTGTATTCCACTTATAAAATATTGACTACATTCCTTGTACAATATAACTTTGCAGTTTATTTTATATATAAAAGCTTATACCTCTTAATTCCCTGCCCGTCTCTCCTTCCCTCTCCCCACTGGTAACCACTAGCTTGTTCTCTTTATGTGTGAGTCTGCTTCTTTTTTGTTATATTCACTGGTTTGTTGTATGTTTTAGATTCCACATATAGGTAGTTATCAAATAGTATTTGGCCTCTTACTCTTTTTTAAAGGTCAAAGTGTCAGATTCTACCAAAAAGTTTAAAGCAAATTCCTTATTCTGGGAGGATATAATCACTAAAGCTTCTAAGGCACCTTTTGGAAACTACTTGTGGACAAACCTCCTCTTCTACCTCTGGGCATCTTCCCTCTCACGAGAGCAGCATGACAGCTCAGAAAGTGTCTAGCAGCTGCAAAACCTAACTGTAATCAAATTATAATAGTCACCCAGCTGACAATGAATTGGAAGGGGGAATGAAAGTCCATCAGAATGCTATAAAACAGAACTGCGCATAAGCTGATTTAATCAAAGTTAGTAACAAGGATCATGAGATTGATCAAAAATGAACAACCATTTCCTGGGAAGCATTTGTGACTGTGTCCCACCAGCTTAAACGCCTCCCTCTGCTAAGGCGATGCCTCTCTGTGTAACAGAATTGTCGAGGGCAGCTCGGACACACAGCCTGTCCGGCGTGTCCTGGGGGCTCCAGCTTCCCTCCAAGCAACAGAGACCAGCCGCATCACACGGATGAGAATTGACAAGAACACACGACCGGGAGGTGTCCTAAGCAAGGAGCCATTATCTGGCTCCCCACGATCTTCTGACAGACAGCCAAAAGAGATGTTAACTATTCCAACTCCAGAAATTCTTCTGAAAGAGAATCCGTGGAAGGAAGAAAGGAAGAAAGAAAAAAAACTGTACACTATAACTCATCGACTGGAGAGAAGAGGGTTTTCATTTAGAAAAACAAACTTCTGGAAGCCAATACAAAAGAAATGTACAATACGATCCCAGATGAGACTTCTCTCGATGTGCCCGGAACTCATTTCTAACAGCATCAATCCCAAAAAAGAGAAACAAGGAGGTGAACTTGATGACAATGAGAAGTGCATTTGGCCAAGCCCATGCCCCACACCAAATGGAACGAAAAAGTCAAACAAAGTGGCTCGCTGGGTGAAAATTAATTTCATCTTAAATACTTTCCACTTTCATAACATGCAATGTTATTAGTAACAGGCATGCTAAGGGGGAATGTGTATTTTTAAATGTAATCTTTGTGTGAATGATACCTCTCTTATGTAAACAGAAGAGATTTTCTGAGGACTGGAACAACTGTATTGAAGATTGAAGTTACAAAAATATGACAACCGTCACCCTTTGCCATCGTCTCCAGGGAAGTCATTTTTAAACAGGCCAGGCGTTGGCAGAGATTCGGAAACAAAAGTTTAAAGCCTTTTTTAAGACACTGGACGGGAAAAGAGACTTCACCCTTTGATAAATTCAAGCGGCACTTCTCCAAAAGTTAATTAGCCAAAATCTGCACAGGGCTTGCTCTGTTCTCTAGAAGAAAATCAATGGCCAGTTCTCCCTAACCTGTGAAAAGCAAGTTAAATGGGAGAAGGGGAAAATGTCCTTTTCAACATGGTATTTCTTTTTTTTATTGAAGTCCCACTGCTGGTAAAGAAACCACCTGCCAATGCAGGAGACCTAAAGGACGCAGTTTCAATCCCTGGGTTGGGAAGATCCCCTGCAGGAGAGCATGGCAACCTACTCCAGTATTCTTGCCTGGAGAATCCCATGACAGAGGAGCTTGGTGGGTTACAGTCCATGAGGTCGCGTAAGAGTCGGATACAACTGAAACAACTTAGCACGCACAATCAATTTACGATGTTGTTTACAATTTTAAGTGTACAGCAAAGTGATTCAGTTATACAGATACATATATATATTATAAAAGTATGTTATATATTTATATATACTCTCCAGATTCTTTTCCGTTATAGGTTGTTATAAGATATTGAGTATCGTTTCCTGTGCTATACAGAAGGTCCTTGTTGTTCACCTCTTTTAAATGTAGTCGTATATATACGATAATCTCAGACACCTAACTTATCTCTTCCCCCACCCATATAGCATTTCTTTTTAGAAAAAAAAAATCCTACTTGATAGGATCCCAGGGGTGGGTGACATTTGCATGAAAGCCGCAAGGGGCAGAGGGAGCAGGGAAAGGCTGACAGTGAATGATTCACTTTGTGGAGTGGTGACCAGCACACCCCGGGATGGGTCAGGCATGGCCCAGCCTCAGCCATCACCTGTCTGCCCCAGACGGAGGGGCTAGACGTTCCCCGGGATGATAGATGTCTTGGGCTTGAAGAAGCTGGCACAGGCACAGGAGAAGGATATTCTCATCAACACTGACTTCGGGCCACTCAAGGCTTCAATCAGACACAGGGCAGGCAGCGGGGACAAACTGCCAGGCTCCCAGCCAGAGCAGGAACCCCCCAGGCCTGAGGCTTGGAGCAGAGCTGGCTGCAGTTCGGGGGCCTTCGTGAGGGGCTCTGTGGGATCCTTAGCCATCCGTTCTGGAGGGGGAGAGCCATCCTACCTCTGAGAGCTTTCCAGGCGCCCTCCTTGAGCATATCTGTGGAGAAATGGATTCCAGGCGCCAAAGAGGATTCAGAGTGGAAAAAATAAGACTTCTCCAAAATGACTGCCGACGAGGCTCCACGCGTGTGATTTGCAGAGCCTGCCAGACCCCCTGTAAGACAGCCGGCTCCTCAGCCTCATGGTTCCACCTCCCTCTCTCGCAAACCACGCCTGTTCTCTCTCTTTTTTTTTTTTGGCTATGCTCAGGGGCAGATGGGATCTTAGTCCTCTGCTCCCCCGACCCCAACCCCGCACCAGGGATTGAACCTGCGCCCCCTGCATCCAAAGCACAGAGTCTTAACCACCGGAGCACCAGGGAAGTCCCCCACGTGTGCTCTTAGATTCCATGCCCACTGTCCTGAATGGGCTCTCAGCTCCGACCCTCCAACCCGGACCCCTGGGGCCCCCTCCCTTTTCAGGGTCCCCCCCGTTCCCGTGTGCTGACCCGGGGACGGGCGTCCGGCCCTACCTCACACCTGTGTCCAAAAGCGAAGTCCTCGCGTCGGGCCGGAGCCTCGCTCCCACCCCGGCCTCCAGGCTTCCAGGGGTGGCGGCGGGGACCTCAGGGAACCCAGCCCTGCTTCTCCGGGGCCCGCTGTCCTTGACTCTCCCCTGCTCTTCCATGTCTCCAAGCAGCTCCCCTACCCTCTCTCCTTCCCCACTCCGTGGCCACAGGTCCCTTCTGGCTGTAAAAATTAGGACCTCGGCCCATCACAGCTATTTGTTCTCAGAGCAGAGATAAGCCAAGATAAGGAGGAGGGCGGCCCGTGGCAGGAGCCCGGCACCTGGCCTTTTCCTGCGGGCTCACTCAGCGGCCCCGCGCCCACAGCCAGCCACCCCCGGCACACAGCAAACTCAGCTCTGCCAACTTGCTGCCTCCTCGTTTGCACCGAAGCGTGTTTCACTCTGACGGTGGCACAGGAAGCCATCTCCTGTTTGAGTCATGTTTGAAAGAACTAGCGAGCAGGGGGCAATCTTTGGCAAGGTGTGGGGAGAGCCTTTTCATTTTCCTCACGGTTAACTGTTCCTAAAGCTGCCTTTGAACGAAAACCATGTTTAGGGCTTGCTGTGGGATGAACCACGTCCCCCGTCTCTGAAATTCAGAGGTTGACGCCACAATGGATGGGGTTTGGAGATGGGACTTTGGGGAGGTCATTAGGTCATGAGAGTAGAGCACCCAGGATGGGATTCATGCCCTTACAAGAGGAGACACCAGAGCGCTCACTTCCTCTCTCTCTCCTCCCCCCCCCACCGTGTGTGTGTGTGTGTGTGTGTGTGTGTGTGTGTGTCTCTGTCTTGGCCACGTGAAGACACAGCAAGAAAGCAGTTATCTGCAGCCCGAGAAAAGGGCCCTCACCAGACCTCACCTAGACCATGCTGGCACCCTGATGTCAGACTTTCCTGCCACCAGAACTGTTAGAAATAAATGTCTGCTGTTTAAGCCACCTACTCCATGGTCATTTTGCTACAGCAGTCCCAGTTAAGACAGAGTTTCTTATATAAAATAAAGACTCAGGACTTCCCTGTTGGTGCAGTGGTTAAGAATACACCTTGCAATGGAGGCTCTGGGAATGGGCTAGAAGGTAAAGCGTCTGCCTGCAGGGCAGGAGTCCAGGGTTCGATCCCTGGGTCGGCAAGATCCCCTGGAGAAGGGAATGGCAACCCACTCCAGTATCCTTGCCTGGGAAATCCCTTGAACCCAGGAGCTTGGCGGGCTACAGTCCATGGGAGTCACAAACAGTCAGACACGACTGAGTGACTTTCACTTTCACTTTGCAATGGAGGGGACGAGGGTTTCATCCCCGGTCAGGGAACTAGATCCCACATGCCACAGGGCAACTAAGCCAGTGCTCCGCAACTACTGAGCCCCTGAGCTAAAAGTTCTGAGCCTGAGTGCCACCACTAGAGAGAATCCTGCAAAGCACAACAAAGATCCCACAGGCTGCATCTAAGACCCAACGCAGCCAAATGAAATAAATAAATATTTTAGAATAAATAAATAAAATAGGAAGGGCTATAGAGTCAGATACAACTGAGCACACACTCACACAGAGAGAGAATGAGTAAGAGAGGATCAGTCCCCTTCCTCCTCATTCTTCTTCCAACAAAAATAATAATACTATTAATAATGTCACTTTCAGCTCAACTCAATGTTTAATATTTGTCTCCCCTGCTAGACTATAAACTCCATGAGGGCAGGGCCACTACACACAGCCACTTAGTTTTTGCACTAAACCACAAGAAGGGGTGCCTTTCATATTAAACTTCAGTGTGAACGGTACTCCCCGGAGCCCTGCATAGCTGACCTTTTCACCAATTCACTCCCAACATCTGGCACAGAGCCCAGCACACAGTAGGTGCCCAAAACTTCTTCGTTGAATTGCTTTCAACAACTCATATATCACTCACGTATGGTAGATGTTTCCATCAGAGCAGTAATGCATAGGTGGGTGATTGAGATTATACAACTGTCTACTGGCAACTTTAAAAAGAAAAATTAAAACAATGTCTGCAGGCACCTTCACTGAGTCCTCAGCATGACCCCCTGGTCATTTCAACAGTTGACTGAATGCAGTCACTCCAACACTTCTCCTACCCAGCTGACAAAAAGAAATCTCCCTCATTCTCAGTTTTCAGTTTTATACTCAGTACAGAAGCCACGTTGGCACCAAAGGTCCTAAGCTGCTCCACTGAGCTGTCAAGACCCTTGGAAAGTCTTGATATTGGGGTCGATCAGAGACTTGGAATCAGGCAGGGCTGAGTCCAGCTCCACTGCCCACTGGCTTCACAGCCCTGGGGCAAGTTACCTACCCTCCCCAAGCCTAAATTCACCTTCCCACAATAAGCTCCTACTTCAGGTCTGAAATGATTATTAACAGACGACATAGAACCTCTAACTCAGAGGTAAATGCCTGTAACCAATGGTGATTCCTTTATCCTTCCATCAAATAGCAGTGTTTCCTGCCACTGTTTCCCTCTGCCTGAGCAGGCTGACTGCCCTCCACATGACATACACGCACACAACAGTCACCACTGCAGTGTCTCTGAAGCTGGCAGGTGCCCTGCCAAACCTCCATCCCAAGACATTTGGCAGCAGCGTGGAGAGGCCAGCCTCCAGCATCAAGAAGGGCAGAGTAGACCCCGCACAAGGATCTCAGGGATCAAAGCCTGCCCCCAGGGCAGAGACCACACTTGGCTCTATCCCCAAGGCCAGCTTGCTGTGTTGGGTTGATGATGGAGAAATGAGTAAGTGGGTGAATGAATAAATCCTTATCTGACCTTCCTGTGTATATGAAGCAGACAGGCCTTCCCTCCGTTCAGTTCAGTTCAGAGTCGTATCCGACTCTTTGTGACCCCATGAATCGCAGCACACCAGGCCTCCCTGTCCATCACCAACTCCCAGGGTTTAACCAAACTCAAGTCCATTGAGTCAGTGATGCCATCTAACCATCTCATCCTCTGTCGTCCCCTTCTCCTCTCGCCTTCAATCTTTCCCAGGATCAGGGTCTTTTCCAATGAGTCAGGTCTTCGCATCAGGTGGCCAAAATATTGGAGTTTCAGCTTCAACATCAGTCCTTCCAATGAATATTCAGGACTGATTTCCTTTAAAATGGACTGGTTGGATCTCCTTCTAGTCTAAGGGACTCTCAAGAGTCTTCTCCAACACCACAGTTCAAAAGCATCAATTCTTCAGCACTCAGCTTTCTTTATAGTCCAACTCTCACATCCATACATGACTACTGGGAAAACCATAGCCTTGACCAGACGGACCTTTGTTGGCAAAGTAATGTCTCTGCTTTTTAATATGCTGTCTAGGTTGGTCATAACTTTCCTTCCAAGGTGTAAACATCTTCTAATTTCATGGCTGCAGTCACCATCCGCAGTGATTTTGGAGCCCAAAAAAATAAAGTCTGACACTGTTTTCACTATTTCTCCATCTATTTGCCATGAAGTGATAGGACCGGATGCCATGATCTTAGTTTTCTGAATGTTGAGCTTTAAGCCAACTTTTTCACTCTCCTCTTTTACTTTCATCAAGAGGCTCTTTAGTTCTTCACTTTCTGCCATAAGGGTGGTGTCATCTGCATATCTGAGCTTATTGATATTTCTCCCGGCAATCTTGATTCCAGCTTGTGCTTCATCCAGCCCAGTATTTCTCATGATGTACTCTGCACATAAAGTTAAATAAACAGGGTAACAATATACAGTCTTGACGTACTCCTTTTCCTATTTGGAACCAGTCTGTTGTTCCATGTCCAGTTCTAACTGCTGCTTCCTGACCTGCATACAGGTTTCTCAAGAGGCAGGTCAGGTGGTCAGGTCAGGTCTTCCCTGGACTCCAGCAAAATACTTTACCCAGAACCCTCCCTCCCCACCTATCTGGAATTTTCTTGCCTCCTGCCCTTGGCCTGGCTGATCTCACCCCGTTCGAAGGCTGCTGCAGCCCCGCCTCTTCCAGGAAGCTTCCCCAGTTATTCCAGCCAGTGGTTCTTGCTCTCTGCCTCTGAGCTCCTTAACCGTCTCGTTCATGTTTGGCCAATCTCTACCACTGTCCTTCTTTCTCCCCACCCATCTTGAAGACAGGAACTAAGAGGTCTATACTTCTGCGCTACCCCTCCAAGCACTGTGCTGAGAATGTAGAAGCTTGTGATAACTATGGATTGCTTGATGGAAATGTCACACCATCCTCAGCAAGCTCATGGAAGTGTCACAGCTGAGGGATGTGAGGCGGCCCTCTTTCTCCAGATGAAAATAAGGTGAGCCTGAAGTTATGTGGCTTCTCCAGGGCACAGGATTAGGCATCTGAAAACAGAGATCCTATAAGTTCAAATCCTACTGAATTCTCTCCATCTTCTTTAAAAAGGTCACTTCAGCATTCACGCCAAGATGCAGAACTAACCCTCCTCTTCTCTGAACTCCCGGAGAAGCTCACTGAATGCCATGCTGTGCTATCATCAGACAACCCCCAGGAAGACTTGCTCTGGTGATGCGGGAAACACCCCTTCTGTGCTTATCAAGAATGCCATCACCCCACCTTCCAGAATAATCCAGGGCAGTGGTTCTCACACTTTGGTTTTGTGTCAGAATCAATGCAGGCAGGAGGGTGGGTGGCAATGTGAAATGTTGATGCCGGAGCGTGCACGTAATCTAGATGTCTAGATATTTGACATATCCCCCAGTGATTCAGAGAACAGTGAGAATCAGGTTTTACTTCTTATTTTTTTATTAAGTCCATTCACAATGTTTCTGGTTGCTTGTTATTTAATTATTTGTTTCTTCGGCTGCATTGGGTCTTAGTACGGCGCACAGGATTTCTGCTGGGGGCACACGGGCTCTCCAGGTGTGGTGCAAAAGCTTAGTGGCTCCACAGCACATGGGACCTTAGTTCCCTGACCAGAGATCAAACTCGAGTCCCCTGCCTTGCAAGGCAGATTCTTAACCACTGGACCACTAGGGGAGGTCCCAAGACTCACTGATAGAAGTACAGCTTCCCTAACCTACAAAGCAAGGGCACGAACAAGGGAGCCACGTTTTAATAGCAGAGTGCAAAACCCTGGTTAACTGACTTTAACTCAGCTTGTTTTGTTCCTGTGGGAGATGTTTTCAGGCAACGGGCATGGATTAACCTGGCAGCACTCAACTGCAGCCGACGAGTCCCACAGAAGTCCTCATCTCTCACAAAGCACCCATGAGACTTGGTCGAGGCAATTGTACAGAGATCCTGACTTCCTTAGAGTGGTCCCTCTGGAGGTGACCCTGACCTTCCTAACATCACAGGAAAGGCGTCTGGGGGCGAGGGTATCGCCTTACAAAAGCCAAGTCAGACGAAGAATCTGAACCCTAAAACTCCCATCGTGGCCTGAAACGCCACTCAGTCTTGACGTTCAGGCCTGCTAGACCCAATAAATCGCTTTTCCAGCATCTACTCTGGTGAAGACTTTTCAGGGACTTATTATGCAAAGCTGCCTAAGCAAGACGGAATTTATATTGAACCTGGCCATGATTTCTGAGCTGCCACTGGGTGTTCTGATGACATACACAACTCAGGGTGGGAGTCAAGGGGCTGACAAGGACAGGAGACTGGAGGCAGGAGGAAAACAGAGTGATTCCTTCCAGTAAATAATGGGAGGGTGAGGGCGCGGAGTCGGAAAAGGAGGATGCTCTGGGGAGGAAGAAGACCGCCGCTTTTCTGGTGTCCAAGGTTTGCCTTTCAAATGGCATCCAGACGTGACAAAATAAATCTCTCCTCTGGAGCCTAAAGAATGTGTAGAATGCAACCAACTTTCAAAAGTGGGGGAGGGGGGATGCTTTATTTAGGGTGAAGCATACTTAGAAAACACACACCCATCACAGCAACTTCATTGATTGAGCAAGTATCTTTACTTTCTCTGGTTCATAGACTGAGTCCTCTCTGAAACCCCAGCTGTGTGCTGGGCACCAGCATGCTGTCTCCTGAGTGTGACTGCCAGGAGAAGCCGACCATGGATTAGAGTCAAGTCTTGGGCAAATACATCTTTCCCACTGGAGTAGAAGAGCCTCAGCGCTGCCCTCCCCAGTAAAAGGAATATCCGTCTGGCATTTAAAATACAGCCACGAAGAACACGTGCTCTGTAGTCAATTCTCAGTGCAGCAGACCAAGTGATCTTTTTTAAATGAAATCTGATCATGACATTCTCCTCCTTAAATCCCCCCAGTGGCCTTTGGTGCACTTAGAATAGAGTGTGAACAACTTCCTGTGGCTAAGTGGCCATGCCCAATTTTCCCAATTCATCTTGTCTCCTGCCCCCTCGTCCCTGCTGGACTCCTCACTGCACTGTCTGTCTAACAAACCAAAATCACCTCACCTCAGGACCTTTGCACATTCTCCTTCCTGTTTCTGGTATATGTTTCTCCCAGATCTTCTCATGGCTGGCTTCTCTCTCATTTAATCTAGGGTAGCCCCACTCCAGTATTCTTGCCTGGAGAATCCCATGGACGGAGAAGCCTGGTAGGCTACAGTCCACGGGGTCGCATAGAGTCGGACACGACTGAGCGATGGAACAGAACAGAGCCCAACCTACTCCCCTCTTGTGCTAACCCTTACTATCTCATTTCTTTTTTTCTCAAACTATCTACCATTCTCAAAAAAAGTCTCTGTTTTCTCTTGGCCTGCTGATCATTGCCACATAACAAAACTATGAACCCTGGATGAGCAAGGTCTTTATCTCCCTGCCTACAACTGGATCCCTTACATATAACACAGGATTGGGCACATAGGAAATGCTCATCAGATAACACTGAACAAATACATTAAGATCCAGGCCAACCTGCAGCAGAGAGTTTGCAGGGTGTGGAAGCCCAGCCTTCCAGGGGACAAGAAGGTCAGTGCTAGGGAGAGGCTCCCAACAATGCAAGAATCACACCACCATCTTCTCACTTGTGATCTTCCCAACACACTCAGCTGGTTAGACAGTGGGGGAGTCTACTGTCCATACCCAAATCCTGCTCATGACCCCACAACGCCACCTAAACAACCCAAAGCCTGAAGAGAAGTGGGGCCAAGTGAATAAATGTTCCCATTCATGACATCAACCACTCCTTCCTATGCCCGAAAAAGGACATTCCAGGACTGATATTGGCATTGTAAAGTAGCGGTGGCCAGAACATGGTCTCCAGAGTAATGAACTCCAGTTCCCTGAAAGGGCCTCTCTCTGAATTAACCTCCTCTGCATGTTCTTTCTTACAGAGCAGATCAGTGTCCTCGTCCAGAGCCCAGAGCCCACGGGTGGTGGCCGGGGCAGGATCAGCATGGGGGTGGGGAAGCACTGCTGGACGGGAAATCAATGGGAACCTGAAGGTCATCTGGAGGGCGCTGTCTCCCCATCATGCACCTGCTGGGATGGGATTTGTGGTCCTGACCCCGCTTGGGGGCCTCTGCCCTCCTGTCAGAGTTGGTTAAAATCAGCCTGCAGAAGCAAACGCCCTGCAGACCGAGTGATCTCTGGGCTGTCCTTCTAAGGGACATCAAGCCGAACAAAGGAGAACTGAGTCTCATTTAACCTGCTGCAAGGTTGAGAGTCACCCCAATTTCTCTTGGCAGCCCCCAGGGAAAACTGTCTCAGGTCTGCTGCTTTTGGAGGCACAAAGCTGTAAACCTTTTAATAATGACAGAAAGAAGACAGGCTAACATGACCAGCCTTTCCTGAAATTTAAATTCTCTGGTGGAAGAGGTAGAAATATCTTGAAAACTCAAAACTAAACTGAAAGGTGAGTGCACTCTAGAAATACCTAAGCGTACACTCATGACCTCTACATCCCAGGATAATGACAAAGGACATCAAAACATCCATCCTGCTTGAAGGAGGTCTGTTTTCCTTCCCATCCCTACAAGTATTAGGAAACACGACTGCATTTAGAACCTGATTCTCCTTTCCTCGTGGACCTATTTTCCCAAGTCTTCTCCCTCCTCCCTCCTCCCTCCTCCCTCCCTTCCTTCATTCTTTTATCCCTCCCTTCTGCTCCTCCCATGCTTTTCCCCATCTTCCTCCCTCAGTCTTTCTACCTCATCAAGAGTCACTTAACATATAGGACAGGAGAAAAGCATTCAGGCCACATCCGTAACCCAAAAGTTGAAGATGAGTCTGGTATAAAAGTGAGGATGAGAGACTTCCCTGGCAGCCTAGTGGTTAAGAATCCAAGCTTCCCCACCTAGATGTCCATCAGCAGAGGAATGGATAAGAAAGCTGTGGTACATATACACAATAGAATATTCAGTTCAGTTCAGTCGCTCAGTCGTGTCCAACTCTCTGCGACCCCATGAATCACAGCACGCCAGGCCTCCCTGTCCATCACCAACTCCCGGAGTTCACTCAAACTCATGTCCATAGAGTCGGTGATGCCATCCAGCCATCTCATTCTCTGTCGTCCCCGTCTCCTCCCGCCCCCAACCTTTCCCAGCATCAGAGTCTTTTCCAGTGAATCAACTCGTCGCATGAAGTGGCCAAAGTATTGGAGTTTCAGCTTTAGCATCAGTCCCTCCAATGAACACCCAGGATTGATCTCCTCTAGAATGGACTGGTTGGATCTCCTTGCAGTACAAGGGACTCTCAAAAGTCTTCTCCAGCACCACAGTTCAAATGCATCAATTCTTCGGCAATCAGCCTTCTTCACAGTCCAACTCTCACATCCATACATGACCACGGGAAAAACCATAGCCTTGACTAGACGGATCTTGGTTGGCAAAGTAATGTCTCTGCTTTTTAATATGCTATCTAGGTTGGTCATAACTTTCCTTCCAAGGAGTAAGCGTCTTTTAATTTCATGGCTGCAATCAGCATCTGCAGTAATTTTGGAGTCCCAAAAAATAAAATCTGAGACTGTCTCCACTCAGCCATTAAAAAGAATATATTTGAATCAGTTCTAATGAGGTGGATGAAACTGGAGCCTATTATACAGAGTGAAGTAAGCCAGAAAGAAAAACACCAATACAGTATACTAACGCATATATATGGAATTTAGAAAGATGGTAACGATAACCCTGTATACGAGACAGCAAAAGAGACACAGATGTATAGAACAGTCTTTTGGACTCTGTGGGAAAGGACGAGGGTGGGATGGTTTGGGAGAATGGCATTGAAACATGTATATTATCATATGTGAAATGGATCGCCAGTGCGGGTTCAATGCATGAGACAGGGTGCTCAAGGCTAGTGCACTGGGATGATCCAGAGGGATGGGATGGGGAGGGAGGTGGGAGGGGGGTTCAGGATGGGGAACACATGTACACTCGTGGTGGTTTCATGTCAATGTGTAGCAAAACCAATACAATATTGTAAAGTAATTAGCCTCCAAAAAATTAATTAATTAATTAGGAAAAAAAGAATCCAAGCTTAAGATCCTGCATTTCACACACAGTATGGCAAAAAAATAAAAATAACTCTGAGCTTCTAAGATATCTTTCAAAAAATAAAATAAATTTTTAAATCAAAAACATAAAAATGAGGAAGACACCCTCTACATATTTACAGAGGAATGACAACATGATAATGATCATGAAAATAATAGCAGCAAGGTTTCCATTTACTGGGCACTTACTATGTATGCCAGGCACTGTTCTAAGCACTTCATATGCATAATCTCATTTCATCCTCACAACAACCCCATCTTAATATTTCCTCTTATTTCACAGATTAGAAAACTGAGGCACAGAGAGTTTTAAGTGATGCACCTAGGGTTTTAAGTGGTGCTGTGAAGACAGAAGCCCAGGTAATTTCAGTGCAGAAAACCTCGCTCTTGGCCACTATGCTATCGGCTCCCATGGGGACACCGCTACCGCTTCACAGAGAGTAGAGATTTCAGAACTAGAATGACTTGAGCAACACTTCCTTTTTTGGAGGCATCTGGTTTCTTTAACATCATCACCAACTTGCTGGGTAATCTTAGTTATTTCTTTTTTGGGAGCCTCTGCCAAATAGTCCAGAGGCAAACTTTCCTGTAACAGAGTCACCCTCAGTAACTCAAGAAGTAAATCGAGGGGCTTTCCTGGTCGCTCAGTGGTGAAGAATCTGCAGGAGACCTGGGTTCAAGCCATCTTCCTGAGCCAGGAAGATCCCACAGGCCATGGAGCAACTAAGCCCACACACCTCAATTACTGAAGCCCAAGCTCCCAAGAGGCCCATGCTCCACAGCAAGAGAAGCCACTGCAGTGAGAGGTCCAATCACAACAACCAGAGAAAAACCCTCGCAGCAACAAAGACCCAGAACAGCCAAAAATAAATAATTTTTTTTAAAAGAAGTAGGTTTGTGATGGGGTTGCCTGAGAAGAAACCATCAGAGAAATACAAAATATTACGTATGGGGTCTTCTCGGGTGGTGCAGTAGGAGAGACTCTGACTGCAGTGTAGGAGACTTGGGTTCAGTCCCTGGGTCAGGAAGATCCCCTGGAGAAGGAAATGGTAACCCACTCCAGTATTCTTGCCTGGGAAATCCCATGGACAGAGGAGCCTGATGGTCTACACAAGAGTGTAGCATCCCACACACATAATGGGGTCACAAGAGTCAGATATGACTTAGCAACTAAACCACCATCACCACCACTCTGGGGTTTAGAAACCAAATCCATCCCAAAAGTGGTTATGGCCTCTGAGAGGCCCTGTGGTTCTGAACATCTACTGCAGGGAGGAAAAGAAAGATGCCAGGTTATCATAAACTAGAGTCAGATTTAATAGTCAGAGTGTTAGAGATCATCTGGTCTGATACCTTTGTTCTATTGCAAGGAAAATCAACCACCAGAGAAGTGAGGTAACTTCCCCCAGTCACCCACATCAGCAGGGCTGAGATTCAATCCTCAATCTTCAGGCTCCTAGTTTAGGAATTTCTCCTCTGTTTACAGCAGGGGACCAAAAACTACAGTCCTTAGGCCAAATCTGGCCCACCATGAATTTCTATAAATAAAGTTTTATTGGAAGACAGTCACACCCATTCAGTCATGCATTGTCTGTGGCCACTTTCACACTATAGTAGGACTGAGGGGTTCCAATGGAGACCACACAGCCTGCAAAGCCTGAAATAATTACCCTCTGGGTCTTTACAGAAGTGTGCCGACTCCTGGTCTATAGCATAAGCCTTGAATAATGAAAAGACTCCACCTTTGAAATGAAAGAAAATAGAATGGGAACCCTAAGAGTCTTAAGCAGATAATTTTACAATTATCTCAGCTGGGCACAACTTAATAAAAACCCATAAATACAGTTAATAATAAGGAAAACAAGCACTAGCTCACCCTACCTATTTAATAATTATCATTAACCACAGTGAGCAAAACTCATCGCTGAAAACTTTTTTTTCCAAGCCTCCCTTGAAAGCCCTTTTTCACTTATGAAACACTCTGAGTCGAAGGGCAAAACGATGCTTCGTACTATTGCACAGACCCCATTTCCTTCTGGTGAGCTAAAGGCTGTTGCTGGGACAGCAGGGGGATTGGGAGCAGTGCCCCTACCTGGGGTGCTCTCTGTTAAGGAGGAGGCGTCAAAACTCACTTGTCCCCCTTCACTCCAAACAAAATCGCAGGAACCACCAGGCACAGCAGAGACTCTCACTCTTCGGCCTCTGGTGCCTCCCTGCCTCACTCATCCATGTCTTTCTTCTCCAGAAAGTGATCAGGATCAGCATAAGGCTGACAGAAGCATCCCAGCTCTTGGCCATTTTGATGAGGATGGTCCATCCCACGGAACAGAGAGGGATGGGGCTTGGCCCCTGCTAGCCTGAGGTGGGAATCAAGGCTGGAACCTCAGTTCCAGGTCGGAGATGGAACTTAGGCACTGTGGGTAGGCAAGTCTCTCAGCCTGGCTGGGCCCCCGGGTCCCCTCTGTTAAATGGAGAGACTCACCCTCACATATTGTAAAGGATGGGCTATGGGCAGAGCCAAATGAGGGATAAGGCAGGCCAGCCAGGCAGCACCACCACCCCCCACCCCACCCCCCATCACCCCTGTCCAATCTCTAAGTCATATTAAAACACAACCAGGACTGTAGAAAGCTGGAGAGGCTTTTTTTACCAGCATCATCTTAGGCAAAGAACTTCAAGAAGTGGGACCCAGTTTGTATGGAATAGTCCCGGTTCACACCAAGGTCCTTGTGTAAAAGTTAATACCTGCTTTCCCTCTCAAAAGTGCCTTTGCCTTGCTGACAGATGATCAGGTCACCCTATTGATAAGCTGTGTAGAGTCAGAGAAAGATAAGGTCCCCCCATTCAGAACTTGTCCATGATGGCAGTAAGTGGGCTTCTAAGCCAGACAGGTCCAGTTTGGTCAAGAGGCAGGGTGCAGGTCTGGGGCTAGAACCGAATTGTTTGGGACAAGAAAGGAGAGACTCCCCCAGCAACCCTGCTTCTTTGGTGGCCCCTTACCAAGCCCTTTGCCTCTTCTTATATTTGTTACATAAATGTTTACAGAATATCAGCCAAAACCTGGGAGGCCCTGGAGAGAATAGAGGGCTTCAGAAGTACTGTAAGAGCAGAGATGTACCAACGGGCACCTACCACCTGCCTACACTGCTAAGACCTGAGCTGCAATCCCCAGGATCAGGTCCAGTCCCGGCCCTTCATGGAACCTGACCCTGGCTTGTTCTGGGGACCCTGGCCCAAGTGAAGCTAGAGCCTCCTTCCCATCTTAGAAACTCCTCCCCACAGGGCTGCCCCTCCTCCACCAACCCTGCTGAAGCCACAAGGATGCATGTGGCCGCCCGGTCTTCCAGGAACTCTGCCATTAAGAGAGCTGAGAGGCAGGCAAAAAGAAAGGTCCAGAAGAGTCAACGTGGACCAGAGGCTGAGGTCTGAAGGGAGGAGAGACAGGCAGGGCAGCTGATTAGAGGAAAGGTAGTGAAGTCGGAGAAGGCAATGGCAAGGCACTCCAGTACTCTTGCCTGGAAAATACCATGGATGGAGGAGCCTGGTAGGCTGCAGTCCATGGGGTCGCTAAGGGTCAGACACAACTGAGCGACTTCACTTTCACTTTTCATTTTCACACATTGGAGAAGGAAAGGGCAACCCACTCCAGTGTTCTTGCCTGGAGAATCCCAGGGACAGGGGAGCCTGGTGGGCTTCCGTCTATGGGGTCACACAGAGTCGGACACGACTGAAGTGACTTAGCAGTAGCAGCAACAGCAGCAGCAGTGAAGTCACTCAGTCGTGTCCGACTCTTTGCGACTCCATGGACTGTAGCCTACCAGGCTCCTCCATCCGTGGGATCTTCCAGGCAAGAGTACTGGAGTGGGTTGACATTTCCTTCTCCAAACAAAGGAGGAGGTCCTGAATATACATTGGAAGGACTGATGTTGAAGCTGAAGCTCCAATACTTGGTCACCTGATGCGAAGAGCTGACTCACTGGAAAAGACCCTGATGCTGGGAAAGATTGAGGGCAGGAGGAGAAGGGGACAACAGAGGATGAGATGGTTGGATGGCATCACTGACTCAATGGACATGAATTTGAGTGAACTCTGGGAGTTGGTGATGGACAGGGAGGCCTGGCGTGCTGCACTCCATGGGGTCACGAAGAGTCGGACACGACTGAGCGACTGAACTGAACTGAACGAAGGAGAAAGAGGAGAGGGAGGAGGAGGTGGGACAGGAGTCAATATCGCAGAGAGGGAGCAGCCTGCAGCGCCGGCCTGCCCCAGGGCCATCAATATCTCTTCTGAGGACAGGTTATCTGGGGAATTTATGCTCTCTAATAATTACCTTGCAGAGGGTTCCACTTATCTTACCAGAAGAATCTGCCAGTTGCCAGACAACACAGGGTTCTGGCTAATTCCACCCACACTGCCCTCCACCCCCACCCTGGCCCTCCCAGCTTCCCAGCTCCTGTCCTCTGACCTCTAACCTTTCCTTCTCTCTCCGGCCTGAGGGAAGTTGAAAGTAGAAGAGTCTCACAGAGTCCAGCAGGTTGAAGGAGGTTGGGGGGAGGTGGGGAGCTGTCCCCTATTGATAGACACAACAGGTAGGTTGAGGCAGGGCCTGGGGAAGCTGGCGAAGGGCTGCACAGGAAAAGCAAGAGCAGTGCTCTGGGGCAGACCGACTGGACTATTTTTGTCTTCACCTGACTGATGCCATCAGATCTGGACAGCATTTTTTTAAAAAAATTTTTTTTTTGTTATCTTCCCATCTCTCTTCAAAGCCTTCTTGTACACACACCCTGCCCCGCCCCCCAGCCCTCTATGATGCCTCCTCCAGTAATGGGCTGGCCATTCACGCAGTAACCATCACACACGGGCTTGAGGGGCAGGGGTCTCTTTTTTTCCCTTTGGCCTCAGCTTGTGGGATCCTAGTTCCCCAACCGGGGATTGAACCCCCGGCCACAGAGTAAGAGCGTGATGTTCTAACTGCTGGACTGCCAGGGAATTCTCCAGAGTTTCTGTAAACACACATCCCAGCCCCAGCTGTGAGCTTCTTGAGAACAGGCCATGGTTCATGCCCCCTCCTACCAGAATCAGCTCCTGAGCCTCAGCAGGACCGCTGACCAGGCCAGGCGTGGTTCTAAGCACTTTAGAAATAGGGACACGTCTCTCTTGCATGATGGTCCCATGAGAGAGATGCTCCTCTGATTCCTCATCACGCAATGAGGACACCAAGGCTCAGACAGCTTAAGCCAGGAGCTGAAGTCACCGAGGGACTGGCCGAGCCAGGGTGCGAGCAGGCAAGTCTGTCTCAGAACTGTGCTCTTCAACCACTCCACTCACGCTGCCTTGACAGTAAACATTTGCTGATCCATGGGAACGTTTTACATTGTACACACTGGACTGCAAGGAGATCCAACCAGTCCATCCTAAAGGAAATCAGTCCTGAATATTCACTGGAAGGACTGATGCAGAAGCTGAAGCTCCAATACTTTGGCCACCTGATGCGAAGAACTGACTCATTGGAAAAGATCCTGATGCTGGGAAGGATTGAAGGCGGGAGGAGAAAGGGACGACAGAGGATGAGATGGTTGGATGGCATCAATGACTCAATGGGATGAGTTTGAGTAAGCTCCGGTAGTTGGTGACAGGGAGGCCTGGAGTGCTGCAGTCCATGGGGTCACAGAGTCGGACACGACTGACAGACTGAACTGAACTGAACTGATTTACACCACCCTTTTCTAAAATAATAATATGTATTAAATAATAAGAAAAACAGCTAATGGTCACTGCGCATGTGTAGACAGCAGTCCTCCTCCTCACCCTGGATAGTGACACCGTGATCCAACTGGTGCCCAGCTCCCCGCGGCTTGTCTGCCTCGAGACGCCATCCTCCTCCAGGCTGAGGGCCTGCAGTCCCCTCTACAGGCACCCTCTGGTCGTTACAGGGCTGGCTGCTTCTGCTCCTCCTGCTCTGCTCAGCCCACCCCCTCAGAGAGCACCCATTCTCCACCCATCACTCTGGTTTATGGCCTTTTCAGCACCTTGCCAACTATTAAAACTTATTTTATTTATATTTACTTACTACCTGTCTTCCCCCCGCTTAGATACGTCAGCTCCTTGGAGGAAAGACTGGTCTGGCTTGTTCACCCCTGTATTCCCAGTGCCTAAGGCTGGGTACCTGGCATAGAGGAGGCACTCAGTAAGTATCCTGTGGGCACTGGATAAATGATACCCCACTAGGCCTTACACAATACATGGCAGCTGCTCAGCTGGACACTTTCATGTAAACCCAGCTGATCTGTTTGATCTTCATTTACAGTACACAAGGAACCTTGCTGAGTACTTAGTATTTCATTGTACCCCAATGTGACAGAGACTGTCTTTACCATTCCCATTTTACAGATGAGGAAACTGAGGCTTGGAGAGCTTACACACTCCCCCAAGACCACACAGAAGTACACTGAGTTCAGCCCTCATTCTGTCTGCCTCCCCAAATCTCTTCCATTGGCCCTTCCCGGTTCTCTCTCTGCCATGCTTCTCCCTGCCAAGTCCCCCCAGGAGTCCTGCATCAGCCACTTGCTCCCTCCCCTCTGCCTCTGGTGGCCTGGGCCAGCCACAGGTGCCAGGGCCAGATCAGAGAGAAGGAAGAGAGTGAGATGGGGTCTGAATTCCCTCAGCCACCTCCTCGCTGGGTCACAGTGGGGTGGCTGCAGCTTCTACTAAAGGTCACAGCTCCTATCGGGCAGCCCTCTCCACACACAGCTACCCTCTGCCATCCCAGGGACTGTCCCCTCTCCCCTTGACCTCATCCTGGGGCGCTGCCATCTCTTTGTACTTTCCCCTGTCCACACTTTGATAAACAGCCATCTCCGGGTGAAGAGGCAGCTTTCCGCTGGAACCCCAAGTCTCCGACACGCAAACTCCGCCCAGCCTCTGCACCTCCTCCAGACCCCCCACTGCGGTTGCTGCCCCCTCGGCTGCCCCCGCTCCCTGCAGCGCCTCCGCCAGGCCCTTCCCCACAGCCTGGGGGCTGTCTCCCTCCAAGACCTATAAATCAATGGTGACTTGCTGGCTGAAGGTTTTCCTGGCAGACTCTGCCCTTTGCCAACCACAGACAGGGAGAGGCGGACTCCGGGGCGGCCCTGCAGGGACCACAGCCTCTGCCCAGGGCTGGGATGGGAAAGCACAGGTGATCACATCCAGGGCAGGGTTGTCCTTTGCTTGGCTCAGGCTCCTCGGCGGCAGCCTGCTGGGGACCCCTCAGATGGTGCGCCGGTAAGTCACACAAAGCTGGCAGCCCCCCAGCCTCAGCAATCACACTCGTCAGGCCACCACAGTGTGACAGGTATGGGACTCAGCTGCCACATGTGGACATCCTCCCTGAAGCTGACAGATGAGGAGGTTTCAGTTCAAAGAGGACAGGGAACTTAACCAGAGCCACAAAGCTACTAAGTGACCGAGAAGGGAGATCAAAGTACATATCAGTCCATATCCTCAGACTTTAATTTCCCACCAGTCCAGGCAACCTCACAGGCCAGCCCCTTAACTCGGCAAGAAGGTCACAGACTCAAACCCAGTCTGGGGAGGCAGTCCAGAGTCATCGGTCACCCAGGGTCAGAAGGGAGTCAGGTGGAGTGGAGGTATGGGCTAGGGAAGGGAGTGGAGGGCTCCAGGCTGCCTGGAATGACATGCCCCACTGCTCCTTTCTGCGGAGCCAGCAGAGAGCCGTGTGCTCATCCAGGGGCACACACCAGGATTTCAATAAACCCACCCGCAGGCTCGGACCCTCCATGTCCATGCTCCAGACAGTCACAAGGAAACTCAAGAGGAGGGCGGAGGGACCAGGTGGCAACAAAAAGGGAGAAAGCCTTCCTGCTGTGGGACCTAATATTCCCCATTAACACAATTCAAAGACTAAAGACTTGTTTTCTTTTTTGGAAGGCAATGGCAAAAAAAGAAAACACACATTTTTAGTCTTAGGAGTGATTTTTGGAGGATATAGACTCATAATGATGCACACACACACACTAGCTCTGCCACCACACAGTCCAAAATAGTCCAGACTTCAGTTCTGGCTCCTGGGCTCCTGGAGAACTCAGCTCAGCACAGTCTACTGACCTCGGTCCATGTGACTGCTGGCCGACTCGTTCCCCAGAGTAACAAAGCACTCCCAGGACCCACAGCAGTGACAACTGCACATCCAGACCATCCCACCCCCACCAAGCCCTGCCTGATGTGTCCTGACAGGACGAGGTCCAATTAGCAGAGGATGTTTCCAGTGACCCAGCATGAGATGGGCTCCAAATCTCCAGAGCCTTCCTGTACCTTCTCTCCCCTAGTCCCTCTAAATCTTAAATCACTGATGTGACGTCTCTAGGTGAATGGCTCCCACAGCATTTTATAGACTGTTTGGAAAACATCCAGAACAGAAAATATTCTTTAAAAAAAAAAAGACCTTGTTGAAACACACAGAACTCAGTTTTAAATCTGTGCGCTACTGGAATTTGAATACTTTCACTCTAATCAAAAACAGTCCCTGCCCGGGACTTGCCTGGCAGTCCAGTGGTTAAAAGTCTGCGCTCTCAATGCAGGGGGCATAGGTTTGATCCCTGGCCAGGGAAGTAAGATCCTGCTTGCCACACAGTGCTGCCAAAACAAAAAGATTCCCTGCTCTTCCCTTTAAATACCAACAATTTAATCTTCCCTAAAGATAGGAGACGGAGAAGGCAATTGCAACCCACCCCAGTACTCTTGCCTGGAAAATCCCATGGACGGAGGAGCCTAGTAGGCTGCAGTCCATGGGCTCGCTAAGAGTCAGACAGGACTGAGCGACTTAGCAGCAGCAACAGCAGCAAAGATAGGAGAGGGCTTCCCTGGTGGCTCAGCGGTAAAGAATCCACCTACCAATGCAGGAGATATGGGTTCAATCCCTGGGTCAGGAAGATCCTCTGGAGGAGGAAATGGCAACCCACTCCAGTATGCTTGCCTGGGAAATCCCATGGGCAGAGGAGCCTGGTGGGCTACAGTCTGTGGGGTCGCAAAGAGTCAGACACAACTGAGCAACTAAACAGCAACAAAAGAGCAAAGAGTCAGACGTGACTTAGCGACTAAACAACACAAAAGACAGGAGAATGACAAACACGATTAGATGCAATTAATATTCAGAGAAACTGAGAACAAAAGAAGGAAAATCAACATCTTTGCCTTGCTCTGCCCAATGTCGCAAATAGAGTAGTAAGTTGCGGGAGACC
This sequence comes from Moschus berezovskii, assembly GCF_049115385.1. Classification (NCBI taxonomy): domain Eukaryota; kingdom Metazoa; phylum Chordata; class Mammalia; order Artiodactyla; family Moschidae; genus Moschus; species Moschus berezovskii. The sequence continues at coordinate 19,102,954 of NC_142468.1, read as the reverse complement.
TGGAGAGGAAGGAAATCAAAACTGTCAGACAGCAGTCATGAGGCAATTTAATGAAGCAGCAGCATCCCATACAAACTGGCTGGGCAACAAAGACCACTAGGGCTGACAAGACATTCCTGGGGATGGCATAGGGCAGAGACAGCTGGGGTCACTTGCCTTCTATTCGTTATCTGGCATGAGGCTCATCAGTGGTAAATTCTCTCTCACAAAAGCAAGACATAAAAGAAAGCAAAAGGGAGGAAGCAGCCATACAAGCTGCCAGTTGATTAGGGACGTGGGTAATTTCTAAGCAAGTGAAGGCACGTGGGCTCCCCTCCAACCTGCAGCTTCACACTAAGTTTAACTCCATCCTCACTCTTTCCTCCCATCTCTCTTTCATATTCGAGAAGGAACAAAGGAAATTAACAAACCCACACTCAACTCCCACCCTAGCTGGGCCATTTGGAGCATCTAAAGATGGGGTGAGGGAAGCCCCGGGAAAATAGAGACCTTGAGGGATTGCCACTCCCACTTCCTGCTTGGCGCCTGACATCAGCAAACTCAAGAAGAATTTAGTCAGGTCCACCCACGAGCCCAGGTACAAGATGCTAAGTGAGATAGCCAGCTCCATGCTGTCTGTGCACCTGCAGGAGTAAAAACCTCGCTGTCCAGCTGGACTTCCTGGCAGCCCCTCAGTCTACTCTGTCACCCCGGATGGGGATTCACAAAGCCGCCCCTGGTTCGTCTGAGTGACAGCCATCCATTCACTGAGTTAGTAGGCAGGAGTGCCTGCTCCAGGCATGCCACACCATGGGAGGGGCAGCAAAGCATTTCAGTGAAGGGCTGGGCGCTGGCATTAGGAGGCCAGGTTTGAGTCCTGGCTTCTCATTTATTTGTTGTGTGACCTGTTGACCAGTCTGAGCTTCACTTTCCTCATCTGTAAAATGGGATAATATGACCGTCTTCATAGGCCACTGAGAACAGATGAAATATCCTCACGCTGAGTGATCAATCCATATTAGCTGTCATTACTATGATCTGCAGTCCCACCTCCACTTGCTTCTACCACCAGTGGCAGAAAAGACAGCTGGGGGTCATTCCCAGACAGTACTGTCTGTTCCACAGGTCTCCCCGTCCACAAGGATGAAGAGCAGCAGAATATATTAAAAAATAAAATAGCTCAATGGCTCAGCTAGCACTCTTCCACCAGTCAGCTATCTAGCCAACAGAATCCATGCTCAGAAGCACAACCGTATGTGAATGATTCCATGCAAACTGGCCACACCAGCAGGAACCTAAGTCATGGCACAGACCTCCCCTAGGGGTGGGTCAAGGGCTTCTAACCCCTTTCTGAAAGGGCGCTTGGTCACAAGGGAGGGAAAGCCTTAGCAGGCTGGGACTTCAGAATATTCAACAGGACATGTGGAAAGGTGGCGTAGTGGTTTCCCACTGCTGCTGTAACAGTGGCCACAAACTTAGTGCCATAAGACAACACAGAATCTGACAGAATCAGCTTCTATGTCTGGAGGGCAGAAGTCCAGAATGAGTCCCGGAAGGTTAAAATCAAAGTGTCAGCCAGGTCACATTCCCTCTGGAGGCCTTAAGGGAGAACTTGTTTCCTTGCTTTTTTCACTTCTAGGGTGGCCCACATTCCTTGGTTTGTGACCCCTTCCTCCATTGCATCACTTCGATTTCTGCTTCCACTGTCACAGCCCCATGAGACTCTGAGCCTCCCACCTCCCTCTACCAGGAAGATTACATCAAGCCCAGCCACATAATCCAGGATAACCTCCCCTTCTCAAAGTCCTTAATTTAATCACATCCGCCAACTCCCTTTCTCCATATTCAAGGCTCCAGGGGTTAGGGTGTGGACATATTCAAGGGGCCCCTATTCTGTCTGCCAAAGGTGGGTTCTGCAGCAAAGTGCACTGGAGAACTCTTATAGCAATGGTGAGATTCTGAGGAGGAAGGTTCTGCCCTAAACTAGAGAATATTGAAGGTCTGTCTACATCAAAACTTACATACTATTGTACAGCAACTCTACTTCAATTTTTAAATAAAACTGAAGCAAAAATCTAATTAAGGTGGCAGGTGTACAGCGCCTACATGCACAGGACATCCACCTCCCACTCCATGACCTAGTGTCTGCATCAGCTTCTATTTCCCCAACTAGAAGTCCGTATAACTTTCCACTTATAGCGTAAGGAATAAAAAATGAAACACCCCTTCTCTCTATGCTGGGTTCACAATAAATGCTTAGTCAATAGCAACCAGTGAGCTGCCCACTAGTCCACTGGTCAGTTACTCTGCTCTGATCAGGTCCAGTCACTAAATAAACCAGTTGATATGAACTACTTGACTGTCCACAAACGCCAGCAGGCCCAGTCAGGCCCCAGGAAGCAGAAGGGCCACTCAGCCCAATGCAGACTGATGCTGTGAGGCCAGAGGGACCCAGCAGAGATACCCAAAGACTTAAGATTCGTGCTCAAAATTTCCTAGTTGGGATACAGTCCAGAAACAAGAAGCTCAGTTTACTTTCTGAAGAAAGAATACATGCACAAAGCCCAAGCACTCTTCTCCACAAACTCATACTCCATTCCCCTATGTGTGTTTCTCTTACAGATAACTGAGTATTATTTTAATTTGTATTGCGATTAATCTGGGCTGCAGGTTATAGTCAATAGTTCCCATCATGAATCCTTCTACCTTCCCATTTTGTGGATGAGCAAACTGAGGCAGGGACCGAAGGAAAAAGGATTTTGTCTTCCAGCCTTATCCTGGGTTATTTGATTCCATCACTGAACTATCTCAATTCAGTTCAATTCAGTTCAGTCACTCAGTCGTGACTGACTCTTTGTGACCCCATGAATCACAGCACACCAGGCCTCCCTATCCATCACCAACTCCTGGAGTTCACTCAAACTCATGTCCATCGAGTCGATGGCCATCCAGCCATCTCATTCTCTGTCATCCCCTTCTCCTCCCGCGTTAGGTTTAAAGAGGTTTAGAATTTGAATTTCAGAACTCCTGCTAAACTATCTATGTGATTTCTGGGAAATCATATAACTTGTGTGAGCATCACTTTCTTCATCTGTAAAGGAGACAGAAAAACTTGCCTTTCACATGGTTTACTGGTTAAATATCATGTAAAACCCTTGGCACGTTGGATTCATGGAGACCTTACCATGTTTTAGACACTATGCAAGGCATTGTGCATATTAATTCATTTAATCCTTACAACAATTCTATGAGGTAGGCTTTATTATTTCCATTTTCCTAGAAAGTAGACCTCTTTGTGCATGCATGCTAAGTCACTTCATTCATTTCTGACTCTTTGCAACCCTATGGACCACAGCCCTCCAGACTCCTCTGTTTATGGGATTCTCCAGGCAAGAATACTGGAGTGGGTTGCCATGCCTCCTCCAGGGGATCTTCCTGACCCAGGGATTGAACCTGCATCTCTTATGTCTCCTGCATTGGTAGGCAGGTTCTTTATAAATATTACCACCTGGGAAGGGTGGGGATACTTTTAACATCTTCAGCCCCTAATTCAAATACCTTGTGAGTGGTAAATGCAATAAGTATTGTTGCTGATAAAAGGAACTGAAAGGTCAGTTGACTCTAAAATCACCTCCAGAAGGTTTTATGAAGGTAGAATCTGAAAGGTAGGTAGAATTAGAGAGAAGGAAAAAGGAGAGAGGGTGGGTCTTCCCAATGGGGTAGGATGAGGTGTGGAAAAGTGACAAGAGAAGCAAGACAGAGGACTAAGCATAGCACCTGGAGAGGAGACTGAGTATTGTGTTGGCCCCAAAGTTCATCTCTGGTGGCTCAGACAGTAAAGAATCTGCCAGGAGTGCAGGAGACACAGGTTCAGTCTCTGGGTCAGGAAGATCTTCTAGAGAAGAGAATGACTACCCACTCCAGGATGCTTGCCAGGAGAATTCCTGGTGGGTTAGAGTCCATGGGGTCACAAAGAGTCGGACATAACTGAGCAACTAACAAAAGTTCATCGAGTTTCTTCCGTGAGATGGTACAGAAAAACCCAAATGAGCTTTTTGACCAACCCAATATCATAAAACTGCAGTTGAAGAGTCTGCTAGGATAAACTCATTGACTTGCTTTGACCAGTGGACTACAGTGGAAGCTAGGTTGTGCTGGTTCCAAGCCCAGGCTGCAAGAGACCTTTCGAGCTTCCACTCTGCTCTCCTGAAAACCTGCCTAGTTGCTTGGCATGTGAACAAGCGTGGACTAGCCTGCTGGGTGAATATAGAGGAGGAGCAGAGATAAGCTGTCCTGGCTGAGGCTATTCTAGTCCAACTAGCCCATTACCTACCCAGCAGCTGACCAGAGACACATAACTGAGCCCAGCCAAGATCAGAAGAACCACCCAGCTGAGCCCAGATCAAACTGATAACCCAGAGAACAGTAAGCAAGATAAATGGTTGCTCTTTGAAGCCACTAAGCCTTGAGGCATTTTGTTAAGAAGCAAAACTAACAGGAACCAGTGTCTCTTTCATCCTTACATCCTCAACAGCCAATAAAAGGCCTGGTGTATAATAGTTACACAGTAAAGTACTGTAGGGCTTCCCTGGTGGCTCAGAGGTTAAAGCGTCTGCCTCCAATGCGGGAGACCCGGGTTCGATCCCTGGGTCGGGAAGATCCCCTGGAGAAGGAAACGGTAACCCACTCCAGTATTCTTGCCTGGAGAATCCCATGGACGGAGAAGCCTGGTAAGTTACAGTCCACGGGGTCGCATAGAGTTGGACACGACTGAGCGACGGAACGGAACGAACAGACGAAAGTACTGTATCAATGAATCAATAAAACTGGGAATTAATGAATGCCATGCTGGAAAGTTGAGACTATGTTGGATTGCATAATTCTATTGAGATGTTATGGTTAAACCATTTTAATATTTTTCAGATTTTTTTCAGAATATTTTCAGATTTGCTTACGTGATACCTAATAAAAGACTCACTTTCTTTATTATTCTCAGTCAGCATTCTTCTTTCGGAAAGGTTCAGTTCAGTTCAGTTCAGTCACTCAGTCGTATCCGACTCTCTGCGACCCCATGAATCACAGCACGCCAGGCCTCCCTGTCCATCACCAACTCCCAGAGTTCACTCAAACTCAGGTCCATTGAGTCGGTGATGCCATCGAGCCATCTCATTCTCTGTCGTCCCCTTCTCCTCCTGCCCTCAATCCTTCCCAGCATCAGAGTCTTTTCCAGTGAGTCAACTCATCGCATGAGGTGGCCAAAGTATTGGACTTTCAGCTTTAGCATCAGCCCTTCCAATGAACGCCCAGGATTAATCTCCTTTAGAATGGACTGGTTGGATCTCCTTGCAGTCCAAGGGACTCTCAAGAGTCTTCTCCAGCACCACAGTTTAGTCAAGTGAAAAAGAAAGTTTCACATGAACTTATAATGTGGTGGTGATGGTTTAGTCACTAAGTCGTGTCCAACTCTTGTGACCCCATAGACTGTAGCCCACCAGGCTCCCCTGTCCCTGGGATTCTCCAGGCAAGAATACTGGAGTGGGTTGTCATTTCCTCCTCCAGGGGATCTTCCCGACCCAGGGATTGAACCCAGGTCTCCTGAACTGGCAGGCGGAGTCTTTATGGACTGAGCCACCAGAAAAGGGTATGGTGATTTTAAAAATAGACTAGTTGTTTAGAGATTTAAGTTCTAGACTCAACTCTTCAAATACCTGCAAGACTTTGCTAATTTTCTTAATCACCATTTCTACCTCTGTAAAGTGATATTAAAAAGAAAATGATCTTTCCCTGTCATTCCCTCACTGGTTTGTTGTAGCAAACAAGATAGAGTGTCAAGTCTCTTGAGTGCTTTCCACCATCAATAATTCTACTTCTTAACAGAGTTTTACTTATTGACAGTTTCAAGTGCTTTTATAAATATATCCTGCTATGAGGTCTATTTATCCTTTATCTATCTGCCTTCTCACATTCCGCTCTCTGGTCACCATATTTTCAACAACAACAAAAACAAGGTAAGAAACAGTTAAAATTACCCTCGACGCTGAGGAGAAAACTGTTGCTCAATCCGAGAGGTGGTATTTCTGGCACTGAGGATCCCATGTGACTAAGGTCAGACCCAACATCTGCCTGACTTACTCTCTGGGACCAAAGTCCCAATGGAGAACTCTGGGTCCTCTCTAGGCTGCACCAGGGGCTGCTAGCTGCTGAGGATACAGCCTGGTCCTGCTCCTCTTCCAGCAGCTTCTGCCCAGGGTGGAACCAAAGTCTCCATATTCCTAAGAATGACTCTTCCAACAGCCTCAGTTCCTGCCTTGGGCCAAGTAATGGGATCAACCTAGCCAAGTTCTGAGCCCAAGTCAGGCACTGCTGAAACCAGTCTCAGCAACTCCTCCTACAACAACAGGACCAGGTTGGAAGATTACAGAGTGCTCTGAGCACTTTGGGACCCTCTTGGATTACTGCCCTCTTCCAAACTCCAAAACCTTTGGAAGTCATAATTCTGGGGTGAGTACCAGGTTTCCTTGGGCTTCCCAGGTGGTACAGTGGTATAAAGAATCTGCCTGCCAATGCAGGATATGTGTGTTGGATCCCTGGTCTGGGAAGATCCCCTGGAGAGGGAAATGGCAACCCACTCCAGTATTCTTTGGGAAATCCAATGGACAGAGGAGCCTGGCAGGCTACCGTCCATGGGGTCACAAAAAGTCAGACATAACTGAGCACGCACACACACACACACAAACACACATATCAGGTTTCCTTAGAGCCAAGAGTCTCAGAGCAGAGGGGAGGCAGAGTAGGACAGCCTCTGCCCAGGAAGCCCAGTGCTACCCTCATCCTGAGCCTGATGAGGGCAGGACAGAGGTGAGGGGTGGCTGCTACTGAAACCAGGGGGCTAGAGCTGAAGGGGCGAGCAGCTCTGGTCCTGCTCAGTGTCCTGAGTCTTGCTTACAGTAAGGGCCCAGTCTGTGCACCAGCCCATCCTCCCTGTCTATGGTGGGCATGGGTTATCTGTCGAGCTGCCATGCCACCTCATTCCAGTAACAACACCTCCGTTTTCCTCCAGGGAATCAGCTCTCCCCACCGTCAATTGAGTAAAATCAACTCATTTCCATCCCTCTACTTTAGGGAGAGGCTTGTGACCCAGCCCTGACCAATGAGAAAAGCAGCTCCCCAAGCCTTCAGTCAGTCAGTTCAGTTCAGTCGCTCAGTCGTGTCCGACTCTCCGCGACCCCGTGAATCACAGCACGCCAGGCCTCCCTATCCATCACCAACTCCCGGAGCTCACTCAAACTCATGTCCACAGAGTCGGCGATGCCATCCAGCCATCTCATTCTCCGTCGTCCCCTTCTCCTCCCGCCCCCAACCTTTCCCAGCATCAGAGTCTTTTCCAGTGAGTCAACTCGTCGCATGAGGTGGCCAAAGTATTGCAGTTTCAGCTTTAGCATCAGTCCTTCCAATGAACACCCAAGCCTTAGGTTGCATCAAAAGTAAATGAACATGTGGTGCAAGGCAGGCAAATTCAAATCGGTCTTGGAATTTCTGAGGGAATGAGGCACTTTCTCTTGGTATGAAAAAGCTAATAAAAATGTATATCTGATGCTACTGGGAGACTCCATGAAGCAGGCCTCTCTGCAAAGGAAGTCAGTGTCAAAGAAAGTAGAATTAAGAGAGAAAGGAGAGGTGGAGGGAATCTTGTTGAGCCCCTAGATTCAGTCCCAAGTGAAGCAGACGTACTCCTGAAGAGCCCATACATTCCTCTTTATGCTTAAGCAGTTTGAGTTTAGTTTCTTCCATTTGCAACATTTAAAAGCCCTGACTAGTGCACATTCCAGGGTTTGGTTTTACCAAAAGACCCTGCACAAGGCTGAGGAAGAAGCCTGGGGCTCCATCCAAACAGATCTAGGCTGGCAACCTAAATGCTTGTGAGATGAAGATGGTTCACTGTAGCCATCAGTTGCCGTACATCAAACCTGAGAGAGGTCAGAGTCAGGGAATGTTGTATACGGCAGCTCAGTAAACTGCACTCTCCAGCTTACCACAGTCCCCACAACCACTCCCTTCTGTATCTAATAAGCCCATTTTCCTCATTTTACTTTACCTTTCTGGTCCCAGAAGTTTACCATCCATCATTGGATGGGTAGGCAGATGGATGCATGGACAGATGGATGGATGGATGGATCAGTTAATCAACCAATGGGTCAATTAATGGATGGATGAGTGGATGGGGCCAACAGGCAAGTGGTTGCATGTGTAAGTCGCTTCAGTCATGTCCACCTCCGTGCAAGCCTATGGACCGTAGCCCACCAGGCTTCTCTGTCCATGGGATTCTCCAGGCATGAATACTGGAGTGGGTTGCCATGCCCTCCTCCAGGGTATCTTCCTGACCCAGCGATGGAACCCGCCTCTTTTACATCTTCTGCATTAGCAGGCAAGTTCTTTACCACTAGCGCCACATGGGAAGCCCTCACAAGCAGTTATGTGTTTTCAAATTGAGCCTATATACAAACAGGCATGAGACAAAGAATACCCTTACGGCACTGCTGTCAGGGATCACTTGATAACACAGGAAAGGAAATAGCCATGGACTTACTTCCATGTGGCTCTGGTCTTTGGAACACTGGGGGACAAGACATTCTGGGTAACACTCACCCCGTAGTTATTCTCCTCTCTACCCCCCAAGCCAGAGTAGTTAACATAATCCCACCAATACTGCTGTACAAGAAGAAACCATTCCCAGCATTCACAGGCACTACATCGCATGAAAAACTGGCCCAAGGCAGTAGCTTCTTTCTATTCTCAGCAGCCACTGAGATCTGGGCAGCAGCCACAGAAAGAGTTGCTGAGGACGCGGGCACGGTGCTTTCTTGTCTGGATCTGGAGTCATTGCAGGCAGATGTCCACAAATGTATCTATGAGGCTCTGGCCTTGAAACAAGGATATGAGGAGTCCAGATGGCCATGGAGGGATACTAAGTGGCTCGGAGAACTGAGAAATAGAAACAAAGAGATAGCAGCGAGGGAGATGATGCTCAGAGCAAGGACAAGGCCTGTTCCTCCTCGGGGAGGTAACTGGTGATTCACACAGAACCACACCATGAACTATTCGTTGTGTGGTGCACGCTCACACTTCAGGCAATCACTTTAAGAAACCACATACCATGCACCCCACTACGAATCATGGTCCCCCTTTCATGGCCTTTGTGAAGTCATCACAAAGTTCTGAGCAGAAGGACCTTTCCAGGGATTACTGAGGGGTGATCCCATAACCAGGCGCGTTCAGCTGTCTCTCTGCTCGGGATGCAGGTCCTCAGTGGGGACGACCCGGAAACCGGCACACCTGGACAAAACTAGGTTGGCCACCACGAAGACGAGGCACTCACCCAAAACGTGAGGCTCTACATCTCATCTCTCCTTACAGCTGGGAAATGACTGCTTACGAGAGAGAGGGAAAATAGAGCTGCACACAGAACCACTCCAAGGACAGAAAAGAGGGGCACTTACTGGGGGTAAGAAGTACTAGCTTCCTCGGGAATAACCCCTGATGGTAGACACCATCCCTGCCCAGCTTCCGCCCTGAGGATGACTCAGAGCCAGGGCCCGGGAACCACAAACATCGGCTGAGCCACGGACAAGAAACTCCCGCAGAGGAGCAAAGGGAATGGCACCCATGAATGGCAGTGTGTGGGTACCAGCCAGCAAATGTGCTCTTGCTGGTCATGGCTGATCAGTTCCAAGAGTTCCTGGTTTTCAGATTGGCTCATCTCCAAGGACCTGCCCAGTGGTCATACACTATGCTTTTTAGAATCACATAGAAATCCAAGTTCAAGTTAACTCCTGGGAATGGGCACAAAGATGCTGAGCCCTCAGCCGCTTGTATCTGTCAGCACCCACTTCTAGGCACACGCCCCCAAGCAGCCTGGGGCCTGAGACACACTTTTGAGCACACAGACTTTCAGCCCTGGGTGTTTGTTTTAACTCACCAGGAGGAAAGAATTTGGGTTCTTTTTAAAATATACACAAAGGGAATACATCTGTTTATTTTATGGAATGCATCTTCAGACACGATTGGGTAAGAAGCAAGGCTAAGGACGCTCTTTTTCTCTTGGCTCGTGTGAGTGCGACTCCTCCACAGTGACTTCTCCAAAGGCCACAAACAGCAGAGACATTCAGTCTCTCGTCTTCTGATTGATCTCGTTTGATACCCTGCTGTCACATCACCCTTCAGAACCTCGGGGCTCCAATAACCCCATCCTGCCATCATCAGCCCCGTGGGGAAGCAGAGTCCCTACCCAACTGCCCACCATTCCACCCACCCCATCCTGCAATGTCGCCAGATAAAATAAGCACTCCCAGTTAAAGCTGAATGTTAGATAAAGAGCATAAATTTTTAGTATAACAATCGCCTTTCCAGGTGGCAAAACTGAGGCAGGTTCCTTCCGAAGATAGAAAAGTTCTCCTCTCTTCTCAGCTTGCTTACAGAACCTCAGCTCAGTGGCCCTCCTTGTGTCCCCTGGCTTCAGTGAAACCTGTCTTTTGCATCTTCAAGGGTGAACAGAGAAGGCCATGGCCTCTGAGGTTCATGAGGTACATGGTAACATAGGTAGGACTCCCACTCAGATGCCAGTGGTTCTTGTGGGTGGAGTCCAAAACATTTCTACATGTAACATCTCTACAGCCCCAGTGCAGATGAGTCTGGTGAGAGATGGAGGTGGGAGAGAGGGAGAAATGAGAGGCAGGTATTACCACTAAAATCTCCAAGGGAGATCTCAGTCTGAGAGATCTCACTACCATTTAAAAAAAAAGAAAAGAAAAGAACAGCGTTGTCTGGCCTTGGCTGGCACGTGGGCCAGATCTGGTCCTAATTTCTAGCTTCAAGAGTCACGGCCAGCATTTTGCCCAGCCCTGGATTCCGCAGGGGTCAAGTGGGTCTAATGACACCTGCAGACCTTTCACCTGCCTACATGGGCACCTGGAGTGGACGATCCATGAGGGCAGGATTGGTGCCCTTTTCTTCCCATCACTATATACCCACCGCCTAGCCCAGGCCCTCGCCTCACAGCAAGCGCTTGGCAAGCTCATGCTGAGTGAGTGAATGAATATGTCCCAGAAGTAACACGAGCTTTGCAGGGCAAGGGCTCTGAACAACTCAGATGGCCAGTGAAAGGGGTTGGCCTGGATGACCTCTGAGGTCATCCGCAACACCACAAGCCCTTGAGCCATCAGACTCGGGCGAATCACCTCACCAAAACAATTTTAAACACTTCCTTCAAACATCCTAGTTCGGCCTCTTTGGCTGAAGTCCTCAAACTAGGCCCAGGGATAACCCTAGGAGGGAAGAGTATAGAGCAGCCTAAACTAGGAACTTGGTGAGGGAAATCAGGGATGAATAACTGGGGAAAAGAAGGCACAGGTGGCTAGGGATTCAAGGAATGGAATAAGAAAAATAACGCAAGATCCAGCATGGCTGTCCAGGACACACACACTCACACCAGCGCAAAGATCCGCCTTCCAGATCCACAGCACCCGCCCGCGCCCCCCAGCCCCACCCCATCACCCCATGACAGTGGTTCTTTGTGGAAGACAACAATAGCTACATTATGCCGTTCTGTAATGATCCTAGGAGAAGCGGTCGTGAAGTCAAGGCATTGCGTGAACACTGGGCTACTGCACACCAGCCCACAAGAACAACAACAACGCAACGACAATCCGCAGGATCCCTAACCGAAATAAAGACTGAACACCGCCCGAGCCGCTACCCTCCCACATGTATCTGAGGGCAGGACTTTTTTTTTCCACGTATTTATTTATGTACAAGGCCTTCTTTCACTGGAATTGATAAGGTGTCAGGAGGTTGGTTTTTTGTTGTTTGTTAGTTTTTCAATAAGGAAGCAGAAAGAAGAGGAAGTAGCAGGAAGGGGAGCCTGAGGAAGTGCCAAGGCTGGGGGATGACACAGAGGAAACCCTCAAAGGGACCCGAATCTGCTTCTTCTCAGTGAATCCATCCTATTAGTAAAGAGATGTCATTTCACTACTCCAACGAAACTGTTTCCAGGGACTTTGGTATAAAATACACAGAACCCTGGATGGTGTCATGGAAAAGACAGTGGCCAAAAAAGGAGAAAAAAAAAAAATCAGAATATCTGAATTCTCGTCACTCTGCTATAACTAGCTGTTTCCTTGGTTTGTTGTGTTTTTTTTTTTTTCGAGAAACAGAGTTTCTCCGAGGCATTGAGCTAGCAACTGAGGGAAACAAAGAAGCAGTCACTTTCCTCCCTGAGCTTAGTTGCCTCCTACTCCACATGAGAGTCCCTGACCAGCCCTGGAGACACACACAGCTCTGAGTTCATGGTGCAGCCCCCAGCCCCCGCCGGGACCTGTCTCCACAGGGAGGAGGAGAATGCCTGAGGAAGGAGAATGCCTGCTGCCTCCAAAGCTGAGATGAAGCCTGAACTTGGAGGAAAGGAGCAGGAGCCACATGATAATGGGCACACGGGGTCATCTTGGTGGGTCCTGGTAACAGCTAAGGTGTGGAAAAGATGACTGTCTCTCGTCCCTAAGGAAAAAGTGTCTCTTGTCGCCAAAGAAGCCGGTCCCCCTGAACCACAGCCCCTGTGTTCTGCCTGTCCTGGACTCGGCAGGGCTTCCTCCCGCTCAGGCCTCCACACTTCCCAGCCGCCTTTCCTCTCACCTGCCCCACACACTAACACGGGGACTGCACGATCACGCTTTGAAATCGTCAAAGGCCCTTCTAGCGATGATGACTCCTCGTTCCTTACGTTTCCTGAGAAGCTCCTCAAATACACCATATTCTCATCAGTCCATTCCGCGGAGCTCCTACCCTTCCCCAGAACTACTTTTTCATGGTCATTGATTCCTCCCTTTTTTGCCACTTCCTGGTCATGATGCTGCCTGACCAACATGTGATAAGTATTAACCGTGTTCTCCTTGAAACCCGCAGAACCTTGACTTTAATTTGTCGGTTAGTTCCCTCAGCGGGGACCAGGTGGAGGGGCTCAGGCCATTGTAAGACCCAGTCCTTACCCCTGTACCCGTCTCTCCACATCCGCCACCTTGGCTCCAACCCTCACCTCACACCACCTCCACGTTCATCACCTTTAGCAACGACAAAGTTCAGCCCTGCCAACTCTGAGAAAAACATTTTGCATTATAACAACGTCTTTTACTGAGAAAGAGGAGGGGTTGCTCTTGCAAGGAACACCATTTCGGAAGTGCCGAAAACCTGTAGAGGATGGGCAACTGTAGTGGGGAGGGGACCTCTTCCAGGGCCCGAGAGTAGGCTCTTGTCAACACACTCAGACACTTGCTGACAAAGCAGGAGACTGTATTGGGAAGGGGTGCCTGGGAGGAGAGGAGCAGGATAAGGGAAATCAGGAGGACGGCTCTGCCACGTGGCTTGCAGACTCGGGTTCTATGGTGACGGGGTTAGTTTCTGGGTTGTCTCTGGCCAGTCATTTGACTCAGGGTCCTTCCTGATGGTGTACACATCACTCAGCCAAGATGGATTCCAGAGAGAAGGATTCTGGGAGGACGTATGGACTGGTGTCTCTGCTCTCCATTGGTGGCAGCTTGTTAGTTCCATGTTCCTTATCAGGACCTCCTGTTGTAAGATAGCTCATGGAAGTGGCTACTATGGTGTCTGGCCAGGGCGGGCAGCTTCAGTTAGTGGTTCTCCTAAAAACCAAGTGACTCCTGAAATGTGACTTGATTTTGTGTCATTCTCTCCCCCAAATTCTCCACTCTCCGAGCCACTGTCCCTTAGTGCATTGTCCTGTGCCTTATTGCAGAATTAATCACGTCAGTCTCATCTACATTGTGAGCTCCTGGAGGGCAGGCTGGTCTCTTTTTTGTCCCCATACTGCCCAGTTCAGTTCCGTGCAGTTGCTCAGTCGTGTCCAACTCTTTGTGATCCCATGGACTGCAGCACGCCAGGCCTCCCTGTCCATCACCAACTCCCATAGTTTACTCAAACTCATGTTCATTGAGTTGGTGATGCCATCCAACCATCTCACCCTCTGTTGTCCCTGCCACACTGCCCAGTGTAAAATGAAGCAAGAATAGGGAGAAATTCAATACCAAATCCCATTTCTATACCATTTGTCTCTTTGGAAAGCTGTTCCCAGGTTTATTTCTAGCATGGCCCAAGGGAGTGCTTACCTACCTATCTACAGGGTTAAGGAGAAAAGTTTTCTCTGATCTTGGGCATTTCAGAGGCTACCATCACACCACACCAAGATATCCCAGCAGGCCCACCAGCTGGACATCCACAAGGGGGACCTTGAAGGAAATACTTTACTTATTCAGGACACAAGTGTCCATAATTCTGTAATCTCCTTTCTTACTGATGCCCTTGAGCAATCACCTTAAGTTGTTTGTTCCTGTTTTCCCATCAATAAAATAAGGATTAAAATATCTGACTCCTAGAGTTGCTGTGAGGATCTGACAAATAAGTGAAGTCGCTCAGTCGCATCCGACTGTTTGCGACCCCATGGACAGCAGCTCACCAGGCTCCTCTGTCCATGGGATTCTTCAGTCAAGCATACTGGAGTGGGTTGCCATTTCCTTCTCCAGGGGGTCTTTCCGACCCAGGAATCAAACCCAGGTCTCCCGCATTGCAGGCAGACGCAGGCATATGCTTTAACCTCTGAGTCACCAGGAAGTAGAGAAAGTGCCTAATGCCACACTTAATACATAACAAAGGCTCCATATATGCTTTATTATTATTATTATTATTGACAGGTTAGAAAAGGGGCATGATACTGACTCCTGCATAACCTTCATACTGCCCTTTGACTTGGCTAGTTTTGACAGAAAGGCCTTTTGACATTGCCTAAAAAATAAACCACTAAACTTTCAACTTTTAAAAAAACACCAGGTAACGTAAGACAAGGAAAATCCCTCTTCCTCCCTGAGGTCATCCCTCTCTGACCTCACAGATGGGAAAAGATAAGCTCAGAGGTGGGGTGAGGGATGTAGTGAGGGTTAGAACCAGGGGAAAGGTCTGGGATAGAGTGAGAATTAGGAAAAGGAGTGGGTCAAAGACGGATGGAAGATCTGGAAGCAGGGAGATCAGAAACGGAGTAAGGGTCAGTCTAGGAGGGCAACAGATCGCGGTGAAATTAGGACTATCGACTGATGCTTACGTTAATAATTTTACCTTTTCACCACCACCCACTAGAAGGTGTCCTGCTTTGTAAAGGAGGAGTGTGTGTGTTGGGGTAGGGGGGTGAGGGGCAGAGGGGAGAACCCTGAACTGAGTGAACATTTTCAAACAAACAAGACATTCTGAACTCAAACAGTAAAAGCCACTGAGCTGGTCAAATCCCACAGGTCCTTCCCCACAAGTGGAATTGGCAAGAAAGTTCTAGAAACAAGCTCTGCCCACAGCATGTAAAACCCTGGTGAATTTTGCATTCCAAGGACAAGAGGTTTCCAAATTAAAATTTTAAGAGTGTGTGAAAATAGTTCACCATTTACTTTTAGGATGAGGTAGTGTTTAGAATGTCAGCCTAGAAATCCAAGTACTGTTTTCAGAGATGCTGTCTATTCTGGGAGGGGGAAAACCCTTCCCAAAAGCTTTTTGCTTCCATCCAAACTTCTGAGATCTTGGACCCAGAAATAGAGAAGGGTCTCAACAGCTTCTTCCACCAAGGAATCAGCCAGAGGCCTCTAGGCTTATAGAATGTACTTCAGAAGCCATGGCTTGGATTTTGATAGTCTGGGGAGCTCAGGAAAGGTCCTGTTGATTTGAGTTCCACCCCGGGCCAGACCACCTACTTGCTATGCAAACTCAGGTGAACGATTTCACCTCTCTGAGCCTCTGTTTGCTCATCTGGCGCTTCTGGACAAGCCAAACTCAGCAGTGCCTTTCAGCTCTGATATTCACTCGGTTGAAAAGAAAAAAAGAAAAATGTTCACTGAGCACCTCCTGCATGTCAGACACCTTCTAGACTCTGGGGTACAGTGGGTTCCTGCCATTTCGGGACTCACATTCTAGCTCCAATGTACTATGAACTCCTAAGAGCCTATGAAGAATACACCCTGTAGTTTTGTGCTTGTATATCTCAGAAAAAGAGATGGGGCAGGGGCTCCCTAGGAT
Organism: Moschus berezovskii; assembly: GCF_049115385.1. Taxonomy (NCBI): domain Eukaryota; kingdom Metazoa; phylum Chordata; class Mammalia; order Artiodactyla; family Moschidae; genus Moschus; species Moschus berezovskii. The sequence continues at coordinate 19,086,862 of NC_142468.1, read as the reverse complement.
AGAACATAAAGCTTATGGGTGATTAATTGCCACCCCATTGCTAAGTAGGACAACAGTACTTCTTCCTTCTAAAACGTTTTAAGTTGCTAAAATGTACTGAGTCTTTGTGGGGTTTGTTTTGGTGGTTTTTTTGTTTGTTTGTTTGTTTGCTTGTTTTTGATGGGGGGATATTTTTTGGTAATGGTGTGTTTTTTCTGATAAAGGGTTGCAAAATGGAACTGTGGGTATGGGAGAGAACAAAGAGCCTTGAAGAAGGCCTAATGTGTGCAGAGGAAGACAGAGCAGAGGACAGCTGTGTGACGAAACAGAGGTGCTCACGGAATCCCACACTTCTGCTAAGGTTAAGGACTTCACTCCAGAATATTCACTCTCTTTCAGTCACCGGAAACGTCGATACCGTCTCCAAACAGGGTGCAGGGCTGCCCAGCCCTGCCAGGATACTGCCTGATGACTCAAGACCTGGCCGCTCCACATGAGGCCTTGGGGCAGAGTGGAGAGGGGAAGGATACCAGGACATGGGGAAAGGGTCACAGGTCACTAGCCACCCTCTTTGCCAACCCATATGCAAGCCGATGTCTGGAAGGAAATTCAGTTCTAGGTTCTTTCGGCTGGTTGAAGAATTACCTTGACGTGAAACAAATCGATAGGAGAAAACCAAACAAAAATTTAATAACGTGTACACATGGGGGAAACCCAGGAAAACTAAGTAACTCCCCAAAATGGCCAAAGTCCTCACCTTAATTACCATTCTCGGCTAAAGACCAAAGAGACTGCTGGGGGGAGGGGAGAGGGGGGCGGGGAGTCATGTGGGAGGTGAGCAGGAAAGTACAGTAAAAAAGGATAAGGTTGTCGCACAGCTTGAGGTCATTGCCTTCCTCGTGAGAGTTTCTGGAGATCTGGTCAGCTTCTTTTTTGGTACCATGAGGGAGAAACCATTATGAATGGAGATTTCCCTTATAAATGTAAATATTTCTTACAAAACAGTAACTACTAGTCAGTGTTCAGTTTGGTTTTCTTTTCCCTGTTGGATGTTTCTCAGAAAATAACCAGCTTAAAATAACTAATATGCCAAAGAGACATATTTGGGGGTGGCAAATTCTGTTCCCCTACACCTGACTGCCCTCTGTCCACCAGAACTTCCAGATGCTCAACCCCAGGGAAGAAGGCAGGGTGTGGGGCTGTAGAGAACAGGTGCTCTGCATTTCAGACCCCAGCTGTGGGGAACGGCAGGGTCTGGACAGCCAGGGTGGAACCAGAAGTGAAGAAGGCTCTGGAGAGGAAGTAGAACCCTGGGAGGGGTTCTCAGCCCAGGTGTGTACATGAGTCCCTGGGGAGCAACTGTGAAAGGTAGATCCCTGGTCCCACCCCACCCTCTCCTGATTCAGTGGACTAGGGTAGAGACCAGGAGCTTGACTTTTCACTGTGCTCTCCAAATAATTCTGATGCAAGCAGGCCATTGCCTTCCCTTTGAGGACCCCTGTGAATAAAAGAGTAAAACTTGAGGTTCTGCTTGAGAACTGTATGCATCTCTCTTTAGCTGAGTGGTTTGGGAAGTTTGTTGTTGTTGTAAAGTCACTCAGTCGTGTCCAACTCCTTGCGACCCCAAGGACCGCAGCACGCCAGGCTCCCCTGTCCATCACCAACTCCCGGAGCCTGCTCAAACTCACGTCCATCGAGTCGGTGGTGCCATTCAACCATCTCATCCTCTGTCACCCTCTTCTCCTTCCACCTTCAATCTTTCCCAGCATCAGGGTCTTTTCCAATGGGTCAGGTCTTTGCATCAGGTGGCCAAAGTATTGGAGTTTCAGCTTCAGCAGCAGTCCTTCCAATGAATATTCAGGGTTGATTTCATTTAGGATGGACTGGTTGGATCTCCTTGCAGTCCAAGGGACTCTCAAGAGTCTTCTCCAACACCACAGTTCAAAAGCATCAATTCTTCGGCGATCAGCTTTCTTCACAGTCCAACTCTCACATCCATACATGACCACTGGAAAAACCACAGCTTTGACTAGGTGGACCTTTGTCAGCAAAGTGATTTCTGTGCTTTTTAATATGCTGTCTAGGTTGGTCATAGTTTTTCTTCCAAGGAACAATCGTCTTTTAATTTCATGGCTGCAGTCACCATCTGCAGTGATTTTGGAGTCCAAGAAAATAAAGTCTGTCACTGATCCGTTGTTTCCCCATCTATTTGCCATGGACCGGATGCCATGATCTTAGTTTTTCAGATATTGAGTTTTAAACCAGCTTTTCGTTCTCCTCTTTCACTTTCATCCAGAGGCTCTTTAGTTCTTCTTCGCTTTCTGCTATAAGGGTGGTGTCATCTGTGTATCTGAGATTATTGATATTTCCAATAATATATATCATCAATCTTGATGCCAGCTTGTGCTTCATCCAGCCTGGCATTTCACACGATGTACTCTGCATATAAGTTAAATAAGCAGGGTGACAATATCAGCCTTGACATACTCCTTTCCCAATTTGGAACCAGTCTATTGTTCCATGTCTGGTTCTAACTGTTGCTTCTTGACCTGCAAACAGATTTCTCAGGAGGAGGTCAGGTGGTCTGGTGGTCTGGTCTGGTCTGGTAGTCTTGTCTGGTCTCAGGAGGCAGGTCAGGTGGTCTGGTCTTCAAATCTCTTGAAGAATTTTCCACAGTTTGTTGTGATCCACACAGTCAAAGGCTTTAGCGTAGTCAATAAAGCAGAAGTATATGTTTTTCTGGAACTCTCTTGCTTTTTCAATGATCCAACGGATGTTGGCAATTTGATCTCTGGTTCCTCTGCCTTTTCTAAATGCAGCTTGAACATCTGGAAGTTCTCGGTTCACGTACTGTTGAAGCCTGGCTTGGAGAATTTTGAGCATGACTTTGCTAGCGTAGGAAACTGCAGTGGGGGACAAAAGGGACGACAAAGGGAAACAGGAGGGACGGGGGCAGGGCATGATGCTTGAAGAATAAATTGTGAATACGACATTAACTAGTTAGAACCAACCAGACCCAAAACAACCACAGACTCAACTTCCAGAGGACTTTGAGCCTCAGTATTTGCTCACTGTACACATTAGCATGTGTAAAATGACACACCCACAGGTCTATGACAGTTCTGAGGCCAACCATAAATAACCAAAAAGTGGGCGGTGGCCCAATTTCTGGAAATTCCTACCCCTTCTCCAAAATAGTTGGAACGATCTGCCTGTGAGATTCTTATTGTTTAGTAACTAACTCATGTCTGCCTCTCTGCAGCCCCATGCACTATAGCCCGCCAGGCTCCTTTGTCCATGAGATTTCCCAGGCAAGACTACTGAAGTGGGTTGCCACTTCCTTCTCCAGAGGATCTTCCCAACTCAGGGACTGAACATGCATCTCCTGCACTGGCAGAAGGATTCTTTACCACTGAGCCACCATGGAAGCCCAGCCTATGAAATCACCCAGCCCATAAAAGTTAACCACCCCATATTTCAGGCTGCTCTTGCCTTTTGCAATGAACCTCATCCAATCTGTGGAATGTATGCCTCTCAAAATAAATTCACTTCTTACACATCACTCTGCCTCTTGCTGAATTCCTTCTGCACTGAGACATAAAGAATCTGAGCTTCATTAAGTCCTCAAACAAAGTGAAAGTGTTAGTCACTCAACTGTGTCCGACTCTGTGTGATCCCATGGACTGTAGCCCACCAGGCTCCTCTGTCTACGAAATTTTCCAGGCAAGAATATTGAAGCGTGTTCTCCAGGGGATCTTCCCAACTCTGGGACTGAACCCAGGTCTCCTGCACTGCAGGCACATTCTTTATTTACCATCTGAGCCACCAAGGAACTTAATTAAAAGTTAATGGGTCCAAGTCCCAGTTCAAGTTTTGGCTGAATAAGTCTCATCCATGGGTTCAAGTCCCAATCTGAAAGTTTGGGGCTGGTTTGAATCCCATCCAAGTAGTGCAATTTCAGAAGGAGGAAGTGAAGGCAGAGAATGGGAACCGCATTTACTCAGCAGTGTCCTGCATTGACACCTGAGCACCCACGCTTCTGAGTTGGAAGAAAGATGAGTCTTGCTTGTATGGAGAACAATCTACTTCCCCAAATCTGAGAATGGTAGTATAAAATGGGGTCCCTCACCCAATAAGGCCCTGCCTCTGCATCAGAACTCTTTTCAAAGTCAGGCCTGGCGCACTGCCTTGGTCTTCCCTATGCTACGTTGGCCCCCGGGCTCAGAAGATCCCTTGCCTTACATGTCAGGAAATAGGGCTATTAAAGATATAATTAGCTAGAATGAGGTTATGAGGGTGGCTCCGAATCCAACATGTTTGGTATCCTTACATAAAAAGGGGGAATTTGGACACAGAGACATCTGTGAAGATGAAGGCAGAGATCAGGGCAATGCCTCTACAAACCAAGAAACACCGAAAGTTGCCGGCAAAACTCTAGAAGCTAAAGTGAAAGTGAAGTCGCTCAGTCGTGTCCCACTCTTTGTGACCCCCTGGACCACCAGGCTCTTCTGTCCATGGGATTTTCCAGGCAAGAATACTGGAGTGGGTTGCCATTGCCTTAAGCTAAAAAAAACCTAGAACAGAGTCTCACTCACAAGGAACCAGCTTTGTGGGCAACATGATCTCGGACTTGCGGCCTCCAGAACTATGAGGTAATGAATGCCACCTCAGGCCCCTAGTCTGTGGCATCTGGTTACAACAGCCCTAACAGACGAATACACCCATAACCCTACTTCTCTTCACCACACTGACCATCAATGGGCAAGTGAGAAACTTCCAGAAAGTCTTCATATTTACTTTCCTATCCAACAAACCAACACGGTGGAAGAAATTCAAAGATAAACAAAACAGAGTCCCTGCCCTCCAGGAGCTCACAGAAATGCAAATGTTTGCCACTTTCATATGCATCCTTCTCTTGTACATCCCAGATCTTATTCTGAGGTGCAGGGCGGTGGAGGGGTGGGGGAGAGGCATCAGGTCACGTGATCCCTTCTACAGATGGGAACAGTGGAGTTCTGGAGAGCTGGTGACTGGCTCCGGAGCCCTCAGCCATTAAGTGGCCGGAAGCCCACTGCGGCAAGGCCTTTTGAGTCCAAGAAGATGTCTGGTGGGGCTGTTTCCTTTCACTCTGCCTTGCGGCCTCTTGCCTCTCCCGCAAGCAGAAGCCGCAGCACAGTGGCAACTGGAAATACGCTGCTGGTATCCAAGATCGGTTCCAAGCAAGCTCCAGAAGGCAAGGAGGGAGACCAGCCAAGGAGAAAAGACTGCTGCGCCTACCACCCCAGCCCCCAGGCCCCCCACCACTTCCAGCTCACAGGCCCTGCAGGTTCCTGGTAACCGTGCCACCCAGTGTTGTCAAAATAGCGAGCAGCTGGAAAGAATTCCAGAATGAAATCGATGTGCCTCTGCAGCTTCCTAAATGGCTGCAACTGTGGCGGCTAAACCCGCTAATGTGCTAAGCATTTTCTGGCAGGGCCAGCAGGCAGGACTGGTATTTTGGGAGCTGGGAGGGGCTTGGAGGCGTCATCCTCGGCAAGTCCTGGAAGGAGGTGGAGGCAAGGAGAACCAACCCAGAACGCTTCCCGTGAAGTCACCGGGAATTCCTGGAGCGCTGGGCGCTGGGCCTGGTGGGCAGCGCCGGAGGGCACCGAGGCCTTCTGGGGCAGTAGGGGAGGGGCTCCAGGATGCAGGTGACAGCGGATGCTCTTTCTGAGGATGCAGAGCGGTGTGATGCTGTCCTCGAGGCCCTATCTCTGTTTGCCTCTGTGGTGACAGGGGCAGGGCCCGTGGTGACCAGGCAAAGGACAAGAAGCCAATGTCCAGGGCAAGCCAGCAAGACTCACTGAGAGGGGTCTGAGGATAAGGTCATTCCACACGGTCAGGACATCAGAACAGGGTCGGGCACAAGGAAAACTTCCATACATGGTGACCTCGGATTTCACCCAAGTCCCTCAAGCAGTAACTTCTCACAGCACCCTGGTGTTTGAGAACTCTTTTAAAAATATGAGCCTGGGGACTTCTCTCATGGTCCAGTGGTTAAAACTCTGCCTTTCAATGCTTGGGGTGTGGTTTTGATCCCTGATTGGGGAATTAAGATCTCATATACCTCAGGGTATGGCAAAAAAAAAAAAAAAAATTTAAATAGGTAAAAAGAACTTGTAAAATTATTTTTAAAAAATACAATACCAGGAAAAGAAGCAAACCCCCAAATCTAGATCAAAAGTAGGTCCTGGCGTTCCTTTGTCCCTGATGTGCTCAACTCCACGCTTCTTGGAGAAACCAGAGGTTTCTGACAGAGTGACAAGGCAGATGCTGGGGGACCAGGAGACGGAGCTGGTGAAGAACCCTTTCCCGAGGAGACACCGGGGACAGGAAGTGGTGAGAGGACAGAGCCGTGCAGCTCAGATGACAGAGACACAGGTCAGTCTGGGAACACAGAAGCCAGTGAAACCCTGACAGGATTCAGTCTGGAGGGAAAAAAATCCCAACTGATAGAAACTGCTGAGAGCTTGCAGCTTTTAAAGCCCTTCTAGCAAAAGGATCTTTGGAAGCTTTGCAAACCCTGACCACACAGCCAGTCAGCCGCAACCCGGCCCACAGAGCTGAGTGTTTTTGCTAAATCAGAACAAACCCACTCACAAATATCTCATCCTGACCTCCCCCTGGCACCCATTCCTTTCCTGTCTGTGTGCCTGCCTTCCTCGGAAATGAAGTCGTCTCCAAGCCGAGGGGGAGAGTGCCGGAGAGGCCGAGGGGAGCTGGGGGCCCAATGGCAATCTCAGCTCCACTACCCACTAGCCACTGACCCTGGGCAAGGCACTGAATCTTTATGAGACTCATTTTTTAATCTGAAAAAGTGGAGATAGAGAAGCTGAGATTGGGGACTTTCCTGGCAGGCCAGTGGTTGGGACTCCTTGCTCTCAGTGCAGGGGACATGGGTTTGATCCCTCGTCAGGGAAATATTAATAAGATCAAGCATGCTGTATGGTGTAGCCAATTTTCCTTTTTTTATTTGGTGGGAGGACTGAGATTGAGCACAGAGCTAAGGGCGCTCCAGGAGGGCTGGTTCCCCACCTCCCCACCTTCCTCTCCAAGACCTCCAGCACCTTATTCAGTGTGGGGAGGATTCAGGTCAGTGAGAATTAATTTACAAGTTGGGGAGACAAAAGGATATGTATATAAAACAACCAGTCATGAATTTAATTGAATCCCCTCTAACAGCACCCTTGCCCACCCACCCACGTTCCCCCATAGTCTCTCAGCTGGTAGACCTATTTTAGCAGGGCCTCTATGTTTACAACTCTCGGTGGACACCATCCATGTTCTATTCTGTGAGCCCAGAAGGGAGCATCATTCAATAAACAGTACCCCCAGGGGTGGGCAAAGTTTCAGCCCTACTAAAGCACGTTTTTAGTCTTACCACCTTCAGGAAGGCTTTTCTGAGGCTTCCCAGGCTTCCCTCTTTCTTCTTGCAGTGCCAGAAGCATTTTCTTATGGAGTTTATTAAATTCCGCCTTTATAATACTTGAGGTATGTTTATGTGTATGATTGCACCAAGGGTTGGATCTGACCTTTATATTCCCTGCAGCACCTAGTAGGATACTAATTCATTACACGAGGACAGCATTAACCTGGTACCCTAACTAGTCAAAGGCATTACCAAATTTTTTTTTTTCATTTTAAAAAGCTCAACCCTTACCTCACACCATATATAAACATTAAGTCAATACGGATCATACAGCTAAATATAAGAACTGAAACTATGAAACTTCTAGAAGAAAATGAGGGATAAAATCATTGTGACTTTGGATTAAGCAAGGAGGAGAAAATGGCAACCCACTCCAGTATCCTTGCCTAGAAAATCCCAAGGACATAGGAGCCTGGCAGGCTATAGTCCATAGGGACACACAGAGTCGAACACTGAAGCAACATACTACAGCACTCAGCAACACAAAGATTTCTTAGATAAGACACAAAGTGCACAATCCATAGAAGAAAAAAAATTGATATATTGGACTTGATCAAAATTTAAAACATCTGCTTTTTGCAAGGCACTAATAAGAAAATAAAAACACAAGCCACAGACTTGAAGCAAATATTTGCAAAATGTATATCTGATAAAGTCTATGTAGTCAGAATATATAAAGAACTCTTAAAACTCAATAATAAGACAAATGACCCAATTTTTTTAATGGCCAAAAGAACTGAATAGACATTTCACAAAAGAAGTAATACAGATAGCCAAAAAGCCTGTGAAAAAAAATGTTCAACATCATTAGTCATCAGGAAAATGCAATTAAAATCACAATGAGATATCACTGAACATCTATTATACTGGCTAAAATTAAAAAGACTGGCAATGCCACACATCAGCGAGGATATAGAATAACTGGAACTCTCATATACTGCTGGTGGGAATGCACCACTTTGGAAAGCACTTTAGCAGTTTTTATAAAATTAAATATACACTTCTGACCCAGCAATCCCACTCCTAGGCATTTGCTGAAGGGAAATAAAAACATATGTCCGCACAAAGACCTACATATATAAATGTTCATAGCAGCTTTATTTATAATGCCCCAGACTTGGAAACGGCCCAAGTGTTCATCAATTGATAATGAATAAGCAAGTGGTGAAACATCCATACAATGGAATGCATCCATACATGCAATAACTTGGATGAATCTTAAGTGCATTGTATTAGTTTTCTATTCCTGCTGTAATGAATTATCACAGGTTTAGTAGCTTAAAACACTACACATTTACTCTCTTATAGTTCTAGAGATGTAAGTCCAAAATCAGTCTCCCGGGGCTAATGTCAAGGTGTCAGCAGAGCTAGATCCTTTTAGAGGCTCTGAGGAGAAAATCCCTTTATATTTTTCAGTCTCTAGAGACGACCTCGGAGAAGGCAATGGCAAGCCACTCCAGTACTCTTGCCTAGAAAATCCCATGGACAGAGGAGCCTGGTGGGCTACAGTCCATGGGGTCGCTACTAGTCGGACAAGACTGAGCGACTTCACTTTCACTTTTCACTTTCACACATTGGAGAAGGAAATGGCAACCCACTCCAGTGTTCTTGCCTGGAGAATCCCAGGGATGGCGGAGCGTGGTGGGGTGCCATCTGTGGGGTCGCACAGAGTCGGACATGACTGAAGTGACTTAGCAGCAGCAGCAGCAGCAGAGACGACCTGCACACCTTGGCTCATGTGCCTTCCTCAAGGCCACTGTAGAGCATCTCCCTTCCCTGCCTCCCACCTCTGCTTTGAAGGAGCAGGAGTTTCACCGAAGGCACAGAGGCGTAGCAAGTTTCGGGAATTTCAGTATTTCCAGAGTATATGATGCTACATTTCAAAGATAAGGAAACGAAGATTCAGAGAAATCAAGTATCTCACCCCAGGTCTAGGACATGGTGAAAAACAGGGATCAAGACCATCCCCAAGAAAAAGAAAGGCAAAAAAGCAAAATGGCTGTCTGAGGAGGTCTTACAAATAGCTGTGAAAAGAAGAGAAGTGAAAAGCAAACGAGAAAAGGAAAGATATACCCATTTGAATGCAGAGTTCCAAAGAATAGCAAGGAGAGATAAGAAAGCCTTCCTCAGCAATCAATGTAAAGAAATAGAGGAAAACAATAGAATAGGAAAGACTAGAGATCTCTTCAAGAAAATTAGAGATTCCAAGGGAACATTTCATGCAAAGATGGGTTCGATAAAGGACAGAAATGGTATGGACCTAACAGAAGCGGAAGATATTAAGAAGAGGTGGCAAGAATACACAGAAGAACTGTACAAAAAAGATCTTCGTGGCCCAGATAATCATGATGATGTGATCACTCACCTAGAGTCAGTCATCCTGGAATGTGAAGTCAAGTGGGTCTTAGGAAACATCACTACGAACAAAGTTAGTGGAGGGGATGGAATTCCAGTTGAGCTATTTCAAATCCTGAAAGATGATGCTGTGAAAGTGCTGCACTCAATATGTCAGCAAATTTGGAAAACTCAGCAGTGGCCACAGGACTGGAAAAGGTCAGTTTTCATTCCAATCCCAAAGAAAGGCAATGCCAAAGAATGCTCAAACTACCACACAATTGCACTCATCTCACAGGCTAGTAAAGTCATGCTCAAAATTCTCTAAGTCAGGCTTCAGGAGTACATGAACCATGAACTTCCAGATGTTCAAGCTGGTTTTAGAAAAGTCAGAGGCACCAGAGATCAAATTGCCAACATCTGCTGGATCATTGAAAAAGTAAGAGAGTTCCAGAAAAACATCTATTTCTGCTTTATTGACTACGCCAAAGCCTTTGACTGTGTGGATCACAATAAACTGTGGAAAATTCTGAAAGAGATGGGGATACCAGACCACCTGACCTGCCTCTTGAGAAACCTGTATGCAGGTCAGGAAGTAACAGTTAGAACTGGACATGGAACAACAGACTGGTTCCAAATCAGGAAAGGAGTATGTCAAGGATGTATATTGTCACCCTGCTTATTTAACTTATATGCAGAGTACATCATGAGAAACGCTGGGCTGGAAGAAGCACAAGCTGGAATCAAGATTGCCTGGAGAAATATCAATAACCTCAGAAATGCAGATGACACCACCCTTATGGCAGAAAGTGAAGAAGAACTAAAGAGTCTCTTGATGAAAGTGAAAGAGGAGAGTGAAAAAGTTGGCTTAAGGCTCAACATTCAGAAAACTAAGATCATGGCATCCAGTCCCACCACTTCATGGCAAATAGATGGGGAAACAGTGGAAACAGTGGCTGACTTTATTTTCTGGGGCTCCAAAATCACTGCAGATGGAGACTGCAGCCATGAAATAAAAAGATGCTTACTCCTTGGAAGGAAAGTTATGACCAACCTAGACAGCATATTAAAAAGCAGAGACATTACTTTGTCAACAAAGGTCTGTCTAGTCAAGGCTATGGTTTTTCCAGTAGTCATGTATGGATGTGAGAGTTGGACTATAAAGAAAGTTGAGCACCAAAGAATTGATGCTTTCGAACTGTGGTGTTGGAGAAGACTCTCCAGAGTCCCTTGGACTGCAAGGAGGTCCAACCAGTCCATCCTAAAGGAGATCAGTCCTGGGTGTTCATTGTAAGGACTGATGCTGAAGCTGAAACTCCAATACTTTGACCACCTGATGCAAAGAGCTGACTCATTGGAAAAGACCCTGATGCTGGGAAAGATTGAGGGCAGGAGAAGGGGACGACAGAGGATGAGATGGTTGGCTGGCATCACCAACTCAATGGACATGAGTTTGGGTGAACTCCAGGAGTCGGTGATGGACAGGGAGGCCTGGCATGCTGCAGTTCATGGGGTGCAAAGAGTCAGACACGACTGAGTGACTGAACTGAACTGTACTGAATGTTCAAGCCCATGGCCTCAGAATCCAAATCCAGAGATGTTCCCAGTACATGTGAGCCCTCAAACATCCCCACACTGACCTTGAAGGCCTCCAGCCTTGGGGGCTGAATGGGTACCTCCACATGTCTCAGAGCCCTGCACCCCCTGCCCACTCCATCAGAGACAACCCCTGCCTCCAGACACCTAGAAGCAACCCAGCCTGTGGTGTCAGCATGACCCTGGGTCTTTGGCTCTCTTTTGGGAATCAAGAACTGGCAATCCATCCCCCTCCCCCACCCCCATCCCATCCTCTCTTTAAAGCTAGAAACTGCCAGGTCTCACTTTCTGTTCTCATGCCCTCTTGTCTCTCCCCAGTCAGAACCAACCTACACATTGCTAAAGCAACACTCCCATCATATCTCTCAGTGGCTTGTGCCCCCCTACCCCAGGGGACAGAGTCTGGGGGTCCTCCACAGGCTGCCGCTGCCCCTGCCAGCCTCTCTGACTTGTCTCCCACAACTACTTCTCTCCAGGCGAGGCCAAGTAGACCCCATTTCACAAAAGCTCTACCCTCTGCTTACCTTATATCCCCACTGTGTGTATATGTGTGTGCTTAGTTGCTCAGTCGTGTTTGACTCTTCACCATTTCATGGACTGGAGCCCAGAAGGCTCCTCTGTCCATGGGATTTTTCAGGCAAGAATACTGGAGTAGGTAGCCATTTCTTTCTCCAGGGGAGCTTCCTGACCCAGGGATCGAACTTGTGCTTCCTGTGTCTCCTGCATTGGCAGGAGGATTCTTTACCTGCTGAGCAAGCAGGGAAGATATATCTCCTCTAAGAATTCCCCTTCCTGCTATTCACTCAACTGTTGAGGGAGAATCAAATGAGTCCTTCAACTCTTCACATAAACCTCAACACATGGTGAATCAAAGAATTGAGGTTAAAAACATTTTTTTAAAGAAAGAATTATATAGGTGATTATCTATCTGATAGCTGAATGGGAGTGTGGAATTTCTAAGATTAACAGCAGTGAAATAAATCAGTGGCTCACAAAAGAAAAACAGTAACATCTACTAAGTTCTGTTTGTTTTAAGTGGATATCAGTATCAAAAATAAGGAAAATCAAACATGACCTCATGTAAATACAGAAAGTAATACCAAATTGATCATAGAATTAAATTAAGCATTAAGATTATAAAATTTCCAAAAGAAAACATAAAGGGAAATCTTAGTATAGGCAAAATTTTCTCAGGACACAAAAGCAAGAAACACAAAAGGAAAAGAATAAGTTGAACTTTGTCAAACTTAAAAGTTTCTATTCTTCAAAAGACTCTTAAAAACAGGAATAGCAGTTGCCCAACTGTGTTAGTGAAATTGATGCCACTGAATTGTATACTTTACATGATTAAAATGGCATCTTTTATGTTACATATATTTTTATCACAATGGGAAAAAACACTGTTAGGAAGATGAATAGGCAAAATACAATCTGAGAGAAATTATTCATCATACATATATGTGATGAAGGACCTATATCTAGAACACATAAAGAACCCTAGCATTTCAGTACTGAGAAGACAAACCAAGTTTTTTTTAAATGGGCAAAGATTTGAATAGACTCTTCCCAAAAGAACACAGGCAGTCAATAAGCACATGAAAATATACTTAATATCATTAGTCATCAGGAAAATGCAAACTGAAACTATAAGACACCACACCCACTAAAATAATTAAAATTTTAAAAATTTATAATATTAAGTGCTGGTGAAGATGCATAGCAACCAAAATGCTCGTACACTTTGGGAATATAAAATGGCGCAGCCACTTCTGAAGAGTGTGGCAGTCGCTTATATAGAAACATGTGCTTGCTATATGACTGAGCAGCTTCATGTCTATGAATTTACCCAAAAAGGGAGGAAAAAATATGTCTACCAAAAGATTTGTACACTGTTGCTCACAGCAGCTTCATTCATAGTAGCCAAAAACTGAAAACAACCCAAATGTCCATCAACTGGTGAATGGATAAAAAATTGTTGTATATTCATAGAGTAGAATAAAAAGGAACAAACTACTACCATACACAATAACATGGGTAAATCTTTTTTTAAAAAAAAGGCTGAGTAAAATCAGCTAGATTCTAAAAAACACATACAGTATGATTCTATTTACATGAAATTTTAGAGCCAACGAAACTAATCTATAGTGTCAGAGAGCAAAACAATGGTTGCCTGGGGCAAGGGAGGGGGTGGACTGCAAAGAGGCCCAAGGGAATTTGGGGAAGTGACAGAAACAGTCGATCCTGGTATTGGTGACATGGGAATATACACTTGTCAAAATCCAGAGAACGATATACTTCAATGAGCACATTTTATTGCGAGCAAATAATATCATAATAAAGTTGGTTTAAAATAATATAAAAGTCAAACCACAAAGTACTAAACATATTTGCCACATATATGTCAGATATGACAAATCAATAAGTGCCCACACAAGTTGATATAAAAAGCATTGACACCTTAACAGATAAAAGGGCAGAGGACACAGATAAGCCACAAAAGAGGAAATAAGAATGGCTAATAAACAAGTAAAAAATTTAAAAAGTAAAATGCCATATTTCACATACCAAATTAGCACTGCTTTTTGTTTGTTTTAATAATAAGGCTAGTGTTGTAGGGCAAGATAAGCACTCTTCTGGCAAAAACATAAATTGGTACATCTCTGGAATACAGTTTGGCAATAAGGATCCAGAGACAACAATTTCTTGATTATTTGACTTACTCCTAGGAACCTATGCTAAAAATAATCAAAACTAGAAATCAATATGCAAGAATTTTCATTACTGACTTAGGACAAGCCACTACGCTGAGTAAATATGAATATCAGTACGATAAAACAGCAAATGCTTGTCCAGAGTAGGAACTCTTATATACTGCATATGAACTTTTTAAGAAGGAGCTATATAGGTGACTTATACTAGTGGGTAAAGAAATGTGTATATAATTTTTCTCATTATAGCAAAGATTAGAAATCACCTAAATACCCATCAAGAGAGGTGAAGTTGAATAAATCATGGTGTATCCACGCAATGAAATACAGTACCTCTGTTAAAAATAGGACAGACATATACCTATTGATATGGACCTCTGAAATATATTGATAAATTGAAAAAGCAAGGTGCAGAACAGGGCATTTAGAATACAGCTATTTTAAGGGGGAAAAAAAGGATCAGTTCAGTTCAGTCGCTCAGTCGTGTCCGACTCTTTGCGACCCCATGAACCACAGCACACCAGGCCTCCCTGTCCATCACCAACTCCCGGAATTCACCCAAACCCATATCCATTGAGTCGGTGATACCATCCAACCATCTCATCCTCTGTTGTCCCCTTATACACATTTATACTCATAGATGCTAAAACTGAAACTCCAATACCTTGGCCACCTCATGAGAAGAGTTGACACACTGGAAAAGACTCTGATGCTGGGAGGGATTGGGGGTGGGAGGAGAAGGGAACGACAGAGAATGAGATGGCTGGATGGCATCACCGACTCGATGGACATGAGTTTGAGTGAACTCTGGGAGTTGGTGATAGACAGGGAGGCCTGGCGTGCTGTGATTCATGGGGTCTCAAAGAGTTGGACACGACTGATTGACTGAACTGAACTGAACTGATACTCATAGAACAACTCTAGAAAAAATAGGGAAGAAACAAAATGAATGACAGTGGTAGGCTCCGTGGTAAAGAACTGGGGGGAATTCCCTGGCGGTTCAGTGGTTAGGACGCCAAGCTTTCACTGCCATGCGTGTACACTCAGTCGCTAAGTCGGGTGCAACTCTTTGAGGCTCCTCTATCCATGGAATTTCCCAGGCAAGAATACTGCAGTGGGTTATCATTTCCTCCTCCAGGGCATCTTCCTGACCAGGGATTGAACCTGCATCTCCTGCATTGACAGGCAGATGCTTTACCACTGAGCCACCTGGGAAGCCCTTCATTGCCATGGCCAGGGTTCAATCCCTGGTCTGGGAACCAAGATCCTGCAAACTGAGAAGTGCAGCTAAAAAAAAAAAAAAAAGTAAACTGAAGAACTAAGGTCTGAGGATGGGAGGAGACTTATCTTCCTCTCCTGTTTACTCCCTGTAGCGTTTTAATTTTTTACCACTTTAGAGGTCTTTCTTTTTCAAAAAGTAAAGCCCTCTTTAAAAAAAAAAAAAGAACACCATTTTTTAGGAGAAGAAAGGAAAGTATTATGAGTTGAATCATGTCTTCTCAACAGGCATATGTTAAAGTCCTGACCCCCAGTATATCAGAATCTGATCTTACTTGGAAACAGGGTCATTGCAGACCTAACTGTTAAAATGAGGTAGTTAGTGTGGGCCCTAATCCAGTATGGGCTTCCCGGTGGCTCAGTGGTAAAGAATCTGCCTGCCAAAGTAGGAGACAGGGGTTCGGTCCCTGTGTTGGGAAGCTCCCCGGAGAAGGGGATGGCTACCCACTCCAGTATCCTTGCCTGGGAAATCCCATGGACAGAGGAGCCTGGCAGGCTACCGTTCATGGTGTCGAAAAAAGAGTCGGGCATGACTTACCAACTACACAACAACTAATCCAGTATGACTGATGTCCTTATAAAAAGGGGAAATTTGCACACAAAGACATGCATACAGGGAAAACGCTGTATGAGGATGAAGGCAGAGATGGGGTGATGCTTCTAGAAGCCAAGCAACATCAAAGACTGCCAGAAAACCTCCAGAAGCTAAAAGAGGCCCAAAGAGCTCTCCCTCAAAACTTTTAGAAGGATCCTAGCCCATCAACACTTTGGTCTTGGCTTTCTGGCCTCCAGAACTGTGAAGCAGTAAATTTCTGTTGTTTAAGCCTCTCAGTTTGTGGTACTTTATTACAACAGACTAATATAGGGAGGAATATTAACATGAAATCAAACAAACAAAAAGTAATAATAATAAGGTTCACAACAATCAAACCTACCATTCTAGAAACAAACATACCTGCACCTCGTCCCATAACCAAAGCACCCATCACCTCACCCCACTCCCACGCCTGTAGCAATGGGCAAATGCTTCACATTCTCTCTCCCTCCCTGCCCCACCCCCTCACACATGCACACACACACACAAACACTTAATTTTTAAAGGTAAAACAATAAACAAAGGCATGTGACTTTATTACAATCTCGTGCGTCTATCAGAACCGTCCCACTCACCTAAAGAGCCATTGTCCAGAATCCCATGATGTTACAGTAAAGACACTGGAAGAGAGGAATATGATAGAACACCCCTGGTAACTCCAGCTAGTGACTCAGCTTTTGTCTGTGGCATGGAAACTATTCATTCTAACAGTGCCCAAGACCATCTTCAACAAGGATGTTATAGCTTCCACAACTACACTGTAGTTCTGTCAGCCATTGCACCCAGTGTACCACTTGAACAGAGCTGCTCCTGGGGCAAGAGCACTAACAGCATGGTCCCACGCCATCTGCCTCCCCCAACGCCTCCAGTGCAGGGCCCAGACTACCCCCCGCCCCGCCCCCGACAAGACCTCATCAAATTTCCCAGCAGCCCTTTCTCCCATCTTCTAGTCTGGAAGGTTAGAATCTTCTTTCCAGGGGTCTTTCCTTTTGTCTTCCCTATTTCTGGCCAGGGCAAAAAAGCAAAACAGAAAGCCACTAAAGCAAAACCAAACTCTTGGTCATAAAAAGCAAGTGAGCTGGGGGAGATTTTATAGACAGAGCTCAGAAGTTCAAAAGACCTTTTAGCTGAGATTTCAAAATGGCAGCTAGCTAAATGCCATTTGGTCTAAATCTGCTTACCCAAACCTCCCTCCCAATCTCCAAGGGGTGTTCATAATTACTAGCACAGCCACCTGCAAACATGGAATCTGAATCTGCCTTCTTTCAAAGATTAGAGAGGTGGGACCATGAAGCTTAGCTCCCAATGCCAGAGAAGAGGTTGGAAGGGAAGAGAGAAGGGGAGACGGGAGACCTTCACAGCAGCATGCAAGGACGTGGCAAGCTCGGCCCATCCCATATCTCAGCTATTATGCATTCCCAACTGGCTTGGCCAAAATCCAGGGAGACTGCAGACTGGTGAGTCTGTGAATGTGAGGCAGAGATAAGCGACAATGAGAGGGAGCCCTCGCCCACAGTTGTAAATGGGCCGCAGTGCTGCTGGAGCAAGGAGCCAAGGGCGTCTTCCACTTCCAAGACATTTCTGCGCCTGGAGATTAAGAATTCTCCTTATTGGTTTTCTCCCACTCTCTGGAAGGTAACTCAGCAGTTACCCTGAGAATACGAAAAATCAGGGGGATTTGGAAGGTTTTTTTTTTTAATGTGTTAAAATATGTTGACCTTAGATACTTGTTTGGAATAAAAGTGGGACAGTAGGAAGTTCCGTTCTTTCCTTCATCTCTGGGGCAGTCATCCTGTGCCATGCCTCTGATAGACATGGAGGAGACCCATCTCCAACCTCAGCAGGGGATCTGCTTTGGGAGCTCAGAAAAAAAGATGCATGTCCTTCCAGAAGGAGGCTGGGCCTCTGCAGAAGGGTAGATGAAATCAGACAAACAGAAATAAGAGGAAGGCTGTCCTAGAGAGGGGAAGAGCATGAGCAAACCTCAGAAGAGGGTGATGCTTGGCCTAGCAATGAGACTGGCTGGGGGAAGGGCAGAGACTTAATGGAAACTGAGAAATCTAGTGCTGGAAGTTTATCCACCCCCTTCATCTACTCTAGGGCATCCCTGAGTGTGTCCTATGCGCCCTCCAAAGAGCAAACTCCGGCAACCTGGGGCCCCTGTGAAGTCTGGAGGACAGGAATGTCTGCCCCAAGCCTTACCCGGGGGTCAGATGCCTGGAAAAAATTCCTGGGATTATTTGGTGTTGTCTGAGATGGATCTGGAGCCTCACTGGCTGAAGACAGAAGTGGCTTTTGGTGGGGCTGCCAGGCCTGGTCTGTGGCAAGCTCAAGGCACTGTCATGTATCAAAACGTTGGCACTTGCTGTTTACCAGTCTGGATCTGCTTTCCTTTCCCTTCTTTTATTCACTGTGATCCTTACAAACCATCTCCTCCCCCAAAGCTCTCCTGACCCCTTCATTTGCAATTAATCCACCACCCTTTACACTCCTTCCACAAGTCGAGGTCTCTCTATTCCCATATGTGCTTACCTGCCTTGTCTTATAAAAGTCTCACTTCCCACTAGATATAAACGCTTGAATGTCAAACAACCAGGTCTTAAACATCTTTTGACCCCCAACACCAATTCTTCCTGCAGTTGAAGCTCTAATACTTTGGCCACCTGATGTGAAGAGCTGACTTACTGGGAAAGACCCTGATGCTGAGAAAGATTGAAGGCAAAAGGAGAAGGGGGTGGCAGAGGGTGAGATGGTTAGATAGTATCAGTGACTCAGTGGACATGAGTTTGAGCAAACTCCAGGAGATAGTGGAGGACAGAGGAGCCTGGCATGCTGTAGTCCATGGGGTCACAAACAGTCGGACACGATTGAATAACTGAACGACAACAACCAACTCTTCCATGGCAGACACTCATCAAATACCTAATGAGTTGAATACACAGCCCCATAAGGATTGACCTGGTCCTGGCTGGCATCCTTTATTCCTGTATCCATCCATTCATTTGTCTAAAAAGCATGTGAGTGCCCAGGATCGGGCAAGCTAGCTCATCTCTTACAGAACACATAGGAACTCTTCAACCAATCAGCTGAAAAATGAC
The DNA here is from genome assembly GCF_049115385.1 of Moschus berezovskii. Taxonomy (NCBI): domain Eukaryota; kingdom Metazoa; phylum Chordata; class Mammalia; order Artiodactyla; family Moschidae; genus Moschus; species Moschus berezovskii. The sequence continues at coordinate 19,067,806 of NC_142468.1, read as the reverse complement.
TTTCAGCATTCAGGCTTCAGTATGAGGGACCTTTTTTCAGGTCCAGGACATAGAACACGCCCAGGATCACAGGACAAAAACCCTGACCACAACAAGGAGGATGCGGTCTGCATCCTGATGCCCGTATCTGTCCAGATGAAATGTCACGCCCTCAAGAACCAGCCCTGGAGCAGACAGATTGTCTGGGAGACGGGTGAGGGCCCTCAAGGGCTCTGCCCAGCCCACCCAGGAGAAGGCTAGATACGCCTATCACAGAAGAGGGCAGAGTAAAGATAACCCCGCCACCTAAGTGCACAGTACTCCAGGGGTGCTAGGTAAGGGGCTGGCAATGTGGGGTGTGGGAAGAGTTCTAGGAGCCTTCCCAGCAGAGGAAACACGATCCTGGAGACAGGAAGCTTTGCTGAAAGTCAGAAGAAAAGTCCACCCTGCTCAGACCTTAATAGGCGCAAATTCCTTGAGAAGGTGGTGTATCCAGGAACTGCTCTGCTCCGGGGAGAAAAATAGGGGTGACACTGACAGAGGAAGGTGGTAGGTTACAGACAATCATTTATCTCAGGTCTCTTCCAGTTCCAGAGTTATAGGATCCTAATCTGAACCTCCTCCAAAACAATTTGAAAAAGTTGCCTGAACCCGGGGACTTCTGGAGAGAAAGTTGACTAGTTGCATCAAACAATAAACCAAGAAGAAATTTTGAAGGGATAAATTTTCCTTATCACTCCAAGACATGCATCAAAGCAGCTAACTGCTGTCTGCCCAGCCTGGGAAGATGATAATGGTTTCTAATGGCCTGTAAACAATAGAAGCAGCCTTTGTAATAAAGATTAACAAATTAATTCCTTAGGCTCCGTCCCTGTACCCTGCAGCGCCCTGCTCCCCCTGTGCTGGGACAGAGCAACCTTCAGGGATCTGAGAAGAGGAGGGATCCAAGGCCAAGACTTGATGCCTCTGAGGAAAATCAGACCTGTGGGGCCGAACTGGGGGCGTGTCCAGAAGGAGGGTCACAAATCACCTCGTCCTCAATCTGGGTAAAAGGAAAAGAATCCCTCATCTCGGAAAATATCAGAAACAAGATGACACCCCTAGAAACTGGCACAAGAGGTAAACTTCGTTCTGACTCGGTGAGCTCACGCATTCATTCTGCAAACACTTGTGTACACTTATTAGGGTGCCAGGCACCCACAGAGGGTACAAGAGAATACAAAGAAAACACCTGCCCTGCATGGAGTGACAGTCTGGGGGCTGGTGCTAGGAATAAGGGACCTGCGCAGAGAAGGATAAAACAGGCTAGTGCAATTATATCTGCAGTGTTGCCCACGTCCAGACATCGATTTCTATGTCTTTGCTGCTTCTTTCTTTGATGTACCATGTTCAGCGTGCGTGACTGGGGTAGAAAGACAGGGGACGCAAAAGTGAAGGAAGCCAACCCCCGCCCTGCCTCCTGCCACTGTCCTCTCCATGCTCAGTCCCAGTTCTGGGAAAGAAGAGGACCTACTGTCACTAGAGGCCCCACGCAGGTCCAGGCCACCAAGTCACAATCCATGCCATGTCTGTTCCTGCACCAGCAAGACACGTTTTTGCTGAACTGGGCAAAATTCTGGCCATCTGGACTTTTCTATTTGACACACCAACTTCCAGCACCCGACAACCTTCACTCTTAGACCTGCACTGTGTGTGTGTGTGTGTGTGTCTGCATAAACACATGTGCAAACACATTAATGGTGACATGATGGAGGGAATTCTAAGGTTTTTTCACCCATGTTTCCAAAGTTAACAATGTCGCCTTTTGAAACTAATGATGAATACATTCTTTTGCATCTGCTTAGCCTCTCATTTTTCAGTTCTTCAATAAATATTATCTCATGTTCATGCCACAGTAACCTTCAGTTCAGTTCAGTTGCTCAGTCGTGTCCGACTCTTTGCGACCCCATGTAGCCCTGGGTGGCAACAACGAACAAGCACTGTGATCTCCGCTTTAAACGTCCCTCCTCTCTTCATGTGCTTTCTCCTCAGCAACGGTTGAGCACCTACCGTGCGCTAGTACCACGCAGGGTATGAAGGTTACAAGACGGAGCAAAGCTACCGTGGGCCCTGCCTTCATCAGCTTCACAGAACAGCAGGGGAGAGAGACGGGCACGCACTCTGTGCTCCAGGATTTGGGGCAGCTTCCGGAGGAGATGACTGACCCTAAAAGGCTTTGCCAAGTGAAAAACAGAAGAAAGGAGATTCCAGGGCGGTGGGCTGCTGTTTGGGCTCAGAGAAGAGTAAGCCGTCTGCTGTCTCCAGACTATGGCACGAGTGGGGGTGAAGGGCACAGCCTGAGAAACGAGGCTAAAGAGGTGGGCTGGGCCCCGACCGTAGAGCCAACGAGCTTGGACTTTGTCCTGAGGGCAACGAGGAAGCCCCCGAGGGTTTTAAGCAGAGGCAGGTGATGTGATCAGATTTACATTTTAGCAAGATTATTCCGGCTGCTAAGTAGAGAATGCACTGGAATAGGAAGAGACTCAGCAGACTCTGGAGACATCTCCAGAATAGAATCGACAGGACTGGGTGTCCCACTGGAGGCAGGAGGAAAAGGAGGCTTTCTCGTGTGAGCTCAGCCAAGATGGGAAACCAATAAGAAAGCAAGAGGCAGAGAAATACAGTGCTTTAGCTAAGGTCACATAGACTACTTGATGACAGACCCACGCCAGGAACCTAAAATTCTTCCCAGTAGAAACCCCTTGGTTTGCCATGAGCATCAACCAGTGACTTAGCCATCATTATCTGCCAGGCTGTTTCCTTGTTCCCTGCTTGTTTCATGCAGGTTCGCTTTTCACCCTACAAAGATGACAAGCCCGTGAATGCAAAATTCCTTTGACCTCCCAAAGGGCCTGGCACAGTCCTAGGCACCAAGAGGTCAATGAATGTTAGTGAGTCAGTCAAATCCAGGAGCCCCACGGGGGCCTTAGGCATTGCCTTCACTGCAATGTGAGACTGTTTTCTTCTTTAATCCTTAACAAACAGTATTTTTTAAATCACACCTAGATTGGGCAGTTCTTAGATGCTTGGATTTCAAAGTTCAGGAAACTTTTAACAACAACAGAAAAAAAAAAAATTACAGGGATTATCATAGTCTTGTCAACTTTTTTACTTTGTCAGCTAAGGACATTCTAAAACCCAACTGCCATCTACTACTCAGGTTCTTAAAAGAAAGGACATTTAATACATATTGCACAGGTCAGAATAATATAGTTTTAAGATTAGGGATAATCCTTCAAATAAAATCAGAGTTCTTTGACTAAGCACAATTGACACTTGAGGCCAGATAAGGCTTTGCTGGGCGGGGGGACGGGGCAGGGATGCAGGGGGTGTTGTTGGGGAGTCATCCTGTACTCTGTGTGAGATAGTCTGCAACATCTCTGGCAACTGCTCCGGAGATGCCTGTAGCACTCCCAAGTTGTGACAACCAAACAATGTCTCCAGGCATCGCCAAACAGCCCCGGGAGGGCAAGATCATCTCAGCTGAGAACCAGTGAATTAGATAAAGGAAGCCTTATTAACAAACTAGTTATTAATTTATTACCCTTATATTTTAGAGCGGTGAAAACCTCCTCACAAACTGGCACCAGTCCCTAAACCAGCTTTGAGGAACGAGAGGTTAAGAAGGTGGGATTTGACATCAGACTTGACCTCAAATCTCAATTCTGCTTCTTACTCACTGCCTGACCTTGAGCGAGTGCCTGCTCTAAACCTCCCTTTCCTCTCCTGCAGGACCTCCCGTCAGAGTTGGGAGGATTAAGCAGAATCGATGTAACCCAGTTAGCAAAGTGCCTGGCATGTGATTGTCGGGAGAGAGGGGGTATGACGATGACTAAAATTATTCCTACACCTCTAATGTTACTTCTATACCTCTGCTACAGCACACAGCAAAGCATCTGGCACATATGGATGGCGACCCAGATTTAGGATGTTCTGGGTAAAGGGATCTTGCACATAATGTAGAAGGTCTTCAATAAACATTTATTGAAGAAATAGATGAACCCCCAATCACACCCTGCTCTCACCAGTTCCTTTCCCCAATCCCACCACACCTAAGCTCTTCCCTCTGTTACTAGAACTTTCTCAAAATCTCCCCATGGGGATTAAACCCATAAATGAAGTCTGGCCACTCCAGGATCCCTGTTCTGTGGATAAGAACTCTGGGGAAATCCTCTAACGATTAGTATCGTGATCCATCCACTACCTGGACTTTGACTAACTCTCGCTCCCCAAAGTATGAGAGTGCAGCCTTGCTCAGGTCCACCATTAAAGTCACCCATTTCATCAACGTTGTCAGGTTGCTGCCATCCTCCTTGAGATATTTAAACTGGAGGCAGGCCAGGGACAGAAAAAGGAGGTGGCAATATCCTTGAACAAAAGTAGCCATAAAAGGGTGTGGGAAACAAGGGAGAGACAAATTAAACAAGCAGGCAACCTCAAAGGAAGGGGAGGTGGAGAGACTCTGACACAGGGGTCAGAGGTCATGCTGCTTCCTCCAGCCCCACCAAGCCCACCTCCTGCCTCAGCAGACAGAGCACTGGTAGCTCTTGCAAGGGGGAAAACAGTCCTTGCTATAAACCAGACATGGTCCTGGCCAAAGCCCAGCCATCATAAATTTCTGGGGCTCACCTCACACATACAAAAAATATCTATCTTCTGACGATTTCCCAAAGGATGAAGGTTTTCTCACCATCACAGGGTCATGGAACATAATGACGAGAAGGGGACTTAAAGAGCAGTTGACCCAAGCTCTCATTTTACAGAAGGGAAACTGAGGTTCGGAGAGAGAAAGGAATCTGCTCGAGACCATCCCAGTGTGCTCCAGGCGGCGCTGAGCTGAGACCTTGAGGCTTCAGTTTCAGCACATGGCTTCACTAGGGGCTCCAAAACATACCCAGAGAAGAGGAAGGTATGTTATGAACTAAAGCTCATCCGTCCTGAAAACATAGTTGATCACATCTGCAGCCTCAGATGAGGAAAGTCTTAACAAGTTCTCAGAAGGGGCGACTGATCTAGTCTCATGGTTTCTCCATCCATTTGGAAACTGTTAAGAGAATAAATCACCTTCTGCGGGAGAAACTAGCAACTAGCAACTAGCTCCATCATGAATCATCTGTCTTCTCCAGACCATTTGATACTATAACCAAAACACAAAGAGAACTGTAAAGACCATCTGGGGGACGGAGGGTGTTGGAGGGAGGCACACAGATGCATATAGTGGGAAGAGAGACAGGAAACCAATGTGGCCAAATGCCAGTAAACGCTAACTCTAAGCAAACCAGAGATGTTCATTTTACCATTCCTGTAACTTTTCAGAGGGTGTGAAATTTTTCCAAGTAAAAATTTCAGGGAGAGAAAGCACTAGTTCAGAATCTAAATTAATTTGTTTTAATGATTTGGAAGGAACTAGGACTCACTCCCTCAGTTTCACAGAGTTTCTCTAAGGACTAACACCCTTAGAAAAAGTAAGACCTCCCAGAGATTAGAGGCATAGGGCTCCAAAAACTATATGACGCTGGTGCTCAGCAACCTTGGGATACTTAACTGATTTCAAATATTTTGTCCCATCAGCTCCCCAAATACACATATGCTTGTCACATTATGTATCATGGTGGTTTTGTTTCAGAAAATAACTAGTTACAACAAGTTATGGATGGAGCAAAGTCAGAACCCAAAAGAAGTTCATCCTCTTTTCAATATATGAGATTCATTAATAGAACAGAATGCAGCTTAATTTCTATTCAGTATGGAAATTCTTTCATATAAATTCTTGAATCAAAATCCACATCTGACCCACAGTCACCATGTTCTCTATTCAACGTAATTTTTAATTTGGGTCATATAGGATCCCCAAAACTCTACCCCTGACCACACATATGAAACCCATGCCAATACTGTGGCATTCAAGGCATGAAGGTTTGAGAGAATGCAACCCATTCAAGAAACTTGAAAGAATTCCTTATGATCAAAGTAAGAGTTGAAGGGACAAGGAGCAGAAGAATATGAGATTGGAAAGATAAGTAGAGATCAGATCCAGGAGGGCCTGTATGCTGGACAAAGGGACAAGATGCTTATTTGGGGGGTGGGGGGGTGGCAACAAGGCAGCACTGGGTTTTAAGATGGGAGGGATGTAACTGGATGATTCCAGCAGAGGATGGACGGCAGTAACTCAAAACTGCTGCTGCTGCCGCTAAGTCACTTCAGTCGTGTCCGACTCTGTGCGACCCCATAGACGGCAGCCCACCAGGCTCCCCCATCCCTGGGATTCTCCAGGCAAGAACACTGGAGTGTAGGGAGCCTAATTGGAGTGACAAAGACCTGAACAGTTAGAGTGGGAGTGAGGAGCTAAGAACAGGTCAGAGAGGGCTATCAAAGAAAGCAAAGGGCCAGCCCTTTAGAGGAAGAGGGCAGACGCGCCTGACAGACAGGCGTCCAAGGTGACTCCAGCTCTGCCGACTTGGGAGGTGCGGCTGCTGCTCATCCAGGTGGGGAGGCCAAGAGAAGGTTTGGCAGAGGAATGGAGCAAGTTCTGAACACGCTGAGGTTTCACCTGGATATGTAAATGTGGAGCCCCAAAGAGAAGTCTGGGTTAGATATATGCATCTGAGAGTAACCAGCATATATATAGTCATGATGTCCTGGGTGTAGATGTGGTCAACTAGAGAGAAACTGAGAGCAAAACAAGAGTTGAATTAAGAAACTCTGGGGAACCGAAGTGCTCTAAGGGTGGGCAAGGAAGAGGAGTGCTCCCCCACCCCCAAACATCGACGGGCAAGAAGCAGAGACCTCAGTCTGCTTTTAAGTGACCCACTAAACTCCTTTATCTTCCACAGGCTGGTCACACCATGCTAGAGTCGAGGAAGGAGCAATGATATATTAAAATAAACTCACTTCTTAACAACAAGAAGACAAACAACCCAATTACAACATGAGCAAAGAATTTGAATGGCTATTTCGCCAAAGAATATATACAAATGGTCAATAAGCACATGAAAGCACCTAGCATCATTAATCATCAGAGAAATTCAACTTAAAACCACAATGAGGTATCACTTTTTATCTACTGCTGCTGCTAAGTCACTTCAGTCGTGTCCGACTCTGTGTGACCCCATAGACGGCAGCCCACCAGGCTCCCCCGTCCCTGGGATTCTCCAGGCAAGAACACTGGAGTGGGTTGCCATTTCCTTTTATCTACTAGGACGGGCTATAATCATAAAGATAACTGCAAGTGTCAGCAGGGATGTGGAGAAACTGAACCCTCATATACCACTGGTAGGAATGTAAAATGGTGCAGGCACTCTAAAAGAAGTTTGGCAGGACTTCCCTGGTGGCCCAGTGGTTAAGAGTCCACACTCCTTCTGTAGTGGATGTGAGTTCAATCCCTGGTTGGAGAACTAAGATCCCATGTGCCACATGGTGTGGCCAAAAAAAATTTTCAACAAATGAAAACAATCTTTTAAAATAAATAAAAATAATTTTTAAATGAAAATAGTTTGGCAGTTTCTAAAAAAATAAAGTATAAAATTATCATACAACCCAGCAATTCCACTCCTAGGCATATACCCAGGAGAACTGAAAACATATGCCCACATGAAAACTTATACTTGAATGCTCATATTAGCATTAGTCATAATAGCCAAAAAGTGGAAACAGACCAGATGTCTATCAACTGATGAATGGATAAATAAAATATTCACACATTGGAATATTATTCTACCATAAAAAGGAAAAACATGCTATAATATGGTTAGACATTGAAAACATGTTAAGTTAAAGACCCCAGACACGAAAGGCCATGTATATTGTCCGATTCCATTTATATGACATATTCAAACCAAGTTTCATAGATACAGAAAGCAGATTCATGGTTGCCAGGGCCTGGGGAAGGGGAGGATGAGAAGTGACTGCTTTCGGGTAAGAGATTTCTTTCTAGGGTAATGAAATATCCTGAAATTAGATAGTGGTAATGTTTGTACAACACTGAATATACTGAGACTGCTCAATTGCACACTTCAAAATATGAAAAATCAATATTTGAACATTGACTGGATATAAATACAAGAAACTACTTTGTTTTCAGGTAGAAGGATGACATAGTTCTGCTTTAATTCTTTTTTAATCCTTACTGTTTAAATAAATAAATAATTTATAAAATAAAATGCTAAAAGAACACAATTAATTGTACATGGTTAAAATGGTGAACTTTATATTACAGGAATTTTATCTCAATAAAAGAAATGTTAGACAATAAACTCACTTTACAAAGTTCCCATTGGCAAGAGGAGCTGGGTAAGCAATTTCTCCAACTTGCCCAGATATTCTGACTAAAGAAGCTGAAACTCCATTCTAACTAAAGATGCCAAAGGGCATGCTTCTCAACAGACTATATTAAATGTCTTCAAATGTCCATAGGCTGGGGGTGGGGGCTCTGCTGATGAGTAGAGAAGGAACAGGCGCCTCTTAATAGCTACTCCTGCCTTGGTGAGGCTGCCTTATTTCTAAGACCCTAAATTGCCAAGTAAGCAGACCAGATCAACAGAGAGACAGCAACTAGGCATGACCTGGGGCATAGTTACTCCATGAAGACAGAAAAGAGAAATGATTTCTGGGCTCAGGGTATCCAGAAGTCCCAGAATGGCAACCTTTTGGTTCCTGCCCCTTATTCAACACCCAGCACCCCTGCACTGTGTTTCCAGACGACCTTGTGGGCCAGCATTCCAAGCTGTCCAGAGCGGCACCATTCACCACAAATACAGCCACTCTCTGTTCACATGGTGCCCCAGGCAGTGGCTCTAAATCTCTTTGGGCTTTGGACAGAAGTGATTTTGAAATTAGCACAACTTACATGGTCGACAGCCAGCTCAGCACCGTCGGCTGCAGAAGTCAAGGCCCCGAGAAGCCAAGAGTGGGACAGGAGACAGACTGTGAGTTTATCAGAGGAGCTTGGAGCCTCCGGGCAGCAGAGCCTGAGGTTGGAGCTCCAGGGTTCCGCAGAACTTCCTGATGATAATTTCATCGCTACTTCCCTCTCCAATGATAACGCTTGTCTCTTTTTGCTCCCTCTCTCCTGCCAAACTCCCAGGGTAACACTGGATAATAAAATGAGAGAATGAACATGCTTCTAGGTGGCACCTGACCACCCCGGAGAGACTGTCAGAGCAGGGAGGCAGTTCTGGAGTGAAAAGCAAAACCTCTGGCCTCTTCCAGCCCTTGGGTAAGCAACCCCTCCCCCATGCCTCCCTGTCCCTGTCCGCCCACGAGAAGCAGAGCACAAAGAAACCAGGTCTTCCCTTGGGGTTCTGACCACCTCGTGGGGAGATTATGATACCCTGCAGTTGCCATGCCTACTGTGATGTCATTCCTTTTATCATTCCATCAAGGTGGATTTTTTTTTTTTTCCTTTTCTCTAAAGGACATCCTCCAATCCAATGCCTGGGAGCCCATTGGGAGCTCCAGCCCTTTTCTTAATCTAGACCTTAATCTACAGCATCCGGGACCTCAGAAGACTCTACAGACCTAATGAAGGTAGGGAAGAGTTAGCAGTGGCTCCCAGGACACAGAGAAGCTCTCCTCCCAAGCTGGTCAATCTCTCCCTACCTTTATGCAGAGCACAGATTTCACCAGCACTCAGAAATGCAAACAGAACAGGGATGTGTGACAAGGTCCTGTCAGATCTACTCAACAGGGCAGAAGGCAGTCATTTTTTAAGTAAAATGAAGGCAAAGAAGAAAGATGGAGGAAAAGACATACAAACCCCCTACTTATCACGCACTGAAGAATGCGAAAGAGCAAAGAAAACTATCTCCTAAACGATTGCTTTCCACACTGTCTAACCATGGAGCTCAGGGGGTTCCATACCAATGAAAAGCATTTCTCTGGGTCCCTACTGTGTGCCAAGCACTGCATCAGGTACTGGAGTCCCAGTCTTCAAAGAACTAACAACAGGATGACTGTTCACAATCATGACAGTTACACAGGCTCATCTTAATGCCTTTGCTCCACTAGAAACCAAAGCTCTGAGAGACCAGGCAGTTTGTCCCTGGCCATGAGGCTCAGTCTACAATCTGTGGGCAGAGAGCAAAAACTCGGGCATGGGCGAGCCTTGCCCGAAATCCTCAAGTGAACACCAACAGCTGGCTGTATGCTTTCTCCTTTTTTCGTCCTCTGCTGTGGGATCCGCGGGGCTTCTGCCAGGCAGTGAAGGAAGGCGGCAGGCGGCTCGAGCTCCAGTTGCTGCAGCCCCACCGGGGAAATGGCAGCCATCTGCCATGAATGGCAGTAGGGCCCAGGAAGGCCGTTCCTGCAGCCGGCTCACCCTCTGCAGTCAACTTAACCTTTCGGCAACAGGACCGCTCCTGGAAGTCATCACTGACATTGTTAAGACACAGCACCCGGTACAAAACAGGGGCCCGATAGCACTGGAAACTTCCAGACTTCTTACATAAAAAATGGCGGCTGCTGTTGGCGTCAGCAGCACCGTTACTTTCAGCCAAAAATTAACACAGAGAACTGACATTATCTTACTGGATCTATAACATGTTTTTTGTGTCTGAAAAAAAAAAAATTTTTTTAATTTAAAAAAAAATTTTACATCACAAATATATTCTTTTCATCTTAAGCAGGAAAAAAAGTCCAATGCCCATTTTACGAATGAGGACACCAAGGTAAAGGACAGAGAAATGTCATCCCAGGTGACATTAACATGCAGAACCGAGATTTTTATCCTACGTATTCACTTTCAGGGACCCTCGGTGACAGCACAGGCGCTCAGGGATTTAAATGGAAGCCACATTACCAAGCCACCAAACAAGCCATCACTGTTAGTCCTTTTGTGTTTAGTGGGGCTGGGGCGGGGTGTTGGGCGGGGGCTGGGGTGTTGGGCGGGGGCTGGGGTGGGAGGGAAAGGCGGGCAGTGAGAAGAAGTAGGAGACAGATCCCCATGAAAGCCCAAGCATTTATTCCCAAAAACGTTGCTGATATGGTTCGGGGGCCAGATGTCAGACTTGCTAACACTGTCCTCCTTTTAAACAAGCCAGCCTGCTTTTCACCTGTCCTCAGGTAGGTGTCCAGGTGCCCTACTTTTCCATGGAGCCCTGCTCCCCTGGGAACAGAAGCCCGAACAGACTGCTTTGCGCTCACACAGGTAAGAGACTCTGCCATCCAAAACCAGGCCAGCGAGTACACACAGGAAACATTCACTAGATGGTGGCTTGGCTGGCTTCATTTGCGAAACCCATCTTTAGGACACACATCTGCGAGACAGGCCCTGCAGAAATCTCAGTTCAGATTAAAGCAGGCCGGCCCTGATTATCTCATTAAAATCAATGGGATGTGAACTCCAAGTTGTGATGAGGCCTAAAAAGCAGGAGTCCTAGACTCTGACCTGGACTTGAATCTCAGCACCACTCACTCACTATGTGACTGAGAGTGTTTGCTCTCAGTTTTCCTCATCCATTAAATGGGGATAAAGATAGCTGCAAGAAGTTATGAAAATGCCAATATGTACCTGTAAGTATGGGTTTGCCAGGCACAGCAGGGTGTCTGTGCTCAGCCACCCACACATTTTCCCTGACCCCTTCTGACCCATGGCCTTCACTTGCAACAGAACAGACCTGGAGGGTAAAGCCTCTGGCTGCAGAACTGAGCTCTCATTCTTGCCAAGCTAACTGACCCATATTGGCTTCACGGCCTTGTTCTTACAGGAACCATCTTTCGTTTGTTTGAATTTTTTTATTTATGCAAATACTTTTTATGAGTTTCTTTATGCAAATGTGTGTGTATATATATAATTTATTCAAATGCATTTTATCACTTACACTCTTTTCCTATATTCTGTCTTTCCACATCAGCACCCCAGCTCTGACCCTGCTTTCCCCATGTGGCCAATGTTAATATTTCAGTCTGTGTCCTTCCATGTTTTTCCTCATACCCACGTAAATAATTTTACACACACAAACATACATAAATAGGGGTTAGGGGAGAGATATATGCTCTTCTCCCTCTTGTTTATTCTGTCATATGTTGCTCAAATCCATTTCTTTTTTTACTTTATTTTAATCGGAGGCTAATTACTTTACAATATTGTATAGGTTTTGCCATACATTGACATGAAGCCGCCCCGGGTGTACATGTGTTCCCCATCTTGAACCCCCCTCCCACCTCCCTCCCCATCCCATCCCTCTGGGTCATCCCTGTGCACCAGCCCCGAGCATCCTATATCACGCATCGAACCTGGACTGGTGATTCGTTTCACATATGATAATATACATGTTTCAATGCCATTCTCCCAAATCATCCCACCCTCGCCCTCTCCCACAGAGTCCAAAAGACTGTTCTATACATCTGTGTCTCTTTTGCTATCTCGTATACAGGGTTATCATTACCATCTTTCTAAATTCCATATATATGCATTAGTATACTGTACTGGTATTTTTCTTTCTGGCTTACTTCACTCTGTATAATAGGCTCCAGTTTCATCCACCTCATTAGAACTGATTCAAATGTATTCTTTTTAAGCTCAAATCCTTTTAATGGTTCTGTAATGACCCACAGGATGAAGGTACCATTGCTATTGGACCATTTCTCTACTGACAGGTATTCACTGAGTTTTAATTCTTGGCCATTACATACAAAATAGCAATAAACTCCTTGTACACATGTCCTCACCGAAGATCATTTTCTAACCAGACAAATTGCCCAAGCCCAGGATGTGAAAGTCATCCATCAAAAGACATGATCATGAGCTCCAATAGGGTCACATCATCCTTAAAAGTCCCCTTAGAATAGGACCCCTCTGCTCTTAGAAGTGCAAACTCCAGGCTTGGGTCTGACCTCCAACTCCTAGTTCTTGCAGGGTCTTACTGTGTCAACTCTCTAGGTCTTAATTTTCCCATATGTACAGTAAAAAAATAATTGCCTGGTGGTGCAGAATTCGGGAGTACTTTTGTGAGGAAGCCTTGTGTGAAGTGCTATTTTTGCTGTTATTCTATAGGATATTGTTTCTAGCTTGTTGTTCTGGCGGTCAAGGAAGGGAGGGCAAGGCAAAACTAACTGTTTCAATTCAACTCCCTCTAAGACTTGGAGGTCCTTCTTTAGAAAGTTGCTGGGACTGGATGGGAAGGCCTCTGTCTCTCTGCCTTCCGGAAGCACCTTGCACCGCGACTGTTTACAACCCAAAGTCAGGACTAGCTGGAAGGACTTTTGACTCTCCACCCGCCAGGCTTTGTCACATTCCAAAGAGGAGCAGCTGTAACTGAAGTTATAAGAGGAATCGTCCAGTGAGCAGATTGTGGAAAATCGGAAATCTCACTGATGTCTGATTTTCACTCAAAAGCTCCCTAAGCTCTAAATTGCATTCAATAAAAAGTGTAAGGTACTGGGGATGGGTATACTCCTTTTGCAAGGGATGCGATAATTAGGATTTTCTGTTCCTGAAAAAAGGAGATGCTTTGGGAGGGGAAATCCCTAAAACTTCCATTTCAGGTAGCAGTTCTAAGCCTTTCAAGAACCTTCCTGAAAAGAAGCAGTTTCAGCAACTCGAGTGAATTTGCCGGGTTACCATATGGCTCATAACGCTTGAGTTGTTCAGTCGCTCAGTCGTGTCCTACTCTTTGCAACCCCATGGACTACAGCACGCCAGGCGTCCCTGTCCTTCACTGTCTCCTAGAGTTTGCTCAAACTCATGTCCATTGAGTTGGTGATGCCATCCAACCATAACGCATCACAAGGGAGCAATAGGAATGATAAAAAATCTGCAGAATTAGTATAATGTTATTCTGCTCTAAAACTCAAATCAAATCTGAATGTGGAATACTTTTCCTCATAAAATCAAGCAGATGAGGGACTTCCCTGGTGGCTCAATGGTTAAGAGAAAGCACTTCCACTGCAGGGGGGTGGGGGGACAGGTTTGATCCCTGGACAGGGAACTAAGATCCTGCATACCGGATGGCTCAGCTTTAAAAAAAAAAAAAAATGAGCAGATGATGGGCACCCCTTGCTCTGGACAAGCTCTTGGCAGCATCTACTGAACACAGCCTACCTGGGACCTAGCCATCCCACTGGCAGGTAGGCACACTTCAGGTCTCCTCACAGCACAACTCAGAGAAATCACAAACCAGAAACTGCCATATGCCCAACAAGAATCGAGCCAGCAAAGAAATCACAGTATATTCACATGACAGTATACTACCCAGTACCCAGAATGCAAGACCTACAACTACAGCCCATACTATGAATGAATCTCACGATGTTGATGGGGGAATCCAGACACTAAAGTGAACTTGCCAGAAGATTCCACTCCATGGGGGGTGACAATCAGGATGGTCACCCTTGGGGATGGGGTAGGAGGTGTGGTAGTAACTGGAAGGGGCACAGGTGGACTTCTGTCTCTTGTTTCTTAACATGGACAGTGATGACATAAGAAAATTTAATTTGTTAGAATTTATTGAGCTGCATAAATGTGTACTTTTCTGTATGTATCCCTGGAGAAGGGCATGGCAACCCACTCCAGTGTTCTTGCCTGAAGAATCCCCATGGACAGAGGAGCCTGACGGGCTGCAGTCCATAGGGTTGCAAAGAGTCAAACACGTATGAAGTGACAGCATATACACACTGTATGTATGATGTACTTTGAGCTTTAAAACAAAAAAAAGACATGGAACAAAAATGAAGGTGAAAGTGAAGTCCCTCAGTCGTGTCCAACTCTTTGCGACCCCATGGACTGTAGCCTACCAGGCTCCTCCATCCATGGAATTTTCCTGGCAAGAATACTGGAGTGGGTTGCCATTTCCTTCTCCAGGAGACCTTCCCAACCCAGGGATTGAACCTGGGTCTCTTGCATTGTGGGCAGACACTTTACCATCAGAGCCACCAGGAAAGTCCCTAAGAGTAAAGCAGTCAGGTGGACAGGGCTCTTGGAGCCAGATTTCATCTGGCATGTATCATTCCTGGGAGCTCTCCTGTCCATGCAAAGACTGCTTAGCTGAATGTGGCAGAAGAGGCTTCTGTGAGAAGAGATGAAAGAGGCCACAGAGAAACTGGCGCTTTCTTTAGAAAGGAGCAGTTTTACAAAATCTAGATGTGCAAACTCCACCCGGGTAATTAATCCACTGTCCTGTCCTTTTCAGCTGGACTCAGGTTTGTTTCAGAAACATTTGGGGGCTTTGTTTTTTGTTTTTCTTCTCTTTAAAAAATGTTTGGAATGAAGGGGAAAGACATCATTATTTTATACGGAAATCAAATCAATGTTTACAGATAGAGAATGGAAAGAAAAGCTGATCAATGGTGACAAATTAGAAGCCAGAGATGGAAAGAGATTCTCTATAAAGGCTCTAATACCACAGGCAAATGGGGTTTCCATTCAGTTCAATAACAATATTTATAGTAACAGCTAACACATATGCTGGAGAAGGAAATGGTAACCCACTCCAGTATTCTTGCCTGGAGAATCCCATGGACGGAGAAGCCTGGTAGGCTACAGTCCACGGGGTTGCAAAGAGTCGGACATGACTGAGCGACGGAACAGAGCAGAACAGAACACGTATGCAGGGTTTATACATGCTAGGCATAGCTCTGAGTGCTCACATATGTTAACTTATTCAATCTCCATCTATAAGGTAAAGATTGTACAACCCCTACTTTGCAAACTAACATCGAGGCCCAGAGACATTAAGAAACTTGCTCAAACTCACACAGCCAGTAAGTGACAGACTAGGTTGTCTGGCTAGAATCTGCCTTCGTAACCATTATACCATAGAGCTTTCTAACAAGCACTTTGTAGTTGTTTAGTTGCTAAGTCATGTCCAACTCATGCGACCCCATGGACTGTAGCCCACCAGATTTCCCAGGCAAGAATACTGGAGTGGATTGCCATTTCCTTCTCCAGGTGATCTTCTCAACCCAGGAATCGAACCCGTGTCTCCGTTTGCCAAGCCCTTATTATGTGCTGGGCACTATACTAGGCAAGAGAGGTACTGACATGTACAAAACACCAACTCATAGGCTACAGGATTAGTCTGTGCAGTGACAAAGCTCAGATAGGCATCCAGAGGTCTAACTCAAGAATGGAAAGTTAGAAAACACTCTCCAAATGGTTGATGTAAGTTTTCAATGACTAAAAAGCACCATCTGTTTTCTCAGTACATTCTAAGAATAAAATTCCTTGATCTTATCTTCTCAGTAGAGTAAATTATAAGGATCAACATTCCTTGATGCCCCACCCTCTCCTGGGTCATGGAACTCAACAAAACTCTCTTCATTTTGATTGGAGGGGGAAAAAAAAAATAAGAACTCGTAAATATGTTGGTTTACTTTTCCTGAATTGCCCTCTTGTGTAAAATGGATTGCTCACCACTCATCTAGCAGGCTGCAATACCGGGCCTCTCAGAAGGTGCCCAGGTTATTAAAAAATCAAAGAAATGCAAAGCTGGATTGCTACACATACGACACATTTTTAATGTTTACACAACAAATTCACACTCTTCACATATATACACACACAAACTTAAATACAATGTAAAATAATTATGATCTCAAGAGAATTACAGGATCTGTTTCTTTTAAAGTATTATTAATTCAGAGAGTGGCCCATGGATGATGGTGTGGTCCAGCCACAGACTGTACAGTGGATGTCTTATGATGAACACCTTGGGAACTACACATAAAACCTCGCACAGAGATAACCCCAAAGTTTCATTTGAGTCCTACAGGAATGGGAGACCCAAGTTTAATCAGGTCACACTACTGCTCTATCCATTTGATAAGCCTTTCTTAACGGAAGAAGAATAAAATATTGATCCCAGTGGCAAGGATTGATGAAAGCCTAGCTAGGAACCAGTAATAGGGAAGAAAGGAGGTTCACAGAGCTGAAGACTATGCGGGTGAAGACTCTAGGTCAAGGCCAATAAAGTCGCACGCCAGCCAGGTGCAGGAGCTTCATAATACCTAGAGGTCAAATCCAGAAGTTCAACTAAGGTTACGAGCAACAGGCAGGAACACAATCATCTGCCTACCTGCCCTTGAACTAGCTCTGACCCAGGACTCCAGAGGCTACACTCATGCCCCAGGCCCATATTTGCCGGCTTCTCTACAAGGAGAGGGGCTCCTAAAAACATGTGAAACTTCCAATATGTGCTCCCTTCTCCCATGTCCATCCCATTTCCTGGGAGTCAATTAAATGTGTTTAGAGAATCAAAAATGGTGTCCATTGTGATATGGCATCCTATGCGCCTTTCCAGAAGAGTGTGAGGTCCAATTCTAAACAGATCCTGTCTTAGAAAAAGACCTGAAAAAGGTATGAGAGCTCCTTAGACCCAAAGATGAGACAGTACAGAAAGCTGGTTGAAAACCATTTTCCAATGTCTGTTTATTTTTCTCTAAAATCTATTCACTGTGTGAGTTGCCAAGGGAAGTTAAGGCTCTTGTTCTGAAGCAAGAGAGGTTCTCTTTCCATATGACACCTGTAGAAGATGGAAAATGTGATACCCTCTGCGTATCACAGAACACCAGTTCCCAGTAAGAAGCCAGTGCAGCACCCAGTGGGGGAAGCTTTTCCACTTTTCTCCTCTTGCTGTAAGGGCCCTAGAAATGCCACCAGGGCCTTCCCCAAGGGCAAAGTCCTCCCTGGCCCCCAGTGAGGACTCATTGCTCACTATCCCTTTTATTTAGCTAAGCAGCAGGGTTTAAAAATAATTTCTAGAGCTCTTTACTCGAAGACACACTCAAGAAGAGGTCT
Source organism: Moschus berezovskii (assembly GCF_049115385.1). Taxonomy (NCBI): domain Eukaryota; kingdom Metazoa; phylum Chordata; class Mammalia; order Artiodactyla; family Moschidae; genus Moschus; species Moschus berezovskii. Next base: position 19,050,057 of record NC_142468.1, on the reverse strand, counting down.
GTGGACCAAGTACTTAATGCACTGGATCCTACTCAAGCTATTGAAGGCTAAGTGTGACCTTGAAATGTCCTCTCTAAATTCTTCCCTTACTTCCAGTCCAGACTAACACAAATTCATTCTATTTTCTCAAAACACCAGCCTGTTCAGATAGCTTTGTTTATCTTCATTAGCATTTCTCCACGATGAGGGGGGCAAGGGTTCAATGCCCAGTGTTGCGTCCAGAGAGACAAGGCCTATGGGAACATGCAAACCTGAAAGAGGTGATGAACCCATGCGCAATTCTCCAGACATCTTCGAGTCAAGAGACTTTCTCAAACACATTCCACCCTCACTCCCCCATGGGAATAGTTTATACTTCCTGAGCCCTGGCTTTGGTTCAGACCATCTCCTAAGAGCTTCATGTAGGTTAACATCTAATCCTCACACCAACCCTCTGCGGTAGGTGTCAGAGGTGAAAGAGAAAACTGGAATTTCAACCTAGAAGTCTGATTCTCAAGCCTAGGCTCCCATGAGGACCACAAGATATTTCCGTACTCTTATGGTCCTCTTATGACCTGGATAACATGGTCACTCACCTAGAACTGGACATCCGAGAGTGTGAAGTCAGGTGAGCCTTACTTACATTACTATGAACAAAGCTAGTGGAGGTGATGGAATTCCAGCTGAACTATTTAAAACCCTAACAAATGATGCTGTTAAAGTGTGGTACTCAATATGTCAACAAATTTGGAAAACTCAGCAGTGGCCACAGAACTGGAAAAGGTCAGTCTTCATTCCAATCCCAAAGGAGGGCAATGCCAAGAATGTTCAAACTACCAGACAATTGCGCTCATTTCACATGCTAGCAAGGTTACGCTCAAAATCCTTCAAACTAGGCTTCAGCAGTATGTGAACTGAGAACTTCCAGATGTACAAGCTGAGTTTAGAAAAGATAGAATAATCAGAGATCAAATTGTCAACATTCACTGGATCATACAGAAAGCAAGGAAATCCTAGAAAAGCATCTACTTCTGCTTCATGGACTATGCTAAAGCTTTTGACTATGTGGATCACAGCAAACTATGTAAAATTCTTAAAGAGATGGGAGTACCAGACTACTTTACCTGTATCCTGAGAAACCTGTACACAGGTCAAGAAGCAACAGTTACAACTGGACATGGAACAACTGATTGGTTCAAAATTGAGAAAGGAATACGACAAGGCTGTACATTGTCACCCTGCTTATTTAACTTATATGTAGAATACATATGCGAAATGCTGGGCTGGATGAAACTCAAGCTGGAATCAAGATTTCCAGAAGAAATATCAACAACCTCAGATACGCAGATGTTACTGCTCTAATGGCAGAAAGCGAAGAGGAACTAAAGAGCCTCCTGCTAAGGGTGAAAGAAGAGTGTGAAAAAGCTGGCTTGAAACTCAACATTCAGAAAACTAAGATCATGGCAAACGGTCCCATCACCTCACAGCGAATAGAAGGGGAAAAGTGGAAGCAATGACAGATTTTATTTTCCTGGGCTCCCAAATCACTGTCAATGGTGACTGCAGCCATGAAATTAAAAGATACTTGCTCCTTTGAAGGAAAACTATGACAAACCTAGACAGAGACATCACTTTGCCAACAAAGATCCATATAATCAAAGCTATGGCTTTTCCAGTAGTCACGTACAGATGTGAGAGTTGGACCATAAAGAAGGCTGAGTACCAAACGATTGATGCTTTCAAACTGTCGTGCTGAAGAAGACTCTTGAGAGTCCTTTGACTGCAAGGAGACCAAACCAGTCAATCCTAAAGGAAATCAACCTTGAATATTCTTGGCCACTTGACTGGAAGAGCTGACTCTCTGGAAAAGACCCTGATGCTGGGAAAGATTGAAGGCAAAAGGAGAAGGTGGCGACAGAGGATGAGATGATTGGATAGCAACACCAACTCAATGGACATGAATTTGAGCAAACTCCAGGAGACAATGGAGGAGCCAGAGGAGCTTGGTTTGCTGCAATCTATGGGGTTGCAAAGAGTTGGACACAACATAGGGACTGAACAACAATGCTCTTATGAGGCGCATTTACCTAAATGTTTTATGAGAGTTCATTTACTTCTCTATCTCCTCGACTCATAAACTGCTAACTGTCCCTCACTATTCATTCTCCTCTCTCCCTTTTGATAAAAGCCTCCACCCCCAAGGTTTATCTAAGTACACAATCATCTGCTCCAGACAACATTTCCCAACATCCTTTGCAGCTGGATATGGCCATGTGACTAAATTTAAGCCAAGAGATGTGAATGGAAGCCCCTTAATAGCAAACTGCTTCCCAGATTTTGAAAAACTGGGATGAAAAAAAGCGATGAAAAGTTGTAAAAAAAAAAAAAACTGGGTCCAAAAATGACTTCGTGGACTTACCTTGCCAGTCTGGTGTGATTCCCCCTAGGACTTACATGAAGTAAGAATCTGTCTTATTTAGCCAATCTGTTTGGAGATATTACAGCAGCTTATGGGCTTCCCAGGTGGGTTAGTGGTAAAGAACTCACCTGCCAATGTAGGAGACGCCTGAAGCAACTTAGCAAGCATGCACACACGCATGGCTGCTTACCTTATATGCTAGATTAAGCACCTTAAAGACCAAACCTTGTCTTACTCCACACATCATCCCCCAAACCCTCTCTTAGTGCTTGAAACATAATAATTGCTCATCAAATATTTGTAAGATAAATGAAAATACCATTATGTAAACAAGGTGATACTGGGGCCAAATAGACTTATCCAGGCTCAGTGAGTGCTTAGTCACTCAGTCATTTCTGACCCTTTGCAACCCCATGGACTGTAGCCCACCAGGCTCCTCTGTCCATGGAATTCTCCAGGCAAGAGTACTGGAGTGGGTTGCCGTTCCCTTATCCAGGGGATCTTCCTGACCCAGGGTTCAAACCCAGTTCTCCTGCATTGCAGGCAGATTCTTTACCATCTGAGCCACCAGGGAAGCCCCACCCAATCTCAGTAGAAGATCCTTATCCAGGTGGGTACAGTGTATCCCACATTCCTAGCAAACAGGTGCTTGGGCCAAAGAATCTATGTTTCAGGAAACATTTGCAACAAGGGAGGAGTAAACCTGTACTGAGTCTGTGTCAGCTCTCTGCTGAGACAATGGATTTTGTGCTTAACCACAAGTTAGCTGAGGTTACTGCTTTATCTCACAATAATGAAGAGCTCAATTTGAAGAGCTCACTACAGACCAGGAACTATACTAAGCACGTCACATACATTACAGCATTCGTTTTCACTTAATCCTCATGACTACCCTAAAAGGTAGGAACTTTCATTATCCCCAGATGAGTAAACCAGGCTCAGAAAGAAGTTAAGTAACTTGCCCCAGCCACATGGCCATAAGTGACAAAGGTCAGATTCAAACCCAAGTTGTTTGAACCCTAAACTTGTTCTCTTTTTACCCACGAGGCTACTCTGCCTCTCTTCATGTGTGACAGGCTTTTATTCCCTATTATGATGACACGTTGGGAGGGCTGGGCCAGGTTTTGTGTTTATCTGAATAGGTGCCTAATGCCCTGAGCTTACCGTGTGGGCGTGACACTTTTCCTCTGCACACAGTTGGTGACAGGCTGCACACACCCGCCGTGCTACAGCAGGGCAGAGGGCAAACGGCCTTGGCCCTGGGGCCCGCCTCGCTCCCTCTTGCTTCCTCCAGCTCCCTGGACTGCCCTTGCCACCCCCTGACCTCTGCACCCACCACCCATCCACTGCCACCCACTGCCTGCATCTTTTCCCCTCGGCTGCCTGCCCTAGGTGTGCTTTCCTGCCCGCCTCCATGCACAGTTCTTGCCAGGCCTTGAAACCCTCCTCCTCGAAGCTGCATGGTCCAGACTTGCCTATCGAGCTTGGTAACGGTGTGGTCCAGGTTTCACATCCACCTTATCCTCACAGCCATTCTTCACCTCCACAAGCTCCTTCCTCCTCACACCAGCTTTCCTAAGAGGCTGCAAACCTAATGACTATAGGTCAAATGTGGTCCCCAAGTATGTTTTGTTTGGTTGTACTATGCTTTCTGAAAATTGAATTATTTATGTCAAGTTGTTAGAGTTTATATATACATTCAAATTTCAAGTGTCTCTAGAAAAGTCAGGAGTCCTGGACTTCCCAGGTGGTCCAGTGGTTAAGAATCTGCCTGCCAATGCAGGAGACCCAGGTTCGATCCCTGGTCCAAGAAGATTACACATGCTGCAGGGCCACTAAGCCCATGTGCCATGACTATTGAGCCGGTGCTCTAGAGCCTGTGATCTGCAACAAGAGAAGCCAGTGCAATGAGAAGCCCGCACAGTGCAACTGGAGAAAGCCCGCGTGCAACAGCAAAGACGCAGCCAAGTCAAAAATAAATGCATAAATTTTTTAATTTGAAAAAAAAGAAAAATCAGGAGTCCTGGCAACAACGGGCCCTGTTTTCCCATGTGGCAAATGGCTAGAGTTGAGTTCGGACATCCCAATGCTTGAGCGTGAATTTTCAGTTTACCAGAGTCCACGCCAGTCCCTGCTCTACTTTTCCCATCCAGACATCCATTCACTCATTTCCATGCCTGCCGGGCTCCTGTGGGCGCTTGTGTCTGCAGTGCCTGCTGTAGTGCCTCCATTTTGCTGATGAGGAAACTGAGAAAGTGGGGAGAGAGTGCATTCTTCCAGATCTCCAAGAGGAGCTCATCAGCAACGCCAGGGCTGGAATCATTAGATACTGTTTATTATCAAGCTCCTGGGTGTCCCAGGAACTGTCCAGACCATCACAGAGGCTTCAATACAGGTCTGTTGCTTCTGCCTCTCGAGTCACTACCCACCCCCACTGCTACTCCAAATACATGAACAGGCCAAAGAAAGGCACTGTGCTTTTCAACACACAGATCACAAACACCTCTTTTACCATGTGCCATGGTATTCTGATTCTTCCCATCTTACCTCCATGCCCCGACTAACTTTTCTCAAGTCTCTTATTCAGGTTATACACTCTGAACCTGCTGAGATGTAACCTTTCTGTAAGGTAATCCCCTCTGGCCTGGATCGGGGATGGTGTGTGTATGTGTGTGTGTGCATATGTGTGTGTTTGTACATGCATGTGTGCTCACACATGTGTTTCTAGACAAACACACTATCTTCTCATGAACTTCCCACGTGGCTGAGAAGCCAACACGTGCCCCCGGTGGTGAGCCAGTGTCCATCCCACTGCCCCATGAAAACGGGTGGCAGATGCTGATGGCACCATGATGGAATGAAAGTTCAGGGTGGCCCTGTCTTCGATTTTTCATGAACCTGGGAATATAATTTAGAAACATTGCTTTCTATTAAGAAGACATGTACTGGGACTTTCCTGTTGGTCCAGTGGCTAAGACTCCATGCTCCCAATGCAGGGGGCCCAGGTTCAATCCCTGGTCGGGAAACTAGATCCCACATGAAGCAACTAAAGGTTCCACATGCTACAAAGAAGATTGAAGAGCCCATGGGCCGCAGCTAAGATCTGGCACAGCCAAATAAATAAATTAAGTAAATAAATATTTTTTGAAAAAGACCTGTGCTGAGAAACAAACTACCCCACCCCTACCTCCAGCTCACCCCCACCCCCAGCCCCACCCCAGGGGCTTGAGAGACTTTACAAGGATCGGATGCTGGAGGACTGATAGACAAGGCTGGATCCCCTTGAAACGCCCCACTGGAACAGCCAGCAGCAGGTCCCCAATCTTTTGTCCCATGCTGACGCCTGTCCTAGGACCTGGAAGAGGACCCCAACAGCTTATCTGGCTTTGCCCTCCAGCTGACTTTGCCCTCCACAACCACAAGACAACTAAGATGTTTTGACTGGTTTGTTTTCCTAACTCCTTGTTTGAGCTGTCCTAAAAAAACTTTTTTTTTTAACTTTTTCTTATCCATCTTCCCCATGGAACCCTCAGGTTCTTAACTCACACTGCATAATGTGGATCTTTCCAATAAGGAGGTTGCAGCTTCCATTTCTTCGATTAAACAGTTCCAACAAAGAATTCATTGAGATGAATGTGCTTATCATGAAGCAGGTAGCATCCTTTTCCTCCCTAAACCACATGCCATTAACATATAAATGCCCTGGCAAAGGGACTTCTTTGAGAAGTGGCAGATTATATATAACTCCACTTGCTCCTTCACTTCTGAAGTTTTTTTTTTTTTTTAAGGAGAGAGAAAAGAATAATTTCCAAACGAGAAAATGTCACAGATGGCCACATACTGGCTTCTGGAGGGATGATCATTTCGATGCAAATACTCTTTCTCCAAGTGAAAAAACATACAATGTACAAAGTGTCCACTTGAGGATCTGCACCACCTATTTGGGTAATCGCCTTGGACGGTGGGTACTGAGCAGGCAAATGATATGCCCAGAAAGGCAGCCGATGAGAGAGGTGTGCCCGCCCTGCATCCCCATTGGCCAGGCTGGGCACCAGCTGGAACCAGGGCCAGCTTTGAGGACAGCAGCATGACTTGATAGGATTCTCTCTTCAAAGCATAGAGCAAACATCAATTAATCTTCAAAAGACGCTTTCAAGGAGAACATTATCCCTTTTGAGGGTGTGGAAGCTAAGAGGGGCCGCAGGTAGTTGAAGGGACAGCAGAGGAGAAAACAGAGCCCTGGGCTCCGAGATAGTTCTCCAGAGAGGGTCAAGTTGCAGGAGATGGACGAACCTACAGAATTGGGATGACAGAGGAGGCCGCCAAGGAGCCACTGCTTCTGAGGGTGTCCCCCAAGGCTCCCATTCCAGAGGAGGCTGCAAAGTGAAACAGGGTAAGAGCCCTGATCATGGCTCTGTGTGCACCAAGCCGGGAACCAGAGTTCAGATGACTGGACTTGGGCTCAAAACCCCTTCATTAGAGCCTAGGTTGAACATGGAGGGGAAAACTGAAATCTGGATCCAATTTGCCTCTTTGGGCACTCCCACCCTGTTTCTTGAAAGGGGAGGGGTTGGATTTGTGTGTGTGTACTCCAAGGCCATCCCCCACCTGGCTGGTCTCTCAATCTCAAAAGGACCAGTCCAGAAGTTCCCACAGCTCACATTTGTAAGGATCAACAGCCTGTCGCTGTGTTTGGCAATAAACATCACACATTCTCACATTACACATTTATTCAACCTTTAATATTTTGCTGTGAGATACCTGGAAAAGTTGTATGCCACTGATAAAAAAAATACTGTAAAAACACCCCACAATCTCTTCTCCACACACAGGCAATAACCTTACACATGGATTTCTACGGTCAATGTTTTTAGTCTGTGTTTTGTCAAACACTTCAATCGCTTTCTTTGCTGTACACTATGTACTGTTTGCATCACTAAACAGAACCCATGCCATGTGCAAAAATAGGCTTGTCGGAGATGCTTAAATTTTTATAGAAAGGCTTTCCTAAAGAGTTTGAATGAGTTTGGGCTTCCCTGGTGGCTCAGTGGTAAAGAATTTGCTCACCATTGCAGGAGATGTGGGTTCGATCCCTGAGTCCGGAAGATCCCCTGGAAAAGGAATTGGCAACCTACTCCAGTATTCTTGCCTGGAAAATCCCATGGACAAAACCTGTCAGGTTACAGTCCATGGAGTTGGGTCACAAAAATATCAGACACAAGTTAGCAACTAAACAAAAACAAACTGAATGAGTTTGCTCTCAATTTACCATAAAGTCAAAGAAATACAGGAAATCACCCTATGACTGACTTTTTTTTAAATTCAAATACCAACAACTATTCTGCAGTAGCCATCTGTATACACGTGTATGCTTTCAGAGCCATAGAAAATATCTGGAAGGAGATACAAAAAGTGTCCTTAACTGTGGGGAGCAGAATGGGTAAGAGGGGAAGAAGTCTTTTTTTTTTTTCTGTTCTTTTTTTTTTCTTCTCATTTCATGTCCTGTACTGTGCATTTTTTACAATCAGTATGTCACTTCTTAAATGTTTAAAATTATGAAATGAAAAGTCACTCCAACATCACTTTTCCCCCATGGGTTGCATTTTGTTCCCATACCCCTGCAAAGTAAGCAAGTAAGTCTTGGAAATAGCTTGCTGTCTTTTACAAAAAATATTACACACCTTCGTCATGATATTGCCAACACGCAGGCTGCTTCATCTAAAATGCACCAAGCTAAGAAAGGACAGTATCTTGAAACCTACTTCACAGAGGAGGGTTAAGCTGTATCAGACAGAGGCAGAAATGTAGCTCCAACACCTAGGAAACAACTGAGGCTTCTAGACTTGACTTCCTTAGGGATTATCTGAGAAACAGCTGAAAAGCCACCTTTCTACACAAATCAGACATAGCTCCTGCTCCCAGTGCTTAGTCCCTACAAATGGCCAGAACACACAAACTCACAAAACCAACCGATAGGCTGGAATCTCTCCAATTATTAAAATCATTTTTTTTTCTTCTCTTAAAGAACGGACTTACACCAACCTGTTCCATCATTTAAGTGTTTATTTAGAGAATACTGCTGCTGGAAGCTTGAGAAACGGAGATCTAAATCTCAAAGGGCCCTTATCATTTGCAAAGTAATTAGAAATGAAGTTTAAAAAAAAAACAACACCCTGGGGTTGAAATGATGAGGCCAACAAGAAAATCCAATTCATTTACAAAATTTTCACTTCCATCTGTTTTCCTCACGAATACTGCTAGATACAGTTATTATCAGCAAATCAGTGACAAGGAGGCTGAAATGAAGGAAAATGTACACTCTGGGTCTCTTGAACTCCTGGCATTTGGCAGAGCTGTGCAGCAGGATCAAATTGTCAATTTCAGCCTGACCCTGAAATCAAGACTCTAATAGTCACAGAAGTTCTGCAGCTAATCAGTCACTGTTCACACTTCACTCATCAGAATCCTTAAAGTCACCAGAGGGAGCCTGCATTTGCAACACACCAGAAAGCATTCCTTGGGGGGCTTAGCCGTCCTTCCAGTTCTACTTTTGCCCTCTCCTTCCAGAGACTGATTTAGAAACGAAGGGAAGAAGGCTAAGAAAACTCTCACCTTTAATATTAATAAGAATTGCACAGTCCCCGGATGATCAGAGCCCAGACTACACAGGACTTGAAAGAACGATTGAGACTTTGATATGAAATATGAAAAAGTAACAGGCAGAAGGGGTGGGGAGACCAAACTGGGAGGCCCAGGGCCCAGCTCCTGAGCTACAGCCCTGACTCACCAGCAAGGATCACTCTGATTTATTAAGTAAGGATGCTGTACACTTACCTCGCCACCTTTTTATCTGTGAGATGAATGAAATGATCTCTCAAATGGCTTATTTGTCATGACAAGAAGAAAAAATACAACACAGTACAATACAAATAAGGGAACTAGGAATTGAGCCCACCCTTTGCCTTCTTTTCAAAGAGATTTCCCATATGCCATCTCATCACTATCCCTGGTGAGATGTTCTATGTGCTTAGTTGCTTCAGGCATGTCGGACTCTTTGAGACCCCATGGACTATAGCCCACCAGGCTCCCCTGTTCATGGGATTCTTCAGGCAAGAATCCTGGAGTGGGTTACCACGCCCCACTCCGGGGGATCTTCCCAACCCAGGGATCACATCCAGGTCTCCCATACCGCAGGCAGAGTCTTCACCATCTGAGCCACCAGGGAAGCCTCCCCTGGTAAGATAGTGGCCCATTATTATTAGCCCTGTTTTATAGAAAAAGCAACTGAGGTACAGTGGGGAACTGACTAGGGCAGTGTGGTTTGTGAAGCAGTGTTGGTCCATTCAGAACACTGAAATGAATTTCAGCGATATGGGTCTTGGGTTGAGTCTGGAAGGCTCAGCCACCTGAGGATACAGAACTCAGACCTCCTCTATACCACCCTAGGGCTCTCTCCTTGAACTCGCCCTACTTCTGCACAGAATCTTTTAACTAAGACAGTCTCAGACTCCCACTGGCCAAGGGGATAGTAGGGAAAGCAAAGGTCTCTACTGACTCTCTTAAAAAAAAAAAATTATTTATTTGGTTGTGCCTGGTCTTAGCTGCAGGCTTCCCTGACAGCTCAGTTGGTAAAGAATCTGCCTGCAATGCAGGGGACCCCAGTTCAACTTCCGGGTTGGGAAGACCTACTGGAAAAGGGATAGGCTACCCACTCCAGTATTCTTGGGCTTCCCTTGTGACTCAGCTGGTAAAGAATCCGCCTGCAATTTGGGAGACCTGGGTTCGATCCCTGGGTTGGGAAGATCCCCTGGAGAAGGGAACAGCTACCCACTCTAGTATTCCGGCCTGGAGAATTCCACAGACTGTATGGTCCATGGGGGTGCAAAGAGTCGCACACAACTAAGTGACTTTCACTTGGTCTTAATTGCAGCAGGTGGGATCTTTAGCTGTGGCATTCAAATTCTTAGTTGTGGCATGTGGGATCTAGCTCCCTGACTAGGCATTGACCACAGGTCCCCATCTTTGAGAGCATCAAGCTTTAACCACTAGACCACCAGGGAAGTCCCCTCTACTGACACTTTAACTGATGTGTCAGTTTGGTCCAAAGCAAACATGGACATCCTTCAGTGATGAGGCCAGGAGAGAAGATGGTGAGGCCAGGAGTGAACACGTGGGTGGTGTCAAACCTCGGGTGTGGGGGGTGGTTAATGGCTCGAGGCATGAGTGGTCAGCAGCAGCCCCAGATAATGATTCCTGCACTCAGCTGTAATTTCTATTCTTACAAAGTGTCAGGCGTTCGAGAATCTAAGGTCAACCATTGCTATCAAAGACCTGGGTGAGTTGGAAGGAAAGACAGAAACAAGTGTTCAGTGAGCATCTTCTAAGGCCTGGCCTGTTCTTCGGGTCCTCACAGAGCTCATCTCGAGCAACAGCTCTAGGTAGGCACGACATGGACTTTCTCCCTAGACAGAGCAAGGAAGGGGATGTCTCTGGTTCCTTCCAGCCCAGGCACGTTATCGGTCACTGTCCTGTCCCCTCTCCATCACTCAAATTCTCTTCTACCACAGGATGCTCCTGGGGCTTCTCTGATGCCACAAAATCCTGTTCCCCACCCTGGACTGCTCTCTCTGGGGCAGGAAGAGAGCATCATTCCCTCTTCTCTTATCACCCCAACTGTAGCCAGGAGGACCCCTCACCAGAACACCCTCAGTTTACTCAGGGACCCATGAGGCGACATTGGGGGAGGCGAGAGGGGTGAGGAGAGAGAGAAAGAAGAATGACAGAGCGGCAGCCCGCCACTTCCGGAAGGATGCAAGCACTTCCCAGCATGCTTCGGGAAAGCCCCCCAAACCCAACACCGCTCCAGGAAACTACATCCCAGGAACTGCAGGGGACCGGACAGACCCAGGTGGAGCACGGCTCCCACCCAACCTGAGACAATATTTTGAAGAGAACTCATGTGATCAGGGAAGAAGGAAAGACCATGTTTAAGACCTGCCCCCCCACACACATACACGCCTTTTCCTAGCCTCCACTTGGAGCAAACAGTGAAGCCAACCCAAACCCAGAAGTGTGAATAACGCATGGAGCCAGCTCAGGCCTCCCACACAGGAAGGCGTGTCAGGCAGCACAGATGGCCGCCTCACGCACACAGGCCACAGGTCTGCTGTGGGGGCTGAGATGCCACACCGCCCCAGTGCTCCTCAGTAACCAGGCAAGAAAACATGGGGCTCCCCCAGAGAGCTATGAAATGTGAGGCGAGGTCTTACGAGTGAATGGGGAAGTGCCAGCCATCCTGGGGCAGACACCAAGAGCTGAAGTGATTTGTGAGCCCTTTTTTCATGAGTTAATTTGCTTCCAGCAGATTCCATTAGTGACCTGACAGACCCTGGACCTGGAGGAGGGCCTTGGAAGAGCTACCGAGTCAGCAAACTGAAGGGGCGACAGGGAAGGCCAGATGTCTTGCACCCAGCCCTTTGCCCGGCGTTTGTATTTGAAGAGCTTAGAATAATTATTTGCAAAGCTCTTGTTAAGGCAGCACCACTAAGCTACCAACAGAGAGAAGACACACGAACCTTGACCACCAAACGGCCAACCAGAAGCTGACGCAATACAGGAAAAGGATTCCCACATGAAAGAATCTTCGCTTCCCAGTGGCAGGAAGAAAGCAAAAGTCACAGTTATAGTTGAACCGTGAACACAGTTGTACCGTGTTCGATCTGCAAGCAGGAACCTGAGGGGAGTGGAGGCAGGGAGAGGGTCGAACTTTCTGAGTTCCAGTTGACAATTCTGTTAGAGTAAGAAAATAATGGAACTATTAAGACCACTGCTGCTCTTACTACAAATAATAATAATTACAATTAACATTTATTTGGCACCTGGTATGTGCTAAGAGGTCTTCCCTGGTGGCTCAGATAGTAAAGAATCTGCCTACAATGCAGGAGACCCAGGTTCAATCCCTGGGTTGGGAAGATCCCCTGGAGTAGGAAATGGCAACCCACTCCAGTATTCTTGCCTGGGAAACCCCATGGGCAGAGGAGCCTGGTGGGCTACAGTCCATGGGGTCACAAAGAGTCAGACACAACTGAATTGACTTAGCACCATGCATGTGCTAAGAACCATATTTTTAGGCAATATCTCCTTTACTCTTTGCAACAGCCCTTTGAGGTAGGCAAACTCTGTGGGTAAGAGGTGTCTCACAACCATGAAGTCACGAGAAAGATTCAGAGAAGAATCAAGCCCCGGGTGTGTCTGACTCCAAGCTTGTGCACTGGGCCACTTTGCAACCACTCAGTCTCACAGACCAGAGAGAGGGCACTGAAATGGGACTCCGGAGCATGGACTCCAGCCCCACACGCATCCTAAGTAGCTGTGGGATCTCGGCGAGTGATTTCAACTCAAGGGCCATTCTACCCCATAACATGACTGAGCAATTTCTTAAGGGTCCCCTCAATTCAAACTACAGTCCCTGACCATCTGAGTTGATGGGGGAGGGGACATATAAACATAACTCAGGCACAGCCCTGCCCTCAAGGATTCTGCAATCTAGCCCGGCCTTGTGCAAAAGCTCAAGAACCTTGGGTGTCCTATTCAGTGATTCTTTGTTAATATATCACTAAAAAAGTTTTTCTGACAGTCCATCTTCTATTTGCTCTCCTTTGTACACAGGCATGGAGAGGTATCTAAAAGGACGTTCATCTAATGGATCTGGAGTGATTATTTTTTTGCTCTCATCTTTTTACATTTTTGCACTGCTTGAAATTTTAGTAACAAATATATATCACTTTGTAAAAATAATAAATTCATTTTGAAACAAAACTAAAACAATAGTATATATGCATGTTTATATGCACATACATACATATATACACCAACCTAGACAGCATATTAAAAAGCAGAGATGTTACTTTGCCAACAAATGTTCATCTAGTCAAAGCTATGGTTTTTCCAGTAGTCATGTGAGAGTTGGACTATAAAGAAAGCTAAGTGCTGAAGAACTGATGCTTTTGAACTGTGGTGTTGGAGAAGACTCTTGAGAATCCCTTGGACTGCAAGGAGATCCAACCAGTCCATTCTAAAGGAGATCATTCCTGGGTGTTCATTGGAAGGACTGGTGCTAAAGCTGAAACTCCAATACTTTGGCCACCTCATGCGAAGAGTTGACTCACTGGAAAAGACTCTGATGATGGGAGGGATTGGGGGCAGGAGAAGGGGACGACAGAGAATAAGATGGCTGGATAGCATCACTGAATCGATGGACATGAGTTTGAGTGAACTCCGGGAGTTGGTGATGGACAGGGAGGCCTGGCGTGCTGCGACTCATGGGGTCACAAAGAGTCGGACATGACTGAGCCACTGAACTGAACTGAAACATTTACAGATAAAATGACATCAGGGATTTATTTCAAAATATCCCTGGTGTGGGAGGGTCGGGGTAGGCTGTTGCTAAGACTGGCTCTGAATTGCTAATTGCTGATGCTGAGTTATGAATATATGAGGTTCACTATGCCAGTGATCCCCAACCTTTTTGGCACCAGGGACTGGTTTCATGGAAGACAATTTTTCCAGACAGAGTGGGGTGGATGGTTCAGGTAATAATGCAAGCAATGGAGGTGTCGGGGGTTACGGACCCCTGCACTATACTATGTTTGAAAGTTTTCATAATATACAGTGAAAGAGGAACCTCTTTCAAGGACAACAGGGAAGCAATATTTCCCAAAAGCTAGCTAGGTCCCCAGCCAGCCATCTTTCTACCTGAGCTTTTCATCACCCTAGGCTAACTCTTCTCTTTCACTATTACAGTTTAACTTCATTTTTCCTTCCACTCCAACACCATTCCCCCAAACTTTCTAAAATCATCCATCAGGTCTATTGGCATACTCTGGTACCTAAGTCACTGTATCTGATCTTACCCCTGCCCAGGGGACAGAAGGGATGTGCCTGAGCAATGCTCCCACACACTCCTGAGAGAGCTACTCTCAGGCTCTGTTTATTTAGAGGCAGAACAGCTTGACTGGTGGAGGATGGGTTTCACTCATCCATTCAACAAATACTTGCCAGTCTCCTACCTTGTGCCAGGCACTGAGTCAGGGGCTGGGGATCAGTGGTGAATGAGACAAGAGTGCCACCCACACAGAGGTGGTGTAAAACTGCAAGATTTAGGGTCAGGGTCTATTCTCTAAGGCACCCTTGAATCACGTGGAATCTTGTCCAAAGTAAAGGAAGACATGATCTGATGTCAAGAGACAGAATTTCACCCAACCAAATGTCCTTGGTGGCAGTGGTCAGTGCCAGTCTCAGGCATCAGATGACCTTTACCTCGGACTCTATTTATGCTGAGGTTGGAATGTTATATAAAAAGTCCCATAATTGTTCTTCTTCCATGTATCTCACAAAGACATTTCCAAATATTTGTGGAGATAAAGTGCAACAATACTTGAAAGATAGGTTCTATCAATCTGGATCCTTGGTTCAGATTTTTTCTGCATTAGAACCTTTTTCTTGAAAGGTACGTTATGTCTGAAGCAAGGTCCTGGATCGACACCTCACAGTGTTTAGCAGACACCCACCCCAACCCAGTTCCCCATTTCATGGGACACAAAGACCAGACCAAAGTAATCACTGGGTCAGTAATTGATGGCCAAGGAAAGGGCAGTCAGGCTTACTGCATGCCACATCCATACTAGATTTTTTATAACCTTTGCTGCCACTTGGGCAAAGTTTTCACACCCATGTTTGATGTTGAACTAGGTAAAGTTTTACTAGCATGCATGACTGTAGCAGTTTTCAAAAACAAAACTTCCCTTCCAGGAATGACTTATATGACCCCAATAACACAACCAGAGGCCTGCTATGTAAATGCTTGGTCATGGGAAAACGTTTAGCAGTGTTCAGTGAATCACTTATGCCTGCACTCAGGGTGCTGCTGCTGCTGCTAAGTCACTTCAGTCGTGTCCGACTCTGTGTGACCCCATAGACGGAAGCCCACCAGGCTCCCCCGTCCCTGGGATTCTCCAGGCAAGAACACTCAAAGACTTGCAAATCAAATGTTTTGGCAAGAAAAGCTCAATCTGGAAAAACCACAAACATTTTCAATTTTTCTTTTTTATCAAAGTAACAGCAATAGAGTGTTATGAGTAAAGGTTTTAATTTATTCATCAAGACAAAGGGTCTATTCTCATATTAACTGTGGATTTACCATTCACTGTTCTAATAAAAATGCATGCTTTGCACACTTTTCCCCATTGACTATAAACTCCAAGAGGAAAAAAACATTTCAATCCTACTTTTATGTTTTATCCCCAGCACCTAACACAATGCCTGGCAAATAGTTAATGCTGGTAAATATTTCTTGAATTCAGTCCCAGTATGATTTAAAGAAACAATTTTTAAAAATTAAAGGGCAATGGTACAGACCCTGAGCAACCAATTTGCATCCAGGTCCCAAGAAGCCTCCCTGGACCACATCCTACTCTCTTCCCCAGGTGGAGGTCAACAAGGGCAGGTGCTGGGACTTCCCTGGTGATCCAGTGGTCCGCGCTTCCTCTGCAGGAGGCTTGGGTTCCACCCTTGGTCAGGGAAGTTCCACATGCTGCACAGTGCAGTCAGAAAAAAAAGAAAAAACAGGTTCATCCACACCCTTGCCTATTGGACTTCTCCACCTGGATGTTGACTGAGCATCTCAGGCCTAACAAGGGCAAAGCTGGGCCCACACACGCCCGCTGCCCCTCGATCCTCACCATCTCAGCAATTCCATTCTTCTACCTGCCCAGGTCTAAAACCTCGAAGTCATCCATAATGCCTCTCTTGTTGTCATACCCCACTTCCAATTTTTCTGCAAAAACTGCCTTCCCTATCTATAATATGTATTCCAAATCCAGTCACTTTTTACAACCTTTACAATTACCACCCTGGTCCCAATAGCTGCCTCCTTACTCATTTCCCTGCTCAGCCCATGATTCATCTGTTTACCCTCAACTGGGCAGCTAGGTTGATGCTGTAAAAACCCTCCAGTAGGTTCCCAACTCCAAAAATAAGCCAAAGTTTTCCACTACTCTCCCCCTCTCTAATACTACTCCAGCCACACTGGCATTCTTGCTATTCTGCAAAACATCAGGCAAATTAAGTGAGGACCACCTCAGGACCTTTGCACTCGCTGCTCTCTCTGCCTTGAATCTTTTTCCCCCAGATGACCCTCAAATGTCACGTTTCAGTGAAATCTTCCCTGGCCACCTTAACTGTCCCCACCCAAGCCCCCTCTCCCATCCCCCTCATAGACTTAATCACCATCCCAGTCATTTACTTCCTTAGATCACCATTATCTGCCTCCACTAGAATGTAAGCTAGAAGAAGGCCAGGATTTTGCTCCTGTTTTTCATCGCTGATGTCCGGCACTCAGAATAGTGCTAAGTACTTAGTAAATGGGACTTCCTGCTGGCTCAGGGAGGAGCCAGCAATGCAGGAGGCACAGGTTCGATCCCTGGGACAGGAAGACCCCCAGGAGAAGGAAATATCAACCCACTCCAGTATTCTAGGAAATCCCATGGACAGAGGAGCCTGGCAGGCTACAGTCCATGGGGTCGCAGAAGAGTCGGACACAACTTAGCAACTAAACAACAACAACCCAGTAACTATTTGCTGACTTAATAAATTAATCCCAGGACACCTGGAAATATTCTTAACTCCACCTGACAAAGGGAAAAATCTTAGAATCCCATTACAGACATATGATCCAGTTCATAGCAAAACATATGTATTTTAGGCCTTTCTCAAGCAAATAAATAAGTTCTAATGAATTTTGAGAGGGGAGGAAACCTCATTTCATTTTTCCTCCCTCTTACCCTCCCTAAAGCAGAGACCACCTCCCCTCTTCTCAGGCCCAAAGCTGGAAAACATCCGAGCAAAGGATTCCAAAGGGGGTGCAGGTACCATCGGACCCGAAGGCAGCTCCCGCCCGCAAGTCTGCGGGGAAGATGATGGAGAAAGGGAAGAGAAATTAGCACAGAGATTAGAAACACATGTTTGAAAACCCCCTCCCAGGCCATGAGTCAGCTGAGTGAAGCTGGCATAGGGGTGACAAATTAATTTCATGACCTTCTCCCTTTCATCAGGAACTGCGGAGCTTTAAGTAACTGATGTGCAGAAAGGGGGCATGGACGTCTGCCCGTGTGTCAATAGAGAGAGGTCTGGTAACAAAACAAGATGCTTTCCAACGCGACACGCATCAAACCACCTGCTGTGTGCCCACACAGTGCAAGGTGCTGGGGACCCAGGAAGGCTTAAGATACAGTTCCTTTGTGCGAGGAGCTTTAACAGGTGGACGTGACCAGCCCAGACTCAGCTCACCACCGTGCCAAGTGCTCCACTGGCATGAACAAAGTGCTATGGGACCCACAGAGGGGCAACTGACTCTGGTTGGAGGTGGCTGAGTTCTTGAAGGGTGAGTGGGAACCAGATGTTCACCAGCGAGAGGCGTAGGAGACAGAGGAGGCAGAGATGGTCAGAGAAGCAAAGGCCCGGAGGTGGAAAGTCCATGGTGTGGCATGATTCAAGCTCAGAGTTCATGGACAGGTGGTGGAATGTGAGGCTGAATCGTCGTGCTAGGGAGTTTGGCTCCCTCCTCTGGGGAGTGCCCCCTGGCCCCTCCAGTAGGGCGATTCCTCCCCTCCTTTGTATCTCACCAGGCCCTGTACACACTCCCAGCCCAGCAGGGCCTCAGCAAAGGGCGTCAGCAGTTCCCTCTGCTTGCAATGCTTTTCCCCCAGCTGTCTGCACGTGCCACTCCCTCTCATCCTACAGGTCTCTGCTCAAACACACCCTCTCTAGGAACCATCTTTGAATGCCCTCTCCAGAGGGCAACACACGCACATGCGCCCCTCACCCTCGCCGTATTTCCCCACAGCATTTACACCTGCGTTTCTGTCCACTGCTGGGCTCCTCCGCTAGCATGCGGCTTCTATGAAGGCCGGGACCTTGCCTGACGGACTGGCTGTATCCCCAGCACCTGCAGTGAGTAGCACATGGTGGAAACTCAATAAATAGTTGATGAATGAATAAAAAGCACCTGTAACACTTGAAGGTCAAGGTTGTTTATATCTGGATCCACCTACGAGGTTGAAAATTGATATGAAAGGAAAGACTGTGCTCTCAGCTCTCTACCCAGCACCTCCCACAGGGCACACAATTGGCACTCAGTAAATAGGTAATAGATGGGTGGACGGAAAGGACAGATGGATGGATGGATGGATGGATGGATGGATGGATGGATGGATGGACGGGCAGATGCAGGCATGGATGGACAGACGGTTGGGTAGATGGGCAGGATCTACAGTCAGTGGTGCTGGTGAAAGTTAAGAGAAAGCAAACAGTGCAGAGCTCTCCCTGTGGGTGGGGATAACTTGACATGGGGAGAGATTACAGGTTGGGAAGTCAATTAGGAAGGTCCTGCCAGCATCCCTGTGAGCGCTTCTGTTGCCTGAATGAGATGCGAATGGATGAGGGGACGGAGTCCAGAGGTATTGCCAAGGTTAAGTCAACAGGACTTGGGGACTAAGTGTATATAGGAGTGATGAGAGAGAAGAGCCAAAGACGACCCTGAGGTTTTTGTTTAAATGATAGTGAACCCCAAGAGAAAACAAGCAGCTTAAGGAGAAGAAAATTTTATTTAGAACATGAATTTGAGGAGGGACAACCCGATGGAGTCAAATAGGCAGTAGGACAGTCAGGAGGGGAGATGATCAACTCATGAGTGCCAGCAGAAGTCATGGGAATCCGCTTATTTATTTCCACATCTGCTGCTGCTGCTGCTGCTAAATCGCTTCAGTCGTGTCCAACTCTGTGCGACCCCATAGACGGCAGCCCACCAGGCTCCCCCATCCCTGGGATTCTCCAGGCAAGAACACTAGAGTGAGTTGCCATTTCCTTCTTCAATGCATGAAAGTGAAAAGTGAAAGTGAAGTCGCTCAGTCGTGTCCGACTCTTAGCGACCTCATGGACTGCAGCGCATCAGGCTCCTCCGTCCATGGGATTTCCCAAGCAAGAGTACTGGAGTGGGTGCCATTGCCTTCTCTGGTTTCCATGTCTGAGCAGGTTCCATTGCTCCAGGCATTTACTATGTGCTGAGACCATGGATGCTGCAGTGCCCAAGACAGGTACGGTCTGTGCTCTCGCGGAACATAAATTCCAAGAGGAAAGGCAGACATAAGACAGGTAAACAAATGCATAAAGATAATTTCTGAGGGTTGTATGCACTGTGAAAAAAAATATACCAGGGTAATGGGAGAGTTATGCAGGCACAGGGGTGGGCGGCAGGGAGCGCCTCAGAAGAGGTGGCTTTCATCATGAGGAGGCCGAGGGCAAGGATGACAAGGAAGTTCCTTGCCTCGAAGCTTCGATTTTCTTGAACAACTCTGGGGGAAATCATCCGCTGAGAGGGAGAGGATGGCGAGGGATTTCAGGTAAACGGCAAAATACTGAAACAAAGGCTGTCAGGAAGAAACGGGAAGGGGTGAGAGAAGAGAAGAGCGATGGGGCACCAGGGCCCAAGCTGACACCGTGACTGTGAAAGGGGGCCTGTCGATGCAAAGCACGGCATACTTCACAGGTATCACATAAGGACAAAGCGCTATGTCTCTGCAGCTCGCCTGACACCCTACTTGGTACGAGATGGGTTTGCCGGAGTGTTTATTTGATTTTAATTAAGTTTGATGGGCTGTGAGGATTTTCATTACTCGGTTTGACCAGGCGCATTCCCACCGCCACCCCCTCAGAGACCCCAGTCACTTCCTGCCGCAGCTTCCCCACTCACCCCATCCTGCAAATTAACCATCCTCAAATGTCCATCCTGCCATATCTAAATAATGCCCCAACACCTACAGATCCGCACCACACTTTTCACACAGGTGTCTAGAACAGGTCCTCTGCTACCTGTCCAGCCCTCTCCCTCCCAACTACTCAGCCTGGCTGCTTTTCACACTTCCTTTTTGAACCCAGGTTCATTTGGATGGACAGACCCAGGTCCATGCCTTGGGTCTTGGGCAAGTTCCTTAAACTCTTCAGAGTTTTCTCACCTATAATATAGTTAATACTGCCTGCTTCCTAGGAGGATTAAATGAGTTCATGTGTGCAAGCACACAGCACAGGGCTGCCAAGCAGACACAGGTGTGCAAGAGATGGTAGCTGGAACGAGCATGACGCTTTAAAAGCTGCCGTGTAAGGTGCAGTTATTGCCACATCTGGACCACAGCCGCACACGCAGAAGACCCCGGGTCCGCGGCCACTGATACTGTTACACGTGCTGCTTTGTGATTCACCTTCTGGTTTCCACTATGCTCTTCTTTAAGCTTATCTTAAAAGTCAACTTGCATCTTAGCATCTTAGAGTCTCCCCCTTATATTAATATTCAACATATGTCTTGTCCCTCAACTAGACAGAAAGTTCCCGGAGAACAGAAAGCGTATCTCCTGCATCTCAGTAGCCGTCTCACTGTGAAGTACAGAGCCTTCCGCTTTAGGGGGTGCTAAAGAATTCCTGGTCCACGTGCAGTGCTGAGAGATTAGCTCCCCTCTTAAAGGAATGGCGTCTTTATCCTCAGCTCCCTGACTTCTGCCCACCAGTCAATACCTGCCACCACTCCCACCTCCTCCAGGAAGCTGGCCAGTGAAACCATTTCTTCCTTTCTTGAAAGCCTATGACACCTGCTAATATGTCATATTTTGCTTCAGGGCTTCTAGCATTTTAGGGCAGGCAGAGCTAAGGGAGACTGAGCATATAGCCCACTTTGCTTTCACTCATATGCTACCCTGCAGGCTCCACCAAGGTTTTTTCCCACAAAGAGGAAGCAAAAGCTGAGATGGTCAAATACTGGTATTTCAACCACCAGGGGTCTGGTGGGGTTTCTGTCCCATAACTTCATGCTGGGAAACACTGGAGCAAAGATGTCGAGAGACCCTCGGTTCTGTGTAAGGAAGGCAGGACTGGAGGACCTGCCTCTTATTAACTGTGCAGAGCCTGAGGACTGTCCACAGAGCTTGTCTGGCCTCTTATGTCACGTCAGACTTGTGAGGGAGACTACCAATGGTCTCCAAGGTATTTCTTAGATCTACAGATCCAAGCACAATCTCTGTCTACAAGCTGTTGTGTTGACGAACAAATTGAATGAAAAAAGTTTTGTCCCTCTCCAGTCATTAGCTGGCGGGGTGCTTTGAAAGCTGCCTACTCTCCTGTCAGGTATTTCGTCCAATGGACACAGAAATGAGAGCATCACAAACCTGCTATATGGCACAGGGAACTCTACTCAGGGCTCTGCAGTGACCTAAATCAGGAAGAAACCCAAAAGAGAGGGGATATATGTATACATACAGAGGAGCCTGGCGGGCCACAGTCCATGGGGTCGCAAAGAGTCGGACACAACTGAGCAACTAAGACTGCTACTGTAGCTGATGCACTTTGCTGTACAGCAGAAACTAACACAGCATTGCAAAGCAACTATAATCCCACACAAAATTCTTAAACAAGTCAGTAAATGACAGAAGAAACTAGAGTACCACAGAGCAAAATCTGAACACCTGAAAAGATGCCCACCCTTCTTATGACTGTGAAAGCCAGGTTGGGTGACAGACACATGGAGATTCTTCACGCTATTCTGTGTATTTTTGTACAGGTTTGACATCTTCCATACTAAAAGGTTATAATAATTATATATATATTAATCTGTATACATATATATTATAAATAATAATTATAATAAACTTACCGAATTCCACCCTTTCACATATTAATTGGATGTTCACTTTTTAGGTGGATCCCCTGAGCCCCAAAAAACATATTGGATTTTTTTTTTTAAAAGGAACTTCACCTGGAAATTATGTCTGTCCTTTTTAACCTTGCGCACCCAGAGGTGGGAAGAGAGGAAAGCAAAGGAAAGCACTTGGTGTCAGACATCAGTTGGAGTTCCATCCTCCCACCAACGCCATCAGTTAACCGAAGTTACCTGAGCCTTATCTCCTCGAGCACATTACTGTGAGGCCCAAAGAAGACCTTCCGTGCCTTGAAAGCACTTGGCACCCATCTACCCCCCCACCCCCACCCCCACCCCCAGCACACACACATTTAAAGCATCATTGCAGTAACTGATGTAATGTTGGTGTGCAGGGCTGGAAGAACAGCAGTTCTCAAACTAGAAAAAAAACAAGAACCAGGCTACATGGCCTCACCCCTGAGATTCTGACTCTGAAGGTCTAGGAGGCAGCCCAGGAATCCACCTTTCAACACTCACACCCAGGTCCCTTGTGTACAGGGTTTTCAGGCCACATGTTGAGTTGCTCAAAGGACAGTTGGAGGAAGCAGCAGGGAGAGCAGAGGGAAGCAGACAGCTCCAGACTCTGCCTGGGAGGAAAACAGACCTGTCCCCAGTATCAGAAACCTCCAAGGATGGGGGCGGGCTGTCAGCTCCTGTAAACAACCAGATGGGACTGGGAACGAGTGGAAACAGGGAAGGCAGTTCAAGGGGACGTTTTACTGTCACACACTTGTCCAGCTCACACCTTGGCCTTCATGGACACGCACACATCATGTTTTTATTTCCCAAATTTTACCCAGAAAAGCCTTCTTAGAAGCTCACTCATCCCTCCCTTCCCAGGCTCTCTTGCTAAATCTCCCCGTAGCCAGGGGGCAATTTTTAGACTATGAATGGAACTAAGTCACTTCCTGACTTCAACCCTGCCGTGGCTGCTCACTGCTCTTAGGAGAAAGTACACACTCTTAAAATATCCATCAAGGCCCTGCATGTTCTGGTCCCTCCTGACCTCTCTTACCCTATCATTAAGCCACAGTTTCCCTTTCTCTCTTGCACTCCAGCCACAGCAGCCTTCCCTGGTTCTTCCAACATGCCACTGGACCTTTGCACATGCTTGTCCCCCTCTGCGTGCAATGAAGCATTGCCTCTTCAAGGAAACTTTCCCTCAACATACCAGACCAGAACAGTTCCCTCTATCACACTCTCTTCTATCTTCCTGGACTTTCCAACATAACACAGATTCAACTTTTATTTATATATGTATGTGATCAACGTCTGTCTCCCCAACTGGACCACAAGCTCCACAAAGATGGGGTCTCTATCAGTTTTGCTTATCACTGTATACCCAGTGCCATAGTAACTGGTACCTTGTGCACACTTGATTAACGTTAAGTGCCAAGTATACCACGGCCTGGAGAGATGTATGGATGAAAAAGAGAAATGACACACAAAACTGAAGAAATTCACGATGCAAATGGCAGGCCAGTGTGAGATGTGCACTTTGTCCTGGGTGCGCAGAGCTGAGAATCTTCTCCAGTGTTATAAGGATGGTGGTCACTCGATGTCACAAGATGTCGGGCACGCTGAAATAACAGCATCTGTCCAGGGCTGTCCCCAGAGGATGAGGAGAATGTGACTTACCCCTCGGGGAATGTGGGGGCTGGAAAAGAAGGCCAGAAGAGATTGCATGCCCAACTTCTCAATGCCCTTCCTGTTATCTCTCTGAAAACGTAGCTTTGTCCCTCACTATCGGGACTCCGAGAGAGAGAGCAGGGAGGAGAAGGTCACAGACGGAAGGGATCTGCCTCTCTCCTATCTGGAGCCACAGAAACAGGCGAGCTCAGGTTATCTTGGTGTTCACTTCTGTTCCCTAAAGAGAAGTGGGGGATGGGACGGATGGGAAGATTTAGACCAGCCAGTTTTGAAACACTGTTTTTTCGCTCGGTCATCGGACACAGGCCCATTCAAGGGAGACAAAACAAGCTGAAGTTTAGATTCTCTGACCAGGCTATTGAGTCTCATCAATTACACCTCGTGGAAAAAACTTTGGACAGTTAAAAATAACATAGGGGTCTGGTGTTTGGAAGATCTGGAGTTTGGAATGCCAGCTTGTCAAGCACAGCTCGCTGCCTACAAAAAGCGTGTGCTGGGAACATGTATACATACACCCACCCACCGGGGACAGGAGGGCCGCGATGAGCAAGGTGTCTGACAAAGGGGCGGCCGCCCGCATGGGCGCACAGACCAGCTCCCACCCTCACCCGCTTTGGTCTGAAGGCTGTTCAAGCCCTTTTCTAGGGCAGAGCCCATTCAGGCAGGAAGCACTTGCCTCCCCCTTGGAAGAGGCGGCAGTGACTGGAAGCAGGAGCCCAGAGTTCAGTCACAGCACAGCTCACCTCAGTGGTTCTGCATCTGTGCAATCGTTCCTTCTCAGAAAGACCCAAGATCAGTACCCGTCCAGCAGCATGCAATAGCCTGAGCTCCTGGACAAAGCGTCCCAGAGATAAATCCCTCTCAAAGTCTCTCCTGGCACTTTCTAAGAGTTACTGACAGTAGCGCCACTGAATTCTAGAACTTCTTTCTGCTAAGAAAATCAGAGCTCCTCCTACTTATTATCTCATTTTCCTTAAGATGCCAGGTGGGAAAAAATCAGCTAGTGTGTCTGCATTTCGCAGATAGAAAAGCAGAGTCACTGCCAACATCTATTAATATTAAGAGGGTAATATGGGCCAACTCTTCTAACCCTAAATGTATATTAACTTGTTTGATTCTTCCAACAACCCTCCAAAGGCAGGAACCATCTCTCCCACTTGACAGATGAGGACTTTGAGGCATAGAGCAGTGAGAGATCCTGCCCACAGTCACGGGGCTTGGATGTGACCCAGACTCTCCAGCCACATGGCCACTGCTCACCACCCTCTCACTCCCTAGGACGGCATCTGAGCTCTCCAAGGAACCTGAGGACTGGGGTGACACAAGCCTATCAATAAAGCTCCCCGGGGCCCAGGCCTTTTAGCAGGAGGGAGTGGGCATTGGGTGGGCAGTTTGAATGAGTATCAGGGGGCCTGGGTAGGAGTGGAAAAGAACTACCTTCAAAATAAACTACCTCCATCCCCCGGGGGAAGAAACACAGTCTTAGAGACTTGCAGCCTCCCTGCCCCCCACCCCCACCCCACTCCCATTTGAACCATGAGACTAATCCTCGGAGCACTAGACTGTGATTGCGCTATGAGGGTCAGCATTTAGGTTTTCCTTCCTAGAATGGACTTGTATGGTTTACTTATAACCATTTATGGGCGGTTTTCATTGTTTTTGTAAAGAAAAGGGGTGGAGATAAAGCATAGAAAAGGGGAAAGACTTCTAGATCCAGCACTTGGATGAGCTTTATCCCATCATCCTGCCTCACTTGGCATATCTGCCTGGATGGCTGACCAAGGCTGTCCTGTACCTGCTGAGGTGGGGGGCTCATACCAGCCCAGGCCCCCTAGAGTCTTCCTCTGCCTTACCTCCTCTGGGGGTGCCCTGGGAAAAACCCAGAACACACAACCAAGGAACCAAAGAATCAGTGAGACAGAGTCCCTGCAGATGACAATCCTCTCTACTGAGGGACACATAATGACAACCCACTACCTCACCCTGAAGCTTCTCTTTCAACCTCTGAAGTGTTCAAGTTCTTCCTGGAAACTGGCTGTCAAAGTACAGCTCTGCTCAGACAAACCCGGCCCCAGGCTATTTCCCATTTTTACCTCCTATTCATGGACTCCTACTTTCCTGGTAGCTTGGATGGTAAAGAATCCCCTTGTAATGCCGGAAAGCCAGGTTCAATCCCTGGGCCGGGAAGATCCCCTGGAGAAGAGAATGGCTACCCACTCCAGTATTCTTGCCTGGGAAATCCCATGGACAGAGGAGCCCAGTGGGTTACAATCCACGGGGTCGCAAAGAGTCTGAGAGGACTGAGTCACAAACACGTTCACTTTCATGGACCCCCACTCCCATCCAGCCAAATGGACCCATTTGCTGCCCTCCACACGTTGCTTCTCAACTGGCCCTTCCCCTCCAGTTCACACCACCACAGGGGAAGATTCTCTAAAGAGTCACTCAGATGCTTTCCAAATCTTTGTTCACAGCCCTTTCGTGCCCATCCTTCCCCATCCTCCCCATCCACTGCTCCTAAGCCTCACCAGATCCCTCTGCCCTTCCAAACCCAGCGCAAAGCCACCTCCTCCCTGAAACCTTCTCTGACACATCCCCACTGCAGGGCCGCTTTCTCTCCTCCAATTTCACAGACCCCTCAGGGGCTGAACTGCTTACCAAGCGCAGTTCTTCCCACAAGGAAACCTCATGGTCCCTGTTTCCTCTCTCCCGCTTCTCACCATTTGCTCTGTGCAAGCTTCGCCTTTTCCTCCTCCCCACTCCCTGCTCCCCTGTTGATGAGAATGAGTGTGCCTTCTCAAGGACGAGACAGGATACGCTTTCCCTCCTTTTGTGCCTCTTCAGCGCTTTTTGATCAAGGTGCAATGCACAGGGAAAAGGAGAAAGATGTCAGTGGGGCGTAGATGAAGAGGGCAAGAGGTCAGAAGGAAACCCAGGCGAGAGGTGCAGACCTTGATATGAAGCATCACACGGCTTATTCCTCCTTCTAGGGCTCCCAGAACGCTGGGGAGCCTTAGGTCTGAGTCAAGAAATGAAATAAGCAGCAGAAAGCAAAAGAAAAGAGTAACCAGTGGGCTTTCCCTTCCTGGGGGCTTCCTTTGTGGCACAGCTGGTAAAGAATCTGCTTGCAATGTGGGAGACCTGAGTTCGATCCCTGGGTTGGGAAGATCCACTGGAGAAGGGAAAGGCTACCCACTTGGGTATTCTTGCCTGGAGAATTCCATGGACTGTATAGTTTATGGGGTCACAAAAAGTCAAAAGACACGACTGAGCGACTTTCACTTTCACTTCCTTCCTGGGTATTTGAAAAGCTACCAGAGAGCCTGGAGGAGAAAAGCCAGGAAGCTGGACTGCCCAAGGCTGCCAGCTCTGGTTTGTGGAGAAAGGTGTGGACCTCCCAGAGCTATTGTATTGTACAGACCAGTTCATCTGGGTCGCAAAGAAGACAAGGAATTCTTGGAAACCCTGGGCAGTGTTAGAGACTGTTGCATTGATCAGAACACATACTAGGCAGGTAATGAGTGAACACAAATGATCACCAGAAGAGGGACATATAGAACTGGGTCTTCACAGTTAGCATGCGTGCGTGCATGCCAGGTTGCTTCAGTCATGTCCGACTCTTTGAGACCCTATGGACCGTGGCCCACCAGGCTCCTCTGTCCATGGGATTCTCCAGGCAAGAATGCTGGAGTACGCTGCCATTTCCTCCTCCAGGGGACCTTCCTGACCCAGGGATCAAACTGGTATCTCCTGCAGCTCCTGCATGGCAGGCAGATTCTTTACCACTGAGCCACTGGGGAAGCCCCCTTTCAGTTAGGCTGATCATCAAATGATAAAGGAATCCTGTTGCTCCAAGGATAGCAAGAGTGAGCTCAGTCTCAGAAAGGTTCCTACATTCAGACTCACAAACCGGCCAGGCTCCATCCCTCCACTGTGCTGACTGGGATCTCCAGCCCCTGAGATAGCAAAGAATGCCCCCTGGTGTGCTGTGGACCAGGGAACTCTGGGAGCTTCCCGAATTTCATCAAACTCCATAGATCATTGCTCATCTCAGCTACCCTGTGCATAACTGACCTAAAAGCGAGTGATCCAAACCTGTTTCCCATCCCCCAGAGATGTGTGTAATTAGATAAAATGAGGACAGAATATGTATAAGTGTCTGTTACACTGGGATGGCTGCCCAGAAAGGAAATGAGCACGAGGAACTGGACAGGCCCATGTGTACCCTCTGTACCAAAGGGCTCCACCCAGGATGGAAGGAGAGGTCACTTTCAGAGTAGGTGCTGGTGTGGTGTGACCCCTCTGAATTCACAAACTCGTTGGTATGGTTCTGCTCCTCCAGCCTATACTTTGTGCACCATCAGCATTTTCTTTCTAGCTCTCCACATTGGAGGATGTCTAGCGGATGAAGACTGATTAAAACTTGGCTTGAATAGCCTGTCTGTACCTCTGGCCCTCGCCTTCCTCCTGACTCAGAACCAGGCCTCCCCAGAGCCCCAACACCGAATGATCTGGAGGGTGGAAAAGCAGCAAGAGTTACGAGGACAGAGATTTCCCTCTCTCTCAATATGAAGAACAAAGCCCTTCCCATGATCCCCAAGGAGATCCAACCAGTCCATCCTAAAGGAAATCAACCCTGAATATTCATTGGAAGGACTGATGCTGAAGCTGAAGCCCCAAAACTTTGGCCCCCTGATACGAAGAGCCAACTCATTAGAAAAGACCTTGATGCTGGGAAAGACTGAAGGCAGGAGAAGAAGAGGATGACAGTGGATGAGATGGTTGGATGGCATCACTGACTCAATGGACAAGAGTTTGAGTGAACTCCAGAAGATGGAAGGACAGGGAAGCCTGGCGTGTTGCAGTCCATGGGTTCGCAAAGAGTCAGACGTGACTGAACGACTGAACAACAACAACATGATCCCCAGGCCATTATTTTTTGTTTCATTGTCAAATAAATTTACCTGCGTTGAATGTGTTTGGGATGGAGTCATAGGGAAAGTTGTATCTACATAGGCATGATTAAAGTACAGGAAAATTTCTTGAAGAATATATACCTGAAAATAGTGACTGGGCCACAGTTACCTCCAAAGTTCAATGAGACAGGCAATAGACTCTCCCGGGACCCCAACTTTAGGTTAAACCATTGTTGTACTAGCACCTCCTGATCGCTTCCATCTTAAAAACCCATAAAAATCCTCAGGTGTAAATAAGGCTAAAGGAAATCCCATACACAGCTGAGCACAAAGTAGGCACTTAATAAAAGTACAGTTGATTTATCAGTGACTACTCTCAGGCCCCAGGTTAGTTAATCCCTGAAAGAAGGCAGAGTAAAAAGACTTGCCTTTAATTCCCAAGACCAAAGGGAAGGAAAGCCAAGTTTTTTAGATCCACAAGGATGAAGTGGTGAATAAACAAGGGGCTAGAATAAATGACGCTGACAGCCATCACAGCCTCACATGACACGTGCAAGCAAGGTAAGCTTGTGCCTATCTTCCAACTCCTGAAGTTGAAGAATTTGGGGAGAGTAATTCTGCTGCCTCTTCCAAATTCCTGCCAGGGAGAGAATGAGAAACAAGTTGATTTCAAAGAGCTGGAAGCAAATTAGGCAGGAAGAGCCTGCTGGTTTCATTTGCTCGGTCATCCCACACACATTTATCAGACATCCATTCTGCTAGATTCTGGGCTTCCCTGGTGGCATGGTGGTAAAGAAGCCACCTGCCAATGCAGGAGACACAGGAGATGCAAGTTTGATCCCTGGGTCAGGAATATTCCCTGGAATAGGAAATGGCAACCCACTCCAGTATTCTTGCCTGGATAATCGCATGGACAGAAGAACCTGGTGGGCCACAGACCATGGGGTCATAAAAGAACAAGGACAATGCTAGATCCTAGGGACAGAAAGGCCCAGGCAGCCACCCTTCAACCTTCTAGGGCCTTCCATTTTAATTAAACAGTGTTAAATGTTTCAGTGGCCAGGAGGGAAGTATCCTTGGGACTATGGGGCCAAGGGCAGGGATGGCCAATTCTACCTGAGGGTAGCAAGGGCTTTGCTGGGGAGGAGAGGACTTGGAAGTGTCTGGAAGATGAGCAGGTAGGTGTTCATCGTGTGCAACTGGGGCAGAGTGGGGCTGAGGAGGCACGAGCCACTTGGTGAGACTACAGGAGGGGTGGGAAGGGTGAGGGACCTCTGATCAGGGACATAGAAGCAGCCTTTCAGGGTAACAAGCTCACCCACATCTCTCGATCTAAGGTTCTTAACCTGGAGCCAATGGTCTCTAGGGCATCCACTGATGGGTTCCTCAACATCTGTGAAATCATAAAATCAGATGCAGATATGCATTTTTTCTGGGGAAATGATCCAGAACTTTCACAGGATTCTCAAAAGGGCCTGTGATTGCCAAGGAAAAGTGAAGAAGAAACACTCAATAGGACATTGAGTAGCCTGAATACCAAACTGTGATATAGAAGCCATGGTTTCTGTCTCTGCATCCTGCAGAGAGCTTAGCACCTGACACGTCACAGGTTTTCAAAGCTAGCATACCTCAAGGGATAAATACAAGGACATGGGAAGAAGTCACCATTGTCATCACCAGAACAAACACTGTGAGTACAGACACGTGTGTGCCAGTTGGTGGGCTGGGTCTTACAATCCAACACCTCTTTCCAGAAAGGCACACAGAAAAATATCTTCTCAACTTCCTGTTCGAAGGATTGTAAAGCCAAATCCCTAAATGTGGATACAAGTCACCCAGGGCAATTCACTGCAATTCCCCAGATCAGGCTCAAACTTTAGCTGGCAGTTGCCTAGCAACGAATAACCCCAAAGACACATCACCAAACCGAGATGTCAAAAGGGTGTTCTGTAGAGAAGTTGGTTCTGAAAACTAGCCCCCATGCAAGTTTGTCTGCCAGGGCCTCTCTGGGACTGTTGGGGGAAGAGGCAGACTTTGCAGCCAAAAGGAAGTTGGAAGTCGGGGGTGGGAAGGTGTTCAGATGGTGGTATGTAAGAAGTGGGCGCAGAAACAGAGAACCAAGGGTTGAGGGAGCAGGCACTCTCAAACAGAGAAGGCAACTGGTACCTCTGCAGGCCCTCTTTCAGACCGTACCTACAAGTACTCTTCTTTGCAGTTGCGGGGCAAATTCCAGCCACATCTAAAGACATGGAAAGTGGCATGAAGACTTGACGGCAACCATTTCAGTATTCTTGCCTTGTGAACCCCATGAACAGTATGAAAAGGCACCTACCTCCAGCCCCATCCTGAAGTCATCCTCCTCCAGTGAGTGAGTGAAAGTCGCTCAGTCGTGTCCGACTCTTTGTGATCCCGTAGACTATACAGTCCATGGAATTCTCCAGGCAAGAATACCCAAGTGGGTAGCCTTTCCCTTCTCCAGGGGATCTTCCCAACCCAGGGATCGAACCCAGGTCTCCCACATTGCAGGTGGATTCTTTACCAGCTGAGCTATCAGGGAAGTCATCATCCTCCAGGGAGTTCCATTAAACTATGTCAGGTTGGAATGGGCAAGATGACAGACCTCCGGGCCCTGGAAGCAGTTTTTAATCCAACTCTCCAGGGCACTCACTCCCTCACAGAGGCAGCAAGCATGAAAGAGGCAAAGAGATTAGAAAATTTTCACTTTCTAAAGTTCAGATTTTTTTCCCCCCTTTAATGAGAAGCTCAGAAACTCCTTCAGCTAAGTCAGGTGAGACTGGGATTCCTAAGACAAAAGTTCTCATCCAAACCATGGCAGAGACCAACGCTAGGCACCTCTCCGTGTGCCATGGTAGACAGCGTGGGAAGAGAGGGTGGCTCTTCTTCAGCACCCTTTCTCCTGGAAGGCCTTGGGGGACAGGGGAAAGGGGCACACAAATAGATCAGTCTGGAAGCGATTCAGGAAGAACAAATGCGGAAGTCAAACAACAACAAATAAGGCGGATATAAATCCAGATAAAATATTAAAATCATTAAAGGGCTGCTGCTCCCTGAAGATTGGGAAAAATGAAGAGAGTTAATTAAAAGCAATCTCCATGCACTGCTGAGCCAGCCGGCCCTGATAAATCAACAGCTGGGGCTGCTGTAGAGGGCGGTCAAGGGGCTTCAAGAATGGGGGGGTGGGGGGTGCTGCCTGGGGGAGGGGATCCACTGCCAGGACGGCAGTGACGTGGAATGGAACACAGTGACTTAAGTTTCATGTCTTAGTAAATATTTTATGACCCCTGAATAAAACTGCTTTTCCGAGGGGGGAGAACTTGATCATTTGGATGAACAAAAAGTGAGGAAGAGGGAGGGATGAAGAGGTATTGTTTGTTTAAGGCATTCTTGGGACCTTGATGTCTGCATCTCTGATCTTGCCCCCAGGACAGAGGCTTTTGCTTTTTTCTCTCTACCTGATCTGCACAGGTAGATGCATCTCCTAAAATCTCTCTGAAAAATTCTGGGCTATGTTTCTTTGGGGAGCTGAGGGAAGTAGTGCCAAGTCAGAGAAAGGAATGAAGAGGAAGAGGAGATGGAAAAGACCTTCAAAATTCTCATTGCTGATCCAAGCCAGACTTTCAGCACAAAACTAAAGGTCAGTGGAAACTGTGGGAACTTTCTTTTTTCTTTCTTGCTTTCTCTCTCCCCCCACCCCACCTTTTCTTTCTCTACTTCCTTCCTTCTCCCTTGTCTCTGCAGTCAGATAAAGTTTTTGTTCTTCATTTTAAACAAAAAAGAGCTCAGAATTTTGGGGGCCAATCTAAGCAAAAAAAAAAAAGAAACCCAGCAATTTTGGAGTGTTACAAAAATGGCCCTTCACTATTCTAAAGGAACCCTCCAGTTCTCTCTTGATGGAAGTATAATCAAGAGAAATGATTGGGAGAAAGTAGGGTTTTTTCCCTCCATAGAATTGGGATTGGAAGGGGAGTGTGTGCATGGGGAAACATAAGGAATTATGCATTTGGATATGCATTTTAATTAGGTGGACAGAAGCAGCCGCCTGTTAATTTTTCTTGCTTGTTTCCACTTAGCATTCATCACAGGCAGAACCACCATAGAGCACTCCCACGATAATAGATGGTTCTGCATTGGCTAAGTCCTCGGGGAAAATAATTAGCAGGAGAGAATATATTCTCTCCACTTCGGCTACCCCATCCACCCTGCCCTCCCCCACCTCCAGCACCACATTGCCTCCCCTCCCCCCCACCCCCACAAACAACAGTGGTTTCCCCAGACACCTAGGGGAACAGTCCGCCTCCTGGTTTACAAGCATTTACTTTGTCCTGTCAAAGATCAAGGATCTGGAAGGAGAAGCAGACAGACTGGAGTCCTTCCTTGGAGTGGAAGGTCCTAGAGGCCTAGAGGGAGGCTACCATGCTGCTTAGTACCGAGGAGCAGACTGGCAAGCAGGACTGGCCAGGACAGGATGAAGAAAGTTCCGAAGAGGATGAGACAGTTCTCACTGAGCTCAACTAACAGCCAAACAAAGACATGTAAAGAGTCCTTAGTTGAGGAGAATGGGAGCAAGGATGATATTTCCCACTTAATTTGCTTTTATAAAGTACAGGAGTGCAGTGTTTCTGCAGCAAACTTGAATCTGAAGCATTTCCAAGGCTGGCAAATAACTCTGTTATTCTGAGATCTGACCCTCACCACCATGCTGCCCACAGTCTACTCATGTACAAAGAATTCATTCTTGCCACTGACCCCTTACACCAACATTGCACCCTCCTTGCTCACTAGCAGATTTAAACCCCATCCCCACCTTCTCCCCTGCTCTCTCCCCGGAGTCTTCTCGGTAGAAGGACCCAGAGACCAACGGATGACCAGAGCCCAAGTTCCAGGAGAATGCTCCCTCTGCCCACCAGCTTCTGTTTCCTCTGATTGTAGATGGACTCAGTATGGGGTTGACAATGGAAAATGAAACGAAGGCTTCCCTTGAGCTCCTATTCTCACCTATTTCAAACCCGGAAGATGGGAAAACCCCACTGAGATCCCAGGGCTATTTACACACAGCTGGATGAGTGAGGTTTTGCATTTCCTGAGAAACAATGGTTAGATAGGATGTGTAATGCCAGGATCTTTTCATTTATTTTAGTTTTAATATAGTAAAGTGATGTTTGATACATGCGATATTGTTGACTCTCCGAGAAGGCCTCAGTTAGCTACGGGAAACTTTGCAGCTCTAGTAACACCTCCCGTTTGTACTTTACACTTTCCGAAGTGTTTTCACATCCATTGTTTCAGTTGGACCCTTCAGGGGGAGGTAAGCAGGGCTGAGTGCAGGGAAGGGAGGCCAAAGGAGGTAAAAGCCCTTCTCACCTTATGAAAAGATAGATCAGATTTACTACCTCCTGACTTTCAAGCTATCCTGGCATCCCAGGTGCTCCCTCCACCTGAACACCTGCTGCCTGAGGAGACCTCCACTCTGCCTGGGAAACCTTCGCCCCAGGCCCACCAGGTGACCACGAGTGCCACAGCCTCTGGGGCCTCCCCAGACCCAGACCCTGACCCCCAAGGGGAGCCCTGCCCTCAATGGGTTGGGGGTAGGGGGGTGACAAGATGAAGGCAATCCTCATGGCTGGGGATAAAAGAAGTGAGTCTCTGAGTTCCCAGGGCATTTATCCCCCACCCCCAAAACAGTGGTAGTCCTAAAGGAGGCGGAGGGTAAAGAGGTTGAATTCTATGACACCATGAGTATTTTTTTAAGTTTAGAAGAAAGGAGTTGCCTGTACTATCTAGACATGTGATCCATGAATTTTAATAAGTCTAAAAATGAAGGTTGGGGGTGGTCTAGGCATATACCCCAAAGAACTGAGAACAGGGATTCAAACAGCTACTTACACACCCATGTTCATAGCAGTATTATTCACAATAGCCACAAGGTGGAAACAACCCAAGTACCTATCCCTGGATGCATGGATAAGCAAAATAAGGCATATATGTACAATGGAATATTACTCAGCCATAAAAAGGAAGGAAATCCTGACACATGCTATAACACAGATGAGCATTAAGAACACTATACTAAGTTAAATAAGCCAGTCACAAAAGGATAGATATTGTATGATTCCACTCATATGAGGTGCTTAGAATAGGCAAATTTATACAGACAGAAAGTACAATGGTAGTTACCAAAACTGGGATGGGGTGGGAGGAGGATGTCCTCATTAAAACAGGGGATGTTACTGTTTAATGGATATAGAGTGTTTTTAGGATGATTTTTTAAATTCTGGAAATGAATACAATGAATAGTTATACAACACTATGAATGTACTTAATGCCAGTGAACTGAACACTTAAAAAAAGGCTAAAATGGTATGTCCACATGTCATACATGTTAAATATACATGTTATATATTGATATATCTTACCACAAGTACAAAAAAATTTAAGGGACTGCCTCTGTAGGCTGGAGGTCAGGGTGACCATTTTGGTTTTTTGTTTCATTTTGCCTAACTCTCACAATTCAGGCTTCTGTGAATTCTCTGATGTCTTTAACAACCCCCTCTTTCTCCTTTAGAGGTGTCGAAAATTGCCAAGGGAGCTGTCAACCAAAGGAAAGCCTGATAATAACGCCTCCAGAGGAATCTGGGATGCTCTGGAGGCGTGTCACTGAACGAGAGGCAGTGAATTCCACCTTAGACACTGCTGACACCCACCTGCGTAAGGCCAGACTCTGTGTGTCTAATGGACACCTCCACTTCCTCAGCAGCAGCACGGGGTACAGCAGAGGAAGCTCCCTGAGACATCAGTACAGGCCCACCTACCGCAGTTCACTGAACGGTCAGGTATTTGCAACTGCCCAAATGGAAATGAAATAAGCATTTATTTCCATGTTAACTGGGATGGGTGCCATGTTAGAAGAAGAGTAGATTGAAGGAGACTGTAGATAAATGAAATCCAGAGAAGAAAATCTTTTGCTTGGTTCCCTTTCTTCCACCACACATTTACACAAAACAGGAAGAAAAAGATAGATGTTCTCAATAATTCTAGACTTTTGCACAACCAAAAACTTAATCTGAGTGCTTGTAAACAGAAAAAAATAGGGCAATTAATCTTCTCATTTCTCCTTCCCGTCTTCATCCTCTGGTTGGAGTGTTAATGAGGAGAAAAGTGTTCAAAAGGGAGAATCAGAAGAAAAGGCCACGTTCCAAATGGGCCACCACCTGGTCCTCAGCCTTGGGCCCTGAGAAGAGAGAGATCAGAACCCGAGTGGTAACACAATGTGGCAAGACTGGGCCGGAGAAGACGAAACTACAGGCGAGTCTACCGGTCTTAACTCCCTTTTAGAGCCACACTTCAAAAATGAGAAGAATTCAAACACTGGTTCCTAACTGTCCTCCTCATCCTTCCTAATCAACCATAGTCTAAGAGCCATCAGTACATCACCCTCATCTTAAAGACAAGGAATATGTGGCTCATAGATCTCATAGCTAGTGAGCGGTAGGGCTGAAAACTGAGCTCACATCTCTGGGATCCTCTCCCTGAAGCTTTTACTTCTGAAGCTACAAATGCATAGCCACTGGTGAGAAACAAACGTGTAAGAGGGACAGAGTTTGAGATAAGGCCGTACGGATGACCGGCGAAAGTTTGAGGACTGAAAAACCTTTTCTGGTGGAGCTTCCAGTTGAAGTTAATACCACAGCAGATTTTCGAAGTGAATAACAATGAGAAAAACTCACTCATTTCATAGCAACCTGAGATGACGGCAAGCTCTGGACTCAGGGAGGGAGGAGAGGATGCAAAGGGAGTTAGACACGCACCATCATTGTTCCTTGGACTCAGAAATAAGGCCTGGGGGTGGAGGTCTCAACGTGGGCTATTTGAACCCCATTATTAGGAGCTCTGAGTTTAATCCCCTGCCCCTCCCTGCTTCCAAACACAGTCCCCTAAATCTTGGCCTGCTCAAGGCTGCTCTCTTCCCTGGTAACCCCCCACCCACTACCACTATTCACAAACACACAACCGAGACATTCCCAGCACAGGTTGCCCCCTTCTCCCTCCCCCGACCCAAACACCTCCTAACCACTGCTTTTAAAACTCCGATGCAAATCACAGGCTTCAAAAACCTTCCTTCAGTGACAGTTTTACGATGCTAGCTCCATTCATCCATATGGGTTGACAGACTGTGAAACACTAGTAACCGGACCAATAAGAAAAACAGATTACAAAAACACCGCAACACCTCATCTCTCCCCAGTTGCTCACACAAACCAAAGAAAACTTTCAACTTGCAATAGATCATAACAGTCTCTCTTACTGTTAAACAATCATCTTCTCAGAGTTCCAGACCACACAGTAGTTTCATCCACTTACCTATCCCCTCCCCCATCCCCTCTCCCCAGGCCACATTTTTATCTTTTCTTGTTAAATGCCTACATGTTTAAAGATTATTTAATGCTAGGGTCATGCTTACATAGGTCCCTGCTGGAAAACCATGGCTGGGCAAAAAACTGTTTCAGTGGTTGTGGCATTTCTTTGGTCAAGGGCTTGCCACATTGGGCTACATTTGTCTTCTAGTGACTTTCAGAACACTCAGAAACCACAAAAGTTACTTTGCAGAGGTTGGGATAATAAACAGGCCTGAATTCTGATGCTTCTCCTGACCCACACCCAGCACCACTACAATCAGGGTGGCTGCACGTTCAATACTGAAACATCAGCCTCAGTTTCCTTTCTTTTTCTGGTGCAAGCTCAAAACAAAGCTTGGTGACCACGGCATTTTACTTTCTGCACTGATCTGGGCAAATGGCTCTGGAACAGCTTTAGATATTATGGTGTTTCTCAGATGTACCTAAATTTCAGCCACCTGCATGGTTCCAAAAAGACAAAGGAGGATGAGAAGTCTCCAATTAAGTTGCCTCTGAATTCCAGGCTACTTTCTAGAACTGGCTTCCCTGGTGGCTCAGAGGTTAAAGTGTCTGCCTCCAATGCAGGAGACCCGGGTTCGATCCCTGGGTCGGGAAGATCCCCTGGAGAAGGAAATGGTAACCCACTCCAGTATTCTTGCCTGGAGAATCCCATGGACAGAGAAGCCTGGTAGGCTACAGTCCACGCGGTCGCAAAGAGTCGGACACGACTGAGTGAATTAACTTCACTTTCTAGAACTGAGCAACTCCCGTTCAACTAGAGACCTCTGAATGTCTCCCAGGTGGTCTGCAAGCCCAGCAGTTTTCTGTGACGATGGCTTCATCTGGGTTCTGGCAGAAATTAATAACCTTTATGGGTATCTCATCAAAACCAGACATTCTTCTCACTGAAAAATAATGTGTGCTAATGAAGTTTGGAGAATTTAAGGCTTCCCCCGCCCTCACCCCAGTGGCAACCAGATGCAGATGAGAAGGTGGTTCTTAGGCATCTGTTGGCTTAAAATGTCCGAGGGTCCTTTTTCATAAGGGGCTAAAATAATGTCCATAAAATGCTGAAAGCTCACAAATCCCAACCCCAGTGTTCCCCATTTAGTACTTACCCATATCCCCCCACCCCAACAGAAAGAGCCAGAAGCAGATTAGAACCAGGAATGTGTCCCCTCTGCGCCATCCTCTCTGATAATCTAAACTGAGTGCCACAGCAAGAGTGAGGTCTGGCTTCTAAGTGGCAACAATTTCACAACTTTCACAGGCACAAAACCACTTTAGATTAGAATACATGGTCTCCAGGTCAGAGAATGAATAAAAAGATGAAGATCTGAGGTCCATCTATACACATGACCAGATGTTTGACCTTGGCTGAGTAAGTATATTTGCTTCTCCCAGAGTTGCGTCCTTAATTACAAAACAGAGATTAAAAAAAAAAAAGCCTCCAACCAAGGGAAACTCCTTACAAAAAAAGTTTTAATACAACTACATAACTGGATGTTCACATGTTATAGGTATGACCAGTCTACTGGCCTCATTATTTATAAACAAATAGTTACTTGGGATAAATCCCTATTGGTTTATATGGGATAATTAAATAATAATAACAGTTACTCTTTTCTAAGCAGGCAGTTAGTATAATAGATATATATGTGCATAATCCAGTCTGGCAGAAGGTGGCAGACATTCCCAGTTAAGTGCATACAAACCAGGGTTTTGATAACTTAATAAAAGAGTAAGTTGTTTAAAGTGTTGATAGCAGATTTGGGAGAGGGTGGTTAACGTGAAGCAGAATATCAACTAAGATTAGAATTTATATTAAAAGTATTATGTTTGTCAATCAACTATGCCCCAATATAAATTTTTTTAATTTTTTTAAGAATATTGCAGGGCAAAAAAAAAAAAGGCATTATGTTCCCAAGGTATGTAGCAATCAACCAGAACATGATAGGTAATGTGGCAGACTTACACATAGACAAATGGATTATCAAATCTATATTTATGTTACCTACATGTATTTACTTCCCTACATGGCCCTTATCTTGCTTGTCCATGTAAAAATTAAGGGTGACTCACACATCTAGGCTCAGACAATGTAGCTGCTAAATTAAATAATGTGCAATACCTATTTACACATCATACATGTCCATCGATGCTTTCATATCCTATCTGCCCAGATGTGACTGCTTGGTTGTGGGCCCACCTGCTGCGTTTCCTTTGTGATCTGATCAGTCCAGGCGGCTCCTGTTTCTGCCTCTAACACCCTGTTGGGCAGTAATAAGATGTTAAAGGCGACAACTGACAGAGAAGCCAGGCTGTCAACTTCAGAGAGGAAGGGGCTGAAGGGTACAAGGAGGAGGAATAAGAAAGGGAGTTGAAGGGAGATCAAAGACAGGCAGGAAGAAAGCTGAACTGCTGAGAGAGGAGATGTGGCTCCAGGAGCTTGGGGCCCAACAGAAGACCCCAAAGCAATGAGATTCAAACTGTGCCGTCCAGTTATTCAAGCTATTGAATTACTGAATGTTCCATGTGGAAAAAGCTGGTATAATGAAAAATGGTCCCTACGCAGCTTAGGCAGAGCCCTAAAGAGGTGTTGCTTGTTTCTTCCCAGAACATTACCTACTGCCACTTTATCCCCAGTCCTAGAGGAAACCTTTGTGTGACCAGCTTCTATAGGGGGCGTCCTCGGTGTTGGCTTTTTTTTTTTTTTTTTAAGGGAAGGAAGAAAAAGACTCTGAACGCACACAGAGAAAATGCTAATGTTGTTCAGCTCCGTTTCATTGTCAGGAGGGACACAGGAGGATAAAAACATAGCTCTCCAAACCTTTCTCCCTGCTCCCCTCCTCCCAGCACCACCATCCATTCCTTCCGCTTGCTGTGTCCCTGCGCTTTGTTCTAATTTATCCCATGCATAATTTATTCACGTGTGTATTGTTTCCTGATCAGCAACTTTTAAAAACAAATGAAACATATAAGATGCTCTATTAAACAGGTTGTTTTTCAAAATAAAGGCAGATGATGTAGGTCTCCCTGTACCGTCGTGCATGCTCCTGCGTTTGGAGTTTAAAAACCGTCTAGAGCGCAAGAGGCTCGGCTGGTTGGTGGTATTGTTTACACCCCCTTACCCCCAGGGAAAGGGGTCGGGATGCAAAAAATGAGCGGCTAATTATAAATGACCATTCAACTGCCACCTAGAAAAAGCCGACTGGAATGTCGTGTGTTTGTGTGTGTGGACACGGAATTACAAATACATCACATTGCAACTGTTTCTAATTATACAAAGTACAAGTGTAATAATTCAGAACTAATTCCAATAACCAGCCCGAGACTCTGTCCCTTTCTGCACTTCTAACCCCACCCCACACATACACCCTCCCCCCAAAACGCACCCTTCAGCGGTCCAAAAAAAAAAAAAACAGAAACAAAAAACTGGAGCGGGCAGGAATGAGTATAGAGATATTGCGCCCGACCGCGCATAAGCGGGTTCCACGGTAACAAGGGTACCGCTTTCCCAATAGGAAACAAACCTGGCGCACAGGCGAAATAGATTTCTCTAACTTGAGTTTACCAGGAGGCATCCGCCCCGCTATGCGTTTTCGGATGGAAATGTGAAAACTGCAAATCAGCTGTGGGCTCGGTTAAAAACTCACAGCATCAGCGATGTGGCTAGCGAGAGCGACGAGGAGAGGGGATGCCGCGAAGTTACGCCCATTTATTCTGCCATAAAACATTTGCTTTCTTGGGTGAAACGCTGTGGCGTTCAAGTGCAGTGTATCGGAGCTTCCGAGCGAGAATTGAAGCCGAGAGCTGCTCTCTAATCAGCCCCAGCTTCCAATGTTCTGTTAGCAGCGTTAGTGTGTGTATATATATATACATGTAAAACTCCGAGATCTGGGACATTCTTACCCTTTTCCCCTATGACCGATAGGAGATAGCTGGTGCAAACACTTCCCATTCTCTCGGCGCTTTCCTTCGCGTTAAGAACCTCCCCCACCCCACCCCAAGCTACCCTCCTCCCACCCCGCGTGCGAACCTGGCTTTCAACTCCTAGGGGAGCCGCGGGTGCGGACGCGGAGGCGCTGAGTTGAAAGAACCAGAGTGGGCATCCGCCACGCACCGTAGAGAATTCGGCACGAAATGCCCCACACACACACACACACCCGCACCTCCCTCTCTCCTCTCGCCCGCGGCTTCCAGCCCAGCTGCGAAGTCCTAATCCCAGGCGCGCAAACCCCCCACCCACCCACCCACCCACGTCGCGCCGCGATCCGGAGGGAGCGCCCCGCTGCCAACATCACTGCCAGTAGCACCCCTTTTAGAGCGATGCTAGTTTTCCGAAGCCACCCCCGGCTCCGCGATCGCGAGCGGACTTGGCGGCTTAACAGTTCCACCGACTGGAAGGAAGGAAGGAAGGAAGCCAGGATAAAAAGGAGTGGGGGAGGAAGACGGGCAGGAATTGGCTGTGGGACCCGGGGCTGGCCCCGGCGTGTCCTCGCCCAGCCCGCCCCCCTCCGTCCCGGATCTGGGCGTCCGCTCAAAGTCTCCCGGCGGCGGCCAGAGGCACCTGCCCCTCGCTCTGGCCGGGAGCAGACGCTGCCGGCTCGGGCGCCGAGCTCCCCAATAAACTGCCTCTCGCTCGCCTCGGCTATTCACCCGGAGGAGCCGAGAACACCATTCATGAGACCTGCAGCTCTTCCCTGTCTCCAAATCAACCTCAAGTTAACCCGAGTCGTTCATTTACTACAGCCCATTCCCGGACAAACACACCCGTAGACACACCGGCGACCGCCCGAAGCGCCGTCACGTTCCCGGGAGCTGCCCCGGCAGGAAAGCCCCGGGCAACCACCTGGGCCCCAGGGCTCCCGGGACCCGCTGCTCCCCCCTGCGGTCCTCCCAACTCCGGAAGGTTTGCACAAACTCCCCGCAAGCGATCGGAAGGCAGAGAGCGCCCTGCAAACTCCGGAGCTGCCGCGGTCCGGTCGCCCGGGAGGACCTAGCAGCCGGGCTGGGGGCCGCGGGCTCCGGAGGCGCGGGGCTCAGCC
The DNA here is from genome assembly GCF_049115385.1 of Moschus berezovskii. Lineage (NCBI taxonomy): Eukaryota > Metazoa > Chordata > Mammalia > Artiodactyla > Moschidae > Moschus > Moschus berezovskii. The sequence continues at coordinate 19,007,833 of NC_142468.1, read as the reverse complement.
AAGTGCGCCCAAGGCAGCCCCAGAGTACGGCGCTCGCCCCCAGCAGGGCCGGCCCCGCCACCCCCGCGCCGCGCGCCGCGCTCCCCGCCCCGCGAAGCCGGGGAGACTCAGGGGACCGTGCTGTCCCCGAGCTGCCCACGATCCCCTAGCTGTAGAGCTCTCGAGCGCCTGGCTCCCCTACCGACAACCCCTCTCTTCTCGGTCCGCCAATTTAAAAGAACACAAATGTAACAATTTTCTCCTTGTTAATTGCATCTCCTGACATTTCTGCGCGTTGGGGTTTAAAAAAAAAAAAAAGATGAAGAAGTAAGAGCTGAAAGAAAAGAGAGAAGCCCCGCCACGGCTGTAGGTGCCTGTAAGCGCTGTGCATTGGCAGCGCTCCGCACGCAGAAGGCGCCTTTTTTTCATATTGAAACCACGAGGAATATGTACATTTTTTAGTCTTACTTACGCTTTCAGGGGGTTGTGAATGACAGTCGCCATTTTGCTACAATGTAACAGAATATTGTCTGTCTCAGAGTTCTAAAGGTTCGCTCAGGGGAAGCGGAGAGCCAATCAGAGCACGGGATACCGGCCCGCCGGCCAATCGGCGCGGCTGGTCGCCAAGTGGGCGGAGCCTGCACGGTGGTAGTTATTAGGGGAGCTGTCAAAGCCCAGAGGTCACTCCCTTTTGTAGAGCCCGAGAGCAAGCAGGTCTTAAAGGGGCAGTACCGCGCGAGCACCTCCTTTTCGGATTGGGGAAAGTGGAGACGCACGGAGAGTATCTTAGTTTGGTTTGAATCCCTACTTTCTAAATAACTACAGAGAGTTGCGCTCCTGGACAAAAATATTTAAGTACTGGATAGAAATAGTTAAGTATTGCCAACAAACAGCTGAACTCCATTCATTAGCTTTTGGCTTTGCTGTTACGTTCCTAAATCCCCCAAAGGGCAAATCCCCTTGTTCCCGTGCAAAAGTTGAAAGGCTGCCGTTTCGTCTAACACGTGTCCTGTCGTTTGCTAATCCTCTGGGTCCTGCGGCTTTTTTATATTCTCCTTCCCGAAGTGTTGTCTTTATCTCGGGCACCTTCCTTCTTGGCTTCTTGACCTGCCGCCGCCGTTCCTGGCAACTCCAGGATAGCAGCTCCCCTCCCCCTGGAATGTCTCGATGTCAAGCCCGCTCCCGGGGCTTTCGTTACGTAATGCGCGGTGGTCACTCTGACGGTTCCCGACTACCTCCTCTTCTCACACACACCAGAAACTTCTGAAATGGTCAGATTCCGGCTGACTTGGGAGCTAACTGGGCCCTGGCACCCTGACCTTTAGGCTTAGGGAAGAGGAGATTTAAAGGAAATTTGCAAACTTTCTGCTCCCAGGAAAGCGAGTAACCAGCCAAAAGTTGTGGAACCTAGGCTGGATGTTGCCAGGGTCTCTTTCGGGGAGTAGCACACACGATTCTGGAGTCACCTTAAGCTGATTAGATAGAAGGTGAAAAGGCTTTGCTAATGAATAATCCGATGTGACCCGAGGCGTTCAGAGAGTCTCTGTCTGCTTCAAGCCAGTGCGAACTACTCACTGGTGAACCCCTGACAAAATCAGAAGACTTCTGCGAAGCCAAGCTTCCACTGGGCAGCCTGGAAGCTCTGGGGGGATGAAATCGCACTAAATCATGAATAGCGGCCTCGTTAGCATACAGAAATCTGGCTCCCGTTCCAAAGTTGTTTAATCAGGTCAAATAGCTAAGATAGTGGGGGAGGGGTGAAAAAAGGGGAGAGGAGATGCCAAATTGCCAGTTTTTCAAAACTGTGCCCTCTCACTTCCTTTCTCAGTGCTGCTCTCAAAGCAATGGATACAATAAATAAAAATTGTTTTATGTTCCAGAACTTTCAGAATTCAACTCCATACACTATCAGAGTTACAGATAAACAGAAGAGGACTGAATCAGTATGCAAGACTTGACATTTTTAACCCCTTCTTTCTGCCAAGTTAATAGCAGAGTCAAGTTCTCTAGATTGCTGTGTAACTTTTTTTTTTGAAGTACAGTTGATTTACAGTGTTGTGCTCATTGCTGCTGCACAGCAAAGTGGTTCAGTGATACATATGCATTCTTTTTAAATATCCTTTTCCATTATGGTTTCTCATAGGATACTGAATATAGTTCTCTGTGCTATACAGTAGGACCTTGTTGTTTATCCATTCTATGTATAATAGTTTACATCTGCATCATTCATCTGCTAACCTCAACCTCCCTATGTAACTTCTTGCACAGCATCTTACAATTTGAAAAGTTACTCCCTTTTTCTAAAATTAAAATTTGAAAAGTCTGGTCCTTTATTAATTTGTCAAGGGATTGGTTCAAAAGCTAATACTTTGCCTGTGATGGGCCTTGACAACATTAAAAAGCCCAAGAAGCATGAGTTTGAACTATCAGTCAGAACTCCCAAAGCCTCTTTGAGATATCAAAAGCACAGCACAGGGAGCTCAGTTCAGTGCTCTGGGATGATCTAGAGGGGTGGGCTGTGGGGGATGGGAGGGAGGGAGGGAGGCTTAAGAAGGAGGGGATATAGGTATACTTAGAGCTGATTCATGTTTTTGTACAGCAGAAACCAACACATTGTAAAGCAATTATCCTCTGATTAAAAATATTTTTAAAAAGCATAGCAATTCAGATTGGAAGGCAAAGCATGTTTTAATATATGCACTTGATAAATAATCAGAAAAAGTAGTGCCTTTTTCTGATAAATAATCAGAAAAAGTAGGCTTACAATAGGAGAGGGAAAATATATTTATATTACATATTACAAACTCTAAGCATGTATAGTCATTTATTGAGTTAAGACCAAGATGCAGAAACAAGCATCCAGTACATCTAAATGGCAGACTAGATCTGTCTCCACTATGAGGAACTAATCCAGAATTTAAGCATTTATGTTATATTTTATAATAATTGAATTGAAAAAAATATGAATTAAAGACAGGATTTTGGTTTCTTAAGTAGCATAACCTTGCCTTTTATAATTTAATGGAATGCCATTTTAACTCTGTCAACATAGATATGACTTTTAAGTAAGCAGAATTGTTGTGAATTCACCTTTTATCAATTATAAGACATATAAGAGTTATTATTAATTTAACTTTGGTTTTTATGTCATAGACCAAGATTTTTTTCTACAATAAGGCAAGTTCTGTCAGTATGCAGACAGTCTGACCCAACTGCAATGAGGCTAAATTGTTCAAATAGGACTTAAAATGTACTGCTCTCACCCCACAGAAAAACACACATTTCTTGCCAGAATGCTCAAAAGCAAAAGAACATAGAGCAGACAGGTTTAAATAAGACCAGAACCCTAAAAATTTGGGGAAAATGTTAAATTTTACTTTAATTTTGCAAGGAAGTGCTGTATATGATTTAGAAGCTTGGGCCCTAGAATTCACCTGCTTGAGGTCACCATTTGCCAGCTGGGTCATCTTGAGCAAATTTATTTAGGAACTTGAATGTCTCAGTCTCTTCATCTGATAAATGTCAGTAATAATAGAACCTACTTGAATGAAGTAATGCATGTTAAGTGTCTGGCACATAGCAAGCTCTCAATTAAGGCTGATTATTATTTTTTATGTAGGTATTTAATTCTTTCCTGATGGCATAAGGAATGAAGGGGTTCCAAATAAAAAGACCTATCAGAAAGTAAGTGTCCATCAAGTTTAGATTTTTAAACTCATTAATCCAAGAAAAATAAGCAAAGAACAACTTTGATGAGAATGAAATAATAAATAGGACTAATTGAGTTAAGGGTCATATAATTACTTAAATCCCCTAAATGCCCTCTTCCTGACTGTAATATCAAGACACTTTTAAAATCCCATGTCTAAGGCTCTATGCTGCTAAGTCACTTCAGTCGTGTCCGACTCTGTGCGACCCCATAGACGGAAGCCCACCAGGCTCCCCCGTCCCTGGGATTCTCCAGGCAAGAACACTGGAGTGGGTTGCCATTTCCTTCTCCAATGTGTGAAAGTGAAAAGTGAAAGTGAAGTCGCTCAGTCGTGTCCGACCCTTAGCGACCCCACGGACTGCAGCCTACCAGGCTCCTCCATCCATGGGATTTTCTAGGCAAGAGTACTGGAGGCTCTATAGATAGTCATATATTTGAATATACTCCACTACTCCCCAAAGCTTTCAGCTTGATTTAGTTGGTTAGGTGACTTCATTTGAAGGACAGAGTAGGCCCAAAGTAACTACTTCCCCACCCCACCGGGAGAGTCTAGAGCTGTGCTAATATGGGAGCCATGAGTCACATGTGGCTCCTAAGCATTTGAAACATGGCTAGTCTGGATCCAGATGTGCTATAAGTGTGTATACACACCAGATGTCATAGACTTAGGACCAAAAAACAATGTGAGATATCTCACTGATAATTTTCATATTGATTACATGTTGAAATGAAAATATTTTGAATTTACTGGGCTAAATTTAAAATGTTATTAAAACTAATTTTACCTCTTTCCTTGTAATTGTTTTAATGTAGCTACTAAGAAATTTTAAAAGATTCGTGTTGTGTTTCTGTGGTACAGCATTGCTCTAGACAGTGTATGTGACCAGGGAAAGAAGGCTGAGGCCTTTCTCGGTCATGTTAATCCATCCCATGTCATCCTCTCAGATTCAGCTTTGAAATCAGCAAATCTCCCTGGTCCAGCTTAAGCATGTTCCATGCCACTCATCCAAGTACCATTTGGGGTGCAACCAAGGACTCGGGTACCTGAACCACTAGGGGCACTGGAATCTGTTTTCGCTTAAAAAGTTTGAAGACTGTCTCAGCAGACAGTGAATCAAAGCTGTGAGGAGATGCTCATCCAGAAACAGGGGAAGAATGGCCTTTCTGTAGCAAGTGTCAGCCTTTCCACCTGACTTCTGTAAGAGAGAGAAGAGAAGGAGATACAGGCCTCACAAATAGCCAGAGAGTTCAGTGAAAGAGGAAGCACACCACAAAAGCCATCCAAAATAAAGGCAGTTCCCAGCAGGCTCTGCGAGCTGAAGGAGTCTGAAGTCCTGTGGGTGTTTAAAAAACAAGAACAAGCTCACCCTCAATTCCTCCTTTCATCCCCAGAACAATCAGTCATGGCCTTGGCAGCTGGTTGGCCATACCGGTTCCCCTGAGATCCAGAACCAGCTCTGGTGTATTACAGGCACTGAACTAAAGAGGTACGGGCACGGAAACTGTAATCTGATGACTTCCCTGGTAGTCCAGTGGTTAGGACTCCATGCTGCCAATGCAGAGCGTACAGGTTACAGGTTCGATCCCTGGGAAATTAAGAAATATCCTACATGCCATGTGGCACAGCAAAAGACTTAAAAAAAAAAAAAACAGTAATCTGGTTTTCTCTCTTCTTGGGGATGTAGGTGGTAGTGGGATTCTTAATCCATTCACAAAATCTCAAAGCACAGAAAAAAAAAAATCAAAGTCTGGATATGGGAGATGCTCCTAGGGCCAAACCTCTGAAACCTCCTATTTCAGGACAAGCTGAATTGAAACCAATGCACGCTGTTTCCACTCACTCAGCTCATTCATTCACTCACCTATCAGAGGCTTTCTATGAGGGAGGCTTTGTGCTAGGCACAGGTGGTGAAATAAAAATAAACCAGACATGGAAACAACCCTCAAAAAGCAATTCCCATCCATCTGGAGAGAGAATAAAAATAGTAGGCCCAACCCTATAAGTAAGTAGTGTAATTACTTGATGTGACTTAAAAGGGAAAAGTGGCCTGCCCAGTCAGTCTCGCCTTTTCCTGGCATGGAGCCCATAATCCTGTCCTTGAGTGTTTACTGCATTCACTCCTTTGGGTTTTCGAGACTTCACGGTATCAAGATTTTCAGAAATTAGTATAAAACAAGGGAGAAGTGATACATGCCAAAGAACCTCTTTGGAGGGAGCAAAGTACCTCTAACAGTGCTGGAGGGAAAGGCTTCATGGAGAAAGTGTGGACCCTGATTAGGTAGATTTCAGACACAGTCAAGGAGTAAAAGACTAAAAACAGCATTCATCAAATATTTGTAGATTCCCTCCTCTACTCCACTGTGTTCCTTTCTGCTGGGCCTCGGGCTGCAGTGAGACCTGAGACAGTCCCCACCTTCAAAGGACGCATATTTGAAAGACATGGGAAGCAGGGAGAAGGCAGTGAAGATGTATGAGGTGGAAGAACAGGGGACACTGTGGGGCTGGATGAGGCATCAACCAGACAGGAAGGTCAGGGCTGTCCTCTTAGAAGAGATGATCCCTGAGCTGAGTCTCAAATGACCTGTGGGAGGAGAAATGTCCTTGCAGAAGTGGTAGCTCACATAAAAGCTTCGGAGGTGAGACAGGGCACCACGATTTCAGGGGATCCCGTCACAGGAAGGTAGTGGCAGGGCGACAAGTGAGACGGGAAAAGCTAGAGAGGTGAGGACGCGAATGTTGCCAGGGCTAAGATTTGTCTGGAAGGCAGTCGGGCAACACTAAAAGATTTTCAGCTGGGGTGAAAATGAAGCTGGTGCCTTTTTAGAAAGCTCATTTCAGCAGCGATGCAACCACAGATTGGAAAGAGACTGAGCCGGCGGGCTGGGAACCTGCTAGGAGGCATTCACACTGGGATGAAGATAAAGGACGGCATGCGTGATTTCTAAGGAAGTAGAACCCTCAGGACATGGTTGCACGCTTGCCATGGGCTGGAGGGAGATGAGAAGGGTCCGGGATAATGCCAGGTTTCTGGCTCCCGGAAATGCCAACAGCCAGCTCCCCTTGACTACAGAAACATGAAGTCAAGGCCAAGTCCTAAAGACTGGAGACCAGTGAAGTCCTAGGACTTTCAACTGTGGGAGAGGGGCTTGTCTTAATGAAAATCGTAACCCCTCATTGTCCAATCTCCCCCACAGTGTTCACATGAACTCCCTGGGGAATGGCAACCTAGGCTGGGATGCTCCTCTACCCTCTTCCTCTGGCTTTTCTCTCCTCAGTGGACTCTACCCTCCATCAAGCTGTTGTTGTTGTTGTCACTAAGTCGTGTCCGACTCTGCGACCCTGTGGACTGTAGCCCCCCAGACTCCTCTGTCCACAGGATTCTCCAGGCAAGAATACAGGAGTGGGTTGCCATGCCCTCTTCCAGGGGATCTTCCCAACCCAGGGATGGAACCCGCATCTCCTGCAATGACAGGCAGGTTCTTCTTTACCTTCTGAACCACCAGGGAAGCACTTTAAGGGCCTCTTCCAAATCCCTTCCTGCTAATCCCCACCCTTTCCCTCAGGTCACGCTCCAAATCTGCTTAAAGAAGTCTCCCTCCTGGGTAGTTGCAGGGGATTCTAGGACACCCCAAAACCTTCACAAGAAAGGGATCAAGACTTCATGAAATACACAGTACACACACACACACACACAAAAGCAGTGACTTTATTAGAATCTCAGGTGTAACCACGAAAGGCAGCAAACGGAATATTTTTACACAGGATCTCCCTCCACTCAAATCACAGGGCATAATCACAGTCTGCTCTGAGGACTGGCTCACTAAGGCCAGACAATCACACGTGGGCCTCGGTTTTTCCTGATAGAGACACTGGTTGTGGAGCTCTTGCACAGTCCATATTTTTAAGAGAGCTAACTCCTCACTCTACCTGCCAAGACCAAAAGTTTCCAAGTCCTCCCTTGGCTCATCCACGTAGATGCCATATCTGAAACTCTGGCAGCTCTCGCCTCCTAAATCAAAGGCTCTGGCAAGGTCCTCCTGCAGAGAAAACCAGAATGGAGCAGGAAGCGGGGACCTTCCTTCCACCACTACCCTGCAGAGAAAACCAGAATGGAGCAGGAAGCGGGGACCTTCCTTCCACCACTACCCCCACGGGGAGGGACGAGAACCATGCCTGGACCAAGACACAAAGGACCCGACTTCCCTTCAGATTGTATTCACGCATAAAAAAATAAATCCACCCCCTGAGCCATTTCCTGGGTAAAGAGAAACTGCCTTTCGTCTGCAAAATGGCTGCCCCAAGAGCCCCCCAAAGAGGGCTTTCTGCGGGGTATGGCTTTAAGTGTGGAGACACCCTGAGGCACCTGTCTCCCTCACTCACAACCACTGACATGACCTCGGCTTCTCCTCTGTCACCAGGCAGGATGCATCCAGGAGAAGTGGGAGAGCCAAGGACAGGAGCACACCAAGTCTGGGTGTTCTGCAGATATTTACACCACCATATAAAAATAGGTGTCCACGAGCAGGAGAGGTGGACAGACGCCACAGGACCTAAAATGTCCCGCACTCTGGCAAAGACGGGGACAGAGGCCTGCTGAATCACAGATGTTTTCTACTCTGACGCTCTAGGCGATGAACTCTGGCCTACATAGCTGCAAAAGGACCTCAACTCCATGTTTACTCTACTCAAGGGGAAAAAAAAAGAAAAGGAGGTGAGAAAACGTTCCTGAAGCCCACAGAGTGCATTTTAAATGCATCTCAGACAACAGGGGCAGCCAGCCTGGGGACAGCTCTTCCCACAGAGTCCAGAACCACACCCCCCCCCGCCCCCCGAAAGAAAATAGTGATAGAGGATGAAGGAGATAGGACTGCAGGAAGAGGAGACGAAATGGAAGTGGTTGGTTCTGGGAAAGAAAAGAAGCAAAAAGCCAATGAAAGGGGATCATTAAGGTCCAGACAAGAAATGAAATTTATTTTGGTTACCTGGTCTCTGTTCTCACCAACCAACTTATTTTATCCCTGCACAATCGACAAAACTTTGTACAATTGCCATACTGTAACAGTTGGAACTCGCTGACAATTCTGGAAAAAAGGGCTATTTTCTACAAGTGGGCTCACTCATGATGACTCCGAAAACCACCATGTTTATAAAAAGGCTTTTAATAAAGCTGATACTAAATATTTTACTCATACCCATTCAGTAGGGTATAGGATGTAAACCTATATAGATTAAATGGATCTCTAGATTTAATGGATTAAATTAATCACTCGCTACATTTGGTTTTCACAGTTTTACCCATAGCTACATTAAAATATATTGGGGGGAGTTACCTGGTGGCCTAGTGCTTAGGATTCTGGGCTTTCAGTGCTAGAACACAGGTTCAATTTCTGGTTGGGGAACGGAAATCCCACAAGCTGTGTGGCATAGCCAAAAAAAAAGACAATATATTTATATTTTAAAGTGTCTCATTTTCTGTCTCTCTACCCCATAAAATGTGGATGGAAGGTATGGCACTTTTAAATCTCTGAACCCTGGCCCTAGACCAAGCAGACAGTTAATAATTAAAAGGATACATAAAAGTGTAAATAACTATATCTAGTAAGATACATCCCACCCTATTAAACAACTCTACTTCACATCCACGAGGATGACGAGAATCAAACACTTGCATGACAAGTGTTGAGGAGGATATGAAGAAAACAGAACTCTCATACACTGCTGGTGGGATTGTAAAATAGTGCAGCTGCTTTGGAAAACTGTCTGGCAGTTCTGCAAACAATAAACATACATTATCGTATGACCCAGCAATTCCTCTCTTGGGTACAGATCCCCAAGAAGTGAAAACATATGTCCATGTACACATTGCTGTATTTAAAATGGATAACAAACAAGGACCTACTGTATAGCGCATAGAACTCTGCTCAGTGTTACATGGCAGCCTGGATGGGAGGGGACTTTGGGGGAGAATGGATACATGTATATATATATGGTTGAGTCCCTTTGCGGTTCACCTGAAACTATCACGACATTGTTAATCAGCTATATCCCAACACAAAATAAAAAGTTTAAAAAGTAAAAAACATATGTCTACACAACAACTTGTACATGAATGTTCATAGCAGTATTATTCTTAGTAGTCAAAAGGTAGAAACAGTCAAATGTCCATCAACAGATGAACAGATAAACAGAAGATAGTATATACACACAATAGAATATGATTCATCCGTAAGAAAGGATGAAGTGCTGATACATGCAACAACACGGGTGAATATTGAAAACATCATGCTGAGTGAAAGAAAACAGTCACAAAAGGCTACATTCTACATGGTTCCATTCATATGAAAGTGCAGAACAGGGAAACCCATCAACTAAGACTGTACGAATGGTTACTTACGACTGGATGGGGCAGGTGTGAGGAACAGGAGAGGAGCAGCTAAAAGAATTTCCTTTTTTTTTTTTGGCAGCACTGAGTGGCTTGTGGGATCTTAAATCCTGACAAGACATTGAACCTGGACCCCCGCGATGAAAGCACCAAGTCCTAATCACTGGACCACCAGGGAATTCCCCAAGATTTCTTCTTCAGGTGATGAAAAAGTTCTAAAGTTGACAATGGTGATGGTTGCACTTATCTGTGACTACAGTAAATCTCATTCAACTGTACACTTTAAAGGGTGAACTGTACAATAAATGAAGTTATATCGCAAAGCGGCTTTTTTTTTTAAATCTCTACTCATAATAATGCCAGAAGCCCACTAACCCAGAAATCTCTATGGCCAGTTCTCCCTTATAACTGTACTAGACAGTAGAAAGCATGCCTACTGGAGGAAATTCAACTTTCTACTTGATAATTCTATATTCATATTAGCCTCTTACCGCATACCAAGTAACACAGAGGGAAATTCCTTGCCATAGAAAGCTTCAAATATTGAAGCTATAACTATGCCAAACAAATGAGCTCATTAACAGAGATTCTGAAGGCCTTTGGATTTCTGGTATTTCTGTAAAGTCAAATATAAGTGTTGTAATGTCACATATTAGCCACTCTGGGATGCTTTCTAAGGTGAAATTTCATAACGAGGAGGCTGAACCAAGAATGCATTTTTACTTAATGACCAAAGCTACTCCTATCCCAAGTTTGATTTCTTTTTAATCTTTAGTTATAAGGTGGGGGTGTGCATGTGTGTACGCGCTCAGTCACGTCTGACTCTTTTCAACCCTATAGACCATAGCCTGCCAGGCGCCTCTGTCCATGGAACTTTCCAGGCAAGAATATTGGAGTGGGTTGCCATTTCCTACTCTAGGGAATCTTCCCAACCCAGGGATCAAACCCACGTCTCTTGCGTCTCCTGCATTGGAAGGTGAATTCTTTATCCCTGAGCCACCTGGGAAACCCATATAAGGAGGGGATAGGAGCGCAGATTTCATCAGATTTGAGGTTCATTTTCATTTGTGTAACCTTTTTCTTAAGCTAGTATTTATCCTGTATTGTGAATTTTGGTAAACTTTCATGTGGTAAAACCAAGGAACGTGACAAGGAATGACAAGACTGGAAACACTGATGCCAATACCGAAGAGTAAGGGGGACGGACAGAGGAAAGCATAGTCAGAAAACTTCGGGACTAAATCCTGTCTCAACCGCTTACGAGGTATACAAACTCTGGCCTATGACTTAATCCTGAACCTCAGTTTCTTCACCTGTAAAATGGAGATATCAGATACCAGCTCTGAAGGGTTTCTGGGAAGACGTTCATGTCATAGTGCAAGTGACATAAGGAACAGCAACTGATGATGCAAGCCCCTGAGAAATATTTCTCCCTTCTCCTCGGAAGAGGATGAAAGGTTGAGTCCTGGTTGGTGCTTAAGAGGTACAAAGAAGGGCAAGAACAGAAGATAAGGGATGGTGGGGTTAGGGGGAGTCAGAGGCAAATAGTGTGTGGTCCACTAGATCCAATGAAGCCAGATAGTGTTAGCTGCTCAGTCATGCCTGACTTTTGCAATCCCATGGACTGTAGCCTGCCAGGCTTCTCTGTCCATAGGACCCTCCAGGCAAGAATACTGGAGTGGGTTGCCATTTCCCCCTCCATGAAGTCAGATAATCCCCAGCCAAAATGAGAGGCAAGACGTGCCTGAGTACAAGGAAAAGGACATTAACCCAAAGCAAAATGAGAGCCAAATTAGTCTGTCGGTCAAGTCTTTGAGTTTATAATGAATGGAGTCCGTCTTTTCAAGAATTTCCTTTTGGGATATCTAAGGATTAGATGTGGATGTGGTGGACGACAAGAGCATATAATTAAACGTTAATATCCAGGATGTGCGTACTAGCAGGTTACTCACTGTTAACAGGGATATTTCAAAAGCCTGGATTTTCCGGGAGAAAGCCGGAATGGAAACCAACATCTAGTCCATCTGGTCCACCAAAAGAGAAGACAGGAGGAGGATGGAGTTGTGCAACTGTTCTTGACTGAAAAGAATAAAACCGAAGTCTTGAAATACTGCGCGGAGTCCACCCGCCCAAATTTGTTACTGGCAATTGAGCGCCCTCTAGTGTCATTTAATAGGGAAGACAGACTTTGAAAGCGGAGATGTTTGGAATCATGCAGGGTTCCAGCCCTCGAAGAAACTGCCAAACCAGCAATGTTTACAGAGATACCTTCCAAGGCAGAAGAGGGTTGAAAAAGCATCAAGATGATCAAGTAAGTCCTACTGTCATGAGGTTTGGTAACATCGTAGGTATTCATAAAATGTTTGTTGAATGATTTAATGGCAGTAGGTCCATGGCAGAGTCCTGAATTAATGCCACATCAGGATATTGACATGTAATGAATATGCCACCTGTCAAATGGATACAGCAACGGAAAACCTGATTGTTCACATTTTAGGATGTTTTCTGAGTGATGCATTTGAGTAAGAACCATGGCAGGATCACCTGTTTGAAATTAAGGAACTGCTCCATTGGGTCAACCAAATGGGCATGCTGTCATAAAAGTAGGTCACCTTTTAATCTCGGAGCTTTGGTGAGTCCATTTGCAAAGCTGGGGGAGATGGGGAACATGGCTTCCTCTTAGAAAAAGTTACCCATGATCCCCCATACTGTTAGAGCAGTAAAACATGGTTGATCTATTTATCATCCATCCTGCGTCAGATGGGGGGAAAAACGCCTAGTTCCAAAGTTGTTCTGGCATCAGATCTATGATTCACTGTGAGGCAAAGAAAAAATAACCACATGGACTTACCTCAAATTGCTTGCCAGTCCAGTTTCTTTTGTTACTAGAAACTTATATTCAGTAAGTTGACAGTATATGGACCAAATATTCCCTGACTATACCAGTTTTGTGCAGGAAGATTGCAATGATTTTTCCTTAAGGAAAAAGAAAAAAAAAAAAACAGCCCCAGAACTCAATGAACTACTTTGATCAGAGTGCAACAATTGCTGAGACAGTCAGCAATGTACTGGAACCTGCAGTCTGCCTGCTTTGAGAAATGAGAAAGATAATCCCTATACAACTTCACTGTGATATATGACACACACCATGTTACTTTTTTCACTAATGAAATCTACAACCTTCTACTTCTTTCTATGAGAATGCAAGTTTTATCTACAGCCTGTATTTATGCCCCCTGAATGAATGGTCAATTGCCTGAAATTGAATATCCAGCAGAATGACCTGAGATGCCCTGCCCTGCCTTTTGGAAAAGCCCCACAGGCCACGTCTCCTGATGGCTGATACATCCGATGACTATTCGTTTGGCCTAGAAGTCACAGACATTTATGCCTCAGACAGTCTGGAGAGAGGTTCCCAGAGCACAGACTAAGAACTCACAAGATTGTTCCCAATCTCTTTCCAGGACCAAGAGACTAAAGGGCGACCAGATGTCTTAAACGCAACAAGGGCATATGGTGCTGCTAGGTGTGTTCAGTTGTGTCTGAGTCTTCACAACCCATGGACTGTAGCCCGCCCAGCTCCTCTGTCCATGGAGTTTTCCAGACAAGGATAATACTGGAACAGGTTGCTATTTCCTACTCCAAGGAATCTTCCAGATCCAGGGATCGAATTTACGTCTCTTGAGCCTTCTGTATTGGCAGGCGGATTCTTTACCACTGTCGCTGCCGGGAAGTCAGTGCTGCTAGGAAAGGGTTACAAATCTGTGCCCAGACAGAGCCCTTTAGGAGCGAAGCCAAACACAAGCTGGAACTTACTCAACATTGCCAAAAGTGAGGCAGGCAGTTGAGCCCTAGGAGTAAAAATTCAAGCTACCACTGGTCAGCACATTTGACTAGTTTCTATTTTCACAGAGATGGAACGAGGAATAAGGCTGGAGAGGGGCAGAGTCCTCCCGCATTTGCTCTGCACTCACACAATTGCCATTAAGCACCAGGGTGCTTTTAAAATCTGGAAGCCCTGCAGGGGGTTTCTTTTGCCAACTCACAGCTAATGCAGGAGAAATGAGGCCTTCTCATCTCCTGCCTTCTTTTCAGGGCTCCTGACCTTCCAATGCCAGGAGTGCTCTCCCAGCAGGTGGGTCAAAATAGCTCATCCAGAACTGGAGGGAGGGTGAAGGAGGTACAAAGTGTTAGTAATGGCCTTCTAAGACTCTGCTTTCGGAACTACAGAGGTCACACAGGTGACGGGACATTACAGCTGGATGAAACAACACCAAACCCGAGAGCAGAACCCCTTAACTCGTCCTCAGTGAGTGACATTGTAAAAGATTCTCTTTTTCTAAATGGCAAGAAAGACTTCATTGAAGACTTCCTAATCAGGAACAGAGCTCAAAGGGGTCTGCCAAGGAGAGATCCTCTGTCACTACTCATCAGAAAACTCTTTTTGTAATTATTAGAAAAAGACACCCTTGACAAAAACTGCTAGGTACCCCCACAGAGGAAGGCATGGCAACCCACTCCAGTATTCTTGCCTGGAGAATCCCATGGACAGAGGAGCCTGGGGCGGGCAACAGCCCATGGGGTCGCAAAGAGTCAAACATGACTGAGCGACCGAGCACAGCACACCCCCACAGACCGGTACTTTCCATGTGTCTTATCCCAAGTCAAGCATCAGTAACACATGATTTTATTGAAAACCCCATTTATTTAAGGAAAACAGAAGTATTTTTTATATCCTATTAAATCCCTAAGTGTCATTATGTGGTGACTGTAACCATTGATTTAATTTTGCCACTAAATAGAATTTAGTGCCCTCAAATTCACAGCGTTGGATGAAGTATTATACAGAAAGTAATTCACATAGCATCTCGATCTTAAATTACATCAAAGACATGTATTATTAGCCATTTCCAAAAAAAAAAAAGTGTGCACCATGCAAGCAGACAGTCAAGCCCACCCTATAAGAAAAGATTCATAGTAATACTAGTAAAAACAATAAGAGCAATACTTACTGTGTGCTTCCCAGGTACAGGCCCTATTCTAAATCACTTTACCCATAATGAGCCCATTTAAATCTCTCAACAGCTCTTAGATATACTCTCAGGACAGCTCATTTTATGGGCAGGAAAGATTTCTGTTGTTTTTCTCAGTTGTGAAAGAATAACTGAGTAAAAGTAAACCCAGGCTAACTACCAACACCAACTTAAATCTAGGTCAACAAGTTTCCCAATCTCTAATCCCCAGTCCAAATAACTCTTCTCTCAAGTCCAAAACACAGACGTGAATCTCATTCTCCAACTAAAATGTGCAGTTCTGGGTTTGTAACATCACATAATGCCATTTTCATTAGCCATCTGGAAAGCAGGGAGGAAAACTCTTAAATGGATAAAACTATACTCCTTCGGTGACTTGCCCTGTAGTCCAGTAGTTACCACTCCGTGCGTCCCCTGCAGGGGACCAGCGCAATACCTGGTTGGGGAACTAAGTTCTCACACGCTGCACCGTGCGGCCAAAAAAATAAAAATTGTTTGGCTTCAAAGCTTCAACTTTGAAGCGAAGTGACCCCAACTGCCAGAGAGGCCTGCCAGTCTCTTCCTTACACAGTCCTTTCCCCTCTCATGACTCTCCACTCTGCGTGTTTTCCCACAAAGAAAAAAACAAATACCAAAATAACAAACTTCCACTGAAGGTTTCTAAGTTTACAAAAAGCAGCAAATAATTCTGCTGACACAGGGAAACCATCAAAAAGAGATGCTGCAGCTAATATATGTGTGACTTTAAACATTTTCCCAGCTGCCCCATAATTTGAGATGGAGGCAATACTTCAGAGCGATAGACCTTCGCTTTGTTCGTTCTTTTCCATCCCCTTTTCAGGCTGAGTCCCCTCCAGGCAACCATAAATAAGAATGTGTGTGTTACGGGGTCATATTAGTATTTCTGGTTTGGGGTTTATTTGAGTTTTGTCGTTATTTTTATTTTCAAAGTGAAAATAACGTCATCTTCTTCCTGGATATGAAAATAATACACATCCATTATAAAGAATTGGAAAAACATATAAAGAAATCATCATGAAAATAAAAGTCCACTGAAATCTCACCATCTTAACCAGTAACAATGAGGGAAACTTCCTTTGCTGTATTTACATACACATATATGTACACACCTAGGAACAGATATTACCACAATTTTATATGAATGGGATTGTATCAAACTTGCTGTTTTTATCATGGACAACTTTTCCCCTCTTTTCCTCTCTTCCTTCAACATTAACAACCTGGAGTGCATTTAGGTTCCCTTTTGTTATCACACACACTCACACATGCATATTCATATATCCCCACATATGTAAGGAGGGTTTTTTGGTTGTTTTTTACCATAATGGCATCATGTGACACTCATTTTGCATCTTTGTTTTCTCACTAACCAGTATCTCATGGAAATCTCTGTCAGACATCTGGCAAGGTTATAATTCATTCCATTTAATGGCCATGTAATATTCTATGGAGTAATATATTTTAATTTTTCATCCATTCTCTGATTAATGGCCATTCACCACATTTCTAGTTCTTGGCAGCTACAAACAATGCTGCAATAAACATTCTCGCACACATGTCCTTACAAATTAGCATTTTATTTTTATGGAATAGATTCCTAGGAGTAGGATTCTGGGGTCAAGGGGAATATGTATTTTTAATTTTAATAGATATTTCCAGATTGCCTTCCAAAAGGGCTGGAACACTTTACAACTCCAATGTATGAGAGCATACTTCCCCCACATCCCTGCTGGCAACAGGTACCATAGCTCAAGTTTTCCCAGGTTAATGGATACAGAGCAATATTCCATTATTATTTTGCATTTCTCTTAGTCCAGACCACTGCATGCATTATACAGCTTGTACACAGTTTGTCATGGCTGAAATCCAGCCCACAAATGGCTTGCAAAAGCAAGCATCCTCGCTGTGCTCAGTGCGGAGGAAGGGCCCTGACCTTTTCCAGTTTATGGGAAGGTGCTACCAATGGCCTTGTCCTGACCATCAAGAAATTTGAGCATAGTTTTATATGGCAGAGAATATTTGGACTTGTTGAGTGAATTTTCTTTTCATATCTGTTGCTCACTTTTCTATTGCATTACTTAGTATTTTTCTTGTCAATTTATATGAGCTGAAATTTGTTAAGATTATAGAAATTAATTCATCATCACATTACAGACATTATTATTTGCCCATTAACTTATCTTATGATACCATTTATAATATAAAGGGTTTTTAAATATTTTAGTCCAATATATTTATCTTTTCAACTTCTGGATTCCTAGTCTTCGTGAAAGAGATCTCCTTGATCTTTAGAAAATACGTGTAGCCTCCTAAATTATCTCATAAAATATTTTATTTTTATATTTATCTTTTTTTCCATCTGGAATTTTTTTGAGGATATGAAGTAAGATAGAGATTCAAATTTACTTTCCTCTAGCAGAATAACCAGGTGAACCAACATCATTTAAAAATGTTCCTCCTTTATCTACTAAATTCAAATGTCCTTTAGTATGTATTAACCTCTTATGTGCACCAATTCTGAATTCTCAGTTGTGGTCCACTGCTCTAACAATTCCTATACCAACATCAATTCTTACATCAATAAGTTCCAATATCTGATTTTTTTCCCTTAGTATCTCAGTTATCCTTTGTGTAAAGTTTAAGATTATTTTATCTAATTAAGAAAAAAACCTATGAGTATCATAAGTGGAATTTAATTAGGTGTACATACTATTTTGTGGAGAACTGACATCTAAATATTGTCTTTAGACATATATAAGAACATGATATGGCTTTGCACTTATTTAGACTTTAGTGGTTTTATAGAAATAATAATATTTTGTACTTTTCTTTATCCAGGTCCTATGTCTTATTAGATTTTTATCAAAGTATTTCATCATTTTTGTTGCTCTTATAAATGCAATACTTTTTCCCATTTACACATTTAGTAAAGTTCTTGATCTTTATTTAAAATCTATCCCCAATATCAAATTATCTTTTTTTAACCAAAGTCTCTCAGTTTCTCTAAGTATGTAATCATATCATCAGGAACAAAAAGATAACTTTTCTCTTGTTATTGGATTTGCCAGTCAAATTATAATGGTGATTTTAATAGAAATTATTTTCATGTTTCACCATGAATGATAAGATAGTATTTACTGTTAGTTTTTGGTAAATTTTTTGTTGTTGTTTCATTGCTAAGTCATATCCGCCTCTTTGTGACCCCATGGACTGTAGCCCACCAGGCTCCTCTGTCCATGGGATCTCCCAGGCAAGAATACTGGAGTGGGTTGCCATCTCCTTCTCCAGGGGATCTTCTCAACCCAGGGATTGAACCTCCATCTCCTGCATTGACAGGTACTACTGAGCCACCAGGGAAGCCCTTTTGGTAGACAGCTTTCAACATATTTGTTTCATTCTATTACTATTAGAATTTTATTAGCAATGAGATAAACTTTATCATCACTGACTTGATGGACATGAGTTTGAGTGAACTCCGGGAGTTGGTGATGGACAGGGAGGCCTGGCGTGCTGTGATTCATGGGGTTGCAAAGAGTCAGACACGACTGAGCGACTGAACTGAACTGAAACTTTATCAAATGCATTTTTGAAGTTACTGATATGATCATAAGGTTTTTCTCCATTATTTAAATCATGGAATTTATTGAGAAATGTCCTGATAGTGAATCACTTTAACAAAGTCCTCCCAGTCCTGTAACCAGGGAGAGTTATAGGAGGGTTTTATTGTTTTTGTTGTTTGTACTTCATAGACTCTGTGGACATGAGTTTGAGTGTACTCCGGGAGTTGGTGATGGACAAGGAAGCCTGGCGTGCTGTGATTCATGGGGTCGCGGAGAGTCGGACATGACTGAGCGACTGAACTGAACTGAACTTACTGGTGTGTGTGTGTGTGTGAGTGAGTGAGTGAGAGAGAGAGATTTCTAGGTTCTGTTTGCCTGATTCTACTCACTGATACTTTATTTAAAATTTCTGCAAACACATATTCATTAGTGAGATCAGTCTATAATTCTACTTTTGCACTACCTTTTTCAGGTTTTGGTTGCAAAATTATACTGGCTTTATGAAACAAACTGGAGGGTTTTACCTTTTTTCTATAGACTGGGATATTTCAAATAACTTCAGAATCATCCACTCTTTAAAGGTTAGGGAATACATTCAGCTTGGAATCTACCTGGCCGCCATTTTTAAAAGGTAGATTTTTATTTATTTATTTTTGGCTGCACTAAGTCTTCCTTGCTGTGTCCAGGCTTTCTCTAGTTGCGGCAAGTGGGGGCTACTCTCTAGTTGCAGTGCACCGGCTTCTCGTTGCAGTGGCTTCTCTGTGCAGCATGGGCTCTAAGCACACGGGCTTCAGTGTTTCAGCACCAGGGCTCAGTAGTTGCAGCCCACAGACTTAGTCGTCCCACAACACGTGGAATCCTGGACAAGGGATCGAACCTGTGACCCCCGAACTGGCAGGTGGACTCCTATCCACTGTACCATCCATCAGGGAAGTCCTAAAAAGTAGATTTTTTAAATAGTAAATTTTGAATCATCTTTCTGATTTCTCCTAAGATAAGTAATCTATTCTGGTTTTTAATTTCTTCTTGGGTCAAATTTGACTGTATGTTGATAGGAGATAATCCTTTCCTTTAAGGCTTCAAGTTTGCGGCCATAGGGTTGTATGTCACAGTCTCTCAAAATTCTTCTGATCTTTCTGTTTTGGATGATGGTTACATCTCCCTTCTTATTCCTAAACTGTTTTTTGTTGTTGTTCTTTTTCTTTTTCCTTTCAAGTCTCTCAGTTCAGCTCAATTCAGTTCAGTAGCTCAGTCGTGTCCGACTCTCCGCAACCCCATGAATCACAGCACGCCAGGCCTCCCTGTCCATCACCAACTCCCGGAGTTCACTCAAACTCAGGTCCACAGAGTCAGTGATGCCATCCAGCCATCTCATTCTCGGTCGTCCCCTTCTCCTCCCGCCCCCAACATTTCCCAGCATCAGAGTCTTTTCCAGTGAGTCAACTCGTCACATGAGGTGGCCAAAGTATTGCAGTTTCAGCTTTAGCATCAGTCCTTCCAATGAACACCCAGGATCGATCTCCTTTAGAATGGACTGGTTGGATCTCCTTGCGGTACAAGGGACTCTCAAGAGTCTTCTCCAACACCACAGTTCAAAAGCATCAATTCTTCAGCGATCAGCTTTCTTCACAGTCCAACTCTCACATCCATACATGACCACGGGAAGAACCATAGCCTTGACTAGACGGACCTTGGTTGGCAAAGTAATGTCTCTGCTTTTTAATATATTATCAAGGTTGGTCATAACTTTCCTTCCAAAGAGTAAGAGTCTTTTAATTTCATGGCTGCAATCAGCATCTGCAGTGATTTTGGAGCCCCAAAAAATAAAGTCTGACACTGTTTCCACTGTTTTTCCATCTATTTCCCATGAAGTGATGGGACCAGATGCCATGATCTTTGTTTTCTGAATGTTGAGCTTCAAGCCAACCTTTTCACTCTCCTCTTTCACTTTCATCAAGAGGCTTTTGAGTTCCTCTTCACTTTCTGCCATAAGGGTAGTGTCATCTGCATATCTGAGATTATTGATATTTCTCCCGGCAATCTTGATTCCAGCTTGTGCTTCTTCCAGCCCAGCATTCCTCTTTTTCTTTTTCCTTTCAAGTCCCTCAAGCCAAATGTATATAGCCATACTTGATACTATGTTTTCCTAAAAAAAACTGTAAGTTCATATGATGTGAAATTTAAAAGATAAAAAGGATATACAGTGAAAAATAATTCTTTCTACTCCTGTCCCCCAGCCACTCAGTATCCTCCTAAGACACTACTGTGGAGTGTTCTTTTTCTCACTTCCTGAGGTGAAGTGAGCGCCTATCCCATTGCCTGTCAGTCTTTCTTCATTTTTAACATAAGCATTTAAGTATATACTTTCCTCTATGAATTGCTTTAGCTGCATTCTAGGGTTTTAATATGCTGGGTTTTTTAATTATCAATTCTTTACCTAATGCCCATTGTGGTTTCTTCTTTGAATCGTGGGTTACATAGATTTGGATTTCTTAATTTAAGATGTAGATATATTATTTTTCTCAAGTAGTCATTCCCTCCTAAACTGTAATAGGATAATACATACCCATTCATGTTGGATTTGACCATGTGGCTTTCTTGGGCCCAAGGACTGTTCAGTTCAGTTCAGTTCAGTCGCTCAGTCGTGTCCGACTCATTGCGACCGCATGAATCACAGCACGCCAGGCCTCCCTGTCCATCACCAACTCCCGGAGTTCATGTATGCTATATTGGAGCAGAGCTTTTACACTAAATTGTGTGGTTTGTCTAGGGGTTTTGCACTCCAGTGCCTTCTGCCACAGAAAGGTATGTCCCACCTAGAGATGACTCCTTTAGCCTGGATCCCAGAATAAAAAGATATGGAAAGCAGACCTGAGGCTAACCCATAGCTTGGGTAGAGCAGAGCTGCAACATCAAAAACATTAACATGAATGGAAAAGAAATGTGTTAGTAAGTCAAGGAGAGTCTGAGGTTGTTTACTTGCAGGATAACCTAACTAAAAGACACCTTATACAATTTGCATACACAAGGGGATTTATTTTCTAGTTATCTTTTTGCTACTGATTTCTAGTATAATTGCATTGTGGTCACAAAACACACAGTATTATTTCAGTCATTTTAAGTCTGTCAAAGATTACTATGATATCTCCAAGTCTGGTAAACACTACTTGGTCTTGAAAAGAATATGTATCCTGCAGTTATTGGATGCAATGTTGTGTATACTGATATGTTCATTAAATTAAGTTTGTTCATTGTGTCGTTCAAAATCTTTCAGGCGCTTCTTGATTTTAGTCCTCTTGTCCTGTCAATTACTGAGAGACATGCATTAAAAAGGGAAAGGTTCCAAACAGGGAAAGGAGTATGTCAAGGCTGTATATTGTCACCCTGCTTCTGCTTATTTAAATTATATGCAAAGTACATCATGAAAAATGCTGGGCTGGATGAAGCACAAGCAGGAATCAAGATTGCCAGGAGAAATATCAGTAACCTCAGATATGCAGACACCACCACCCTTATGGCAGAAAGCAAAGAAGAACTAAAGAGCCTCTTGGTCAAATCAAAGAGGAGAGGGAAAAAGTTGGCTTAAAACTCAACATTCAGAAAACTAAGATCATGGCATCTGGTCCCATCACTTCATGGCAAATAGATGGGGGAAGAGTGGAAACAGTGACAGACTTTATTTTGGGGGGCTCCAAAATCACTGCAGATGGTGACTGCAGCCATGAAATTAAAAGACACTTCCTTCTTGGAAGAAAAGTTATGACCAACCTAGATAGCATATTAAAAAGTAGAGACATTACTTTGCCAACAAAAGTCTGTCTAGTCAAAGCTATGGTTTTTCCAGTAGTCATGTATGGATGTGAGAGTTGGAAAGAAAGCTGAGTGCCAAAGCGTTCATGTTTTTGAACTGTGGTGTTGGAGAAGACTCTTGAGGGTCCCTTGGACTGCAAGGAGATCCAACCAGGAAAGATGCTAAAGGAAATCAACCCTGAATATTCATTGGAAGGACTGATGGTGAAGCAGAAACTCCAATACTTGGGCCACCTAATGCAAAGAGCTGACTCATTTGAAAAGACCCTGATGCTGGGAAAGACTGAAGGTGGGAGAAGGGGACAACAAAGTGGGGACACCCACTTTGGTTGGGTGGCATCACCGACTCAATGGACATGAGTTTGAGTTGGCAATGGACAGGGAGGCCTGGCATGCTGCAGTCCATGGGGTCGCCAAGAGTCAGATGCAACTGAGTGACTGAACTGAACTGATGCATTAAAATAGCCTGTTATTATGGATTTGCTAGATTCTCCTTGTTAGTTCCATCAATTTTTTAACAAATTTTAATATATTCAAGGTAGATTTATCGTATCAGCCTAGTAAATTGAACCAGTAATCATCATGAAGTGACTATTTTATTTCCAGTTATGCTTTTTGCCTTAAAATAAATCTATGTTGTTCAATACACAGCCACACAGCTGTCTCTTCTATTTAACACGGTATAATTTTACTCTCCTTTGATTCTCAGATTTTTTTGTATCCTTAGGTTTTAAGTGTCTCTTATAAATAGTGGATAGTTAGGTTTTATTTGTTTTTTATCCAGTCTGATAATCTTTGTCTTTTAACTGAGGCATTTGCAATTAATATAACTGTAAACTATACATATACAATTAATATGTATACAAATATATTATTGTAATATGTGTACAACAATACATATATAATTAATGTAAATGCTGATATATTTGGATTCAACATTATGTGCTTGCTTCTTGTTTCATAAGTTTTATGTTCCTTTTTCTCTCTTTTTTTTGCCTTATTCTTGGATTGACTGAGCATTTTATTTATTTATATTATATATTTATTATGGCTGTGCTGGGTCTTTGTTGCTGCTTGGGCTTTTCTCTCATTAGGGGCAAACAAGGGCTACTCTCTAGCTGTGGTACATAGGCTTCTCTTTTTGTGGTGGTTTCTCTAGTTGCAGGGCATGAGCTCTAGGGCATGCAGTCTCAGAAGCTGTGATTTCCGGGCTCAAGAGCACAGGCTCAATAATTGTGGCACACAGGCCTAGTTGCTCTGGGCATGTGGGATCTTCCCAGATCAGGGATTGAGCCCATGTCTCCTGCATTGGCAGGAGGATTCTTTACCACTGACACATCAGGGAAGCCAGACTGAGCAATTTTTATCATTTTATTTTCTTACATACTTTGAAGTTCTATATTATTTTTCTGTTCTTTTACATTTAGTGTGTACATTAAAAATTACACATTCATGACTTACCAAAATCTAATATAACCAGTTTAATCTTCCAGAAAATTCAGTAAATTTTTAGAACATTTAACGCCACATATCTTCCTCCAATTTATCTGTTATTATTGTCATGCGTTTTACTTTGAAATTCTACAGTTGATATTCTCCTAGATTACCCATTTATTTATCCCTTTGTTTGTGTTTTATTCGTTAATGTATTTCTAACCTTTCACTTGAGATCTTTTCCATCTTACTTGGGAAAGAAAAACTTCTTGAGAATTCAAAAATTTTAGTGGGCTTGCTGATAGTGAACTCTCAGTTTTTGTTTGGCCAATAAAATATCTTTATTTTCCCTTCAGTTTTTGTCCAGATAATTTTGTAACTTAGAAATAATTTTAAACGCAAAGAAATTTGTAAAACTAGGACAAAGAACCTTTTGTTTTCCTGATCATTTCCAAATAAGTTGCCAGTGGGACGCCCCAACATACTTAAACACTTCATGGTATAATACTTACAAACAAGGACATTCCCCATATGTAACCAAAATACAATCAGAAAATTAACATTACACAGTATCACCATCTAATATAGAGACCCATTCCAAGTTTTGCTAATTGTTTCGATAATATCCTTTAGAAAACTAGAAGATCCAATTCAGGTGACATGTTGCATAAAACTGTCATCTCTTTAGTCTCCTTCAACCTGGAATAGTTCCTCAGACTTCCCTTATGTTTTATAACCTTGAAACTTTTGAAGATTACAGGATAGTTATTTTGGAGAATGTCCCTCAACATGGGTTTATCTGGTGTTTTCTCATGAATAGTTTCAAGTGATGTGTTTTGGTCAGGAATACTACAAAAGTGATGCTGTGTTCTTCTCACTGCATATTAATGGATGGTACCCAATCTAAATTTGTGTCATGACAGGTGATACTAACTTTGGTCACTTGATTAAGGAGGTATCTGCCAGGTTCTCCACTGTATAAATCACCCTTTCCCACTTTGTCATTAATAAGTATTTCTAGGCAATATCTTGAAATTACGTACATATCCTTACTTCATCAAACCTTTACCCTCTAAAATGCAAATCAAAATACAATGAGGTATCACCTCACTCTGGTCAGAATTACCATCATTAAAAAGTCTACAAATAATAAATGCTGGAGAAAGTGTGAAGGGAAAGGAACCCTCCTACACTGTTGGCAGGAATGTAAATTAGTATAGCCACTATGGAAAACAGTATGGAGGCTCCTTAAAATGCTAAAAATAGAGCTACCATATGATCCAACAATCCCATTCCTGGGCACATATCCAAAGAAAGCTATAATTTGAAAAGATACATGTACCCCAGTGTTGATAGCAGCACTATTTACAATAGCCAAGACATAAAAGAAACCTAAATGTCATCCACAGCTGAATGGATAAAGATGTGGTATACATACACAATAGAATATCACTTACCCATAAAAAAGAATGAAATATTGCCATTGCAGCAACATGGATGAACCTAGAGATGATCATATCAAGTTAAGTAAAAGACAAATAGCATATCATACTTTATCACTTACATTCTACTGCAATATGTGGAATCTAAAAAAAGAAGATACTTAAAGCAACTATTCTTCAGTTAAAAAATAAATTTAAAATCTTTTAAAAATTTAAAAAGAAGATACAAAGCAAAAATAGACCCACAGACATAGAAAAGAAATGTATGGTTACCACAGGGGCAAGGGAAGGATAAATTAGAGGTCTGGGATTAACATATATACACTACAATATATAAACTAACTACTGCATAGCATAGGCAACTACACTCAATATTTGTTGGATCTTAGTTGTAGCACACAGGATCTTTAGTTGCACACGTGGAATCTAGTTTCCTGATTCAGGGATGAAACTCTTTCATAACCTGCATTGGAATTGTGGAGTCTTAGTCACTGGATCACCAGTGAAGTAGCCTTCATTTTTACAGAGTATTTTTCACCTTTTCCAGGCCAGCTTTCTCTAGTAGTAATGCCAACTATAAAACCAGGTGAAGCTGCAAGGATATGTCCAATTTATTACCCATATTGCCTAGACCTGAGTCAGCAGGATAGTCAAAAAATTCTCAAACACACAGACCTGATTTCAGCATTTATACAATATAAGAGTCTCTCTTCCTTCAGTTCCCTCTTGACTCCACTAGGTTCCTGCCTGGTACCTCACTCAGAGCGGTTTGACAGTCCTGGCTCCCTCCACTCTCACGGTATTATCGCTGGGGTGACCTGGACGTTTCTTCCCTCCTAGTGATGCCAATTGATGCCAAGGAAATCTGAATCTTTCTTCATTTTTCTTGAACTCTGGGTTCTACCTTTTTTTTTTGTCAGAGGCCTCTTTTCCTTAGATTTGTTTAGTTACATCTCCTTATTTCTAAAACATTATTAGACCTTTTATATTGAACTTTATTGCTTATCAGGGTAGGTGCAAGGCTGCAGAGATTTATGTCAAAGACAAGAATCAGATGTGCAGACAGAAGCAGAGATGAGAGTTCACGAAGCTTTCAAAAGGCAAAGATAAAAATCACCTGGGTTCCTGATTCCTAATTCCAGTGCCACCTCCCTTTAGACACCTTGGTAGTGGTTTAGTCACTAAGTCATGTCTGACTCTTGCAACCCCAGGAACTGTTACCTGCCAGGCTTCCCTGTCCATGAGATTTTCCAGGCAAGAATACTTGAGTGGGTTGCCATTTCCTTCTCCAGGGCATCTTCCTGACCCTGGGATGGAAGCTGGTCTCCTGAATTGCAGGCAGATTCTTTACTAACTGAGCTACCAGAGAAGGAAGGTTGATTTGACACCATGACATACCCCAAAATCCTTCTGCTAAATTCTGCTCTGGCTTGTGCTAGCCTGACTGGCTTTCTGGTGCTTTGCATGAAGGGGAGTGGCTAGGACATCCAACCATCTGCAAATCTCAGTCCATATAGCCAAAAATATCCTCATCTAAAATCAGCACCTGCAAACACTGCGTGGGACAGTCCAGCCTACCTTAAGCAAATTCTGAGAATCTCCTATTCCTGCACCAGTCTCATGTTGGTGTCAGTTCAGCACTCTCAGAGTATCTGCAGAGGCTGCTTCGGTCTTATAGTCCAGGGACCAGTGGATTTTGTCACATTTATGCTATGCATATTGCACTGCCATGGGCCTTATTCATTCTGAAGACTTCCCCCACGGCTCAGCTCTTAAAATGCATATTTACTGAGCATGGAGACTGTAGGCTTCGGCCAGGAAGTGCGAACTCTGACAGCGAAACCAACTCAGAGATCATTCCTTAATACAGAGCTGCTCAAGCTGTTATTCTTACGAAGTGTCCTTTCAATTTCATTGTCATATTAATTTATTCAAGATCTCAGAAACCTGAAAAACGACCCTAAA
This sequence comes from Moschus berezovskii, assembly GCF_049115385.1. NCBI lineage: Eukaryota > Metazoa > Chordata > Mammalia > Artiodactyla > Moschidae > Moschus > Moschus berezovskii. Next base: position 18,980,497 of record NC_142468.1, on the reverse strand, counting down.
TCACAGACCTCAAAGCCTTTATCTCACCCATTTTTATTCCCCTTAGAATTTATGTCCTGACTTCACTAGTCTAAGAATGATTGCTCTGGCTGCTTGCACGACATGATCTGCTGGGGGCGGAAAGCCCCAGCTGTGCTTTCTCTGCCTCTGACACCCCCCTGGCAATCAACACAACTCTACCAGGGCGTCCCTAATGGCATCGGCAGCAGTGGGCAACGCTCCCGCTCATTACTAGCGGCACGAGCACCGTGGGGCTAGTGGGAACGAAAGTCTATTTAGCTCCAGAAAATGAGCCGATCCCACCATGAGACCCCGTCCACAGAGGTGCAGTGACAGGAAGCCATTTATAGAAAGAGAAGCTTGTTCTGCTGAAGCCTCCACTATAAAATGGTTAAAGCTTCTGCCACAAAACCTACCATGGCTGACACTTAGCCTCATTTGAAGGAGCTATCACTTTAGACGTGAGGGTGGAAAATCACACTGATGCCTCAGAATGGGAAAAAGGAAGCCTGGGAACCACCCTCTGCGATTCTCCCTGCTCTCTTAAGAGAGTGCAGTTGAGCCTCTGAGATGCCCACTGTGTGGAAGATGATTACAGTGCTTTGGAGGTTCTGTTTCACTGAGTTCTCAGGTGCTCACGGTGGGTCAAGCACTGTTCTAAGTGCTTCGCAAAATCCACACGTGGAGGTGGATAGCCTTAGTATCATCACTTTTCACTTGGGAAACAGGCTCAAAGAGGTTAAGAAACATGCCCAAGATCCTACAGCTAAATAGGAAAGGAACAGGAATTTGAACACGGGCTGACTGACTCCATGGCACAGTCTTACACTCTAGACCGCATTTGAGATGATCGTTAACAATAATAAGCAACATTCTTTATAAGGTGTGTCAACTTCCCTGGTGGTCCAATGGTTAAGCTTCCACTACAGGGGGCCTGGGTTTGATCCCTGATCGAGGGAGCTCTGCATGCCACGAGGTGAGGCCAAAAAGTGTCTTCCTTCCAATATACAAAACACCTTCAAATGTTTTCTTCTTTATCCAGAGTGTAGTATTTCTCTGATCTGGAAAAGTGGGATCACAGTACCTCAAATTCCCTTTTTTAATGCTTAACAGAGGACTAGATAGTTAAATTTGGGACAAAACAAGGAAGAAATTATTTTTGTGAGAGCATGTAGCTTTCAGTGTTGATTCATCTGAGAGGGAGACGATGCTATTTGTGGTTGAAGAGGCTCCATACTTTAGCCTTCTTGGTTTACTTGACTGTCTATATATACGATTCTAGAAAATACAACAGAAACACCACAGATTCCTCTCCTGGGATCAGGAATAACATTCCCACCAGATTTGTAAAAAGCCTCCCCAGGTGCAAGTACACGTGGGTTTCTTGATGAATTCAGTTCTGCTTCAAGTCCACTGTAGTTCCCTAAATCTAAACGGAAGCTGAATTCTCCCCTACTCCCTTCCTCCTGTCCCCTAAAGGCAATCCTCCTATCAGTGCTAAACAGAAACTCAAATGCAGAAGGTACCAGGGAGGCATTAAATTTGGAACAATTACATGCATGAATCTTTTTTCCTGCTCTTATTCTGCAGGCTATTTTTTTTCCTTCTTTCAATCTACAGCTTCCTACTTCTATAAAGCTGTTGACACTGATAAAGCCAATCACGGGAAACAATGCAAATTCCTTTAATGTTCTTCAATCTTGCTGAGGAAATATTTGAATCATACTCACAGAAGCTCTGGGCTTCCCTGGTGGCTCAGACGGTAAAGAATCCACCTGCAATGTAGGAGACCTGGGTTCGATCCCTGGGTTGGGAAGATCCCCTGGAGGAGGTCATGGCAACCCACTCCAGTACTCTTGCCTGGAGAATCCCATGGACAGAGCAGCCTGGAGGGCTACCGTCCATGGGGTTGCAAAGAATCAGACACGACTGAGCGACTAACCACACCGAAGCTCTAGCAAGGAACTCTTCCAGCATGCCCTTTCTCACTTCCATTGTAGACCATCCTGGGAAGACCTTCAGGCTTGCAAATGTTTCATGAGGGAGGGTGGGGTTTTAATTACTTGCAGAATCCTCCAAATGGAACCACAATCCTGGGCACTAAGTGAAAGAAAGTGAGAGTGCTAGTGTCTCAGTCATGTCCCACTCTGCCATCCCATGGACTGATGCCCATCAGGCTCCTCTGCCCATGGAATTCTTCAGGCAAGAATACGGTAGTGGGTTACCATTTCCTTCTCCAGGGATCCTCCCGACCCAGAGACTGAACCCAGTCTCCCGCATTTCAGGCAAACTCTTTACCATCTGAGCCACCAGGGAAGCCTGGCACTGAGGAGACATGGTAATAAAAGAAGCAGGCTCCTGCAACGACCTGCATAACCCAGAAAGGGCTCTGCTGATGCCTAATGGCTGAGAACCCTCTTTAGGTGGGCAGGGACTGAAGAAATGCACAACTGAGGATGAATCCTGATGAAGAAAATCCTCTGTATCCTAAAGAGGCCAAAAAAGGCATGTCTGGGCTAATCTGGATGCCATGAGGGTGTAGAGTCACAACATCCTGCATACTGAGCAGAAAACACATGGGCCCCAAGCTAGGCGTTTACAACTGGCCTCCTGTTTACAGTTGGGCTCCAGGTGGACACTTAAAACTAGCATCCTGTTTGCATTTCCTGAAACAGACAGGTGGCTCCAGGTGAGGCGTTTACAATCAGCCTCCTGTTTGCCCGCCTACACGGAAGTAACAACAGAAACAGGGTAAATAGCCAGGCTTTTTCTCTTTGTGGACACCTTAAGATAATGAAACAAGTGAAGTTGCTTAGTTGTGTCCGACTCTTTGAGACCCCATGGACTGTAACCTATCAGGCTCCTCCGACCATGGGATTTTCCAAGCTAAAATGCTGGAGTGGGTTGCCATTTCCTTCTCCAGGGGATCTTCCCGACCCAGGGATCGAACCCGGGTCTCCTGCACTGCAGGCAGGCGCTTTACCATCTGAGCCACCAGGGAAGACCCCTTGAGATAACAGTCATGACCGAAACAGAGAGGGGTTAAACCTTGTTTGAGTAAAGGATCAAGAGATCACATATTCCCCCCCTCCTTGTGGCAAGGGAAACACTACACATGCGCAGAAAGACTCCTCGGGGGTCAAGAGTCAGGGGCCAATGCCAGGCCACAATCAATCTTGCTTCTCCCAGATGCCTTTGCGTCGAGATCCATATTGGCTGAGAGATGCGTGCACATCTATGGGGAAGGTCCAGAAACAAATTAGCCAAGGGGGACAAAACAAGGTGATTGGCCAGGAGGAAGACAGAGACCTGGAAGAACTGCCCTATGTAAATGATTTAACCACCTCTTTTCTGTGCTCCTCCTCTTTGAGGAGGATGCCCATGTCTCTCTCTCCAGGTGTATATCTCTGCCTTGCTCCTAGCTTAACAGTTTCTCTATGTGCTCTCCCACTTGATGTGCCATGTCTCTAATAATAAACTATGTACCTGCTTTTATAGTTTTTGTCTCCATGGGAAACGCATTTTCCACTAGAGGCAAGAGCCAAGGGAAAATAGCTTCTAACCTCTAGCCTCTAACCCTTTCTGGTCTGGTGACTAGGATTCCTGGTTTTCATCCAGCATACCCAGGTTCAATTCCTGGGCAGGGAATTAACAGCTCGCTTCAAGCCACCAATCACTGCTGCCTCTCCAAGATCAATGCTGCCCCCTTGAAAGCACAACTCAAGCTTCTTAGGCCTCAGGTTAGGTGCAGGACAAGGAGGGATTTCACTCTGCACACAATTCCAGAAGGACAAGCCTGGCTAATGCTGTCCTTTTTTAACTGATCAAATTGAGTTTTTGAAAATCATACAGTATAAGAATATGTATTGACCTGAAAAATGATTCACCACATTCAGGAGTCATTTCCTGAAAGAGCCTTTTCCTGAAATAGACTCCAACTCAATGATCCAAGGGACTTTAATGAAGATATTACTAACAAAGGTGTAAGCAGGATAAAAAGAGACAAGACAAGACCATTGGGGCACCCACGAGCTAGTAACAGAAAAAAGCTATTACACCAAGGGCCTTGAAGGGACAAGGGGAAGAAATGGAATTTTGGGAGCCTGATAAGCACTGGAGCCAGGAGAGGGGCCACTGCCAGAAAATACATCCCGAAGCAGGCAAGGGATTCTCTCTCCTCCCACTCCCCCAATCTCCTACTGGTTGACTGCAATCAGAAAGCAGGCTGCAGAACTTCCCTGGTGGTCCAGAGGTTAAGACTCTTGTGTTCCTATTGCAGGGACCCAGGTTTGATCCCAGTCAGGGAAGTTCCACACACCAGACAGAGTGGCCACAAAGACGGGAAAAAAGGGAGGAAGTCACAGAGGAGCCAACATGATACATTTTGTAGACGTGCACAGAGACAGAAAAGGATTGGGGGAGTGCACAAAGAGAACAATCAGCATCACCAGCCCACAGTAGCCCCTCAGTCACTTCTTATCACAATATCCTGCTGTTTTTCTTTCATTGCACTTATTACCTCGTTTCACCTTTTATTTCTTTGTTCCCCTTCCCCCACCATTAGAATGTAAACTCCCTGAAAGAAAGGAAGGATTTTTTGTCTCTCCAAAACTACATTTTCACATGGAGTGCTGGCATCCTCTTTGTGGCGGGTGGAGAGTATGACCCAGCACAGATTCTCAGAACCCATGTGGGGTTAGGAGGACATCTACAGCGGGAGAGAAGAGTGGTAGAGACTCCTATACGCATGGCCACATATAGAGGGATTGTTCAAATAAGTAAATTAAAAACAAAAAAAAGATAATGATAATTTTACTGTTGGGAAAGGGAGATACCAATACAGAAAGAGAAAAAACTTGAATGAGCCCCACGGTGATGGATTGGAATTGGAGGTACTGGAGTGAACTCATGGTTTTCAAGATAGGGTTAATATAGATGTAAATGTGTACATGTGTTAATATAGATGTAAATGTGTACACATGTTAATATAGATGTAAATGTGTACATGTGTTAATATAGATGTAAATGTGTCCATGTGTTAATATAGATGTAAATGTATCCATGTGTTTGTGTTGTATGTGACAGTGTGTGGGTATATAGTTCCAACTTTAACCCTAAGTTGTAGTATACTTGGAACAGGGATCCCCTAACAGCAACGAGTACACTTGGCACTCAGATCTTGGCTTCTAAATACCAATTTCCACTAAATGAGACTGGGACACCTTAGGTAAATGACTCATTTCAGGCTTGGGCAGAAAAACAATAAGATGAGCCTGGAATATCTTTTTCCGGAACAGAATGATCAAAGAATAATGAGGCAAGTAAAAAGGACACAGAAATAGTTAGGAAGAGCAAATCTGGGACTATTTGAGCATCAATATAAATAATGATAAGGACAGATTTAGCCCATTGAAAAACATAGGAAACCATAAGCCCATAAATAAGTTAATTAAACGTTTGATAAAGAATACAATATTTACAACAAGGACTCATAAATACTAACCAAATTACAAAAAAACAAAGAGTGATTTTGTACTATGGTTATATGAAATATTACCACAGGTAAAGTTATATGAAAGGTACAGGGACCTCTCTGGACTATTTTTGCAACTTCCTGTGAGCCTCTATGACTTAAGTTTTTGTTGTTGTTTTTTTAATTTATAAAAGAGTAACTTTATATAGGAGAAGCCTGCCTGCTGTCACCTTAATCAAGAAGTGAAAATTAACATCATCTATAATGGGACCAACCAAAATCATGTGCCTTCTGATAGGATTAAATAAGAAGAATGCTGTCACTTCTCTGATTTTCCTATTGAAGTTACAATCTGGAGCCAATCATGGAAAAGATCAGATAAAACCAAATTGAGGACTCAAACTAAAGGACATTCTACAAATTAACTGGACTATAATATTCAAAAGTGTCAAGATTATTAAAATTAAAGAAAGACTGAAGAAGACCTAACAGATATAACTAAACACATGTGATTCTGAATTGATACTTTTGCCATAAAGGAAAGTATTGGGACAATAGGTGATAACTGAGTGGGACCAAGGATTAGATGGTAGTGGTATAAAAATGTTAATTTCCTGAATTTGATGGTTATCTTGAGAGTATGTAGAAGAACATCCTTGTTTGAAAAAATACAACTAAGAGTATTCCAATGTGAAAAGTCTCTGTACTAGTTGGAATTTTCTTTTAGTTTCTTGTTGTTCAGTCACTCAGGCGTGTCCAACTATTTTCGAGCCCATAGACTGCAGCATGCCAGGCTTCCCTGTCCTTCAATATCTCCCAGAGCTTGCTTAAACTCATGTCCATTGAGTCAGTGATGCCATCCAACCACCTCATCCTCTGCCGTTCCCTTCTCCTCCTGCCTTCAATCTTTCCCAGCATCAGAGTCTTTTCCAATGAGTTGGCTCTTCAGATCAGGTGGCCAAAGTATTGGAGCTTCAGCTTCAGCATCAATCTTTCCAATGAATATTCCAGGGTTAATTTCCTTTAGGATTGACTGGTTGAATCTTTAGTTTGTAATTGTTTCAAATTTTTTTTTAATTATTAAAAAACACAACCATATCCCTAGCACCTAGCACAGGCATGGCATTCCAAGGTCCCAATAAATATTTGCTGAAGAATTAATGAACTATATAAACAATGACAACAAATACATGCTTAGAAACAGACGTTCAAATATTAACAGTGGTTTCTTGAGAGGTATGAGTTTATTATAGATTATTTGGGTGTATTTTTTATTTTGTGCTTCTGTTTCTTAAATTTTCTGAATCAAGCATGTTTTATTAACTGTTAAATTGGTCAGGCTGATGCTACTAGATAAGAATAACATTTTCAGTTCAGTCCAGTTCAGTCGCTCAGTTGAGTCCGACTCTTTGCGACCCCATGGACTGCAGCACGCCAGGCCTCCCTGTCCATCACCAACTCCCAGAGCTTACTCAAATTCATATCCATTTAGTCTGTGATGCCCTCTTCCCCTCTGCCCCCTTCTCCTGCCTTCAATCTTTTTCCCAGCATCAGGGACTTTTCCAATGAGTCGGTTCTTCCCATCAGGTGGCCAAAGTATTGGAGTTTCAGCTTCAGCATCAGCCTTTCCAATGAATATTCAGGACTGATTTGCTTTAGGATGGACTGGTTGGATCTCCTTGCAGTCCAAGAGACTCTCAAGTCTTCTCCAACACTGCAGTTCAAAAGCATCAGTTCTTCAGTGCTTGGCTTTCTTTATAGCCCAACTCTCACATCCATACGTGACTACTGGAAAAACCATAGCTTTGACTAGACGGACCATTGTTGGGAAAGTAATGTCTCTGCTTTTTAATATGTTATCTAGGTTGGTAATAATTTTTCTTCCAAGAAGCAAGTGTCTTTTAATTTCATGGTTGCAGTCACCATCTGCAGTGATTTTGGAGCCCCCAAAAATAAAGTCTGACACTGTTTCCACTGTTTTCCCATCTATTTGCCATGAAATGATGGGACCAGATACCATGATCCTAGTTTTCTGAATGCTGAGTTTTAAGCCAAATTTTTCACTCTCCTCTTTCATTTTCATCAAAAGGCTCTTTAATTCTTCGCTTTCTGCCATAAATATGGTGTCATCTGCCTATCTGAGGTTATTGATATTTCTCCCAGCAATCTTGATTCCAGCTTGTGCTTCCTTCAGTCCAGCGTTTTTCATGATGTACTCTGCATATAAGTTAAATGAGCAGGGTGACAATATACAGCCTTGACATATTCCTTTCCTGATTTGGAACCAGTCTGTTGTTCCATGTCCAGTTCAAACTGTTGCTTCTTGACCTGCATACAGATTTCTCAGGAGGCAGGTCAGGTGGTCTGGTATCCCCATCTCTTTCAGAATTTTCCACAATTTGTTCTGATCCACACAGTCAAAGGCTTTGGCACAGTCAATAAAGCAGAAATAGATGTTTTTCTGGAACTCTCTTGCTTTTTCAGTGATCCAACGGATGTTGGCGATTTGATCTCTGGTTCCTCTGCCTTTTCTAAAACCAACTTGAACATCTGGAATTTCACAGTTCACATACTGTTGAAGCCTGGCTTGGAGAATTTTGAGCATTACTTTGTTAGCACGTGAGATGAGTGCAATTGTGCGGTAGTTTGAGCATTCTTTGGCATTGCCTTTCTTTGGGATTGGAATGAAAACTGACCTTTTCCAGTCTTATGACCACGGCTGAGTTTTCCAAATTTGCTGGCATACTGAGTGTAGCATTTTCACAGCATCATCTTTTAGGATTTGAAATAGCTCAACTGGAATTCCATCATATTTTAGCAATACCATACGTCTTATCTTTGAGTTTATGGGTTCAAGCATTTGATGTCATCAGTTACTTGGGCTGGACCCTTGGAAACTGTTTCAGACCACCCAAGAATACCAATACCACAGGTCAATTATTACCAGGATATATAACTTCCAGGTGCCCATAATATTCTTACCTGTTACTCAGGGCTCTCTCCTTCTCAGAATCATGTCCTAAGTGGTAGAATCAGTCATTGGCAGTTCAGTGAACATGTAGTCATACTAAGGGGTTGGAAGAATTTTGTGGGATATTTAATTCACATTAGTAAAAGGACGGGAGAATTACTCTGGATCGAGATTTCCAGTGACCAAGACATTCACATCCTTTGGGTACTGAATAAACACTGACAAATTCTGATGAAAAGAATCCTTTCTTCTGGGCTCTGGGAGGACTGTTATCATACAGTGGACACGTTGATTATGTTACTCTTGTATTTATTACATTTTAGATTAGTGTCTCTCTGATGGGATTTGACAAATGTTCCAACAGAACACATTTATATGTCACCTCTTAAAATGAACAACTCCTGCAATTGGTTGCCGTGTGTAATATGTGGATTTAGTTAATATTTAAATTTTATATTTTAATAAATAATATAAGCCAATAGTCAAAATTCAAAAGGTACAATAGGGTGAAAACTCTCTCCCATCCCTGTCACCTAACCACCCAGGTCCCAATAGGTAATGAGTATTATCATTCCAGGGAGATATACATACATACACACACACACTTTTTACCCTATATAATACTTTACGTACTGCTCTTAACTTTGCTTTTTTCACCAAGAATCTATTTTGGAGATACTTTTACCTCAGCATAGAGACTCCTTTTATTTTTTTAAGTGCACAGTATTTCACTGAATGACTGCATCATTACTTTTTAAACTACTAACTAATGGACTCTAAGATGGCATCCAAACTTTCACTATTACAAAATATTTCATGGACCTAAGTTATTTTTCATATAAGCAAATGTATTTTTAGGATGAATTTCTAGTAGTGTAACTGCTAGGTCAAAAGTATGTGTATTTTTATTTTGATAAATATTGATACATTGCCAAATTGTCTCCCTTAAAGCTTGCATGGGGGCCTAACCGTGCTATGCTGTGCTCAGTAGCTTTAGTCGTGTCTGACTCTTTGTGACCCCATAGACCATAGCCCAGGTGAAGGAAATGGCAACCCACTCCAGTACTCTTGCCTGGAAACTCCCATGGACGGAGGAGCCTGGTAGGCTGCAGTCCATGCGGTCTCGAAGAGTCGGACATGACTGAGCGACTTCACTTTCACGCATTGGAGAAGGAAATGGCAACCTACTCCAGTGTTCTTGCCTAGAGAATCCCAGTGACGGGGGAGCCTGGTGGGCTGCCATCTATGGGGTCGCAGAGTCAGACACGACTGAAGTGACTTAGCAGCAGCAGCAGCAGACCATAGCCCACCAGGCTCCTCCGTCCATGTGATTTTTCAGGTAAGAATACTGGAGGAGATTGACATGCCCTCCTCCAGGTGGTCCTCCCGACCCAGGGATCAAACCCCCGTCTTCTGCATTGCAGGATTCTTTACAGCTGAGCCACTAGGGAAGCCCAGGAGCCTCACTGAGTATTAACATTTGGATTCTGTCTATCTGGTTATGAAAAAGAGTATGTCAAAGGAGTTTTAAACTTTATTTTCCTTACCTTGAGTGAGGCCGAGCATCCTTTCATGTTGGCTCCTTTTTTGCATAGTTGGTGTAGTCACTGCAACTTCTTCTATTGAGTTTATTTATAGGAGCACTTTATATTTTAGGACAATTAGCCTTTTCTGTGGTAAGAGTTGTAAATATTGATACCAAATTGAAGTTGTAAATACCAAATTGAAGTATGTTTTTAGACTTTCATTATACTTTTTTCCTTCAGAGCACAAATTGTGCCACTCATCCACTGAGTCAAGGATGCCATCCAACCATCTCATCCTCTGTCGTCCCCTTCTCCTCCTGCCTTCAATCTTTCACCAGCTTGAGCAAGTTACCTAACTTCTCTGTCACTCAATTCATCAATAAGGTGGTGATATTAATAGTACATGCCTCATAGGGTTGTGCTAATTAAAAGAACAAATATATGGAAAGGGCTTAGAAATATGTGGCACACGACAAGGCCTCTAAAAGTATTGTTTTTTTTTTTTAATGTAGTCAAAGTTAATGCTGACTCATTTTAGGTGCCACTTCAAAGAAAAACTTATTTGCATTGGCTTCAAATTCTGGAGATGAAATGAGAAAAAGGAATTATTCTTACTTTTGATAAGTAATATGCACTATTCACATATCAAGTCATCCACATAATAAAGGATGCTCAGTCCATAGAAGCTACAGATCAAGCAGTAAGGTGCTTTCCAGTTTTCTCCTCACAGCCACTCTTTTCGAAAAACAAGGTCTATTGCATAGCACAGAAAAAGTATATTCAATATGCTGTGTTTGTATACACAGACATATATATATGGGCTTCCCTTGTAGCTCAGCTGGTAAAGAATCTGCCTGCAATGCAGGGGACGTGGGTTCAATCCTTAGGTTGGGAAGATCCCCTGGAGAAGGGAAAGGTTACCCACTCCAGTATTCCGGCCTGGAGAATTCCATGGACTATATAGTCTATGGGGTTGCACAGGTGTAACAGCACAGGAAAAATATATTCAATATCCTGTGTGTGTATACACAGACATATATAATATATATATATATATATGGAAAAAAAAAACACACTTCAGCAGGTATCATTATCCTCATTTTACCTATGAGGAAATTGGAGTTCACAAATGCCAAAAGACTTGCCCAAGGCCAAACTTCCTTTGGTCATTAATTTGCAAATATTTTTAATCCTTTTTCTGATGTACCTACCTCAGATCCCCAAGGCACATCCCGTTCAGTTCCCTCAGTGAATATTCAAGACAGCCTGGGGGCTGGATGTTTGTCATTCATTCTCTCTGCAAGCCCCAAGCCAACTCCTGACTTCCTCTGGTGACCCTGGCTCTACTGCCAGGAATCCCATTTGACTCTTCCCAGAGTTCCTCACATCTTACAGATTCCCCCTCCTCTGAAATCTGTCTTGACTCTACCCCTCCCTTCCATCCCAGTTGCCACCGCTCAGGTTCAGCTCTGACTACCTTCCGCAGGGACTGTGGGTGCACTCATCTTCTAAGAAGACTCGCATATCTTTCCTCTCCAGTTTCTCTGACAGTGCTGTCCAAACCACAGCTGTCATCTCCCCAAATCACAGCTCTAATCTTGTCACTCCCTACCTCTCAAACCTGCAGAGGGTCCCTCTGCCAGCTCCTTACTTTGACATTTGATCCAACCTATTCTGCCAGTTTAGCTTCCAAGACTCCCCTCCCATTCAGCCAAAATGAATGCTTCACTACTCCCTGAACAGGCTTCCAGTTAGATTTTTGGTTCAGCTTAGAATTTCTCTGTTTTCTCTTCCAGGCAGCTCAAGCTTCATGAAGCTGTCCTTTATTCTTACACTAACTTCTCTCCTTACTCTGATCATCTCTTCCCACTCACACCCTTTCTTATATAAAATTCTTGAGAGACAGAATCCTACCTTCCTTGTTATTTGTTGAAACGCTTTCACACATGGCCACAATTGATTAACCCCATAATCTATTTTATAAGGGGTCTAGCAACTCACAGGGCCCTGGGTTAACAGGGCACATGCTGTGCCAGGTCTGCTCGTGGCAACAACCAAGCCTGGCCCATTTGAACCCAGCTCTCCTCACAAAACTGTCACTTGTATAGAGAACGTACCTGTAGTTAAGTTGCCAAGGGGAAGAGGAGTGAGGGAGGCATGGAGTGGGAGGTTGCGGTTTACAGAATATATATAGAATGAATAAACAACAAGGTCTTACTGTATAGCACGGGAACTGTAGACAATATCACATAACAAACCATAATGGAAAAGGTATATATATATATATATATATATAAATACATATATAATTGAATCACTTTGCTGTACACCAGAAACTACACAATATTGTAAATCAACTATATTTCAGTTACAATAAAGATAAACCAAATCTGAAAAAAAAAAAAAGCAAACTGCCACTTCTGGTCAAGGGCCCTACACAGGCTTCCATTTTCCATCTTTTACGTCAATGATACCTGGAGCAGGCACAGCACAGACAGACCATTCTGGAAATATTAATTGTATAAACAAACTTTCCACTCGAGAGAACCTCAGAACGTTAGATCTACTTCCTTGTTTCAGCAGAAGAAATCAAGGCCAGAAAGGGAAGAGACTTCCCCAAGGTCACACAGCAAGAAGGAAACAGAACTTCATCTACAGCGGAAGCTCCCGTACTGAAGCTGAGGGCACGCTCTTCTGCACCTTGGAGCCACACAGACCTACGGTCAGCAGTCTCCGCTACAAGAGGACACAACCGAATAGGTCACCACCAGTTCACCACCGGTTTCTTTTTCCTCTCATCTCAGAGCCTCCGTCGCCCTTTCCACAACACACTCTTTCCTCCTCTGTAAGTTTAAAGGAGGGGGTCCCAAGCGGCGAGAGAATTTCCTGGGCTAACCGGGTTGGACACAGAAAACACCCGGTGCCGGGTGGGGTACCCACCGCTTGGGAAGCCACCGCATTCGCCGAGTCTCAACTCGCCTCCGGCCCCACCCCGGCCCTGCCCCAAAGCGCGCCTGTCCCCGCCCCGAACATGCTTGGCCCCGTCCCAAGAGTCCATGACCCCGCCCCAAAGGGCGGAGCCCAAAGAACTCAGCCGCCGATTCGCTGCCTTTTCGCCAGGCCTGGGCGGAGCCGAGACCCCAACCACGCCCCCTCCCTGAGAGCCACCCTTATTGGCATAGACCGTCAGAAGACGCGTCCAATGAGGAAGGAGGGGCGGCCTCCTTCTCCCTATCCTCTCCGACAACGCGAGAGTGGACGCAGCTAAGTGGCAGACGCTACCCTTCGGTCTTTCCGGGTCTTCCACGCTTCGCCCCTGACTCCTGTGGACCCTGGGCCCGACGGATAGCCGGAAAAAAATCCTCTGATCGAGTAAGTCTGCGCTGACTGGAGTACTGTTGGCGTCGGTTCGGGGGCCGCTGCTGGCCCTCTGATGGAGCTCGGGGTGAGATAGGAGGTGGGGGCAAGGCCCGAGAAAAGGGGCGGGGAGGAGGGGCCGAACACGTGGAACGCCGGCCTGACCCCGGCGTGGGTAGGGGGCTGGGCGGGCGAACTCTGGTTGAGTGGAGTCTGTGGGCGCGTGGAGCTCGCTCGTCGCGTTCAGTTTACTGCCGTAGAGACGGGAGAGGAAGGCCCTGAGTTTCGCCGCTTCGTGTCTGCCCCAATGGAGCGTTCTTTCTGAATTGTGATGTCAAGGTGCCACCCGATAGCTGTCAGTGGCTGGATGCGGGCTCTTGGTGTCTGTTTCACCTGGAAGTTCAGATTGTAGTTGACTTTCAGACAGGTCAGCATAGCAGTTAAGGCAAGCACCTACAGTGCTGCTGCTGCTGCTAAGTCGCTTCAGTCGTGTCCGACCCTGTGCGACCCCATAAACGACAGCCCACCAGGCTCTGCCGTCCCTGGAATTCTCCAGGCAAGAACACTGGAGTGGGTTGCCATTTCCTTCTCCAATGCATGAAAGTAAAAAGTGAAAGTGAAGTCGTGTCCGACTCTTCGCGACCCCATGGACTGCAGCCTCCCAGGCTCCTCCGTCCACGGGATTTTCCAGGCAAGAACAATGCTAGGCACTACCAACTGCTTTATAAGCATTATCGAAGCTTTCTGCACACTAACCCCATGACGTCGCCGGCAGTACCTCTGTCGGACGCAGAACGAGCCCTAGTGAGATTGTCATTTACCCGAGGTCACTAGCAAGCGGTGGGGCCACGGGATGAACCCACGCTTCCCGAAGTTAACCTCCTCACCGAGGTGCCTTAGCTACGAAGCTAGCGCTCGCGGTGTCCAAGAAGCCTCGTCGTCTCCCCAGTTGACCTCAGAAACCATGACTCCCCCCGCGCCGCGCCCTTTCCCCTGGATGGACATGGGGTGGTCCACAGACCTTGTCCTGTGAATCGAGCAGCTCTCAGGAAAGAAAACTGAGGCCACAGCTTCCAGGAGGAAACAGAATTACAAAACCCCAAACTCTAGTTTTAAATAATCGTGGAGATCGCAGTTGATCGCAGTTGAGGTGGTGTCCTGAGGCAGACCAGCAGGAGTAGAAACCCTTCCCCAACCCCCAACCCCACCCCCTTGTGTCTTTCTGGGTACCATATTTAGCCTTCAAAGCCTTGATTTCCTTCATTTGTGAGGTGGTTTTAAATACTACGCAGGGTGGGCATGGCAAGTCCCCTGCAGAGGTCATTTTATGTGGGGCTTTTCAAGCCAGTGGCGGTAGCGTTTCCCACGCTGCAGTCCAGTAACCTCTATAATCTTATCTGTCGCTGGATATTTAGGATATGTCTCATTTATAAACGTCATAGTACTTTTGTAGCAGGAAAATATTTGTTTGTTTGTTTGGGCTTCCCTGGTGGCTCAGCTGGTAAAGAAGCCACCTGCAATAAGGGAGACCTGGATTCGATCCCTGGGTTGGGAAGATCCCCTGGAAAATGGTAGGGCTACCCACTCCAGTATTCTGACCTGGAGAATTCCGTGGTCTGTATAGTCCATGGGGTCGCAAAGAGTCGGACACGACTGAGCGACTTTCACTTGGGGGATATAATTCGCCTTTTTATAGTGCACCGTTCGGCAGGTTTTGTAGAATATGTCCAAGGTCATGTGACCATCTTGCGTGTGTGCGTGCTGCGTTAGTCACTAAATGGTGTCTGACTCTTTACGACCCTATTGACTGTAGCCCACCAGGCTCTGCTGCCCATGGAATTCTCCAGGTAAGAATACTGGAGTGGGTTGCCATGCCCTGCTCCACGGGATCTTCTAGAACCAAGGATCAAACCCGCGTCTCTTGGGTCTCTTATGACTCCTGCATTTGTAGATAGGTTATTTACCACTAGTACCGCTTGGGAAGCCCCACGACCATCTTATTCCAGGATATTTTCATCACTCCCCAAGGAAGACGCTGCGGGCCACGTGCTGGGTAGGACGGGGCAGTGAGCCTTGGCCCTGTGCTGAATTTCGGCAGGACTGGGCCCATCGTGCCATAGAGGCCAAGAGAGAGGCTTCCTGGTTAGGTCTGAGATTCCCGGGCCCAGCCTTTTCCGGGCTGCACCTTCGGGATTTGGCCGCCTGGCCTGGAATGGAGTCTTGGGGAAGAGGAAGGAAGCGGTACCCGGAAACTGCGCAGCTCGACCCGGGAGCAGTTTGATTATCTGTGCGAATCTTTCGCGCGCATGCGCAGAAAACTGCCAGGCTGAGAGTCAGAGCCGACTTGCCCACGTGAGATCACAAAAGACCCCAGCTTTGAAGGGGGTCCGAAAAACCGCTGAAGCGTGTACCGACCTTCAGGATTGTCTGCAAGCCGCAGCAGTGAGTGGAAGGAACCATAAACAAAATGGGATGACCTCACAGTGACATCATCATCAAGAAATGGAGTCGCCACACCCTTCCGCTGGACGTGTTATTTCCTGATGAACCCAGTTATAAAGAGCTACAGTGGATGTTGTACAGACAGCCCTCATCTGGAGGAAATGGTTGGTGGTTCTGAAAAGCAGGAAGTAAAGGATATGAAGACTGTTTTCAGAATTTATCATTATTGAAATGCTTTTTCTCAGCATAGCTTCAGAGGTATACATTGCTGCCTACCAAAATATACAAAAGATTGATGAGAAGCTCTGAGGTTTTCAGAAGCTCTAGGTATTCAACTGATTATCCATCTCACATATATTGTAAGAGTACATTCACGGAGTCCTTTTCAGAGATTGCTCAGCTCACTCTGTCTGGAACAGGACAAGTGTCCACCTGTGGACTAAGAAAGGATCAATCAGAAGATGAATTAGATATTACAGAAGAAGGAAACTAACTTTCCTTAGTATATATATCATTTTCATTTTTATCTTAATATGACTCAGATTTCAGGATTGCTGAATTCCGTTCCGTTCCGTTCAGTTGCTCAGTCGTGTCCGACTCTTTGCGACCCCGTGGACTGTAGCCTACCAGGCTTCTCCGTCCATGGGATTCTCCAGGCAAGAATAATGGAGTGGGTTACCATTTCCTTCTTTAGGGGATCTTCCCGACCCAGGGATCGAACCTGGCTCTCCCGCATTGGAGGCAGACGCTTTAACCTCTGAGCCACCAGGGAAGCCCATCAAAATGGAATGCTGCTGAAAGTAGGGGGGAAATTAAAGGATTATTTATGTTGACCCAAAATGAAGGTTTTAAAAAAATTACACACCCAGTCATTTCACTTCGTACCTAGTCAACTTCCTACCCAGTGATATATGGTCTTTTTGTATAACTCTCACATTTGTAAGATTATGGGCTTCAGAGTATTTCATATTAATGTACTGTGCCTGGTTGGGAGTCCTGTAGTAAGTAAATAGCAAAAACCAAAACTTCTATCAATTCCTGTTAGCTTCTTTTAGATTGACTTCCCAAAAGGCTCCAGTCTAGTCATTCTGATTAAATATAAATTCTGTTCCATGAAGCTTTAACTAAAAAGACAAGTTTTCTTTTTAAAAAAGAGAAAAAAAACTTTCAGTGAATCATTAAGTTCCATCATTTGATCTGTAAATTTACCTTTCAACAAGTGTGTAATCGAGCAGAATAAAGGAAATATGATACCAGTATATCCATGTTTTACAAATGCACAAAACATAAATTTTAGTTTAAAGTCATATTCAGTTTGATTCTGACTTTAAAACAAGTAAAACTGCTGTCGTGCTCCTAGAGAACAGGCTTGTGGTTGCCAGGGGTAGGCGGGTTGGAGGGGCGGAGTGGGAGGTTAAGGTTCTCAGATGTGAGCAATTCTTACAGGTAAAATGGATGGATAAACAAGGTCCTATTAAACTGTGTTCAATGTCCTGTGATAAGCCGTATTGGAAATGAATACTTTAAAAAAGAATGTGTGTGTGTGTGTATAACTAAATCACTTTTCTGTTCAGCAGAAATTTAACACATTGTAAATCAATTATAATTTAAAACATTTTTTAACTGCTGTCATACTCAAGTATTATATATGGCACTAGTAATTTGGTGGAATGTTGCCTAAGAAAACATAAACAAGAATATATGGAACATCATAAATCATTTAAAATTCTATAAAAATTTTTCAAACCTACCACCTAGATAATAAAAAGATGTAATAGTTACTCTTATTCTTGGAAGCATAAAACAGTTTAGTCAGAGTCTTTATCAACTCATCTGGGGATAACTGGAAAAAGCAGTTATTCATAACAGAAAAATAGGCTTTCAATAAGCTTTAAAAAAAGAAAGGACCTGGCCCTTTATACTCCTCATACTCTGTACCCCTCCTCCTTCAGCCCCTGAAAAACCACTTCTCTCTTTCTGTCTCTCTGAATGTGCCTCTTTTGAAGATTTCATACACATCAAATAAATCACACAGTATGTAGCTTTTTGTGTCCCACTTCTTTCACTTAGCATAGTATTTTCAAGGTTCATCCATGATGTAGTTTCTGTCAATGGTACATTCTTTTTATGCCTGAATAACAGTCTGTTGTATGGATGTGCTATATTTTTACTGATTCATCAGTTGATAGAAACTTTTATTATTTACACTTTGGGACAATTATGAATAATACTGCTATGAACATTACTGTCCAGATCTTTATATGACCATATATTTTCATTTCTGCTGGATTTTGTTAAGTCATATGGTAACTCTGTGGACTCTTTTGAGGAATTGCCAAACTATTTTCCATAGTGACTGCAGTGTTTTACATTCCCACCAGAAGTTTCTTCACATCTTCATCAATACTTTTATTTTTCTTTTTTTGTAGCCATCCTGAGAGAGAGAAAGTGGTATCTTATTGTGGTTTTGATTTGCATGTACCTAATAACTCCAATACTCTTGCCTGGAAAATCCATGGACGGAGGAGCCTGGTAGGCTGCAGTCCATGGGATCGCTAGGAGTCAGACACGACTGAGCGACTTCACTTTCATGCATTGGAGAAGGAAATGGCAACCCACTCCAGTGTTCTTGCCTGGAGAATCCCAGGGACGGGGGAGCCTGGTGGGCTGCCGTCTATGGGGTCGCACAGAGTCGGACACGACTGAAGTGACTTAGCAGCAGCAGCAGCAGCAATGACTAACTAGGGCTTTCCTGGTTGCTCAGATGGTAAAGAATCTGCCTGCAATGTGGGAGACCTGGGTTCGATCCCTGGGTTGGGAAGATACCCTGGAGGAGGGCATGGCATCCCACTCCAGTATTTTTGCCTGGAGAATCCCCATGGACAGAGGCTCCTGGAGGGCTGCAGTCCTGTGGGGCCGCAGAGTCTCACTCAACTGAGTGACTAAGCACATAGCACGATGACTAATGGTGCTGAGCATCTTTTCACGTTTTGAGTGGCTGTTTACCACATTTCTAAGTGGTGTATGTTTGAAGAATCATCTTCAGATTTTTTTCCTTGTTTTTAATCGAGTTACTTTTTTCTTGTTGAGTTGTATATATATTCTGGATACTAGATCCTTATCAAATACATGATTTAAAAATACTTTCTCCCATTCTGTGGGTTGTTTTTTCACTTTCTTGATAGTGTTCTTAGCACAAAAGTTTTTACTTTTGATGAAGTCTAGTTAAGCTATTTTTCCTTGTGCTTTGGGTGTCATACTTAAAGTGTTGCTTGTTCAAAATTCATGATGATTTATACTTTTGTTTTCTTCCAAAAGTTTTATAGTTCGAGAGCTTAGACCCATTCAAGTTAATTTTATATATGGTGTGAAATAGGAATCAGATTCATTCTTCTGCAGGTGAATATCCAGAGCTTTGGGCAGTTGAAAGGTTTTTCTTTATCTGCCGCTGCCTCCCACCCCCGTATGGTCTTGGCACCTTCGTCAAAAATCAATTGTCAGGACTTCCATTGGTGGTCCAATAGTTGGGATTCCACCTGCCAGTGTGGGGTTCATGGGTTCGATCCCTGGTCCAGGAGGATTCCACATGCTGTGGGGCAGCTAAGCGTGGGTGCCACAAAAACTGTACCAGCGTTCTAGAGCCCGCGTGCCACAGCTCCTGAGCCCACGAGCCACAGCTCCTAAAGTCCGTGTGCCCTACAGCCTGTGCTCTGCAACAAGAGAAGTCACCACAGTGAGAAACCCAGACTCTGCAACTGGAGAGTAGCCCCAGCTTGAGGCAACTAGAGAAAAGCCCTGACTCAGCATCAAAGACCCAGCGCAGCTAAAAAGAAATAGATAAATAATTTTCTTTAAAAATTAATAGGCAAAAAATATGGATTTATGTCTGGATATTATTTCATCCATAAATATATGGATGTATATATTTATACATCCATAAATATATGTATTTATTTACTTATTTCTGGATTTCTTTCTTTATTCCTCAGTTCTACTCCATTGATTTATGTTGCTGTCCTTGTGCCAGTACCGGTGTCTTGATTACCGTAGCACTGAAGTTGGGAAGTGTGAGTCCTCCACTTTGCTCTCTTTCAAGATTATTTTCACTCTTCTGTGTCCCTTACATTTCCATATGAATTTCAGGATCAACTTAGTAACTTCTCCAAAGATGGCAGTTGGAATTTTGATAGCGGTTTGTTAAATCTGTACATCAGTTTGTAGACCATCTTAAGTCTTCCAATCCGTGACATGGTTGTCTTCTCGTTTATTTAGGTCCTCTTTAATTTCTTTCAATAATGTCTTGTAGTTTCCGTGTATGGAGTTGTGCACTCGTTAAATTTACCGCTAAGTACTTTATTCTTTCTGATGCTGTTGTAAATGGATTTGTGTTCATTTCATTTTCAGATTACTCACTGCTCCTGTATAGAAGTATAGTTATTTTGCATCCTTCAGTCTTGCTTAACTCATTTCTTAGCTCCAATAGTTTTTGTGCATATGTGTGTATGTGAATCCTTTAGGATTTTCTTTATGTGTAACATCATGTCATCTACAGATATAGTTTTACTTCTTCCTTTCCTGTTTGGATTCCTTTTATTTCTTTTTCTTGCCTAATTGTTCCTGACTAGAACTTTCAGGAAAGTGTTAAATGGAAATGACAAGAACAGACATCCTTGTCTTGTTCCTGATCTTAGGAGAGAAGCTTGCGGTCTTTTATGATGTTAGCTGTGGTGGGTTTGTCAATGCCCTTTATCAAGTTGAGGAAGTTACCTTCTGTGCCTAGTTTTTGTCATGACCAGGATATTGGATTTTTTTTTTTAAAGATAAGAGCTGTTCTGTTTTTGAAATTTATTTTTGTTGCGCTGGATCTTCATTTCTGTGGGCCAGGCTTTCTCTAGTTGCGGTGTGCGGACTTCTCGCTTCAGTGGCCCAGACCCCAGAGGACACAAGCTTCAGTAGTTGGAGTACGCGGGTTTAGTTGCCCCACAGCATGTGGGATCTTCCTGGACCAGGGATCAAACCCATGTCCCCTGCTTTGGCCGGCGGGTTCTTAACCACTGGACCACCATGGAAATCCAGCAGGACGTTGGATTTTGTCCAGTGTTTTTTTGCATCTATTGAGATAATCACCTGGGTGTTTTTTTTTTTCTCTCATTTATTCTGTTAATATGGTGTATTGCACTGATTTTTTTTTTTTTTATGTTGAACCTAGATTTGGTTTGCTAGCATATGGTTGAGGAATAGTGTCTGTTCATAAAGTAGGTTGATCTGTAGTTTTTTTGTCTTGTGATACCTTTGTCTGGTTTTGGCAACAGAGGACTACTAGCTTCATAAAGTGAGTTGGAAAGTTGTAGTAAATGTCTTGCATATAATTCTTACAATCTTTTGGATTGTTTTCTTAGGATCAGTTCCCGGAAGAAGGCATGTACATTTAAATTACTTGATAAGTATTGCTCAGACATTTTCCAAAAAGTTAAGTCATGTTTCTTTATTTGTTTGAGATTAACATTATCTTTCTAGAATAATGGTCTCTTAGAAATTATTATTCTTTATTCCTTTAAGTGCTTGAAAGATACTCTAAAAAGCAAAGCCAAGCTCAGCCTGCAACAATACATCTTATTTAATGTCTGTGCTCGGCAGAGTGGCTCCCAAGGAGCAGAGAGCCAGCATTTCATCCCCAGCAAAATTGTTATTGAGCACTTCCTTCTGGAGCAGGGTTTCTTAACCTCAGCACTATTTGGAGCTGGATAATTTGTTGTAAGGGGCTGTCCTGTATTACAGGATGGTTAGCAGCATCCCAGGCTTCTACCCACTAGATGCCAGAGCAGCCCACCCCTCCCCACCCCCACGCTGTGACAAACAAAAATGTCCCTGGAAAATGCCAGATGTCCCCTGGTGGGTGAAATCGTCCTTGGTTGAGAAACACCAGTCTAAAAACTGATTGTGCTGACTTCATGTTACTGTCCAATAAAATTGTCTCTAATTTTGAGTTTTAATCCTCGCTGTATATTTGGCTTGAGCCACATTTGTCTCAATCTGTTACCGTGTGCTGATGATTTTCAAATCTGTATCTTTCACCTCATTTCCCCTCTGGATTCCCAGGCCTGTTTTAACACATCTTGAGATTGGCTTGTTCACAGTCAGACTTTGTTCTCCAAACTGTCCTTCCTTCTTTATTCTTGGACTCTCAAGTCAGAACACTACCAGATATTCACTTACCAGTTTTCAGCTGCCCTCTGCCCACCTCTACCATGAAATTTACCTTCTACATCTTTCTAACTTCAGGGTTTTCTATCCCAGGTATCATTCACTATCACTTCCATGTTGGTGGGTTCATCTAACCTGAGTTGCTGCAGCAACCCTTAACTTCCAACTTATTCCCTCCACCACTGCCTCTAAAATGCCCTTTCTAAAATACAGGTCTAATGTTACCCAACACCCAGGGACCTCAGTATCTGACCCTGCTTGCCTCTAGCCCAGTCACCCAAACCCTTGTACTTTAGGCTCCGGCCACACCAAAAAGTGCTCACAGACTCCTCACACTGCCACCCTGCCTGACGGGCAGGTTCAAATTCACTCTCCCCTCTGGCTCTTCCACTCCAAGCCATCACTGCCTTCTCCCCCACTGCACCTGGAGAGACCTGTCATCACCCTGAAGATGCACTGCAGGAATTGGTTCATGCATTCATCTTCCCTCTAAGCACCGAGTCCCTTGAGAATGGGAACCACAATTTATCTCTGCCTGCCCCTCCATGCCCGGTGCCTGACGTGAGTGGGCACTTTGTAATGTATGTTGAATATCAAATGAAAATACCCAGAGCAGAAGGAAGCTACTTGGGATTTAAAATAGCTGCAGAGTTGGCTGGTTGGTTGGTTGGCTGGTTGTTGGTCAGTTGGTTTTAGCTCAGTGAACATTTACCAAGAGCCAACTACCGAGTACCAGGAATAGAAAAAAGAACAAAGCAGGATTTTTATCTTAAAGAATTCACATCACATCTAATGGTGGGAGGTGAGATACCATTTCATCACACTCTTAATTCTTTTCCGTGTTTGGTCAACATCTATTTGTTATGACTTTTTAAAAATGACTTTGGCTTGATCTCGTCAGCCTCCTGTTGCATTGCCTGAACGTGAGTTGGTAGTTTAGAAGTATTGTCTTCGGCCAAAACCAGCAGTTGCCATTTCTTTTTTATTTGCTGTGTCCTTGTGATTGTGCAGTGCTCTGCTAAGGACAGTGGTGCTGGTGGGCCAATGACCTGCCTCCCACTGGGTGATTTGAAGCCTTTGACTCACCCCTATCTTTTTATTGACTTGGAAATAATGATAGTCTTTTAACTTATTTTTTTTTAAATAAATACAACTTTTTTTTTTTTTGGTCTGAGGCTTAAGATAATTGATCTAAATTCAGGAACCATTAAAGTGGTTACTGAGGAAAATTAATAAAATTATATTTTTGGATGGGGTGAAGCAATGGTGGAATTTCAGAGAAGGGAAATACAGATAGGTAAGAGAGCAGACCAGGGAGGCCTGGCGTGCTGTGATTCATGGGGTCGCGGAGAGTCGGACATGACTGAGCGACTGAACTGAACTGAACTGAACTGAAGAGAGCAGACTAGGAAACTAGAGAGAGATTATGAACTCTTTGGAACATGTTGAATCTGCTAGATCTGTAGAAGTAGACAGGAGGTGGTCTTTTAATAAGAACTAGATGCTCTAGCGGAGAAGGCAATGGCACCCCACTCTAGTACTCTTGCCTAGAAAATCCCATGGATGGAGAAGCCTGGTAGGCTGCAGTCCGTGGGGTCACTAAGGGTCGGAGACGACTGAGCGACTTCACTTTCACTTTTCACTTTCACACACTGGAGAAGGAAATGGCAACCCACTCCAGTGTTCTTGCCTGGAGAATCCCAGGGACGGGGGAGCCTGGTGGGCTTCCGTCTATGGGGTCGCACAGAGTCGGACACGACTGAAGTGACTTGGCAGCAGCAGCAGCAGCAGCAGATGCTCTAGAGCAGTGGTCCCCAACCTTTTTGGCACCAGAGACCAGTTTCATGGAAGACAGTTTTTCCGTGGGGGGATGGTTTCAGGACGATTCCAGCACCTTATGTTAATTGTGTACTTTGTTTCTCATCTAATGACACTGCTGATCTGACAGGAGGTACGGGTCTGGAGGCCTGGAGGTTGGGGACCCCTGCTCTAGAGGGATGCTAAGATAGAGGTGAAACTGTGTTTGTAGATGAGATGGTATTAAGTATGGAATCAAGAGGCTCTAGCGTAGAACGTTGGGAAACACAGAGTGGGTGGCCCAAGAGAAATGAGAGCAGGGTGAACTTGACAAGTCAGGGGAGAACCCAGAGAAAGCTATTCCAGGAACCTCGAGAAGCATGAAGCTTTGTGGTGTCACACGTCGTGAGAATCAGGATTAAAGAGAGACCACTAACATTGGCAAGTAGGTAATCATCAGTTAACACCTCAGTAAGAGCATTTGAGCAGAAGAGTGAGGATAGAGGAGGCCTGACTGCATTGAGGAATGACTGGAAAATAAAGAATTAGGGTGTGTACATACAGATTGTGCCTCCAGAACAGTTTTGTTCCTTTTGGATTGGAGGTGGAGCACATACAAACGAAAAGCCAGAGGATGTTTATAAGCTGAGATAAGGAAAGGGGGAGATTGAACATATGAGAACAGATGTCAGCAGAGTTTGAGAAGGAAACTGTCAAGAGGGATGGGTTGGCCTGGAAAAGCCACAGGGACACGTGTTTCTCCTAAACAGGAGGGAAGATGATAAGAATTGGTAAAGGCAGACATTTGTGCAGGGGGTGAGAAAGAAGTTGGGGTATTCATGCTGGTAACATCCGTCTTCTGGGTGAAGTGGGGAGCTGTGCTATGTACTAACGGTGATGAGAAGGAAGTGGAAAGGATTTTAGGAGAGTGATAACGCTCTGTATTGTCAGCAATGAACCAAACTAGGAGTAAATAAAACTAGGTCAGTTTATGATGTCCCAGCAGAGGATGAAAGTGAAACATTTATGATGACTCCAAGTCGGCATGGCTGTATGATGTGCTTTAGTGATGCATATTCTTTCTGGCACAGGACTAGAGAGTGGCTGGTTAAACTAATCCAAATCGTGCAGTGACTCTGTGGGAAGCAGATTGACTTTGAAAGGAAGCAAATCAAGGACTTCATTACAGAATTCATGAAATGTTTAAGTATGATACTCATTTAATTTCTGTTCATTTATATTGAATTAACCCCAACTCACAATCATAGGTTGACACAGAGTCTTTGGATAAATAGTGAATTGTGAAACATAGGTCTGGACTTCCAGTGCTTTGTTTGATGCGAACAGGCAGGCACTCCCTACTCAAAAGTAGAAGTTGGTGAATAAAGGCAAATTTAGTTCAGTTCAGTCACTCAGTAGCATCCACCTCTTTGCGACCCCATGAACCGCAGCACGTCAGGCCTCCCTGTCCATCACCAACTGCCGGAGTCTACCCGAACCCATGTCCATCAAGTTGGTGATGCCATCCAACCATCTCATCCTCTGTCGCCCCCTTCTCCTCTTGCCCTCAATCACTCAGTAGCATCCAACTCTTTGCGACCCCATGAACCGCAGCACGTCAGGCCTCCCTGTCCATCACCAACTGCCGGAGTCTACCCGAACCCATGTCCATCGAGTTGGTGATGCCATCCAACCATCTCATCCTCTGTCGCCCCCTTCTCCTCTTGCCCTCAATCTTTCCCAGCATCAGGATCTTTTCAAGTGAGTCAGCTCTTCACATCAGGTGGCCAAAATATTGGAGTTTCAGCTTCAACATCAGTCCTTCCAATGAACACCCAGAACTGATCTCCTTAAGATGGATTGGTTTGATCTCCTTGCAGTCCAAGGGACTCTCAAGAGTTTTCTCCAACACCACAGTTCAAAAGCATCAATTCTTCAGCGACCAGCTTTCTTTATGGTCCAACTCTCACATCCATACATGACCACTGGAAAAACCATAGCCTTGACTAGACAGACCTTTGTTGACAAAGTAATGTCTCTGCTTTTTAATATGCTGTCTAGGTTGGTCTTAACTTTCCTTCCAAGGAGTAAGTGTCTTTTAATTTCATGGCTGCAATCAGCATCTGCAGTGATTTTGGAGCCCCAAAAAATAAAGTCTGACACTGTTTCCATTGTTTCCCCATCTATTTGCCATGAAGTGATGGGACCAGATACCATGATCTTAGTTTTCTGAATGTGGAGCTTTAAACCAACTTTTTCACTCTCCTCTTTCACTTTCATCAAGAGGCTCTTTAGTTCTTCTTCTCTTTCTGCCATAAGGGTGGTGTCATCTGCATTTCTGAGGTTATTGTATTTCTCCCTGCAATCTTGATTCCAGTTTGTGCTTCCTCTAGCCCAGCGTTTCTCATGATGTACTCTGCATATAAGTTAAATGAGCAGGGTGACAATATATAGCCTTGATGTACTCCTTTTCCTATTTGGAACCATTCTGTTGTTCCATGTACAGTTCTAACTGTTGCTTCCTGACCTGCATACAGGTTTCTCAAGAGGCAGGTCAGGTGGTCTGGTATTCCCATCTCTTTCAGAATGTTCCACAGTTTATTGTGATCCATGCAGTCAAAGGCTTTGGCATAGTCAATAAATCAAAGGCTTTGGCATAGTCAATAAAGCAGAAATAGATGTTTTTCTGGAACTCTCTTGCTTTTTCCATGATCCAGCGGATGTTGGCAATTTGATCTCTGGTGCCTCTGCCTTTTCTGAAAGCAGCTTGAACATCTGGAAGTTCATGGTTCACGTATTGCTGAAGCCCGGCTTGGAGAATTTTGAGCATGACTTTACTAGCATGTGAGATGAGTACAATTGTACGGTAGTTTGAACATTTTTTAGCATTGCCTTTCTTTGGGATTGGAATGAAGACTGACCTTTTCCAGTCCTGTGGCCACTGCTGAGTTTTCCAAATTTGTTGGCATATTGAGTGCAGCACTTTCACAGCATCATCTTTTAGGATTTGAAATAGCTCAACTGGAATTCCATCACCTCCACTAGCTTCGTTCGTAGTGATGCTTCCTAAGACCCACTTGACTTCACATTCCAGGATGTCTGGCTCTAGGTGAGTGTGAGTGATCACACCATCGTGATTATCTGGGTCATAAAGATCTTTTTTGTACAATTCTTCTGTGTATTCTTGCCACCTCTTCTTAATATCTTCTGCTTCTGTTAGGTCCATACCATTTCTGTCCTTTATCGAGCCCATCTTTGCATGAAATGTTCTCTTGGTATCTCTAATTTTCTTGAAGAGATCTCTAGTCTTTCCCATTCTATTGTTGTCTTCTATTTCTTTGCATTGATTGCTGAGGAAGGCTTCCTTATCTCTCCTTGCTATTCTTTGGAAGTCTGAATTCAAATGGGTATATCTTTCCTTTTCTCCTTTGCTTTTCACTTCTCTTCTTTTCACAGCTATTTGTAAGGCCTCCTCAGACAGCCATTTTGCTTTTTTGTATTTCTTTTCCATGGGGATGGTCTTGATTCCTGTCTCCTGTACAAAGGCAAGTAGATTTTCTAATCTGTTCTTTGGTTGTATTTCAGCCCTAGAAATATTTTTCCAATTTTTGTCATTGCATTTAAATACATTTATAAAGTACATTCAGTCAGATGTCACGGTGTCTCCAGTGAGTGGGGAAGGAATCCCAACCGGGTGTTGGGAAAGCATGAATCTCGCAGCACCTGGCCTCCATACTACAGTTCAGTTTCTTAAGAATTCCTAGTGTGACTCCCAGTGTTAAAACTTGTGACATTTTGACAACTAAGTGATAAATTCAGGCTCTATAAGGTAAGATTTGAAAAAGCCACTTGAAATCATTATGGCAACGTCAGTGTCATCATGTCAACAAACGCACACGCACACCCGTGCCTTTAACAGTTCATGCACTTCAGGAAGCTGAAGCACTCTCGAAAGCACATTGAGAAGTCACAGGCACTGGCCCCATTGAATTTGTACACAGTTTTTCCTGCTCGATACTGAGGAAGAGAAAGTGTTTACTATTAACTGTTCTGTATGAATCAGGGATGTGTGTGGATTGAAAGAATAATTATTATATAGCTCTGGTGTTAATCTGGTAAGGAAAAGAAGACTAGCCGAAGAAGGTTCTCATGGCAGGCTCAGACCTCAGTCGAAAAGTAATTGTGAGAGTCTGTTAACCCGTCACACAGTGACCCGGGGATTGGAGGTTGGCGGGTTGGCAGGCCAGGTGACTGTTGTGAGGTAAGAGGGCTGCAGACAGAGAGGTGGCTACGGGCACATTGGGTTTTATCCATTGTGCCTATAGTCCAGTTACCACTTATATCCATTTACCTATAGTCCTTCTATAGGTAAGGCTTGGTGGCGGCTTTCCTGATAACTCAGGTTGGGGACATCCTTCTGCCTAGTTCTGTACATGAAGGAACTGAACTATCAAAAGCAAACGGAAGAGGAGATGTGCACACGTGAGTTTGCATGTAGTTTCTTTTTGTTTCTTCTTTCTGTCTTTTAGGAGCTGAAATGCATAAAAGCAGCTGGCAGAGTAGAAGACACAGGAGAAGGGGCCACCGACACAACGCTTGCTTCAGACAGCATGGTGCCAACGAGAGGCAAGTGCTGTTGCCCAGTGTCTTCCTAGCATCACCAGCACCCTCACACGCACGTAGCTCCCTAAGGGTCTCGACCAAATGCAGCATCTGAGGTGGGGCTGACTAGGGTCTACACGTCTCACACGCTTCCACGGGGGTGTCTCTGCTGTGGACCAGCCCATCTGCCACACTTTGAGTAGTGAGGAGATGGCCACACTCATCTTTCTCTTCCATGTGACCATGACTTGTGGTCAGAGCCCTAGCCACAGGCTTAGTAAACATTGTCTGGTATAACTGAGGAGCTGTTTCTCCATTTTTTAGACCTTTTTCCTCTCTCTCTTTTTTTTTTTCAGCCTATGAAAATAGCTTTCTGGAAACCTAATTTCATTAATTCAGCCTAAATCCCAAGTAAGACTATGTAATATATAATAGGTAATATTTAATGAACACAGAAAGGTATAAAGAATAATACAGTGAATATCATGTACCTACCACCCAGCTTAGAAAATAAAACAGCATATACTTAGGTGGAATCCCTATAATAAACATTTTCCACACTTGTTTTTCTGGGTGAGTGAAGTACAAACCATCTAGTCTCGGGACGTGACTCACCCCACCACCGCAGAAGAGTCTACCTCCTCACAGTTCGGGGCTGCTGACCTGACTTCTGGCCCGAGGACGTCTCTACAGCCCATCCCTCACCAAAGGAGACCTATATGCCAATTTCAGAAACCTTCCACTCCAGATCTCCTTTTAAAATGGACAAATTTCTAATTATAGGATCAGAAGCTGTCGAATGCCCGTATGCTTCTTTAGAACAGATTAACTCAAAGAGTAAGAAAAAAAAACCTAAAATTTAAGTTTTAAAAAAGCATCAAATTTTTGTGGAAGGAACAAGGACTTTAGAATTAGGAGATCTGGGTTTGGCGCTCTGCGTTCTTCCCGTGTGAAATCGGGCAAGCTACTTGGTCGCCCCGAGTCACTCTTCTTATATAGTACTTCTCTTGCGAAGGTCAAAGTAGTGCATATAAAGCCCTATGAGGATGCCTGACTCTGAGCAGGCCTTCTGTATGCGCGGGCCTCACTTGGTTCAAGCTAATAGGGACTCTGAGCTGAACTCCCAAACTTGACCCATATTGTAGAAAGGTCAGGATCGTACCCAGTGTTTATACGTTTTATAAGGAGAACCGTGGGCCCCAGGCCTTCCCCCAAGAGCACAGCGTGCTGTAGAATGTGGTTTGTATAAAAAAAGTGCCTTGACTCAGTCGGCCAGAGTCGCGTGGAAACACGCAGGACAGCAATCCTCTGCACTCCACGTGGAAAGAAGGGAAGAGCAGCCCTTGGACTAGAAATGTAGACACTTAATCTCTCTCTTGCTGCTGATAACAGATGAACTGCCTTGGGAAGCTCTGGGCCATAAAAAGGGAGAATAAATAATATTCTCTGAAACTGTGCATAGTTAGTATTTATAGGCAAAAAGAAAGTTATTTGACTGTCTTTTTTTTAACCTTTTTTTGCAGTTTGTATTCCTTTCAGTGTTACAGGGGGCAGGGAAAGTTCATAATTTTGGACTTTATCAGAATTCTAAAATTAGGTCTTTTGTTCTATCATTATATCCTTCAGCCTGCAATTGCCACAGGAGCTGCTTGTAGCTTTGCAGAATGAGTCTAAACCATGGCTCTGTCCCAGTGTTGTTGAGGAAATCACCTCTGTGCCCGAACCCCAGTTTCTCCAGCTGTAGGCTTGGGTAGCCAAGTAAAATGTAAATTCTTTGTACTGCTGAATCCAGTAAAGACTGCAACTCACCTGGCTTTGTAGCTACTCTTGAGCTGACAGATGAGCCCAGCTGGTAAAATTCTTATTGGCCAAGAGTTCTGTTCTCATTTTCATCTGGAAAATTCCAAAAGACCTCAGAAAATGCTCAAAGGAGGAGATACAAAAGGGGAAGTACTGTGGCCTGCATCCTGTAAAGGGTGAGAAACCAAAACCTTGCCCTAACTTTGGAACATTGGCAGTAGGTGGACTGCTTCCAAGGAAGAGAAGGGTCAGTGCTTCCCAAGTAATTGAGGGTTGGGAATGCGAAGGCTATGGAACTGCAGGACCCCACGGTCAGAGAATGGCTGGGACTCACTGGCTGCAAGTTACTCTGTGTGTCAACAGGAATGACGCAGGGGCGCAGCAGAGCCCGCAGGGTTCCAGCGATGGCCATGGTGAGGCCCCCTCGACCTCCAGCACAGCTGGCAGCTCTTCTGTGCCAGGTAAGGCCGCCTGCCGGACAGGGCTCCTCTGGGGCCTACCTGCAGGGAAAGATGAAACCTCGTCATCTGGTTCTTTCTGTTCTGACTGTCCTTCTCCTCAGCCCTCTGCGTCTTCACTCATATGTGATACACTCTAGGTATGTCGTTAGCCCACTCCTGACGCGGAGGAAATCCTGGGAGCAAGTTGAAACACTCAAGGGAGGAGCTGAGTGTGTTAGGAACCGAGATCCTGCGGCACAAGGCTACCCGCAGGGCTGAACTCGGGTCCAGGGTGGCAACTGGCAGTGCCCGTCCACCTGCCGTCTCTAGGGACCAGCAACCGGGAGGGGTGGTGGACAGGCCCCTGGGCTCCTTGTTGGGTGGCTAAGTTCATGGAGTTTTAAGTTGAATTTTATTTCTTTTGACCTAAGATCTGCCAGGTTATTACTTTGATCCTGAAAAGAAGCGCTACTTCCGCTTGCTGCCTGGACATAACAACTGCAACCCGCTCACAAAGGAGAGTATCCAGCAGAAGGAAATGGAGCGCAAGCGGCTGAAGCTGCTAGAGGAAGAGAAACAGCAGGGAAAGGTAGGTGCCGCGCCCTAGGGGCTGCCCCGTCCCCTCCACTCCTGCCAGCGTCCACCCACTGCCACACGGAGGCGTCAGTGAAACACCCCCCATAAGACTTGGCGTGGCACACTGTGAGGGTGTCAACGAGCTTTCCCTGACGCGGATCCGATGAAGAGAATAGGAACAGGCTAGATGCTCCTCCCACCACCACCGCCTTTTCTCATTTGCTGGGTTTCATCAGTAATCCTGACACTCTGTTCCTCCCCTGGAGGTTCTTGGTTAGCAACCCGATAGAGCCTCTGTGACTGTATATTTTCAATGGAAAACCAGAACGTGTGGTTTGGATAGGAGGGTTGCCAGGATCCCTTCTGGGGGTGAGACGCCAGGACGTCTCAGCGATCACGGGAGCAGTGGAATGGAAAATCCGGGCCCACAGTCCCTGGAGCTCAAATGGAAAGCATGACGCAGACCCGGTGGCCAGGGCCATTCCTGCACTCACTAGCTCAGTGGCCTCATCTCAGGTTTAAATTGATGGGGGCCTTGGAGAGAGGGGTGCCAAGCAGACTTCGCAGCTTTCACAGACTTTCTTGTGATAGGCTTTTCCTCTTTCCAAGGAGAGGAGACTAGCAAAGGCGAGGATCAGATTTTTATGTGTGTAATTTCTGTCAACTTAATACCTGTTTCTTCATCGCATCCTAAAAGCAGAATCCATTATACGATAACAGAAAACTTCATCGAATCTTTCTCTCTTTAATTTAGAAAATAGCCAGGTTGGGATTTAATACATCTTCCTTACTCCAGAAAAGCAAGCTGGGTTTTCTCAACGCCACCAGTTACTGCCGGTAAGATAATGTCTCGTGGTTATGTTTTCTTCATCAGGGTTCTTTTCCTGTTTTTTTATTTCCATGGTCCAAGAATTAAGTCGGCAGAGCGCACGTAGCTGCCCTTTGAGGCGCCTTCACAGTGGAGGCGCTCCAGCCCACAGCCTGCCTTCCGCTGCTGAAGTCAGCCCTGGGAGCATCACCTTTCCTCTAGAGCCAGGGAGAGCGGGGAATGCATCTAGGCAGAGAAACAGGGAAGGAATTTCTCAAGGTGTTTCCCCTTCATTACCTGTAGTTTGTTTCTAGTTAAGTAAAAGGTCCTTTAACTTCACCCCATCAGACTTCTGCCTCCTTTTCTCCTTCTTAATGAGTTGTCAGCAAAAATGGCAACTTAAATGGATATGTTCTAAATTTCAAACACTTGTGATGTCTACAGTTCTAACTAAAGACCTGTGACCCTTCCCCCAGGCTCCAAAAGAAAAGACTGAGACTCAGAGTGGAATGATTTGTTCAGGGTAAAGGTAGAAAGGGGACCGACCGTCTATCTGACTCCCAAGCCTGAGCTCCTGGCCCCTGCATTCTGCTGCTTCCTGCTACAGCTGGGCCAGGGAAGAAACAACATGAGTGTGGGTGGCTTCCTTGGGGAGGCCCCCTCCAGGGAAGGCAGGCCCTACAGGCAGTATCAGCCAGTGCAGGTGGGAAAGAGTTAAAGGTCTAGTTCTTCACCTGAAGACATGCTCAGTCCTTGGTGAAGAGGAAAGAAGATGATCGGGTGGGCGGCTGCAGATGAAGTGTGTGCCCTTCAGCAGGTTGTTCTGTTCGGTCACATGCTCTTCATCCCAAGAGAAAGAGTTGTGCTAGATGATCCAAAACCAATCTTTCTAGTGTGACCTTCTTTGACACCATGAGCCACTCATTTCTTTGCTGTCGTTTTCCTAAGATTCTTAAATCGAGCTTCCTTGGGCCCTTGCTTAGCTCCACTGCTGAGATTTAAGACAGAGAGAGAACTGACCCACAAAGATGGTCTTCTGGGTGTGGGACAGAGCAGAAGCCCTGTATCTTCTTCACAGATACCTAGGTATGGCGTCTGCCCTCCCCTGCTGCTCTTTCTCCTCTGCAGTTTAGCCCACGAGCTGCGAGTGAGCTGCATGCAGAGGAAAAAGGTCCACATTCAGAGCTCGGATCCCTCCGCTTTGGCAAGTGACCAGTTTAACCTGATAATGGTGAGTGCAAGGGAGCCATCCGCGGGTGCCAGGGTGTAGTGGCCATCCCCTGGACCATTTGTGGTTTCGCTTTGGTTTCCATCAAGCCTGACTGCATAGAAGCCACTAGCCATGAAATCAGGTATTATGGTTCTAACAAGCAGCTACCAGCAGCCGATGCCATGCTGGCGAGACAGTCTGTGCTTGACCATTGACCACTACAGCTGTGTCGCTTGACATTCATTAAAGCCAGGGTCCGCCCATGCCAACAGAGAACCATCTCAAAAACTTTCTACTGGGTATGCTGTGTACACAGGTGAGAAAATACACAGTGGACCAGGGGCCTCTAATCCTTTCCGTGCTGGACAGGATCTGGTGGCCAAACCTGAAGTTCCAGCGTCCTTCAGAAACAACAGCGTATTCAGCTCTTGCTTTGTCCCTGACCTCAGTAGCAGGGCCTGTTCATCCAGCACACCTCCATTTCATCATCCATTGCATCGTATCTCAGGAACAGAAAGTTCCCACTTCTGGTTAGACCCAAACCAGAAGCCAGTGGCCAGAGAAATGTTGGCAGAGGATCAGAGTGTCCACCACAGACAGAAGGAGTCAGACCGCTGAGCTAGACTGGCAACCCCTGGAGGCCTTCCTGGAGGCAGAGGGCCAGTCAAGGAGAGTGAAAGAACCTCAGTGGTCTGCTGGCAGGACGGGAGGCTGAGGCGATGGAATTGACTGAGGTCCGGCCCCGGGAGACCTTAGCAGCAGAACCCTTCTGCGGAAGGGGTGTTGGGGGCCAGGACTCACCTTCTCTGCTGTGTTTGGGGTACAGTTTGACCTGAATCAACTAGAATCCTTTCTGGTGGTGGGCTCCCCTCCAGAGCCCCTTCCCTGCGGTAAACCGGGTGCAGACAGTAGAGGTCGCTGCTTAGCACGGCCTGGGCACTGGGTCCTCACACTTCGGTGCTGGTGCTTGCAGGCCCCTCCCCGTCACTCAGTTAAGATGCCTGGATGGCAGGTGTGACCAGAGGGGTGGGAAGGACAATTTGTCACCCAGGGGTCAGATTTTCAACCTGACGCTAGCCATGGTAACGATTCTTCAGGAACATACCTGTTCTTTCTGAGTGAACTAGCAAAGGGAGTGTGTTTTCACCAGCATCCAAACCAGTGTCTATATGTGTATATTTTATATATATATTAAAAACACACATATAAAGGTTTTGCTTTGAAATAATTAACCACATTTTTTAAATGAGAAAAGAAGAGCTTCAAAATAGCCCACATCCCAGTGCCATCTTTTTATTGCAATTTTTTTCCCCACAGTGTCGTTTTTTACTGGTAATCATAGTGAAGTGAAAGTTGCTCAGTCGTGTCCGACTCTTTGCCACCCCACGGACTGTACAGTCCATGGAATTCTCCAGGCCACAATACTGGAGTGGTTAGCCCTTCCCTTCTCCAGGGGATCTTCCCAACCCAGGGATCAAACCCAGATCTCCCACATTGCAGGTGGATTCTTTCCCAGCTGGAGTGGGTAGCCTTTCCCTTCTCCAGCAGATCTTCCCTACCCAGGAATCGAACTGGGGTCTCCTGAGGTGGTAATCAGTGACCGTGTAATAGGAATCTGATTTTGCATTCTTTTAGCCCTTGGCAGTTATAACTAGCATTTCCCACGTTGCTGTGTGGCCTGCATGATGGCCACGTGCTGTGTCACCATGAGGCTCATCTGAGCATTCCTCTGGATGGATGTTAGGACTCTCCCACACCCAGTTGAGTGAGGTCAGACTTGCTGGCCGTGTCCCTCAGTGCCGTCTTTGCTCCTGAGTTCTGAGACCAGATACCTGTTAGCTTTGCCCAGTGACGGCTACACCACTTAGGGGCAAGTCAGGTCACTCCACATTCCCTCGTGGACAGGGGCCCTCACCTGGTGGAAATGCACAGAGAGCGTGGGGGCTGGGCAGTTGGTCTTAGGCAGCCCGCCTGGCTCAGCCTGAGCGGTCACGCTCAGTCCACCTCCCCTCTCCAGGCGGATACCAACAGTGACCTGCTCTTCACTGTGAACGATGTCAAAGTCGGGGGCTCCAAGTACGGCATCATCAGCCTGCACGGCCTGAAGACCCCCACGTTCAGGGTGCACATGCACGAAAACCTGTATTTCACCAACCGGAAGGTACGCTGCCCTGCGCTGTAGCCTTGGCAGCCGCTTTGCCTTTGGATCCAGGGCACTGCGGTAGTTGGCCACACTCAGAGGAGAGGAGAGGGCTTGGTGAAGGAGGCAGGGCTCCGGTACCTCATTTTCACAAGGGAAAACATTGTGTTTTGCTCCTGGGAGGTGGGCCACGGTGGGCAGAGGGTCCTCCCACTGCGTCACTCTGTGTGCCATCTCCCAGCCAGTCTAGCCAGCACTGAAATTTACATAAATGTAAGGGGCTTGCTTGCTGACTAGGGGCAGCTTTACATTC
Source organism: Moschus berezovskii (assembly GCF_049115385.1). Classification (NCBI taxonomy): domain Eukaryota; kingdom Metazoa; phylum Chordata; class Mammalia; order Artiodactyla; family Moschidae; genus Moschus; species Moschus berezovskii. The sequence continues at coordinate 18,944,838 of NC_142468.1, read as the reverse complement.
ATTTGGGGTGATGGCATCTGTAAGTAGCTGTGATTTCCTCTTTGGTTGAGACCTGGGCCACAAGACAGACACAGGTTGAAAATGGTTTCTGGGTTGAGATTCGTTGTAGAGAATCCATCCCCTCCCTGGAGGGGGATGCAAGATGCCTCATTATGAGGCCCCCATGCTGATGATGAAGGACCCCGGCCCCAGTTGCTTCCTCCCTTGCCCTCAAGGTTCTACACGGTGGGCAGGGAGCTTCCTTGTCCTCAGAAGCTCGTTCCAGCCCCTGTTCAAGGAGTGAGACCTCAAGAAAGCAGTCACATGTCTGTATTCTGTAAGAAAGCACCTGTTTCTAAGTTGGCAGTCAGACCATTCTTCCCATCTTTCTGTGTGTTTCTTCACCAGGTGAATGCCATGTGCTGGGCCTCGCTGAATCACCTGGATTCCCACGTTCTGTATCTTTGGGCAGTGAAGAGGTTTGGTGGGCAGGCCGCACCCTGGTGTAGACCTGTGCACCTGTGGGGTTTGTGAGACTGTGTCTTGGTGTCTTAGTGTCCAGAGGTCTGGGCCCTTCTGCAGGCATGTGTCCCCTGGAGGAAAGAGCGGCGCATCCACTAGAAAACAGGGATGCCCATGGAGCACAGAGAAGTGGTTGACGTGCTGGAACTATGTTGATGTCACCACATATCAGAGTTCTGGACTCGAGAGTCAGTGCTTTAGCAGAGGAACCAAGCACAAAGGAAGAGTAAAGGCTTGAAAAGGGACCCCAGGTCCACCTGAGACAGAGGGAAGGGGAACCGTGCAGGTGGGGCGGGGAGGCTGAGGGCACAACAGAAAGGCTGTTCCTTGGACGTGGACTGGGGCTGTGGGCTCTGGGCCTAGCCGGCCTTCTTCAGAGCACTCTCCATTCTAGTCTCCGTCTGCCCTTCCCAGATTGTAGGGGCACGTAGTGCAGTGTCAGGGTAGCTGGGGTCCCTGGGGGCTCTTGATGGTGCAGAGGTCAGCTGTCCATCATATCCTTCATGGAGAGAAGGACCCAAAGTCGAAGCCATGTGTTAATGAGTCTTGTGGTTTATTTCCATAACAAATGAGTTCTTGAAACTGTGTGACCACTTGTTACACCTAACTTAGAGTTGTCCTCAGGTTAACTGGTTAACATCTGTGAATACACTCCGCACAGTGCTTGGCCATGTCATGGGTCCTCAACAAATGATGCCTCAATTGGAATCTGTTCATTTGGTTTGCGGGATTTTTTTTTTAAGGGGGGAGTTGTTTTGTTTTTTTTTAATTTGTTCCACAACACTCTGTTTCAAAGGGTTTTATTAGGATCTGATTGTAAATTTTATGTAAGACAAACTGTGTGTGTTCTGGAAGGAGAAAGTTTTAGGTGGCTTTCATTTGGTGGGGTTTGTGTAGTGATGAGACCACCTCTTACTGTCTTGATCTTACCAGAGGGCAGAAGAGATCAAGCCTTAAAAAAGGCAAAACAAGAACCTCACTCCCATTTCTGATCTGCAGACAATATGGCATTTTTCCATGCTTCTCTTTGTGAGGATAAAAATTCATTTATAAGCCTACCTCAGAGATAGTGTAGGTTCAGTTCAGACCACTGCAACAAAGAGAATATCATAATAAAGCAAGTCACGTGAATTTTTTGGTTTCCCAGTACATATAAAGGTTGTTTACACTATCCTGTGAAGTGTGCAGCAGCATTATATTTGAGCAACAACGTACACACCTTAACTTACAAATACTGCTGTTAAAAGTGCTAATCATCATCTGAGTTTGACTTGTTGAAGAGAAATCAATCTTTTTGCAACAACATCAAAGATCATTGTAACATAAAATAGTAATGAAAAATTTTGAAATATTGTGAGAATTACCAAAATGTGACACAAAAACACAAAATGAACAAATGCCATTGGGAAAATAACAACAGTAGTGGACTTGCTGAACATCGGGTTGTTATAGATCTTCAATTTGTTTAAAAAAAATATTAAAAAACCCGGTATCTACAAAGAGCAGTAAAGCAAATCATTGTAAAACAAAGTATGCCTGTAATGGGGTTTAATGACTGGGGTCTGTTGCTGTTTGATCAGCAGCTTGCCCTCTGGTGGTCATTTCAGGTAATCAGGCTTTTATACACACTGCTGAGTGACTTCACTTTCACTTTTCACTTTCTACTTTCACACATTGGAGAAGGAAATGGCAACCCTCTCCAGTATTCTTGCCTGGAGAATCCCAGGGATGGGGGAGCCTGGTGGGCTTCCGTCTGTGGGGTCACACAGAGTCGGACACGACTGAAGTGACTTAGCAGCAGCAGCAGCAGCAGCTTTTACTGAAGGTCTTGAACTTTCTCCCTTTACAAAAATGACACCTGGTTCAGACCAGCCATCTGCTCTTTTCCCTGGAGTGCCGGAAGATTCGACTGAATTTTTTCTACACTTAACCAGTTTCTTCATTGACCTGTGGCCTATTAAAGGATTAAATCTTTGATCCTGGCCCTTGCAAGTACCATGCAGAGTTTGAGTGTAACCTGGGTTTCAGCCATAATAACATGGGTAAGGACTTTCTCCCATCCTTGCCCTACAAATCTAAAAGGAAAAGAAATTTATTTCAGGAAGAATTGAGCTGCCCAGACACAGGATTCTCATGTATAGTTTCAACAGCCTCTGTACTAGAGATTTAACATGAGGCTTTTACCATCCAAGGCAACATGACACCCACACGTCACACACGCAGGTGGTCCAGACTGTTGCCCGCTTGGCACAGATGTGCATTTTTCGATGAAGTGTGTGTATTAATTCCATCATTTATTGAGCATCTGCGATCCCTGTGGAAGGTTGGAACTGGGCACCTCAACTGGTGATGGAGTCTGCAGGGATGGCCATGGGGCAGTTGTAGAATACAGGCACTGGGGGTGGCCTTTCTGGAGGTGACTCCCACATGGGAGGGAGGGGACAGACCACCCATTAGGAGGAAGAGTGAGAAGAGAGCTTGGCACGTTTGGCAGCAGTAAGTGGTTTGGTAGCCATGATGTTTTTGGCTAGGTAGGACCTTGCAAAACCAAATCCTCAGGGCTGTGGGATGCCCCTTGAGAACGGTGGTCATGGATTCACTTCTCATATAGCAGCGAGGGTGGCTGACTGGTGAGGATGAGACCTTGGATGGAAGGCTGCTGCAGGACTAGGAGGAGTGGAGAGAGAGTGAACTGATGAGCAGGAGTGGAGGAGAGACACGCCTTTAAGAGGCTTTAGAGCCTAGGCTCGGAGAAGGAGATGGCACCCCACTTCAGTACTCTTGCCTGGAAAATCCCATGGACGGAGGAGCCTGGTGGGCTACAGTCCATGGGCTCATAAGGAGTCGGACACGACTGAGCGACTTCACTTTCACTTTTCACTTGCATGCACTGGAGAAGGAAATGGCAGCTCACTCCAGTATTCTTGCCTGGAGAATCCCAGGGACAGGGGAGCCTGGTGGGCTGCCGTCTATGGGGTCACACAGAGTCGGACACAACTGAAGTGACTTAGCAGCAGCAGAACCTGGGCTGGAGTAGCTTAGTGATAGAAGTTCCAAGGATGGAACGCCAGAGGAGTGCTTATGGAGCCAAGGAGTGTGTCATTAGAAACTGTGCTGCATGGCTCAGGTTAGGACTGGAAGGCATTCATTGGGTTTAGGTATTAAGAACTCATTGGAGACCTTGGTGGAGAACATTTCACTGGAAAGATGAAGGTCCAACCTGGATTTCAGTGGGTTGAAGAGTAAAAGGCAAGGAAATAGGGAATAAACACAGGTTCCTATTGTAACTCTGAAGGGAAAGGAACCAAATCAGAAGATGGTCCAGTAGAAAAGCAGGCAAAGGATTTAAAGTGACAGCTCAAAGAAAGGGAAACCTGATGACTAATCAGATGTAGTTGGAGAGATGCAAATTAAAAGATAAGTTATACCCCTTCAGATAAACACAGTTTTTAAGGTCTGATAGCGCCAGTTTTGGTGTAGGAGGAGAATGGGGAAAACTGCTAGAAAATGCCAGTTTCCTATTTAGTGAGGGTGAATGTTTTACAGAACTCCTATATCCAGTGTTTGTATACATGACACATTGTAGTGTAAAGTGAAATCCTTAGGAGAAGCTTCCCATGCATGGGAGTGGAAGACAGAAGCACAAGAAGAGAGGAGAAAAGGATGCGGGCAGGGGGCAAAACCCACTTCAGTGCCCAGCAGCAGGAAACCAGACAAATAAACCGTGGTCTGTTCATACAAAGGCGTGCTCTGTGGTGCAAATGGTTGATCCAGACTACAAACATGACCACAATTACATCTCGGAGACAATGTACGTTGAACAGTTGTAGAAGATTGTGTGTGATGCCGTTTACATGTATTTTAAAATCAAATGCTTCTTTACATTGCTTGTGGACAAATACTGTGTAGTAGAAATATTAAGGCCTAGAACTGACTTGTTTCAGAGTAGCAATTCTCTGTGTGGGGAAAGTTAAAAAGGGGCCTTTAAGTATATCTGTGACATTTTTTTCCTTTTAAAATATCCAAAGCTAAATATGGAAAATGTGAGCCTGTTAAACATGGATGATTTTTCTGAAGAGTGCTGATGCCCATTCTCCTCCTGGAGGATACTCGTTCTTGACTGTCCTTAACAGCTTTTCCAGGCTGTGCCTCATGGGAATTGCAGAGACTCCGGGCTGTGCCACCCTGCTCCCCACGTCACTGTTTGCCAATAATCATGCAGGTACTGATGGATAAGGAGGTGCTGGGAACATCTTTGTCCTCTGCCTCCCAGGAGCCGCAGCTAGCAGCAGCATAAGCTCTGTGGTGATGGCTTGGACAGGACGGGTGGGGACCACAGGCTGGTGAGTCCAAGTGGGAGCTCGCAGGGTGGGGACGGTTTGCAGAGCACCTGGGAGGATTCCTTAAACCCCACCCAGGATTTGTACCCGAAGTGTGTACATCTTCACTCATCCCCTCCTTTTAGGTCTTTTCAGCAGCCAGAATAGTTAAAAGCATGTGTAACCAATATAGGAGATGAAAATATTTATTTAGGCTGCCTATATACGGATCACCAAGAGAGCACCTGTTAAGCTCCTACTGTATGGAAGGTGCTGTCAGGGATACTTAGATTCTGTATGGCTGAAGGCAGTCCGCTGGCCTGGCAGCATTCTGGATATGAAGTTTTCAGTTTCAGAGAATTAGGATCAGAGCCAAGGATCAGGCCTCTCAGGTAGACCTGGCATGAATCCCAGCTCTGCCCCTAACCATCTTGAAGAGATTGCTTAACTTCTGGAAAGTAAATATCTGCCCCCTCGGGTTACATGGAAGATTGAGTAGTTTAAGGCACACTTAGCCTTGTGCCTAGCATTTCATCATACAGCCAGTTTGTGAGGCAGGAGGATGTTGTATCACCATTTTACAGATGAGGAAACTGAGGCAAAAAGAGGTTCAGAATTTGCCTTACAAAACCAAGAGATGCTCTTAGAAGTCAGGATAGTGGTTTCCTTTAGGGAGAAGTGAGAAAGGTAGTAATTGGGAAGAAACATGAAGGGTATCAGGGTACTAGAATGTTCTGTTAACCTAGGTGGCGGTTACATAGCTCTACTTACTTTGAGAAAACTCATTAAGGGGTATAGTATGATTTGTGCCCTTAATGTATGTTTTATCAATTTTAAAAAATTAACAAAAAGTTTGCTTAAGATCACACAGCTGGATTTGAAACAGTGCTGCTGTTCCCTCAGCAGGAGACCGGCCTGGCATGCTCTGCAGTTTCCGGATCCCCGGGGCCTGGTCCTGTGCGTGGTCCCTGAACATCCAGGCAAACAACTGCTTTAGTACAGGTGAGCCACCCAGCTGCCCAGGGTGAGGGAGAACACAGACCCGAAACGCCGGTCCACAGTTCCCCTCCCCAGACCCAGAGGAACACTGTCCGCCCTGCCTCTGTCTCTGTCAGGCTTGTCTCGGCGAGTCCTGGTGACCAGCGTGGTGACGGGACACCGGCAGTCGTTTGGGACCAGCAGTGACGTCTTAACCCAGCAGTTTGCTCTCACGGTTGGTTGCATTGGGGAGGCCCTAACACAGAGTTTCCCAAGAGGGGACCTTGTGCTGGGTTGGCATGGGATTCCCTTGTGTGGAATCTAGTCCCCTCTCATTGACAGGGGAAAAGAGGGCATCCGAAGTGATTCATGGGTGAATAAGTGAGCCATGAAATGAAATTTGGCCGATCTAGAAAGACCTGGCTCAGCTTGCTTTTAGCAACTTCCTAAAGTTTCAATGAAGTGTTAGTTCTTGAGTACTTAGATTAGCCAGCAGGACAGTAACAAAATTTTAATGTATAAATTATGTCCCAAGTTGTAACAGTTTTATTTGCAGCTGTCAAGCTACCCATTTGATAAATTTAAAAATGAAAATTCTGGTCCTTACTACCTTTCCAAGACTTGACCTGTAGAAAATGCCAGCTTTCTTTCAAAGGGTGGAAGGGGTGTGCCGGCCTGCTTTTGGCAGTAAGCACAGAACTCAGCATTCAGGTCTCCTCAGCCGTCCTCCCACTCTGTTTGGGACCCGTGTCTTCCCTGGATCCCTAGTCTCTTTTACTCCACTCTCATCACCTACTTTCTCACTCACAACCTGGGCGGGGATGGGACACCCTCACTTCACGGGAGGGGAGGGTTCAGGGTGAGGCCTTAGGGGCCCATTGCAGCCAGTGGGGAGGATACTGGAGGGACACGTGTCCAGTTCTTGACACTTGATAAGAAACCCTTCTGTCTCCCCTGAGACTCGAACCCTAACCAGCCTGCCTCTACCCAGCCTTCAGACCCAGAGAAGGGAGACAGGGGGTGTGTCCTGGGGGGCTCACCCTTCCCAGCCTTGGAGGGAGGTTCCAAGCAGTCCTTCTCTCCACAGGCTCCTTTGCTGTTTAACGGCTGTCGTTCTGGCGAAATCTTTGCCATTGATCTGCGTTGTCAAAATCAGGGCAACGGCTGGAAGGCCACCCGCCTGTTCCATGACTCTGCAGTGACCTCCGTGCGGATCCTCCAAGAAGAGCAGTGCCTGATGGCGTCCGACATGGCCGGAACGGTAGGGTACCGCTGACTCTGCAGCTGCGGGAGCTGGGCCAGGGGAGGGGCTTGGCAGGAGAGACCCTTGTGTCGGACCGTGGCAGGGAGAGGCATGTGGAGACCAGGTGAGGTGCCAGGTGTGCAGGGCAGCTGCTTTGCCGCCCACTCAGAGCCCCGTCTGGTCTAAAGGGATGGGGCACTGATCCTGGTGCCTTTGATGGGTTCTCAGACTCAGAGCGGGCGACTTACCTTTTCTCACTTGAAGAGGTCTGTGGAGACCACCTCTCCCCCTCTGGCTTTCATGCCTGGGGCTCACCAGTACCTGCTGGATGGACCCTTCCTGACAGCCGCTGTGCTTCTTGCCACAGATCAAGCTGTGGGACCTGAGGACTACTAAGTGCATCAGGAAGTACGAAGGGCACGTGAACGAGTACGCCCACCTGCCCCTGCACGTGCACGAGGAGGAACGCATCGTGGTGGCAGGTACCTGGGGACGAGATGCTCCATCCCACTGATCCTGACCCTTAGGAACCCCAGCAGCTAAAGAGATAAGACATGACTCTATGACAAGCTGAATAAAGGGGGGTTTGGATAGTTGGGTCTGGGAGTCAAGGTGGGGTGCAAAGCTGGCCATCAGTGAGCAACAGTTTAATCCCCAGCATGCGGATAGCCCTTTGTCTCCACATCACCGGGCAGACGTCACTTCAGTTACAGGCCAGTGAGGAGCAATGAAACACAGCAACTTAGGAGAGCTGGGTGTGGGGGTTAAGTCTGTTCACCAGGTCTGCATTCAGGGCGGCCGTCCTGTCGAAAAGCCTGAGCTTCCTGTTCTTTGTGCTCATGTTTCTACCAGAGGATGCCGAGAAAAGAGATGAAGGTCATTGTAAAGGATCCAATGCCCGATCCCTTTACCACCACCGCTGTGATCCCATGATGTGTAGAATAGAAGCAGAGCTTTCGAGCACCAAACCCCCTTGAAAGGAGTTACAAGTTGATCACAGATTATATAATTATTTGGCAGTTTCACAAATGAAATAATAGGCCCTTGGCATTAAGGGGTATGTTTTCAATCTTCACAGATCTCAAATTTTTCTAATATTCCTACAGAAAGTACTTTGCTGTGTAATTTTTTGTGGCTGAGAAGCATCACTTCGCTAGAACTTTCTTAGAATTTTGTACTCCTCTTACCACACCACCAGCAGTTAGCTTCCTTAAGTCTGTTTTCCACAAGTTTTCACCACACAAGAGTTTCTGTGTTCTGGACGATAGAAAAGATGCAAGCCTTGTTGAGAAGCAGGTGCAGGGAGTGGGGGCTGCAGTAATCCTGCAACTGCACAACCTGAAGCGACCCACCCCTAAGGTCATAGAGTCAACCCGGATGGTCAGAAGCACACACTGAAATCCGCGACGCCTGAGGTCTGCCCTTTTCCCCCAGTAGCATGTATTGGCTGTCCAGGCTGCTGTAATCAGTTGTGTCTGATGTCTTTTTCCTCTGACCTGTGAACACTGAAGACTATAAAGTCTTATGAACTGAATCATTAAAGCAGAAAATGTTTTGGAGAGAGTTATCACCCAGTTTGCCCCAGGATGTAATGAAATTAAAGAGATCGTCCTGGTTACTATCTCATAAAAAGGAAATGAGCTGCATGTCATCTAGAACAGGTGGGCTGGGCTCCCTCTTGAACAGCCCTTGTCACCAAGAGAAACAAAATGGGCCACCCAATAGCCAAGATGCGCCATGAACCACCCAGGGTGTCACAGCCAGCCTTTGCGTCTTGTCCCTTTGAACACCGGCAACTCGTGATTCTGGAGCACCAGGGCAACCTGTAACTTTAATTTTCAAAAGGAACATCTTATCTGTAGAGATAATTTCCCTTGTGAGTTTGCTTGGCTCAGGTGGAATCACCTTTAGCCCTTAGGAGTCGTGGAAGCCAGGGCCACAGTTTCCACCTCCGCCCTGGTCCTGTGCATTCTCACTAACCTGCCGCATGTCTTCCCTCTTTCTTAGTGGGCCAGGACTGCTACACGAGAATCTGGAGCCTCCACGATGGCCAGCTACTCAGAACCATACCCTCCCCATACCCCACCTCCAAGGCCGACATTCCCAGCGTGGCCTTCTCTTCTCGGCTTGGGGGCGCCCAGGGAGCGCCAGGGCTGCTCATGGCCGTCCGGCAGGACCTTTACTGCTTCTCCTACAGCTAACTGCAGGGTGCGGCCTGGAGGGCTGTGAATGTGACTCAAGGGAGCTAAGGTAGCTGTATTTTTGCCACAATTGCTGTTTCCAGTGAGGGCATTTTAAGTGGGTGGGCTGTGTGCATGTGTACCATCCATCCAGCTGCTGAAGAAGAGGTGCTGTGTTTTATGTGGAGATGCTTCAGTAAAGTGATTTCGGTTAAGTTGTGGGCTCAAAAGCCTTGAAAGTCCTTTTCATAAAAGGTGCATATTTCTTGTTGAATTCCTTAGGATCTCTCTCCCCCTTCTTTTTATAACAAAACATAATTTTCTAAAGGCTGAAGATAGTAACTAAAGCTGCTTTTTTCACCAAAAGCCCTTTCAAGAAGCCTGGTAAGACTGTTAGTAGTCAGTGCCTGGGTCCCAGAAAGACATCCTTGAGAAAGCCAAGTGAGAAGGGGAAGTCATTTCTCTGAGTCTCTAGAGGAAGATTTTTAAGGCTGAGTAGGTCATCATTAAGTTAGCCTTCTCAAACTTATTCAACACCACTGTCAGATCTCTGGGATTCTCATTTATTACCATTCATTGGCTTTCAAAGGAAAGATGGATCCTTTCAGATGCTAGGCAGGCCTTAGCATGCGTTTCTTGAAGCACCTTCCAGAATGTTAGGTACAGCAGCTCCTGTATTTATCATGGTGACTTGAACATCCGATTCAAGGGCCCCAGTTCAAAGAAAATGGGCTTTGCCTTTCTGTAATCCAAGAGAAGCAGTTTGTGAGATGCTTATACAGAGTGTTAATACAAAGAGCCTGTCTTTCTACCAAATAAAGAACCACAACATGGTGTGTTGCTTCTGTTCATGATTTAGAACCTCGTGATGCTTGTCTGCTGTAGCAGCAAACCAGCTCCAGCAACATCTGCTCAGATCTCGGGTGAGGGAACAAAAGATGGAGACTGAGGCCAGCTTCCATGGCTTTGCTGCAAAGCTTTCAGCAGGCTCCCTGGCCCTGGTTGGGTTCAGCCAATAGGACATAACAGCAGGAGAGCAGAGGGCAGGAGCTCGAGGGGAGAGTGTTAGTTTCTGGCTCCCCTCCTGCTGGGGTTTGGTGGGCTGTGGCTGTTGCCCTCCAGCCCAGGCTTCTGTTTCTGCTGGAATACAGCTCTCTTGGATTCCAGGAACATCTGTTTGTCCCTTCAGACCTGCAGCTGGTAATTGCATCTCTCTGTTGCTAGTCCAATGTGCTTCGCCAATTCAAACGCTCTACAGTTATCCCCTTGAGTGTCTTGCCAGAACCCTCCTACAACTTAATGTACAGAGAAACAAATCCAAAACTCCTTAGAGTATCAGAATGGTCATCCAATAGATGAGCTGTATATTACAATAAATGTTTTCAGAGCTTTAGGTTTTATAAATGACTTTCCCTATCTTAACCTGACTTGACCCTTAAAACAACCCATAAAAGAGGTAGCGTAGTAGTAATAATGTAAAAATTATCAGCATCCTTTTCTGGGCAGAGAAAGTGACTGCCCACGGATCACAGGCCTGGGAGCAGAGACCTGGTGCTTGGTGCCATTGGAGACCACATCCTCTGCTTCCCGCACTCCTCCAGTTGCTGACAGCACTCGAGTATCACTCTGCTAGTGCTGAGGAGAAATCACAGTGGCTTGGGGCATTTCATATTTAATCACCAAGTAAATTTTTCTGGCTCTGGCACTCAAAGGCTAAGAAGCTTGCCAATTACCAGAATTCTTAGGTGTTCGGTCATTTAGACATCACCCCTGTATCTCTGCAGCCCTGGCATGCTGACCTACATGGAGGACCCAGGAAATAGCCCTATGATTGAAAGGTCCAGCTGACCAATCACAGCAGAATCTTTTGGATTGACTTTGGTGACATGCCCCCACCCGAAGAACACAAACAAGCATAAGTGCTAAGCTATGACCCTAATGGCACTCATACTTTCACCCCCTGAAGTTCTAAGTTCTCACAAGTTTGTTCATAACATCATCTGCCTTCTATCGAGAGTATCTTTGGTACTGCACCTCTGGTGCAGAGCTTTTGCCACAATTGTGTACGGCAGAGAAGCTGTGGCTACTCAGTCCACTTTTGAACAGTCCCTGTCTCTCAGAGACAGGAGACAACTGACTACTCAAAAAAGTACCTGATGAGCTCTGAGATATAGGAGGTATAACCACTGGCTATAACTAGAGGTAACGCCTGCAATGCAAGAGACCCAGGAGATGGAGGTTCAAACCCTGGGTCAGGAAGATCCTCTGAAGGAGGAAATGGCAACCCACTCCAATATTCTTGCCTGGAAAATCCCATGGACGGTGGAACCTGGTAGGCTTCAGTCCATGGGGTCAAAAAGAGTCGGGCACGACTGAGCGACTTCACTTTCTTTCACTTTTCATCAGCTAGAAAGAGGTAGCAAGATAATACTGATGAACTTAAAGGAAAGAGGCCACAGTCCATATTCCGCAGGAAGATTCCTTTATAACAGCAAATTTAATAATACTCAGTACTAGAGCAGGCCTCAGTCACTGGGCCACGGGAGGCAGGAAGGAAGCGGGTCTGAGAGGGACCAACACATTTCCAGGGCTCACGTCACAGTGCCACGCCAAGAGTGACCACCACGTACCTCCCTGAAGCTTGGCCCACCCCCCAGTTCAGTCAAGAACTGTGTCACTTCGAATTCGTTTTTGGCCATTGATGATAAAATCCACCATGATGACAGGATTTCAGCACAACGGTCTTTTTCCAGTCACGACAGATACAGATGTCCCAGCTCTTGAGAAACAAAAGTTCATCTGACTTCTCTCGCCAGGACTGGAGAATATTTTCATAATGATCCGCTGAAATGTTTGTATATACTTTGGGGAAAAAACCACTAACAGTCCGTTCTGTGTTCTGTTTCCCTGGAAGATTTCTCATGACCACCCCTCCAACAGCTCAAGGGGTCGTATGTCTGGGAATAAAGAATTAAGACACTTCAAAATAAGCAAGAACCCTAGTGCAACACTCAGTAGGTGGTGGGCTCGAGGGGGCTGGGAGGGGAGGGTGGGGGCAGGGAAAGCCAAGTGGTGGAGCAAATGGAAGCATCAACAAGCAGGGAACACTGCTGGGGAAGGCCCGTCTCCTTCCGTGCCCACCCCCGCTCGAGGGCCATCACGTCACCTGCACTTGGGGACTCCTTGGGTCCGGGGACCCTACCACACCCTCCACCCGTCCGTGACCTGCACGTGAAGCTGGGTGGTCTCTGAAAAAGGCCTAGGCCAGGGATTGGGATCTGACTCTGGAGGGCCCAGGGAGCTCCCCCGCAGGCCACCCCCAGCAGACGGTCCCTGGGAAGCTCCTACCCGGGCAGCCGAGGGGCACGAAGGCTTCAAAGGCTCGGAGAGAAGCGGCAGAGGGAGGCTAGCAGTGCAGTGGCCTTAGACCTGGCTCGGTTTTGTGGGGGGAAGACCTGCTGCCCGCTGCCCCCGGATCCCTGCTGGGGACGGACTGCGCAGGTGTTCACGGCCAGCAGCAGCCTGCACGTGCTCCACGTTCCTTTCGTATGTATATATGGGGGGTGTGTGTGTATATATATATTCACGTACTCATTATTTTTAACTGAAATAAAATGCACTGGATTCAAGTTCATTCCCCTTTGCTATAAGCTGCTCAGCCCCCCGCCCTGGCAGGGTTCACGCCTTCGGGCCCCCGCCCGGCTTGCTGTCTGCACCCCCGCACCCGCCACCCCACAGCGGGAAAGGGGCCCCCGGGATGAGGAGAGGACACACACTGCCACAGGTGACCAGGAGGAGGGCCTACCTCAACGCGACCTCGTTTCTAACCCTGAGAACCTAAGGAATTGTGAAGGACTCGGAGAGGGAGCTGGGGTTAAAGGTCACCGGGCTTTTTATTGCAGTTAAAGCAGACTCGGACAGGATGGTCCCAGCCTCGCGAGGGGACAGCCCGGCGGTCGTGGGAACACTCGTCGCAGAAGCCCTGTCCACAGGCCCGGCAGTGGTGCTTCGAGAGCTTGACGCTGAACTCCTTCCGGCAGCTGTGGCAGTGCAGGATCTCATGGTCCGGGACCCAGTACGCCGGCCTGGCCGCATCCTTCACCAAACCTGCATCACGGAAGGGGCCATGACGGCTGGCACATGCAGGACCCAGCAGCCCAAGTCCCACCTGGCGAGACCCCAGCGGCAGACACTTCACTGGCTCACAGTCTAACCACACACACATCACCCCCTCCAGCCAGGTCTCACTCACCCCCTAGCACGCAGGTCAGGATGTCTGGCACTGATATGTGTCTATTACGCTCTCCAGGTGAGCCTAAACTATGGCTGAATTAAGAACCACTGGGGCAATGGTGAAGTTTAGGCTTTGGCGTCAGAACACAGCTTCATCCCAGTTCCACTTAGCCTGAGTCAGTTAGCTGTGGGATTAAGACAGGTTCCTTACAGTCTCAGGGCCTTGCGTTTAATCATCTGTAACAACCTACCTTTAAAAGCAGTTACAAGATTACAAGAAATAAAATGTCTGATGAGCTGGGACCCAACAGCCAGTGAGTGCTCAGCAGATGAGCGCCTGTTAAGCACAGGTTCTGCCAAGGGTGGCCCCTGCCCTTCCTGGTCACCTGAGAGCAGATGCAACCTGAGCCTCCAAGCTGGATAAATCCATCTATTTCTACACTCTCAAGTCAAAAGCTTGTCATCCGCTCATTCTGTGAGCCATGGTGATTAAATCTGACCCAAGCAATTGTCATCACAGCCACCCAGGAGCCCTTGGTCTCTCCCCTATGAAGGGCTGGAATGCCCCAGGCCCAGTCAGCCCTGCCTAAGCCCCCCACGCACTGGTAGGTTTCCCTTCATCTCCCTCTTCCCATTATGGTTATAAGCCTGCCCCCTCACATCAGGTGAGTGGCTCTCTTAAATCTTAAAGAAATAACAGCTCGGCTGGTGTGGCAGATTGAGGCCCTGCCCCCTCTCGAATCTAGGCAGGTTCTGTGATTACAGCAGACTCTAGTGGCAGAGTTAGTTCCCAGGCCCAGGCCTATCTCTGAGAGCCCTAAGGCACTATGTAAGGAGTCACTGCACTGGAGAAATTATGTGCAGAGGCATGGAGAATACAGGGAATGGGGGTGAGGGGCAAGTTCTCCTGAGCCCAGCCTTCGAGGCATTCCTGCCAGGCGAGCCAGCGTGTAAGTGAGGTTGGCTTGGCCCCCCAAGACCCGTCCAGCTGCCATACTGGAAAATCCAGCAGTAATTCCCGGCAATGCCACTTAGAGAACAATACTTGCCTTTCCTGTTGAGACGTGACTGTTTTAAGCCTTTCCATTTTCAGGTAGTCTATTACGCAGCAATAGATGGCCTAAGAGGATGGCCTCCAGGAATAGACATGAAACCACCAAGGTATTCAGCATGAAGCAGGGAAAGTAAATTCTCAGTCGCGTCCTTGCTGCCCAGCTCAATCCAGGTCAGCAGGCTGACAAAACGACAGCCCACGGCACGGCACTCCACAAGCCCTGACCCGCATACACCGCACCCGAGGGACGCACTGCCAGGCCCACCTAGTGGTATGTCAATGGCTGTCACCACGGCTCCTAAAGTGTTCTGCACGGCCTCGCCCACCTTCCGAGCAATCAGCGTCCCACCTTCGTCGTCCCCCTGCGCCTCAGTGACATCTGCAGACAATGATGAAGGAAATGCCATCACCGCCAAGTCATTTCCCAAATGAAAAATTCTAGATGATTCTCCCAGGGTACCCTGTGCCATTCTGCAGGGTGGCAAGGGTCTGGGCTGTGGGCACCCACACCACAGCCAGTGAGGTCTGCCAGTCCTTTACCTCAGCCCTCTGGGGCTATTTTATAACCGTCCTCTACAGTGGGCCAGGAGCATGACCTAGAACCTCCTCCAGGAGAAGATTCAGTCTAAGCCTATGGTAAACACAGGACAGCTTTAACCCTCCCCCACCCAAGGAACAGCACCCCCAGGACCCAGTTAACAAAGAGCTTAGAGAATGCCTGGGCAAGACCAGGGGAGTGACTGCTCTCAAAGAGCGAGGCAGGAAGGAACAGGGCTGGGCGGGTGAGAGTCCCGTTCCCAACACCCAGTGCCAAGGAGAGGGTCCCCCTCCGCCTCGCGGCTGGGGCCCCACGTTACCTAACTGGGAATTCCTGGCTTCATAGCAGTTGTCACACACCCGCACGGGTGCAGGGCCCCAGCCCCGCTCGGGCACCGGCCGGGTCTTGGATGAACAGCCGTCACAGAAGCCCTCCCCACAGGCCCGGCAGTGATGCTTGGTGTCGTTATCTTTAAAGGATGTAGCACATTTGTTGCAGCTCTGTTCCAAGCCCAAAACAAACAGAGAGGCGGGTGTCATTCATGTCTGCTCAGCTGACAGAGTCAACCCGGAGAGCCTTGAGGATCATCTGAGGTTGGCAGGACCCTGATGGTCCCAACAGAGGGGACCTAAGACCTCCAGCCACATGGAACACCCCTACTGAAGCACAGCTGTGATGAACATTTTCTTCCAAGAAGTGCTGGAAAGGTACCTCACATCCACCTGGCTGAGTCACAGGGATCTCAGAAAGGACTATGTACTTTCAGCCATGAAAGCAACAAGGATTCATGTCTTTCACGGCTTCTCATGAGCCTCTGGGAAGCTGAGGAGGAACAGGTCTCCTGTCACAAGTGTTTGGGCCAAATCTGGGAGCTCTCTTGATGTGGGAGCCGTGAGGTTTGTGTATCAAGCTGGGGGTAACCCTAAATGACCTCTAAAGGCTCCCTTTCCTTCACAGTCTATAGGTATGACCTCAGACATTTGACCAATAACAACTGGCTCTAGTGGGAAAATAAACTAAAATCCACCACAATGGAAATACTCAGAAAATAACAGGGGAAATCAGCAGACAAAGGACACCAGCTGTCTTAAGTGTGTCCCACCCTTTCCAACGCTCTGGAAGCTAATCTGGGGGGGAGAGAGACTCCAAGCCCTCCTCGCAGAACAAGCTAAGGGCAGGGCGAAGCAACACAAGCAGAATGGGTCACGCCAGGGACCCAGGGCATCCTGCCACCATACCAGGATCTGGGAGTTGGGCCTCCAGTAGGCAGGGGCAATCTGGTCTGTCAGCCAGGACGTCACAGCCTTGGTGGGCCCAAGGCTAAGCTCAGACACGGACTGAGCCATAAAGTTCATCCCGTCCAAGAGGCGCTGGGCAGCGTTGTTGTTGTCCTTCAGAAATCCATCAGTCTGAAATGAAAACGCAGGCTCCCGTCACGTTCTGAATGACGGGAGTAAAGGGAAGGAGGGAGAGGGGTCTCAGGTTGAGTTACACACCCATCACAGCCAACCCAGAACCACAGATCCCCTGGCAGAGAAGAGCAGGGTCAGGGCAGAATCCCTTCGGCTTCTAAGCAACATCACACCTATGAGTCATTGCTGATACTACTCTTCAAGATGACCATAGGACTTGATGCACAACTGTTCAATTCAGAACTTACTCTGCTTGTGAGATACACAACCCAGGAAATAAACAATCCTATAAAGAGGACACCTCCTCCAAGAGGTCTCCCACCCCAGGCTGGGTTAGGATCTGTTGCTTTAGGAATCACCCAGAAAGGGGAACACCACCGAGTAAAATAAGTCCCTTATAGAAAATAGCTTCCCTAGTGGCTCAGATGGTAAAGAATTTGCCTATGATGCAGGAGACCCGGGTTTAATCCCTAGGTCAGGAAGATCCCCTGCAGAAGGGAATGATTACCCACTCCAATGCTCTTGCCTGGAGAATTCAATGGACAGAGGAGCCTGGTGGGCTACAATCCGTGGATTTGAAAAGAGTCTGACACGACTGAAGCAAACAACACATAGAAAATCGCTTATCTTTCTTCCACGAAGGGAAAAGACTGTGGATGTGCTGTGATTGATTAATTCCAAGTATGAATCGTGGTTTAATGCAGAATGAAAGCACCCTATCACTGCCTCATAAACAGATTTGTTTTTCCAACATCTTGAATTAAAAAATCCAATTTAAAAACAGTAAAGGTCTATAGTAATTATACTTCTTAGAATATACTTTAAATATACTCCAAAACAAAGAAAAGTCTTACATGAAGATGGTCATGATAGCATTTTCTTTGATAATAAAAAAACCATGAACAGCATGAACGTTCAAAGTGAAGGGGATGGGGAAATCAAACTATAACATTAGACAGAATATTACACAGTGATTACAAATGAAAATCATGAAAAGTGAAAGCAATATGGAAACAAAGCAAAACTGTGGTACAAGAAAAAAGCAGTTAAGTAGCACATTAATTATAATTCTATCTATACAAACATACATACGGAAAATGAGTGAGGAGAATATGAAAAGATAAGTTTTATTTGCTAAGGCAGTTTAACTTATATCAGTTTTTAGTTCGTGTTTCTAATATTTATGCAAGAAATGGAAAAAAATGAAGGGTCTAGAACAAAAAAGGCACTCCAGATCACACCTTCCTAAACCACCAATATGTTGAAATTCATAACGTCATTGTAAACAAGTTCCACTTTCCCATACACAGGAATAACTGGACAACCCGAAGAGAAAACAGAAAAACAAAACAGCTCTTACTCCAGGCCACACGTGTACAATCTCTGTCCGCACCACCGTATCCACAGGATCTTGGTTCCCAAACCAGTACTGCCGGCTACGATAGACCACGCCGCAGTTGGGACATTCAATCACGTACCTACAAGGAAGGCAGACAGATACTGGAACCCCACACCAGGGGCCTGGAGAGACAGACAGACCCAACTGCCAGCCACTGAAACTCACCCAGACCAGGCATATTTTGCAAGACCCATCCAGGGGGAGTCAGTGGAAGCAGCCGTCTTGGGCACCACGCTGACTTCATTGCCTCTCTCGTAGCAGGCCTGAAACACGGAGCACTCTGCCAGCTTCCGCTCTGTCCACCAGACCCCCAGGCCTCTCCACACCCCTGTCCGGCCCCACTGCCTGCAAACCAGACCTGCTGAGGGTTTACAGACCCTGGGTTTTAGCGGAGCAGAGGAAAGTTTTTCTCCAAAGAAGTCAGTGCCCTGAATGATTATGATCTAAATGTGTACCTGTCCCAGGAGCCCAAAACTGAGCTACAAATTCTATCCCTGTCATAGACAGGAGAAATCCATCCAAACTGTGTTTCTGAAGGGCAATTCCACTCTTAAGAATAAACAGTCAATGTAGATGAACCTGGTATACAGACTCAACAGGATAAGGGGGGGATTTAAGCTTAAAAAAATAAACCAAGGGGCCCCTGGCAACAGACATGTGAGTTTTTAACGGCTGGAGCTGGAGAGAAGTTTCAGAGAGACTCAGTTTGAATATCAAATACTTTGGGATACAGTCAAGAGTGGTTCTGAGCCAGTCTTCCCAAGAGGGGAGTGTGGCCAGCAAGCCAGCTGCCGGAGGAGAGGCTGGGAAGACTCACCTTGCAGGTGAAAACCCGGTTGTCATACTGGTGGGAATATCTGCAGCGGCTCTTGGCTTCGTGAGGTACCCCTTCTTTCCCATGATTCATGCTGTTCTTACATCCAGCCCTGAGGGAGGCACCAAAGCTGACATGAAGCTGCTGAAAGGAGCCAGAGCCGCTTTCGCACAAGCATTAAGCCAGATGCAGGGGCCAAACTAGACCTCCCCATTACTAATTGGGCCCCAAATACTGAGAGGAGAGACGGCAGTTTGTTTTGGAAACTTTAGGGCCTCTCTCATACTTGCAATCAACAGCGCTACACAGGTAGTGTACCCATTACTCTTGCATGAGGAGAAAGAGCCAAAAGGGTATCTCTTCTTGGAAAACCACCAGGTCCCTCAATAGAATGGAGGAGCCAGAAGACAGCACCTTGACGAGAGAGAAAACCTGAACGGCCCTCAGGGAGCTCAAACGTCCCAACAGCATGAAATAAGAAGTTTAATCAGAACAGGCTGCCAAGATGCAAAACAAAAATTGACCCTCAAATTCTGACAACGCATTAAGAGAAGGCGTAAACTGAACAAGAAAACCTTCCAAATGAACAGTGACCTCTGCTCTACTGACAACGCAAAACCAGGGACCAGGACTTTAGAATTCCACTGTGACAGAAGGGAAAGCTTTGGAAACCCTGGTGAGACACAATTAGAATGGGAAAGTGATGATGACCCGACAGAGCCTAAGCCTCTCTTGCTGGGCTCATGGGGCCCGCTAAAGGAAGTCACACTGGCAACTAACATCCCTCTTTCCTAAGACAAGCCTCAGTCCTCCCTAGCGCAGACTGTATAATCCAAGAACCAAGTCCTTGATACAAACTCAGAGCAAACATGGTGGCCCAGGAGGTGGCCTATAGGGATCAACGCAAAAAGGCGATTCTTAACAGAAAAGGCTCAGGTCTCCCCAGAATGGGCAAATGTGGAGGACAGGATCGGATGAAGTGATGAAAGCAGTGAGAGGTGGGCAGGTGTCTGTAAGACAGAGTCTGCAATCTGACCCTGACACACTGCACCGAAACCCCCAGGATCCATCCAACAAGTCAGTGGCCTGTGACTGAGTAGCTATCAACAGTTCAAATTAATCCAGTGAGCCTCAACGTGTGGTCCCCATTCAGCGACATCAGGATCACCCAGGAACTTAGCAGAAGGGCAATTTCTCAGGCCCTACGTCAGACCTACTGAATCAGAAACTGGGAGCAAGGCCCAACAACCTGTTGTAACATGTCCTTCAGGTTTTCCTGAGGCATGCTAAAATTGAGAATCACTGCTGTTTCCCCTGTAATGAAGGACCAGCAGCATCACCCAGGAGCCGGCTGGAAACACAGAATCTCACCGAGACCCGCTGATTCTGAATCTGCATTTAACAAAATCCCGAGGTGATGCATACATAAAAGTTTGAGAACACTGCCCTAACTCAATGTTCTCAACTCAGCTACACATCAGAATCACCTGAGGAGCATTTTAAATACACTGATGCTGAGGCAGCACCCCAGATCTGGTAAGTGAGAAACCCTGGAGGCAAGGCCTAGGCCTCAATCATTTGGAAAGCTCCCTGGATAATTCTAATGTGCTCGAGGCATCTGCCCTCATCATGAAAGGAACCCACTAGGACCGATACCTTCCCCAGTGCTGTGCACACAGTGAATGGATGCAATGACTAGAACCGAAAGCTCTGTAAGAGAAATGCAGAAAAACAGGCAACCTAAAGCTCTCCGTGCTTTTGCTTTTCTGTGCTAAATGCTTTTGAACTGTGGTGTTGGAGAAGACTCTTGAAAGTCCCTTGGACTGCAAGGAGATCAAACCAGTCAATCCTAAAGGAAATCAGTCCTGAATATTCATTGGAAGGACTGATGCTAAGCTGCAATACTTTGGCTCCCTGATATGAAGAACTGACTCACTGAAAAAGACCCTGATGCTGGGAAAGACTGAAGGCAGGAGGAGAAGGGGATGACAGATGGTTGGATGGCATCACCGACTCGATGAACATGAGTTTCAGCAAGCTCCGGGAGTTGGTGATGGACAGGGAAGCCTGGCGTGCTGCAATCCATGGTGTCGCAAAGAGTCACACACGACTGAGCGACTGAACTGAACTGAAAGCTTTCTGCAGTGAAAGTTACCCAAACCAGTCAATTTCACATCTAAACCGGATTGGAATCTTCAGGGAATTCTTCATAACCCTGTGTCCTGGAATCCCCCGCAACCTCAAAGTGTGGTCCCTGGACCATCAGGCTCAGCAGGGAACTTGTTGGAATACCCTATCTCAGGCCCCACTCCATCCTTTAGTCACAGTCCAACTTCAGCAGACCCCACCTGATCTGCAGGCACAGGGAAGTCTACAAAGCACTGTTCTGAGGCTCTTTTCCCACAGTGGGGACTTACCCGCAGCTGAGACACAGGGAGGAGCAGGTGAAGTACTCGTCTGGAAAAAAGGAGCTGTGCGCCATCTGGTCATCGGGGATCTCACCACTGAAGCGGTCACTCAGAGCCTGCGCAGAGGGAAGGTGACATGCGAAGGGCCTCAGAGGAGAGCTTGGAGCTCTGGGTCTTCCACTGCCTGCGTTTCTAACACGTCCTCACTGCTGGCTTATTTCTTACCGGTTGCGGCTAGAAGCGGGAAGCCAGCGACTTCTGCTCCTTACCCTCCACCTTCTTGGCCTGACTTACACCAATCCTCACCACAGGAAACCTCAGAAAGAACCGGCCCATTTCCCAAGAGCTCAAAAGGAAGCAAAGTTACTGTTCTCTCCTAATGACCTTGGAAGTTATAAACACGTCACACATGCCACCGTTCATTCAAAACCACCAGATACTGACGAATGCCCATTTCATCTTGGTGAAGCTGGGAAAGAAAGCGACACTCGAGAAGGTGGCTTGTCTTGAAGTCGGAGGGAGACAGAGCTCAGAAGTGCGCTGGGAGTTTTCTGGGCATCTCCACCAGTTCTAACCACAGGCACTCACTGGAGTTTACTGGCCACAGAACTATCTCTATGTAGAAAAAAGGGTTATCAGCCAAAAAGCAAGGAGGAATTATTCTAGGTATTGGCAGCCTTTTATCAACTACAGTAACTAACCTAAAAGAAAGCAAACGGCCAAAATAAATGCCAAGAAGAAAGATAAAGGTATGTGAAGTAATAGACTGAAATTTTTATGTTTAAAGGAAGCTTCCATTTTTAATCCTCTTTTTGTTCACTACTTTATATTGAAAGTATTCTTCAGGCTGATTTTTTTTTTTTCCCTTCAAGCCTTCAGTCATATGCAGTGGAAAAAGTCATATGAATTAAATATAAACAGGCTTTCTAGGCTTTAAAAATTATTAAGTAATCACAGTTCCTAAGTCTCGACTCTTTCTGTGGCAGCCAGGCACTACTCAGGGGAAGCGATGTAAAAGTAGCTTTAAAACAGAAGGACAAGATGCTACTTTCTTTAGTAAAAAGGCGAAAGAAATTTTAAGATGAGATTCGGAAAAGGAGCAGGTTAGGTTCTAAACCAAGATTCTCAAGTTCTAAACAGAATTTCGCTTAAGGACATTTATTTATTAAAACTCCTTTTCCTTTTTCCCAATGAAGCCTAATACCCTGAGTTGTAAACCAAGTGTTTTCAAAAGCACAAGCTCTCAATGCTGAGTCAGGTCAGGCGTTCAAGACAAGAGTAGTGGCAAAGAACATGTCAGACTAAGGGCGTGGGACTCACCCACGTGCATTCAAACTCAGCTCCTGCAAAGATAATGAACATGCCCATAAAATACCACCTGCCAGTGACGGCTGGCTGACCAAGGGGCAATCCCGGACTTGGACCAAAAAAAAAAATACAATCTAAGAGTAATACATATACGTCCTTTTCTCTTGGTAGTAATTTTGTAAAAAGTAACTAAGGGAAAACAAGATTTGGAGACAGACTATAAAGGAATATACATGTGAATATTAAAGAGAATAATCAAGATGCAAACCCAGCAGAATCATCCTCCTCTCCTACTTCTGAGTAGGGCCTATCCTTGGTCTCACCTCTTCCATGAAGCCTTCCCAACCACTCTAGGAAGATCACACCTGCCTTCTCTGAGCACCTCCTGTCCTCAACATCTGAACCAGGTAGTAAGTGATGAGGCAAAGCTATAAGCCTGATATATGTATCTGATCTCCCAAACTAGATCACAAACACCGAGAAAGGCACGCACTGCCTCCGTATCCTCCTCTCAGTCCAGCACACATCTTAACAAGTACTCAACTAGGACCTCTGCAATGCAGGGCCCCAGCACCAAGCCCCACTCGCACACCAACCCACCCTTCCTCTCCTCCTCACCTTGGCCCTGCCTCTGCACCAGGTCTCATCCCATGCCCACAGGCCTCTCTAATTTATGGCTAACTACTCACTGATTGGCCAAATCACTGATAACTCTTTCTGTATTTCTCAAAACAGCTGTGTGCCTAACCCTCTGGGGCTAGCTGGTAGCCAAATAGAGCACCATCTTCCTAATGCGTCAATTTATTGAAAGATTTGGGGAGGAAGTTTTTGCTTAATTTTTTGGCCACACCATGTGGTATACAGGATCTTAGTTCCCCGACCAGGAAATGAACCCATGCCCCTTGCAGTGAAAGCACAGAATCTTAACCACTGGACCACCGGAAGTCCCAGGAAAATTATTTTTACATAAAAAATAAACTTCGGTATAGCATGAAACCAAATGGAAAATCTGCATAAATGTGAGAACCCCCCACAAAAAATTATTTCAGCCTATAGCTGGTAGCTCTTCAAGTGCCTCAATTTCCTTATCTGTAAAGTGGGGGTGGCTAGGAGTACTTTCCTCTGCAGGGGTCTCCATGGATTACACTGTGAAAATCAAGTTACTCTGTAGAGCACTTGGCATAGATTGAGAGCTCAGAAAATGTGAGCTGCCATGATTGATATTTTTATTTTTTATGCTGAGAATTCTCTAATTTTCTCCCTCGGATACCCTCACCAACCGATGCAGCTAACAGAAGGGATATAAGAGCTTCTCTCCTTTCCATGACAGCTCCCTGGTCTTCATGGCTGGTTGCATTCGTGGGTGAATATTTAGCTGCAAAAAGATGCCTAAGTACCAAATGCAGTGTTAAGAAAGAAAAAAAAAAAAAGAGCTAAATAAGGAATGCAGAAGCTACTAAAGATGTATAATGAAACCCAAAGAAGAGCATTTTTAGCTCTCAGTTTCTCTTTTAAATAGGTAACTGAAAGGATAACCTAAGTAATACTTTTCCTTATGAAAAATATCAAATTTAGCATGAATCCAACAGCTGGGTTGAATTCAGAAAGCATGCCACTCCCCAGTAAATGTAAATTGCAACCCAATAATAGTGTCAGCATAAGGTTTTTTCTGTTCCAAACTCAAATGGCCTGATTCACTTCTCTGGAAGATCTTCAGAAAAATGAGGACATCTCTAAGTATCTCAAGGCTTAGCATGAAACAATCTGCAGCCTGATCGCCATGCGACAAATCCCCATAGAACCTCCACTGCCACCGGCCCTAGACAACTGTTGGCTTATGTTTGCCAAGGCAACAGTAACTTCTTATGACATCAGAAAGAGAACTCCAAGACCAACCAGCCTCACCTCTGCAGATGCTGGCCACCCATCTTCTCAAATGCTGGTAACACAAGCATCTTATTTCTCTCATAACTCACTGAAGAGCCGGCAGTCAGTAATGAATCAGACCTTGACAAGCATCAGGAACACTTACAAGAATCAAGAGTATGGGAACAGGACTTTCCTGGTAGTCCAATGGCTAAGATTATACATCCCTTACAGGGCACAGGTCTGATCCCTGGTCAGGGAACTAAGATTCCGCATGCTGGATGATGCGGCCAAAAAAAAGGATGGAAACATAACAGTAACTGTTAAAGAAAACTTGATGCTCATGTGTTTTAGATACAAGGGTAAGGAGACACTGTCTTCCTTTCTCTATAACCTGACTGTTTCTTTCCAGTGTGGACTTTACCACCTATTCCATATACTTCATCTCTTTCAAGAATTCCAAGCCTCACATCATTCCAGGGTTTCTTAGGCTCTCTCCCTCCTGAGGCCCCAAAGCCATAACAGGCAGGGAAGGACCTTTCCTGAGAAAGCTTGGGAAAGCATTTGAGGTCAGTCTGGAAAGGTTGCCTGGAGACTAGATGATCTTGAACTTTAGTTGCCCTGACAACAGTACAGCTCTTACTATCTAACCTGTAAGTTTCACTCCAGTCATCAAAGGCTGATTCAAAATGGAGACTCATGTAATCCACGATGCCACCTCCCCCCCAAATATATAATAACTTCATAATAGGTGCTTCCTGATGTGACAGAATTAGAGAGTCAGAGTTCCTACATTTACAGATCAGAGGCTAAAGGAGGTATTACATAAAACCTGTAAGAATCCAACCTTAAAATGGTTCTCTCCATTATTCATAACTGTAAATACAGGCAACAACAGTTAATTCAATATTCAATTTCCTTGGTCAATAGAGACCTGAGCATCTCTTTTCTTTAAACAGACTTACTTCATCAGTGAGAATATGCTCTGCTGGTAGGTATCTGAGCTGTTGCTACTGTGGAAACTGAACAAACAAGTGAGAGGTTAAGAAGTGAGAAAAATTCCCCTGGAGAAAAGGAACTGGGGCTTGGACCACAAGAAGGCTAAATGGCAGGAAGAGCAACCAGGTCAGCAGAATGAATGGGAAACATACAGGCAATACGCTAGAGCAGAAAGTGACTAAAGGACTCATACACACACATGCACACACACACACATCCTACAACTCCTCAATCTTGCTCATTAATCACATTTGTTGTTCAATAATGAACATGAAAAGAATATGAAGAAAGAAAAAAAGATTTAACTTCTCCATGATCCGATTTAGGGAGAAAATGTATACATACATTACATACATATATTTCTGTATGCACTGAAGCAGCACCAAAAATTTCTGGAAGCGAATGTCAGAAAGTATTATAACAGTTACTATACAGTGAGGGGGACAGGAGTGAAAGGGACTTAAGTCATAGCTTACTATTGGAATTGTACTATTTGAATCTGTACTATTTCAATTATTTATTACAAACACACATTGCTTTTACAATTTAAAAAATAACTTTTTAAAGTAACCAAACACTCAAATACAACTTATAAGAATTCTTTTCTAAAGGCAACTGGCAATATGTATCAGGAACCTTTAAAGACAACCCAACCCATCTTCTGACCTTCTTAAAAGTGGAGTAACTACTGAGAAGGAATACAGCCCATGGTTTAAAAACACAGACTTGGGAGCCAGACTACCAGGTTCAAATTCCCCACCACTGGAACTTCCCTGGTGGTCCAGAGGCTGAGACTCTGCGCTCCCCATGCAGGGGGCCTGGGTTCAATCCCTCGTCGGGAACTAGATCCCACATGCTGCAACTAAAAAGAATCCCACGTGCCACAACAAAGACTGAAGATCCCGAGTGCCATGCTGCAAACTAAAGCCTGGCGCAGCCAAATAAATGAATGAATATTTAAAAAACAAATTCTCCACCACTCACTAGACAAGTCATCTCAGGCAAATCAGCATACCTCTCTGTGCCTCTGTTTCTCAACCTCAGAGTTGGTATGAGGATAAAATGAACAAATACACATCAGTGCAGAGCACAGAACGTGACATTAGTAAATGCTCCACAGAAAGACTGGCCTGCAGCACTGGGAGCTGTAATTTACCCGAAAGAAGTAGGCAGAATGTAGGCAATACCTTTAGGTACTCAGAAAATATAAGGAAAACTGGAAAGTACTATTAGAATAAGGGCAGAACTACGACATATAAAAAATGATCCATCCATATAAATGAAAAAGCATGCAGCTATTTAAAAAAAAATGGTTTTATAGGATATTTAATAGCATGGAAAAAATGCTAGGCTTCAACACTCCATAAAAAAAAGCAAAGTATATAAGTGCACATAGACACATCACAACCCCAATTCTCTTTTTAAAATAAGTAGCAAAGAATCATATAATGCCCCATTTATCTATTTTTTGCACACTTGGTTTGATTTTTTCTTCGCTATTACAAGGATGTTGCCATTAACATCCTTACATAGGTCTCTGTGTTCCTGTGGAAGAGTTGCTTTAAGGCCAATTTCTAGAAATGACATGGCTGGAAATATATATTATGCATTTCTTTATACTACTGCATTTCAAAGTGGCTGTACTAATTTTACCTCAACCAGAAGTTTGTAAGTTTACAGTGCTTCATATCCTTTTTGACATTTTATTGCCAGACCTGTCAGTGTTTACCCTTGCATGATGGTGGTCTTACTAGAGAGCTGAGATTTCTTTATTTGGACATCACAGTCTTGGGTGCCTCTTTATTTTCCAAAAAGGTTTATACATTTGTCTCTTGATTTTCCCGAAAGGTTTATACATTTTTTTCTAACAATATTCCTGTGTATCTTATGTAAAATAAAGAGAAAATCACAGAAGAGACAAAATCATATAAATCATACTGGAATACATCCCAAGGCTTCTTGAAGTGTTTCTTCAGGGAGTCAGTAAGGAACTGGACAAGGTGAAGAATAAATAAAAGGAGAGAAAGAAAAAAATGGGAGAAATAGAAAGTCAAACAAGCTATTTTGGCACTGATAATTTACCTGTTTATGACCATCCCCACTCTTTTGTTCCAAAAAGAATGCAAGGCCACTTAAAAAAAAATACAACAACATAAAACAAAAAATAAGTGGACAAAAATAAATGGCCATTATATTTATGAACTATGAAGACTTCTGTTAAGAGTATTTTAACAGCAGTAAACCTCTCCTAGGTCAATTTGCCTAATGCAGACTTTAAAGGTAGTTTTCTATAAGCGTGATTATCAGAGAATGAACAACTTCTAATTTAAAAAAGATTAAAAACAACCAGAAAAGGACAAAACAATTTTTTCAAGGATCTGACTAAGTTGCAAGACCCCAGAGTTCCCTGAGGAGAGCCCGAAACACAAGCTTACACAGGTAACTCCAACCCATGGACAGAGCCCTGGGCCCACATCCCAGTACAGCACAGACTCTGCCTCAGAGAACAGGAAATACAAGATCCAGGTAAACTCTTGAGGCCAACAGTTACCGAGAGTCCTCAAAATTCCAGCTGACCAGGCTCATTTTAATCACAGAAAGCTTCATGAATCATATCACCTCATAAAAACACAGTGTAACTCTTTTTCTCAAAAGTAACTAACAACAATAACACCACCAGAAAAGGGCCTGACAAGCCGGCCTGGAGGAGGACATCCAAGACAGGAGGTAAAATCCCAGAGCACTGGATTACTGCTCACAGCACCTGGTGTCCCTGAAGGCCTTATGTAAACATTAAGCTAGGTTACCTCTGAGAAAAACCTGAGGAACTCTATAATGCAGCCATTGGCCTAGTTGTCAATAAGTCTTAAGAATCAGATTTTACAGCCCTTTGTATAACATAGTACAGATTCGGCCTCCATTTAAGAACGCTTGCAATATTTGGGTGTAATCTTCCACCTGACTACCTCTAAGCCATAACAAGGACATGTGTGGTCAGTTGTGTCCGACTCTTTGTGACCCCATGGACTCTAGCCTACCAGGCTCCTCTCTCTGTGGGATTTTCCAGGCAAGAATAGCGGAATGGGTTGTCGTTTCCTCCTCCAGGGGGTCTTCCCAACCCGGGAATCAAACTCGTTATCTTCTGCACTGGCAGGCAGATTCTTTACCATGGAGTCACCTGGGAAGTCCATGAAGAAGTACACTATAAGGGCAAAGATTGTTATCTGTCTTATTCTCCACGGTTATTTCCAGCACCTCAAACTCTGACACAGAGATCCACTCATTTATTTGTTGAATGGATGAACGAACAAACTAATTTCCTAAGACCAAGCAACAGGTAAATGGCAGAACTGGGATCCCAACACAAGTCTGTCTGACTCCAGAGTCCCAAGTTTCTCTAGTCCAATCAGGATACTATAATGAGATACCACAGACTGGGAAGCTTATAAACGACAGAAATTTATTCCCCAAAGTCCTGTAGGCTGGAAATCCAAGATGAGGGTGCAGCATGGCAGCCTCCAAGTGAGGGTCTGCCTTCTGGTTGACAGATGGTGCCTTGTCAGTGTCCTCACCTGGCAGAAGGGGCTAGGGAGCTTTCTGGGGCTTCATTTGAAAGGGTGCTAAAGTCACTCAAGAGGGTTCCATTCTGATGACCCAATCACCTCCCAAACCCCTGGATATGTATGTATACTAGTACATGTATACTAATTGGGCATTAGTGTATTTCAAGATATGAATTTTGTGAGGATACAAACATCTAGCCTTTAGTAACCACTATGCAAAAAGTTTTCTGAGTGGTAACTTTTCATTCCCTCCTCCTGTTGCTTTTTTTTTTTAACTTTTCATTTTGATGTAATTTCAAACCTGTAGAAAAGTTGCAAGAATAGTATAACGAACTTGTGTATACAGTTTACCCAGATGCAGAAATTGCTTACACTGTGTCCCACTGCAAACCTTTTAGACTCCATGGATGAAGCAAATCAGTGTATGCCCAAAGCCTCTTCCTGGGTCAACCAGGGCCGGCCTAGCTTTATGCAAACCGCTTCTCCTACCTCTTCCGGTCTCGGGCTCTATGCCCTAACCCTCAGGGCACCCTCAAATCCCTAGCTCAAGTCTTCATGTCAATACTGTCCTTTCTCCAAATCCTGCACTGCTCCAAAGACCCTGTTCCCTTCCTGCTCCTCTGGCCTCCGCCTGCAGGCATGGTAACACAGCGGTGTACACAAAGTAAACCTTAAAACTGAAGCAGTCCTGGCAGAAACTGAGTTGATGTCTTCATTATAAAGATGGTAAAATAAGGTTTTTCTCCACGATGAGGACCTGTCACCTTTTAACTATCATCTGAGATTCACGTTCCTGGCAAGAGGACGCCATTCAACAGGTAACACTCTCCACTCACGCCCTTCCTTTCACAGACCGTCTCTTTCCGGCCCAGGTTTCTGATCAGCAGCACTGACAGAAGCTGCAGAACTGCGTGTCCTCACCGCCCACTGGTGCCCCAGTGAGAAGCACTCAGGCCAGAAACCAACTGACCTTCAGGGCTTTGAAGATGACGCCCGGGTGCCGGGGAGAGCGGGTGGTATTGTTCTCCAGTTGCTGCTCCAGAGCACGCCGAAGCCCAGAAAAGTCAGTGGGAGGGTTGTAGGTCCTTGTCCCCTTGTAGTGAATGGAACTGAAGGCTTCCGGGAAGCGGCCCAGCTTCCGGAACCGGTCCTGGATGAGCTTCTCCGGCACCTCGGAGGGGTGATCTGGACAAGCGGAAACAGGTGTGTGAACAGGGGGCTTTCTTTAAAAAAGAGTCTCCTGTCTTTCATTATAAAAGGAATATGTGGTGTGACTCCGTAAATATAAAGTACATAAATAGGCAGAACTGCTCTATGCTGTTGGAAGTCAGGAAGGAAGGAATTGCCTAGAAGGAAGCACGAGCAGGGGTTTCTGTGAAGTGGGGGGCTGGTGGGTCATGACCTGGTATTGAATTCACATGTACCCCCAGCTTGTGAAAGGGCTTCAGGTATACACTTTTGATGTAATGTGCACTTTTGGGTATGTGTGTTACACTTCAAGGAAGTACCTTTTAAAAAAAAAAGAATCAGTCATTTATTTAACTTTTAATATTTATTTATTTATTTAATGGCCGCAGCAGGTCTAAGCTGTGTCGTGAGGGATCTCCATTGTGGCTCACGGGTTCTCTAGTTGCAGCACGAGAGCTCAGTTGCTCCACAGCATGTGGGAGTTTCAGTTCCCCAACCAGAGATCAAACTGGAGTCCCCTGCATTACAAGATGGATTCTTAACTAGAAGTGTCTTTTTTTTTAATATGCTCATTGTAAAAAATCCTAACATGTCATAGCATAAAAGGAAAGAAATGTAGGTTTTCTGCTTCCTCCTACTCTTCAAAGGCAACTGCAGTCCAGTGTTTACCCTTTCAGACTTTTTTTCCTACATTCCCAATACATATATGCAACTTGCTTTGATCACTTAATAACATACTGTAAGCATGTATCCTTGTACACTTGATACACTGTGAGAAGACATCTCCTTTTTAACAGCTATATAGTCTTCCATCCTATGGATGGATTTCACCAGTCACCTTCTAATGAGCATTTAAAATAAATAGCTGCTCTGGAAGCGCTGGTCTTATGCTGGTGAAGTTGCAGACAACTGCCAACGTGTGAGAGTATCAGCCTTCCTGTAGTTTCACGAACATTTATCCAGAAATTTAGGGAGCAGCAGTATAAACATTCAATAATCATTTTGGAGATAAAACTTGGAAGGACTTTTGGCTTTAATTTCCTTTAATTTTTTTTTAAAACCTAAATTATTTTATTTTTTAGAAACTAGATTCTATGCTGACAAAGGATTATGTTGTTTTTAAAAAAAATTTTTTTAATTGAAGGACTGTGTTAATTTCTACCAAACATCAACATGAATCAGCCATAGGTTTACCTATATCCCCTCCCACCTGAATATTCCCTCCCACTTCCCTCCCCATCCCACCCCTCTAGGTTGTGACCAAGCCCCAGTTTGAGTTCCCTGAGTCATACAGCATAATTTCCTTTAATATCTTAACAACAAAATCATCCCAATTAAACACTGGAAATATGGCTTTAGCTCAATTTAAAGGTACAGTCATCAAAGAGAAGTAGCCAAAGCTCTGGATCCAGGAAACAACTCTCTGGATTCAGAATCCCAATTTTGCGGCCTACTAGCTGGAACCTCCTTGGTTACATAACCTAAGCTCTCTAAGTTCAGTTTCTTCATTTGTAAAATATAGCTGCTGTTGATTGAGCTGAGTAACAAAGATACATTAAATCTACATTTATTTTAAGAAAATGTTGGGACTTTCCTGGCAGGCCAGTGGTTAAGACTCTGCACTTTCACTGGAGAGGGTACAGGTTCGATCCCTGGTCAGGGAACTAAGATTCCATATGCCGTATGACACAGGCAAAAAAATTAAAATGTTTAAAAATTTAAGGAAAAAAATGTTATCTTTGTTATTCAGCTTTTATTTTAAAAAACAAACAAGCACCTAGCATAGTGCAAGGCATAAAGCAAAAGAAAAAAGGGGGGTTGTTTCCCTGATGGCTTAGTGGTGAAGAATTTGTCTGCCACCACAGGAGATACAGGTTCTATTCCTGTTCTGGGAAGATCCCACATGATGCAAAGTGCCTGAGCCTATGTGCCACAACTACTGAGCCTGTGCTCTAGAGCCTGCAAGCTGCAACTACTGAGGCCCTCGTGCCCTAGAGCCTGTGCTCCGAAAGAAGAGAAGCCACTGCAATGAGAAGCCTGAGCACTGCAACTAGAGAGTAGCCCCTGCTAGCTGCATCTAGAGAAAAGCCTGTGCAGCGGCAAAGACGCAGTACAGCCAAAAATAAATAAGATGTTTTTTAATTTTTTTAAGTAAAACCTATGGGAAAAAAAAGTTACTTTGAAAGGCTGGTTATTTCAAAACCCTGAATAGGAAATTAGACCTTCCCCCACCAAAGCTGTGAAGATCCAAAGTGGCATAAAAATGCTAATCATGGGAGGTATACTAGACCCAGATCCTTCAGATTCTAACTCCTTAATACGGTCCCAGTCTGTCCACTCCCTGCCTCCTGCCCTGCCCTGGCTCAGCCATCACTCCTCACCTAGTACTGTGATAAGTTCCTGGCCACCTCCCTGCAGCTACACATGCCTCTCTAGTTCATCCTGCAACAGGCCGTGGGGGATCTTTTTGAAAATACAGATCTGGTCACATTAACTCCCTACTTAAAATCCTTCAAGGGATCTGGTCACACTTGAGACCTAAATCAAGGCCATCCATGCAGGATCTGATCCCTGAGTGTGCCCACTATTCCCTCCCACAAAATCTGAGCCTCGGACACACGGAGCCTCTTCATTCAGCAAGTATCTGATGACAGCCTCCTGTGTGCCAAGCATTCACCCAGGCTCTTCAAAGGGAGCAGTGAATAAGACAGGCAATGTTCCTGCCTTCCTGGAGTTTCCATTCCAAGGGGAAAAGATCAAAAACCAGTAAGCAAACAAACAGGATGATTTCGGAGAGCAGCAGCTGCCCTGATGAATCTAACAAGACAGGACCACCAGCGTGCAGGAAGGACCATTTTAAAGAAGACACTTGGCAAAGGCTCCAAAGGGCTGAGAGTTGAGCTGAATTTGAAAGGGGATGGCTGGCTGGGGGAAAGTGTGTTCCAGGTAGACAGAGTAGCATGCACAAAGATGGGAACAGAGAAAGGTCTGGTATAGCTAGTGCAGGGAGTGAAAGGGGTAAGCAGAGAGAGTTCAGAGACAGAGGCATGAGTGAGGACACTATAATTAGGAGTTTAGATTTTATCCTGATG
Organism: Moschus berezovskii; assembly: GCF_049115385.1. Taxonomy (NCBI): domain Eukaryota; kingdom Metazoa; phylum Chordata; class Mammalia; order Artiodactyla; family Moschidae; genus Moschus; species Moschus berezovskii. The sequence goes on along the minus strand of NC_142468.1, from coordinate 18,911,743 downwards.
TAATGAAAAGCCACTGACAGGTTGGAAGCAGGAGTATGACATGACCTAAAGTATAAATTAAGCTTTTAAAAAACATCACTCCCCATCCTTTGAGGAGGCTGCATTGAAATGGGCAGGAATGGAATCCAGGAACTCAGTGTACAAATACCTACAGTTCCCGGGACACAAGCTCCTTCAAACCACTACAGGTTCATCCTCCTAGACCATCCTTCCTCCCTTCCTCTATCTAGCCAGTCTCTAGAGTTCAAATGTCACCTCCTTTTCCTAGATCCCACAAAGACAGGTACAGTGTCCCTCTTCTGCACACTCACAGCTCCAGGAGCGACACCCACCACAGAACGCAACACGTGTGGCCTCTCCAACTAGACTATCAGCTATTTGAGGATGGGAATTGTTTTTTTTTTTTCCGTTTGGGGTCCTGGCAGTCAGCATGTGACCTTGTGCACTTAACAAACTTTGTTAACTGAGTGAACGTTAATAATGAAACTGTTTTCGGAGCCAACACTATTGCCCCACCTGCACCCAACCACCGTCGCACCTGCTCCCTCATCCCCCCACTCGGGCGATGCTCTTGCTTCCTATTTCTCTAAGAAAACAGAAACAGCAGGACAACTTCCACCATGTCTACCTGCTTACCTGTAATCGTGTCCATATAATCTCCCTTCTCTCCTATTGTTACAGATGAGCCGTCCACGCTCCCAAGATCAGCCCTCCACCTGCACGTCACTCCTGCTCTAGTGAATCATTCCCAGCAATACACAAGTATGTGCAATACCTCACGTCTTAAACTTCAAAAAAGGGAAACCTCCCTGAAATCCCCCACATCAGCCTCCTGCTGTCATTTCATTTGTCTGCTTCCCTTTATAGAACTCTGTGAAAGAGATGAATATACTACCTTTTTTCCTTCTCTTTTCTTGATCCCACTTTGATCAGGCTTTCAGGCCCACCATCCCTGGGAAACGGTCTTACCCAGATCACGAAGGACCTCGATATCGCCAAAGCCAATCGGCAATTCTCAATCCTCATCCTGCCCGTGAGCAGATTCTGACATGGTTGATCGCTCTGTCCTTCTTGAAACACTTCCTTATGTCTTGCCCAGGCAGAAATTTTTCTGGGCAATCTACCACTGCCAAGTCACTACTGCACCAGTGTACCCAGAAAGGTCAATGTGTGACAAGCGAACCCCATCTACTTACCAGAGCCCAGCAGCTGGGTGTGTACAGTCTCATGGAAAATGATAACAGCAGGGCCCAGGGTGGACAAGGGGACGTCCAGGCCACAGCGGGCAGTGGTAGCCTTGAGCTCCTTAGTGAAATGCTTCAAATAAGCTTCGGAGGCATCCCCAAGGAACTTGAAGAGGTCGTTGTGCAGTCGGTCTGCATGAGTTCGATAGATGACGAGGTCTGAGATGGCCAGGACCTTAAGCAGCAGCCGTGTTCTCTGGCTTAGGTTCACTGTAGCTCCCAAGAGCCCTTCCGTGTCTATCACGGCTACTTTGTGGACTGGGTCATATGCTGCCCACACTCCCACAGTGCAGGACTCCTGGGCAGGGGAGGTTTTGAAGACTTCTCGGCCATAGAAGAAAGTGTGGTTGAGAGTATGAGACTTCCCATCCCCAGTATTTCCAAAAATGGAAACCACTTTCAGATGCTGATCAGGTTTGCAGTCCAATTTCCTAATGAAGTCCTCTTCATTCGTTACCTTTCCAAAAAAACGGGGGGGAGGGGAAAGACAATGAAATACGAAAACTGCAAAATAGTTAAAAACACCTGCAAGAATTAAGTACTTGCCAGGGCTCCTCGACTGATTTGTCAATGTAGCAAGGAAAAGAATCCCAGGATAATAGCCTCTCACCTAACACTTACCCCTAGCAAACAGCTAACAGGAACTTTGAAAGCCTCAGTCAGTATATAAGAACTTAATGGTCATAAAAATGTTAAAACTATAAACTCTTAAAAGAAGGCATAGGAGGAAATTTTGCAACCGTCGATTAGGCAATGTCTTCTTAGATATGATACTAAAAAGAATACAACAAAAGAAAAAAATGGATAAAATGGACTTCATCAAAATGAAAAACTTTTATTCTGCAAAGGATACCATTAGATGAAAAGACAATCCAAAGAACGAGGGAAAAAATTTGCAAACCACGTATCTGATAAGGGATTAATGGTCCAGAATATGTAAATAATTCTTACAACTCAGTAAGAAAAAATAACCTAATTAAATATTAAGCAAAAAACTTGAACAGACATTTCTTCAAAGATACAATTATCAATAAGCACATGAAAAAATATTCAACACCATAGTCATCAGGGAAATGCAAACCAACCACGACAAGATATCCCTTCACACCCACTAGAATGGCTACTATGATCAAAAAGATAATGGCAAGTTCTGGTGAGAATACAGCAAAATTTCAATGCTCATACACTGCTGATAAGAATGTAAAATGCACAGCCACTCTAGAAAACAGTATGGCAGTTTCTCAGAAAGTGAAACATAGAGTCATATGTCTCAGTAGCTCTGCTGCTGCTGCTGCTAAGTCACTTCAGTCGTGTCCGACTCTGTGTGACCCCACAGACGGAAGCCCACCAGGCTCCCCCGTCCCTGGGATTCTCCAGGCAAGAACACTGGAGTGGGTTGCCATTTCCCTTTCCAATGTGTGAAAGTGAAAAGTGAAAGTGAAGTCACTCGGTCATGTCTGACTCGTAGCGACCCCATGGACTGCAGCCTACCAGCCTAGGTATAAACCAAGAGAATTAAAAACATACATCCACGGAGAAGGAAATGGCAACCCACTCCAGTATTCTTGCCTGGAAAAGTCCATGGACAGAGGAGCCTGGAGGGCTGCGGTCCATGGGGTTACATGACTGAGCATGTGTGCATGGGGGTGGAGGGAGATGGGCTGGTATCAATAAACTGATAGAACTAAAAAAAAAAAAAATACATCCATACAGAACTTGAACATGAATTTTCACAGCAGCATTATTCATAACAGTGAAAGATGGAAACAACCCATGTGTCCATCAACTGATGAGTGAAAATACAAAATGTGGTATATTTATACAATGACTGAATATTATTCAACTATAAAAAGTACTGATATATGCTACAACATGGATGAACCTTGAAAAAATGTTACATATTATATAATTCCTTTTATATGAAAGGTCCACAACAGGTCAGCTCATAGAGACAGAATATATATTAGTGGCTGCCAGGGGTGAAGGGAAGCAAGAAACAGGGAGTGACTGTTAGTGGGTACAGGGTTCCTATTTCGGTTGATGAAAACACTAAGGACTTAGTACTAAGGGCTGTACAACTTTATGAATATACTGAAAGCACTGAACCGTATATTTTAAACGGATGATAAATACATGGTATGTGACTTACATCTAAGTAAGACTATTTAAGAAAAAGAACAACTTACTAGTCAAACTCCATGTATCCATAACTCCTCTGTTTACAGTTTAGAAACACTGCAGTCCTTATAAGAAGTCAGGCCATGAGACTTCCCTGGTGGACCAGTGGTTAAGAATCTGCCTTCCAATGCAGGTGATACAGGTTCCTAAACAAGGAACTAAGGTCCCACGTGCCACAGGGCAACTGAGCCCAAGCGCCACAACTACTAAGCCTGTGAGCTCTAGAGCCCATGCTCCACAATAAGAGAAACCCATGCCACAAACAGAGACAACGTGTGTGCTGTGACGAAATTTAAAAAAAAGTCAGGCCAGGAAGGAAGGGAGCTGGTGTCAGTGAGAAAGATCCCAGACTGGAGTTCCAGGAAGATGCTCAGGGCCGGTAACTCTCAGAATACAAATCCCCAAGGTCAAAGCTCCTAATTCAAACACACGGTGTTCTACTCCAGCTAAAGGAGAGATGAACCTTTACAACTCTCATCCTCCAGCCAGGAGACAGACAGACAAACAAACAAACAAAAAAAAACCACATTCCTGACTCTCAAGAGTCTGTTGGTTTGATAAGGAGAAGTTACAGGGAGGCAGACCACTGGGTGTGATAATATGATGTCTTCATTTCCCATAATCTCATCAAGATGGCAAAGTACTCACTATTCTATTAATCAGCAACATCACTATGATTATTACAGGAATAGCCTTAATGATGGAAAAGGCACTTGGCAAGCCACTCCAGTACTCTTGCCTAGAAAATCCCATGGATGGAGGAGCCTGGTAGGATGGAGGAGCCTGGTAGGCTGCAGTCCGTGGGGTAGCTAAGGGTCGGACACGACTGAGCGAGTTCACTTCCACTTTTCACTTTCACACATTGCAGAAGGAAATGGCAACCCACTCCAGTGTTCTTGCCGGGAGAATCCAGGGACGGGGGAGCCTGGTGGGCTTCCATCTATGGGGTCACACAGAGTCGGACACGACTGAAGTGACTTAGCAGCAGCAGCAGCCTTAATGGCGATATTTTATTTACTGAATGCCCACGGCACTGACAGTGCCCTTCACTAGATCCATGAGGACAGAATCGAGTCTGCCTTTACATTCCCAGTACTTGGGATATGGCCTGGCACAGAAGAGGAGTTCAATATCAAGTTACCGAATGAATGATTGCAGTGCACCTTGCTAGGTACTTTGATCACTTTTCTCCACCCTGGATCATCCACAGGGCTGAACACAGCAGCAGCATTTGATAACTGGGCTCACGGATCTCCCAGGCAACTGAGAGGAACAGGAAGTTACACAGAACAGCCCACTTTGGACCCATGTCACTCCACCAGTATCGTTCCAAGCTGCTAAGCTGGCTGCAAGGGAAACAAAACAAAAGCTCCAGAAACCTCTACCAGCATAGGAGTCAGATAAGGTCAGAGTGGCCAGCTGCAAGAGTCATCACACAATCTGGAGGAAGAAGATGAGGCCCAGGGGTTTTCTCCCCTGGAAATGAACTCAATCATGAATCCATTACCCAAAAAAAAAAAAAACACAACGGGTATCCAGGACACTCAAGAGTGGGCACCTGAAAAGGGGCCTGTAGGAGCTGTTGGGTACAGAGTTAAATGTCTCAAGATTGATACCAGTGAAGTACCCACCAAACGAAGAAATGAACTCACTGGAGTCAGCATTTGGGGATATGATTTTGGCACCAGGTGTCCCGGGGTACGTTACACACACAAGTTCACGTGCGCATGTGCAGATGAGTCCAGCGCAAAGAATTCTAGGAGGTGGAGCTCAAACCTCAGGCTGGTTTTTCTACCAAGGAGCCCTGGATAATCATTCAATATGCACTGACCGCATTTTTCCACATGTAAAATGAGGATATAACCATCTTTGCCTACCCTGACTGGGTACTGGTTGCTAATCAAGTTAACAGATAAACGAGAAAATGCCTGGCAAACTGAAACCACGCTTCGTTTTTCCTTCTTCTGCCTTTCCCATTATTTTGCTCCCTGTTATGCTACTCAATTCATCCTTAACCTGTGGGCAGTTTCCCCTGAGCCAGGAAGGAGACAACAGCTTAGGTAGTAAGCAGAAAGACCGGTTTTTCAGTCAGAAGAACGTGAACTGAAAGTGTTAGTCTCTGAGTCCAACTCTTTGCGACCCTGTGGACTGTAACTCGCCAGGCTTCTCTGTCCATGGGATTCTCCAGGCAAGAATATTGAAGTGGGTTGCCATTCCCTTCTCCAGGGGATCCTTCTGACCTAGGGACCGAACTCAGGTCTCCCCCACTGCAGGCAGATTCTTTACCGTCTGAGCCACCTGGGAAGCCCTCAGTCGGCAAAACAGAAGGTCAAGAAAAGATAAGAAGATTCCCCTTGATGAAGGAAGCATAGGGCCAGGGGGAACAAGGCTGCTGCTCTACTGGTTCTGCCTGTTCACCATCTGCCTGTTCCCACTCTGCTCCATTCCTGGGCTGAAATAAGCTATCTGACTCTGAGCCCTGCCAACTGGTCACCCCACCCAACTTGACATGCTGGGAATGGTCCTCGGCCCTGACCCAACAGCAAAAACAGGAGCAACACCCCAAAGGTGTGCCTCCCCAACCTCTGCCTTCTGTCCTCCTCCTGCTCACATGGACCTCAGGCAAGTCAGAAACACCCAAATTCAACTCCCAGAGTGGCCCTAGAAAAGCTACTTAACTCCTGAAACCTTAGGGAAATGAGATGGTAAGAGATTCTACAACCCATAGGGCTATTGAGAGGACTAAAGGCGATAAGGCATGCAAAGGGCACAGTACAACACCTGGCACACAGCAAGCACTTGATGAATACCAGCCATTATTTAGTAAAGATGAGCCCGCTGGGAAAAGATCCAGGGGCACAGCAGCAGCACCCAGGCTTGCGCCTGCTTGTGGCTCAGAGGTTGCTCATCCAGGGACTGAGGCAGTGATGGGGTGAAATCTAAACAAATTCTATCTGAAAATGAAAAGATCTCACTGCTTGCTCCTGGTAACTCCTTTCCACTCCCCCTAAGCAAAACAACATAGTATTATTGATACTGACTTTATAGCTTGGGCTTCCCTTGTGGCTCAGCTGGTAAAGAATCCGCCTGCATTGCAGGAGACCTGGGTTGAACCACGGGGTTGGGAAGATCCCCTGGAGAAGGGAAAGGCTGCCCACTCCAGTATTCTTGCTTGGAGAATGCCATGGACTGTATAGTCCATGGGGTCGCAAAGAGTCGGACACGACTGAGCGACTTTGACTATTACCATACCCATCTTGAAGAAACCAAACAACACACTCCTTTCTCTATCACTCTCTCACCCACAAAGCTTTTCATTTTGTGTAAAGTTTCAAGGAGAGCTTCTAGAATGAAATGTTATAGTACTCAATGATCTACACTGTTTCAGCTCAGAGTTCAGAGCAGTTTACAACAGTGAAAAAGGCAACCTCTGACCCAAGCAGGCAAGCGGAATGATGACAGTCTCCCTCCAGAGATTCCTTCTCAGCCCTCAGAGAATTATTCCAGGAAGAATGACCCTGTGGGCTTTGCTCTGAGGCGGCCGAGGGAGGAAAAAAGCAAGAGATGGGACAGAAATCGAAGTAAAAAGCCTTGGAAGGAGGAAAGTTCAACAGAGCAGAGGCAGTAAAGTTAAAGACAGTGGAACACACTCCAAAGGAAAGAAACTCAGGACTGAGGTCCTCTCAGTTCTGGTCACTCTGGGTGCAGAGGATCTGATCTGCACCAACTACAAACACACAGTCCTCTAAGTTTTTATAGCTGAGGACAAAAATCAGGTCCTTTCCCAAAGTAACGAAAGGGCTAAGGGAAGCATGACCACTCCGCCCCCCACAGCGCTCATGGTAAATCCCACCCTTGGACAACAAAGATGATTTGATACCTCTCCACTGAGATTCAAAAATTACTCAAAATTGGTAAATTATCCCCAAAGTTAAGTTCCCACTAATTACATTTATGTGAGGGTCTGTGCTGGAGAAGACTCTTCAGAGTCCCCTGGACTGCAAGGAGATCAAACCAGTCAATCCTAAAGGAAATCAACCCTGAGTATTCACTGGAAGGACTGATGCTGAAGCTCCAAAACTTTGGCCACCTGATGCAAAGAATCAACTTACTGGAAAAGAGCCTGATGCTGGGAAAGACTGAAAGCAAAAGAATAGGCCGGCAGCCAATGAGATAGTTAGATAGCATCAACAACTCAAGACAGGAATTTGAGCAAACTCTGGAAGACAGTAAAGGACAGGGAAGCTAGGAATGCTGCAGTCCATGAGGTCACAGAGTCAGACACAATGTAGGAACTGAACAACAACTCTGGTTTATTCTATTTTTGCCTGAGCTCCAACAAAGAGACAGAACCCAAAGAAACCAAACCAGACTCTCAATCTTGGCCGATCTGGAACCACTGTCTCAGAAGGAAATGAGAACTTGATTATTTCATTTAATCTCTACACAAAAAATATGCTGCTTGCCATTTCAGTAAACAAAGAATGCTGCCTGCCATTCTGGTAAACAACTCATGCTGCCTCCATCCAGGCATCAGTCACTGCAGCCACCCCACCCCTCCTGCCATGGTTCACCCTGAGGGGATTCAGGATGGAGAAAAACAGAATACTGACTCTAGATAGTAACGATGTATATCAAAAAAATAATTTCAATGAGCCCAGACTCTTGCATCTTCCCGTAGAAAAGCACTGAAATCATTAACTTGAGATTTCTGTTCTTTGTGATTAGCAGTGATCTTTTGATGTTGGACTAGAAAATTTTTCTTTTTTCTCCCCCAGCAAAAACTCCCTTGTATCCTGGTTCCTCCTTCAAACCCTTGAAACAGTTCCTCAGAGTCATCTGAGAGGCTACCCTAGGCTATACTCCTCAGTAAAGTCACCAAGTAAAACCTAATTCTCAACTTTTAGGCTGTGTCTTTTCTCTGTTGACCAATCAACAAATATGTATCAAGCTTCATCTAGTATCTAATGCCTGGATGGAGGCTTCATCTAATCTAACAGTGTAAGACCAACACAAGTATGAAATTTAGGTAACACTTTCCATCTTCTGTAGGAAGGAAAGGAGAAGTGAAAAGTGAGGATGCTCTTCTCTGAAAAATCCAGAGCCATTTTCATCATGTTGAAAAAAACTCCGGCAAAGATTTAAGTCCATGGCCTAATTTTCAGATAAAATTTTACTTAAACAATGTCAAACAGAGCAGGAGCCAGTCCATTGTTAAAGTCCAAAACCAAAGGTGGTTCCCTTCCAACAGCAAATCCCTACTGCCAGAAAGTTCTAGTAAACCTGCTCCCCCCAACCCAGCTAGTTCAGAAAATTATCTTTCATCCTATCCTCAAAGGACTGTACACTTTTGTGTTTACCCATGCATGTGCCAATCAAGTTTCATGTAAAAAACAATTGTTTCTCAATCAAATGTTTTCTTAAGACCACTAAAGTCACAAGATTGGCTTCACAACACATTGAGCGCATTTGGTAAGGCCAAAGATCATTTTCTCCCACTCCAGTATCCTCAAAAGATTTCCATTACTTGAGAAGTCAGGAATTCTCCTCCCATGTCTTCTAACTACCAGTGGTGCCTCTGACATATGACCTCACAGTGCTGCCTGATGCTTTTGAACTGTGGTGTTGGAGAAGACTCTTGAGAGTCCCTTATACTGCAAGGAGATCCAACCAGTCCATTCTAAAGGAGATCAATCCTGGATGTTCATTGGAGGGACTGATGCTAAAGCTGAAACTGCAATACTTTGGCCACCTCATGCGACGAGTTGACTCACTGGAAAAGACTCTGATGCTGGGAAAGGTTGGGGGCGGGAGGAGAAGGGGACGACGGAGAATGAGACGGCTGGATGGCATCACCGACTCTGTGGACATGAGTTTGAGTGTACTCCGGGAGTTGGTGATGGACAGGGAGGCCTGGCGTGCTGTGATTCATGGGGTCGCGGAGAGTCGGACACGACTGAGCGACTGAACTGAACTGAACTGAACTTGAGAAGTCAGGAATTCTCCTCCCATGTCTTCTAACTACCAGTGGTGCCTCTGACATATGACCTCACAGTGCTGCCTGAAGCTCCTCTAGCAGGAAAGAGTAATGTTTCTATGCAGAGATGATCCACAAAACAAATTCTTTTAGAAGGGTCATTTTTAGCTCCATGGTCAGTTTCTTTGACTTCACCCAACTCACCCAGTTCAGCTGTCCATTTATACCGAGTGAGAATCTTTCCAAAGCAATGCTAGATTCTGGGGATTGGAAATACCACATCATCCTCAAGACCCAGATCACCCTCAAGGAACTCTTCCAAATGGAAGATGCCCCCTCTTAAGTGGCGCAGCATGGCACACTCACATCTGGCCAGCTATAGAAACAGACAGAAACTCTGGTAAAGGCTCTGGGATTAGTAGTAACAACTCCAGGCTAGACAGAAGATGGGAGAGCTGAGCACTGGGAACTATACTCAATATCCTGTGATAAACCACAAAGGAAATGTTTTAACTTTTTAAGACACGAGAGGTCGATTTAGATCCACCTCCACCTGGATCGCGCCATGGACAATTTTCTCTACCTTTCTCTTAATCACAGCCTCCAGTCCCCACCCACCACCTCTGTTAACATTTTCCCATTATTCCTGGTTCCAGCTTCCCACTAGAGCATACTCCAGGCTGGCAAGGGTCTAAGCTGTGCTGCTTACCACTGTAGCCCTAACACAGGGCCAGACACACAATATGAAATCTGTACTTATTTGTTAAGTAAGCGAATAAACACAGCACAGAACGTCTAGATGCTATATTCTCTCTAGAGAAGGCCATAGCATAGTGTTACCCGTTAGGGTCCAATCTGGGGACTTCCCTGGCAGTCCGGTGGTTAAGACTGTAAGGGGCATAGGTTCGATCCCTGGTTGAAGAACTAAGATTCCACATGCTGTACAGTGTGGCCATGAAAATATCTTTTAAAGTGGAGGGAGGACCTCCCTGGTGGTCCAGTGGCTAAGACTCTACATTCCCAATGCACAGGGCCTGGGTTTGATACCTGGTTGGGAAACTAAGATCCTACCTGTCTCAACATGAGTTCTCATGTTGTAGCTAAGACCCAACACAGTAAAAAAAAAAAATAGAAATATATATTAAAAAAAAAAAAAGCGGAGGGGGTCCAATCTGCCTCTACCACTCACTGACTTCAGAAAAATCTTAAAGAAGCTATTTAATTTCTCTGGGCTCCATTATCTCATCTGTAAAATGAGGGTAACAACATAATTTACTCTTCAGGATTGCTGCGAGGATGAAGTTGAGAGAATGCACAGCAAGCATTCAGCACAGTGGAGGCATGCAGTAAATACCGTTAAGTGCAGACTGATGTTGCAGTGCCCTAGTCTGCCTCTAGGCCATGCTCAAAGAGTAAATGCTTCATTCAGAATTGAAGGTACTAGTGGTTTTCATTGTAAAATTAAGATAAAACTGGATACTTTCTTGTAGTTCTGTATCTTCAGTATTTTAACATAACCAGTCTATGTTATTTTTATAACTGGACAATAACAAATGTTGCATAAAAAAGACAAAAAAAAGCACTGGCCTCTGGGATGGACTGCTTAACAGGTACAGGGTTTTCTTCTGGGATGACGAAAATGTTTTAGAACCAGACAGAGGTGGTGGCTGCACCACACTGAATGTACCAAATACCAATGAACTGTTCGCTTAAAATGGTTAATTTTATGTTACATGAATTACACCCCTATAAAAAAAAATCACTGCCCTCAGGAAGCTTACATGCTAATGGGGAGGAGAAAGACCAGAAGCAAACAATATATATGGCAAACAAAATGTCCATAGACAAATGAAGAAACTGCAGTACATCTATACAGTGGACTTCTCTGCAATACAAAGAAATGAACTGAGACAGGCAACAAGACGGATGACCTTCAAAAACATTCCGGTGAGTGCAAGAAGCCAGATACAAAACAGTACCGAATTATCCTATTTACACGAAACTCTAGGAAAGTCAAATCTGTAGCTATAGAGGGCAGATGAGTGATTGCTGGGGACTGACTTCCTAGTGGCGGAAGTCAGAAGGAAACTTTCTGAGGGGACAGAAATGCTCCATACGTTGAGCGTTATGGGAGCTCCAGGGGTGCAATCGGTTAGGGTGCGGTACTTACATCTCTAGTGTTGCGGAGGTGGTTACACAGGTGTACACACATTTGTTGAAACTCACAAATCTGTACACTTAAAATGTGTACATTACAGAGACATCCCTGGAGATCTAGTGGTTAAGACTTCGAGATTCCAATGCAGGGGCCTCAGGTTGGATCCCTGGTCTGGGAACCAAGATCCCACAGGCCATGGGAAGAAGCCAAAAAACAAAAAAATGGTTTTTTATGTACATATTATATTATGTGTAAGTGATAACACAAGGGTTGGTTTTAAGTACATGTTATGTCGAACAATGATAAGCAGAGTGAAGAAAATCCAGGAGAGGAGTAGGACTATAGGAACAGGCAGGAGTTGCTCTTTTAAATCTGGTGGTCAAGGAAGGCAGCACTATAAAGCCAAAATCTCTTTAGATCAATCCTTAAAAAAAAAAAGAAATGCAGCAAACTCAATCTTCATGGTAGTGAAAGGAGAAGAAATGTATGAACAATCCAAAACAGTACATAAGCAGGAGTTCCCTGGTGGTCCAATGGTTAGGACTCTGCTCTTTCACTGCTGAGGGCCCAGGTTCAATCAGATCCCTCATTGGGGAACATCCCCCAAGCTGCACAATGGTGTGGCCAAAAAATATATATATATGGTACATAAGCCTAAAGGGATTCCCTGGTAGCTCAGCTGGTAAAGAATCCGCCTGCAATGCAGGAAACCCCAGTTGGATTCCTGGGCTGGGACGATCTGCTGGAGAAGGGATAGGCTACCCACTCCAGTATTCTTGGGCTTCCCAGGTGGTTCAGCTGGTAAAGAACTTGCCTACAATGCGGGAGATCTGGGTTCGATCTCTGGGTTGGCTTCCCCTGGAGAAGGGAATGGCAACCCACTCCAGTATTCTGGCCTGGAGAATTCCATGCATTATACAGTCCATGGGGTCGCGAAGAGTCAGACACGACTGAGCGACTTTCACTAAGCCTAAAATCATTTACATGCAGCGCTGGAAAGAAACGTTTTTCCCCTGGCAGTGGTAGATTTAACTTCGTAATTCATGACGTAGGGGGAGAAGAAGGGAAGAAGTGAGGGAAGGAGAGAGGGAGGGAGGGAAGAGGAGAGAGGGAGGGAGGGAAGAGGAGAGAGGGGGAGAGAAGTAGGGAAGGAAGGAAACGGAGAAGAGGAGGAGGAGGGAGGGAAGGGAACAGAAGACAGGCAGAGCAGGCTCTTTCTGGCTGCCCGTGAGGTGATCCAGTTCCAAACAACAGAGCGGACTACGGACGGGGGAGAAACAATAGTGCACCCAGTGACCTCCCAGCCACAGACTAAACACCCAGCCACCAGGACCAGAAACGGTGGCAACAAGAATCAGATCTCAAAGTGTCTCTACTCAGAGACGAGGACGAAAGACAGCAGGGCCTTCCCAGGAAAGAAGGCCTCACCACCCCTCCTCAGTCACGCTCAACCTCGGAATTTTCACTTTAAAGCATTTTTCACAGAGATTACTCATACTAATAAGGCAGAAAATTGAGCCTCAATAAATGTTTATGACTGCTGCTGAATGACACACATAAACTGAATTAAACTCTTTGAGAAGAAAGGTTATAAGAGATTATGGAAAATGGTTCAGCCATGTATTATTAATTGGATGACTTATTCACCAGGCAGGGGAATGGGCTGAGAAGTAGAGGAATTTCTAGAATACTCTATGACTAATGAATTGCTTGGGGTTATATTCTCTTAACTTGAACCGGGGTATCTGTGACTACACGCCAAAACCAGGCTCTGTCTGTTCAAGTACTCTAAGAGTCAAGTTCCAGGGAAAGACAGCAATAACCCAGTAATAAGCAGAAGAAAATTAGGAAGGAGGGGGAAAAAAAAAATTCCAGAAGCTACAAGAAAACTGAATTATCCTCCATGAATTCAAGCCAGAGGCCGAGTGCTTACGTACAGTGGGTATACCTCTCTGCCACCACCAAGGATTCCGGCTACCACCAAGTTGACCTCACAAACAGGTCAAAGGGAACCTCTTAATTACTGGCCAAAAGCTGTTGGAAAGAGGGGCAAAATGAACGAAACATTCTCCAAGGAAACACCCACCCTTTCCTGCCTCCAAAAGTTCCTCTGTGTCCCTTCCCATAGGTCTTTCCAATCCTTCTTGCCTGAAAACTTTCTCTTTCCCATCTTTGTGATCTCACCCACTAGGTTTCCACTGGTTGCCTCTCACTGATCAAATGTGTTCAATACATTTTAGCAGTTCTAACCTCAGCCAGAAATTTCTTCGGAGGTGTTCCCAAAACAGATAGGACTCCCCAGAAAAGTCCAGCCAGCCATCAGAAGGCTCCCACATGACACAATCTGCAGGATCAACTCAAGAGCAGTACAGCCAGGAGACGCAGCCACAGGGAAAACAGACACTGCCAACTTAGTAAGAAATCTGCCCAGTACACTAACCCCGACTCAAAAACGCCAAATGTTTACCGAATTTCAGAAAAAAAAATCAATCACTTCAAGGAACTGACAGACCAGAAAAAAATTAGAATCATACAAACTGGAAGTAACTTGAAATAGTTAAAGATAGGTTCCCTGAAAAGCTGACTCACAGTGGTTTTGATGGCTTGCATGGGTCAAATTTTAAACAGTCCTGGACTAAATAGAATAGCCTCCCAGGTTAAATGCCAGGAGTCTGTTACAACTGAATGAGCCCAAGGCTGAGTAAGTTCATAAGATGCTGAGCAGAAATTAGAGGCATATAACAGGAGTTCTTTCATCTTCCTGTTTGTCTGAGTCATTCTCAACCCTGGTTTCCCAATAATATCATACAATGCCCTCCCCCGACTACTATTACTAAACAAAAGGGGCTTTTATTTGGCTTTCTATGAGTAAAAGGTAATGGAGGGGGATGGAGTCTCTGCTGTTGTACCAATTACTGCTTATTATTTTGACAGACAGCTCCTAAGCAGATCTATGGGAGGGGTTTTTGTTACATTTTTTAACATGGCACCTAATAACCAAGAGTAAATATATTTGTGTTTTGACCAGAATTGGCCAAAGGGCTAGCCAGCCACAGCACCAAAATGAGTCCTTATAATAGTTTGACCATTCGAAGAGAAAAATAAGGAAGTTCCACAAAAAAATTAGAAGATTATGATCCCCAGGTTCCTGACCTACGAACGGTTAAGTCCTGAGGGGTTTCTGCCAGCTTCTCTGAAACAGAGGTCCTGGGAAGAGCAAGCCCCTGGAAGGTACCCTAGACCAGAAAGCAGAGGACAAGGCCAAGGGGGTCACCCGCAGATGAGTCTAAGACAGAAGCAGAATAGAAATGGGACAGACCAGCACAGTCTGTTTGGGGTCAAGGATTCCCATACAGTACAAAAACATCCTCAGCTATTTTCCATTCCTGAATCCCACTAGAATAATGTCTCTTTTAGCCAATTTAAAAAAAAAAAAAAAAAGGCCAACTCCCAGTGTTCTGAGCCACACTATTCTGGGACTGTAAACAAGTGGAGCAGCCAAACAACGTGATGGGTCTTCTTAAAGGAACGGTCTCAGTGAGATGAGGGCCACCACTGACTTCACTGAAGGGCAAGAAGACTCACCCTGGCCTTCCCTTTCAGACAGGGCTCACGGCTCTGGAGTCCTAGTCTAGGAAGGCCTGCCCCAGGAGACACTTTCTTGAGTGTCTCAGGGACCACTGATGGGTCACTGGGCTTCCCTATCACCCCACATGATCAGCAGGAGGGGATTTAACTTCCAGAGCTTTTGGCATGAAGAGCACACAGCTCTCCTACCCCTGGGGATCAGTTAGCATGAGGATGAAACAGGGGCAACAGACTGTTAGTGAGCTGCTCTGTTCTTTCGGAAAGAGGGCAGTTACAGCAAGTTTGTAGAAAAGAGGCAGTGGAGAATGGAGTGGTTGTAAAAAGAAAGAAAAACTTGCGGTTTAAGTATTCATATATACCTATATTAGATGTGTATCTGTGTATATATAAATGTATAATTTTATTTTATATATATACAGTACATAAATTTTTTCACCATTTCTATGACTAGAAATATTTCAGCAAGACAAGATGTCTGAATCCCTCACAAGACTCAACAGAGAGGAAAATACTACCCTCTACCTCCATTAAGAACTCTAACTGTTAGAACTTTATTCTTCTAACCTTTGAGTTATTTGCTAAGGGCGTTGTCTCTAACTTCAAGAGACTATAGATCTCTTGTCAGTGTGGATCATTTACTTATTGCGAGTTTCTAAATAATGGACCCATGAGTCTCTGGTTTTCCAAGTACAGTTCCAGTAATGTCTAGAAAAATCAATGAATACAACACAGAAGGTCTAACCATTTCACTAGTGAGGTTACAAAATATGCCAAAAGATAATATTGATTTCAGCTAAATGACTTCTGAGGAACAGAAAGAACCAGAAGAGGGAAGAAAAAGTGGTGTATCGGTTAAATGTTTTCCACTTCACTGGAATCCAGGTCTCCTATCAGAACAAATCTTCATGTCTTAGATCAGTTTCAATCTTAGCACCCTTGACATTTTGTACCAGATTATTCTCTAGGTGGGGGTTACACTATGCATTTTAAGATACTCAGCAGGACTCTGGCTTCTACCCACTAGCCAGGAGCACATAATCCCTGATCCCCCAGCAGTGACAATTAAAGGAATCTCCAAACATTACCAAATGCCCCCCTCACCTCCACCCCTGGGGGCCAGCAAAATCACCCTTGGTTGAGAACTACTACGCTAGATAATAGCAAATTAGATTACTTTAACTTTTTCTTTATTATGTGAACTGAGTTCTTAAAAGTTTTATCAATAAAAGTCTGGGGTTTTATCAATTTAAACCTGGGGTTTTAAGCAGGTGTTATTTGCACAAACCAAATGCTAGGAGTCACTACTGAGTTCTCTAGCTCCTTCACTCGCCCACCCAACATACCAGCATTCCTGTTTTACATCCAAACTTTGTCCCAAATTCATCAATGTCTTTCCATCTCACCATGACAATGATCGCACCAAATCCAGCTCCTTCTCCCCTCTGCATCTGCTACAGCCTCCTAAGTGGGTTCCCTGCTTTCCTCTTGCCCTCTCCTTGACACTACAATGTCTCCTAGTCTTCACACCAAAGTCAAGAGCATCTCTAAAAAACTTCTATCAGCGCAAGTGACCTTCTAGCATAGAGCAATCTGGTGCTTCCCATGACATTTAAAATCCACACTTTATTTCCATGGCCTACAAGGCTCCACAGGATCCGGCAACTGCTTACCTCTGCACCGCCATCCTCACCACTCTCTGTCGGCTCACTCCAGTGACACTGGTATTCTTTCCCTACTCAAACATGCCAGCCCACCTGCTTTCTGTTCTCATTTTCCTGTCAGGAGGTCTACTTCCCCAGGTGGTACTAACCATCAGGTCTTTGCTTAAGAGTCACCTCTACAATAAAACCTTCCCTGACCATCTGGGAAAAGTGGCTTCTCAGTCACTCTTCCTTGATTATACATCTAAACCAGCTTTTTAACGTGTTTTACATGTGTGAACTTTGCTTTCCTCCCTTAATGGTAAGCTCTTATGACGGCATGGACCAAGCCTTATCTCTGGAGCCTAGAAAATGACTGGCACCAACAGATATACTCCATAAACGTGATGACTGAATGAAATGTCTTTGGCTAATAGGCCAAACGTGTCCATTTAAGAGCCACCGATGAGTTCCTGCTTCTGAGACTAAAAGTCAATCTCTCCCCAAATCTGCCATTCCAGTATACACTCAAATGGCAACGGGTTAATGATAAAATTGTCACCTCCAAAAGGAAGCTTTTTGTCCTTCCAGGTTTTCCAAAAGAAACTAAATACTCAGATCACAAACAACAAATCTTAGGAGATTCTAGGGCAGAGAATTTAAGGGAACCTCACATAACAGTAACAGCCTACAAGCTGC
This sequence comes from Moschus berezovskii, assembly GCF_049115385.1. Lineage (NCBI taxonomy): Eukaryota > Metazoa > Chordata > Mammalia > Artiodactyla > Moschidae > Moschus > Moschus berezovskii. Next base: position 18,894,259 of record NC_142468.1, on the reverse strand, counting down.
TAAAATAATCCCTATGCACTAAACTGAAAATGATCAAAGCCCACAAATGCCTAGAAACATGCAGAGAAAAACAAAATCGGGGCCTAAATCATGAAATCTTCACTGAATGGGAAGGAGTTCTTCAATGCTAACAGTCTTGCATTTACATAGAGCTGTGTTTCATTTGATCCTCACAGTAGCCATGAGGAATGGGTGAGCTGATGCTACTGACCAGAATGAAGTTTGATTCGAAAGTTTAAATGACTTGGTGAGACAGAACAGAAGTATTAGAGCACAAGGATCTTAGAGCGCAAATCCTCTGCCACTTATTGTAACTTGATCTTGGCAAGTCATTTCATCTCTCTGTTTCAGTGTGCTCATCGAGAAAATACACTGCTTGCAGAAGAAATGCTGTATTCCCCTAAAATGCATATATTGAAATCCAACTCCCAATGTGATGGCATTAGGAAGTAAGGCCTCTGAGAGGTGATTCAGTCATGAGGGTAGAAACCTTAAGAACAGGATTAGTGCGCTTATAAAAGCCACTCCAGAGAGGTTCTTCCTGCAACATGAGGACGTGGTGAGAAGACAGCTGTCATGAACCAAACACTCATCAGACACTGAATCGATCAGTGCCATGACTTTGAACTTCCTAGCCTCTAGAACCGTGAGAAATAAACTTCTGTTGTTAATAAACCTCCCCATCTATGCTATTCTGTTATAGCTGCCCAACTGACTAAGACATACACTTTACATCATAGGCTGTGATGGCACTTCCAAAGATGCCATCCTAGTGCCTAGATCCTGTGACTATGTCACTTCATGGGGCAAAAAGGTTCTGCAGACATGACTGAATTAAGGACCTTGCGGTGGGGAGAATATGCTGGATTATCCAAGTGAATCCAACATAACCGCAAGGATCCTTGCAAGAGGGAGGCAGAAGGGCCACAGGCAGAGAAGCAAGTGACGGCAGAAGAAAAAAGATGGAAAAAGGGATTAGAAGATGTTAACACTACTAGCTTTGAAGCTGGATGGTGGGGCCACAAGCCAAAATACACAAGAGGCTTCTTGAAGCTAGAAAGATAAGGAAACAAATTCTTCCATAGTCTCCAGAAGGAACACAGCCCTATCAATCCATTTTAGGACTTCTGATCTCTGACCTATAATAGAAAAACTTGTGTTGTTTTAAGTCACTAAATCTGTGATAATTTGTTACAGCAACAGTAAGAAACTAATACAGAGCTATCTATCATCAGGATTCAATGAACGCAAATGCTATGCACAGTGCCAAGTACCACAGTAAGAGCTCTTTAAATTTTAACTATGATGAGCCAAGACCAGAACTCAGGGGAGATTCAGAGAATCACTGCAGGAACAAAGAAAATAAGGTTCAGAAATTTGGTAGTATCGATCTGATTTTAAAATGTACATGTCATTTGACAAAGATTCCATTTCTAAATAGATTTATAGAATATTCAATACATCCTTGGTTGTAATAACTCAAACATCCCATAATAGGCTAAAATTATAGCAAAACCATTCAGCCGAGTACTAGGCAGCCTTTAAATAATGAGGTAAACCCCAAAGTGCAGATAAAGAAAGTTCTACAAGAAGTATCCTTTGGTGAAAAACAGCCAAGGACAGAGCAGCAAGTATATTAGATTCCCTTTTTGTTGAAAAATTTAAAGGATGTATACATATATTCATAAGAATACATGACAAAAATTCTAGAAGGGCACATAGTTAACTGTTAATGGTGAATGTTCTAACTAAAGAGACCAAGGGCATGGAGTAGGAGGGGAACTCCTGTCATTGTATGTCCTTTCAGATGGTTTCAGCCTTTTCACTAAGTATGTGTGTGATATTCATTTCTAAAAATCTGAGGCTGAGATGTGACATCACCAATCAAGTATTTATGGGCTGACGTGTCCACAATTGTATGACCCAGGGCACAACACAGGGTCCTGCTCTCCAGGAGTTTACAATCTAGCTGAGTTCATCACCTAGATTCATATCAGACAATCACCTCTCTAATTGTTTCAGACGTTCACATTAGAAAAGGGAACCAGATAGTTTCTCCACGTACTTTTCCACTGTGACTCTATGAGAACAAATCACCACCTAAAATTCTCATCTAATCCATTAGTCCCAACCAAAGCTGCTTGCAATTCAGTTCAGTTCAGTTCAGTCGCTCAGTCGTGTCCGACTCTCCGCGACCCCATGAATCACAGCACGCCAGGCCTCCCTGTCCATCACCAACTCCCGAAGTTCACTCAAACTCATGTCCACAGAGTCGGTGATGCCATCCAGCCTAATACACTGTTATTTCCTGGGAAGTAGTCAATGTTTATGAAGGAGAAATCTTTACAGAACAACCCAATTATTATATATATATATATATATATATAAAAAGCACATTACAAGAAAAAGAGATGCACAAACAGTTGGATTTGTCTTCTGTGGTATATATTCTTCTATTTCCTTAATTCCCTACTAAGAAATATGTATCAATGCAGCCTCCTCCTCTCAAGAAACACTCTTTTTGGTGTTGACACAACATCCATGAGGATTACTGGTCATCCCAAATCTTCCTCTCCTTTTATGAAACTGACAACACTGCAAAGTATTCCACATTAAAGAGAACTGGTGGCAAAACCAACAAGAATCATCCAAATCCAAGTGTTCCATTTATAAATATTTAGTCCACACTGTCACCCAATTAGAGCATAATCCATAAAGGAGACTTGATTGCTAACAAGAGAGGCAGAAGGGGATCTGGGTCACTCTTCCATAACTCTATTAGTTCCTTTCAGCCAAGAAAGAAAAGCCTGTGTTAGCAAAGTATTTAGCTGACAATACATGTACATAGAAATCATGATGCAATTCATCTCCATAATCTTATCTAAGGAAGAAAAAGACAGATGAAAAATATTCAAGGGTAATTTGTTTCCAAGTGGTAACTTACAAATGTACTCCTCCAATCTTGAGGTTTGAGGAGCCATCACAACTAAAAGTACTGAATGTACCACAAATACTCCCTGATCCTGACAAATACAACAAATGGATGCCGACTCCCAATGCCAGGCCCGGTGATAAGGGTCTTTCCATTTCCATTGCTAACTTCTTTGAATCCTCTCAATTGCTACTACAATGTGGAAGCAAAATTGAGGCACGGAGTTTAAATAACTTATCTGTGGTGACACAGTCAGCAAGTGAAGCCAGGATGTGAATTCAAGCAGTCTTCATTCGAAACTATAGAAATGATGATACTAGCTTCACTGGAGAGTATAAACATTCATCTACCCCCTTTCCCAATCGGCCCGACTGTCACACACTTTCATCTCCCCAGCTTGCTCCTATCACTTCACCACCCTCTCCCTAGCTCGGAATTAAATCAAATATTCTCCAGTCCTGTAATCATAGATGCCCTTACTGGCCTCTACTGATCAGAAGCCAATATATGAAAATAAGAGCCCATCTGGAGAGGACACTACCTTTGGGAAAAGCCCACCTTTCAAAGACCTGTCTCCCAATGGAGCTAGCAGGGTTATGACTAACAGCCTTCCACTCCCCTGGGACCCACCAAAAAAGTCAGTGTTTCTTTCCCTGTACACACAGTCTCTCCTCATTCACGTGTATTCACAACTTACCAAAGTGCTCTCATTCAGAAAATGGTTCTAAATCAGTTCTTTCTGATAATAATCCTAATAATAATAATGGCAGCTATCATATACTGAGTATTCATTATCTAACAGGCTTTACAAACACTGTGTCATTTCTTCCTCACGGCAACCCAGTGAAGGAGGCACTGTCCCCAGTTTACAGATGAGAACATTAAGGCTCAGAGAGGTAAAGTACTGATAATTCAGCCCAAGGTCACGCAGCTGGTACGTGACTGAATCTGACTCCATGCAACTTAAGCTTTCGGAAGTCTTGCCTCTTAGCGATTAAAATGTGAGCTCCTCCTGGACATTCCCTGAGAGTCACCTGCCAACAACACATCTCCTGCACTACTACATGAATCCTACTACCCCTGAAAGCTTACCTGAATTTCTTCATTTTCATCTACTAGGAGGAAACTCACAACCTTCTCAGTCATCTTCTTCCTCTTGGTCTCCTCATCCATCCCTTCTTCTTCCAGCAACTCCTGGACCTTAGTGACATGGTACACAGTAACGGGGTGCCTCCTTTTGTTACCCCCAGAATGAGTCCTCTTCTGGCACTCCAGGCACAAGTTGATTTTACAGGTCTGGCACCTCACCACTGCCCTCTGCTTCACACCTGGAGAGTGCCCATTGGGGCCCTTGCAGGGGTCACAGTAAGGGACATGGCCAGCTTTGAGTCTGATCCGCTCATGGTTTCTCAGGCGCTCCTGCCGATGGAGTTCCTCCTCACAACGGAGACACTGCAGGCTGCAGCACTCATCACACTCGAAGACAGCTTCGTCAGTCCCACTGCAGGTGTAACTTTCCTGGCACAGCAGCCCTGGATTCAGGCCCTTCTCTGCTGGGGAAGTCTGGGCACTCATATTCTGACTGGAAGGAAACCACCTACCATGTAACGGTACCTGGGCTTTCCCAGGGGAAGTGAAGACAGAGGTGTTGAGTCTGAAGACTGCACACAACTTCCACAGGGTTCTGAATATCCTAAAAAAAAAGTTTTTTTGTTTTTTTTAAAAAAACTATCGATGTCCTATTAGAATTCTTCACACACTCACAAATGTTCCAATGTTTAATTTTCTGCCTCTAAGACTCTTGAATCAGCAGCAACGTTGATTTGGTTTGATAGTTTCATCTTCCATAAAGTGCAGGCAAATATGTGGTCAAAATCAACTTGAAAGGGTCTTTTATGGCTATCTGAGAGAGATCTGATGGATTTACTGAGGTGGGCTCATGGGTGGGGCCTCAGCCGCAAGGTTTTGGTAATGAAAGAGTGGTCAGGAGCTTTTCAATATTATCCAACCTCAAGTCAATATTTCTAGGGATACCTAGAATAGAGGCAGGAAAAGTATTTCACTCATCTAAAAGAAGTGCACCTTTACAAAAAGAATAAAAAGATTGTGATTAAATATGAGGCCAAAACTCCCAAGAGAAATTTCATTCTTAAAACTTAAATACTGACTCATTCTGATCCTAGAAATTTCTCCTAAAAATCATTAAGGGTGTTCCTTTTGAAAACAACTACCTCTAGGATCAAAGCACTTAAGAGACTCTGTCGCTTTATTTCCCAGACTGAAATTCTCTGTTCCCTGAGTTATTAAAATCAGATCGAAAGCACTAAGCAAACAGTCCTTGAAGGAACAACGTTCTGCACCCGTCCCTGCACTCCACAGTTGGGAGAGGTGAAGAAAGATGCCTGCAAAAACTACAGAAGCAATAATAATAAACTCTAGCTCCATCAAAGTCCTGGGCAGGTCCAAAGACCCTTGTAACTGGGCTGTTTCACTCTAGCCAGATGCCTATTAAGGACTCTAAACCTGGAAAGAGTCACCATTCTATGGTGCTTAAAAACAATTATTGTACTTCCTTTCATTTTTTTCTCTAATCGCAAAAAAAGGGAGAAACAGAGACAGAATTCCTTCACTATGACCCACTGCAAAGCCAGGCGTGCAATGAGTTAAATAATTTTTCTCTTTGTCACTCAAAACCCAACTTTAAAATAACTTTTAAAAAAAAAGAAAGAAAGAAAAATAAGTGGAGCAAGAAAGGGGCTTTTGTCCCTTCTACAATCATATTTCTAACTCCCCTTCGCCTGGACACCCATTCTAATGCTCCAACGAAATGTAAAGCCCTCCTTTCAAGTATTCACTCCTCCCATACAGAAATCAATCTATCCATCTAATTTTTAGATAAACAGGGAAGGCGAAAGGAATGACTAGGAGACTTTATTTACTCCCTAATCACAGACGTGCCCAAGCACCTCCCGCAACGTTAACAAAAATCAAAATTGTCACAATTGATTAAAAATGTAAAACGAATCTTCAAAAGGATACCTCTCTGCCCACCAAGACCCAAGCAAAGTCTGCCCACTCGGCCTCCCACCTCAACGCCTCTCCCCAGCCGGGGATTTCTCACCCTTCCTTCCTCCCAGGCAACACCACCTCAACCCGAGGGGCTGGAGCAGGATCTAAGAACAAAGAAGGTCCCCCCAAATCTCCCCCACGCTGGCAGAGGCCAGAGCCGAATCCATTGTTTATACCACCCCACCCCCACCCCAGCCGCACCCGCCCCCCCTTCCTCCCGGGGGCAGAGGGAGCTCCAGGGCTATCGCTCGCCCTGCGCAGGGCCGTGCCCTTCCCTCCCCGACCGCGGCGGCCCGGGAACCCCACCACTAAGCAGTTCTGTCACGGCGACGCGCCGACTGGGAACCACGGGGCGCCGGTGGAGGCGGGGGCTGTTCTTCAGGGCACCGGTAGATCCATCCTCATCTCCATCTCTGCCCCCACTCCTCCTTCGCTGCCTCCCGGGCTTCCTCCTCTCCTGTTGTCAGTTAGGATCAGCTGATCGGAGTGAACTTCTCCCTGCTCGGACTAACAGGAAGGCGTGAGCGCTGCAGCCCACTGAGGGAGGAGCGGGAGAGGTGGAGCCTGACATAGAGAGGTGTGCGCACAGCCTCCTGGGAAGTGTAGTTCATCGGAGTGGCACCCTTCCCCAACTTCCCGGAAGTGAAGCTTCTGAATGACTACAACTCCCGATACGGAAGACGCTACTCCTGCAAAGAGGCGCCAGAGACAGACTCTCGAGCATTGTGGGACTTGGAGTTTTTGCGCTGACTGTGGTTTCCGCAGGTTTCAGCACGTTGTTCTGGGTAGTGGCCAAAGAAGGAGTGGCTCTAAATTAGAAAACTGATGTAATATGTAGTGTAGGCCAGGCAAATAATTCGATTTCAAGTAACTTTTATTGCACACCATTCCTTCAGAAATGTGTTAAAAACAGGCAGTCTCCAGTTACCCAATTTCGTCTTGCACAAACTAAGACCAGAAAGAATTTATATGAGAATATAAGTAGTCTTGGAATGTTCTGCAAGCCAAGCATTAATTTTTTTTATTTTCTTTAATTTTTATTTAATAAATAGTACAAAGTACAATGCCATAAACATTAACAGTTAAAATTTCACCAAATGAAAAAAATACTATAGAATACACAGTTGCAAAAAGCTACATTATTTTACAACTGCCTCAAGCTGCAAAAAGAAAAAAAACTTAATGCCATACCTAAGCTATCCCTCTCTCAAAATAATGTCATTTATATTATAAACCACGAGCTCCCCATCAAAAGACAGGAACTGCTTTTGTTAATTCATATATGTATATATATGACTGTATCACTTTGCTATACACCTGAAACAAACACAACACTGTAAATAAAATATAGTACAATATAAAATAAAAATAAGTAACATTTTTCTCCATTAATTTATTTCTCTGACCTTTCCTTACTTACTTTCAGAACTTCCAAGTTTTAAATCGTCTTTTGGTTAGAGAGGGGTACATTTATCCAGGTAAATTTTCAGGCTACAATACAAGCTAATGGTTAACATTGTTACCTGTTTTTTTGTGTTTTTTTTGGAAATTGTCTTTTATTCAGTGCTTTCATTTTTTGTCTTTTCTATTGTTTCTTAGAACAACACCGGAAGAAAGCCTGGTGTAAAGAGCACTCATCTGAGATGCTGAAGACTGTGATCTAGAAAGCTCTTGGGCAAATCATGCAACTCTCTATGAAATAAAAGGATTGTATTAATGTAATCTCAAAGGTCCCTGCCAATTCTCATGTTCTCTGACTCTGTCTTGATAATTGTTAACCCAGGAAAGAAAGTGATGGGTAAGTGACTTGTCAAGGTCATAAAGCAAATAACTGACAAAGCTGGGACAAGAACCCATCTCCTGAATTAAAGTGAGATAATTTTTTACCTGATAATTCAAAGGACATAGTTAGACCAATAGTAAAGCCAAATCTACATAATAAAGTGTAAGTTATTTGTAAGGGTTTTTTTGCTGAAAATTATGTTTTCAAGACGAGACAGCCAACAGCTGGACTAACAGCAAAACTTCGTTGAGAAATGCCACATCACAAACCAAGATGCTAAGAACTAAATATCTGTAGCACTTGTAATTTTCAGGTTTTAAAGGGAGAAGAGGAAAAGAGGGATTTTAGAAATGAACTTAAGATAAAAGATCTTGAGCTAGACTTTAAGGATTAGCTAGCATGTCACAAAATTTCCCTAGAAGGTTTTATTTCTAACCTACCACAATAATTTTTTATAATCTTAATAGTTTGCTTCATACTCCTAATCATAAAATGAGGATATTAATATATCTTGAGGACAAAATGGTATTTTAAGTAAGTAAGTGAAGTCGCTTCAGTCATGTCCAACTCTTTGCAACCCCATGGACTGTAGCCTTCCAGGCTCCTCCGCCCATGGGATTTTCCAGGCAAGAATACTGGAGTGGGTTGCCATTTCCTTCTCCAAAATGGTATTTAATCCTTTTTAAAACTTTAAATGGCATTTAATCCTCCAGTACTTTGGCCACCTGACGCGAAGAGCCACCTCACTGGAAAAGACCCCTGATGCTGGGAAAGATTGAAGGCAGGAGGAGAAGGGGATGACAGAGGATGAGATGGCTGGATGGCATCACCGACTCGATGGACATGAGTTTGGGGAAGCTCTTGGAGATGGTGAGGGACAGGGAAGCCTGGTGTGCTGCAGTCCGCGGGGTCCCGCAGGGACTACAGATTTGACTTAGCAACTGAACCACAACAAACCTTGTGGTGAGCTCGGGGAGGGAGCTGATACGATCAGGGCACATGGTAGGCATCTGGGTGTTTGTTGGTAGTGTTTCACTCTTGACCTTCGTAGTAGCTGTACCAATACTCACTAGATTTTGCTTTACACAATTTATATGTTTTTTGCACTTTCCCACTTGTATACAGTGCAATAGAATACAATACAGTTAGTCGTTCTGTGCAACCGTGTGGATGGTAGCCCGCCAGGCTCTGCTGTCCATGAAATTCTCTAGGCAATAATACTGGAGTGGGTAGACATTCCCTTCCCTAGGGGATCTTTCCAACCCAGGGATCAAAACCGGTCTCCTGCAGATTCTGAGCCACCAGGGAAGCCCATTTGTATATCTCATCATAAAAAATAAAATTAAAAATTTTAATTAGCAAAAACTGAATAATGAAAAAGGTGACAGGAAAGTAGAATCTGTGAGGTAAGCAAACCAAGTTTTGGACTTACTGATTTCCTTAGGTCACTCAGCACAGCATTTTAAAGGTCTTAACCCCAACAAGACAAAAGGTTTCCAGGTTTGTCATTTTAAAATACGATAATCTATTTCATCAGATTATGTCTGAGTCTACCAAACTATGAGCTATATTTTCCTTCCAGTAGTTAAGGCAGAAGTTGTGAATCAAACTGCCTTAATCAGTAAAAGAAATGATTTGGCTCACATAATTGAACAATCTGGTGATTATCATTTCTGCCAAATCTCAATTTTGGCGTCAAATAACATATTCAATTTCCATGACCAAGGTAAGAGAAACCCAAACAAGACGGTAGGTATTGCTAGGGGGCACCAGAGGGCAGACAAACTGAAATCATAATCACAGGAAACTAGCCGATCTGATCACATGGACCACAGCCCAATGTGGTCCACTGGAGAAGGGAATGGCAGACCACTTCAGTATACTTGCCTTGAGAACCCCATGAACAGTAACAAAGGGCAAAATGATAGGATACTGAATGAGGAATTCCCCAGGTCGGTAGGTGCCCAGTATGCTACTGGAGCTCAGTGGAGAAATAACTATAGAAGGAATAAAGGGATGGAGCAAAAGCAAAACCAATACCCAGTTGTGGATGTGACCAGTGATAGAAGCAAGGTCCGGTGCTGTAAAGAGCAATATTGCATAGGAACCTGGAATGTTAGGTCCATGAATCAAGGCAAATTGGAAGTGGTCAAACAGGAGATGGCAAGAGTGAACGTCGACATTCTAGGAATCAGTGAATTAAAATGGACTGGAATGGGTGAATTTAACTCGGATGACCATTATATCTACTACTGTGGGCAGGAATCCCTTAGAAGAAATGGAGTAGCCATCATGGTCAACAAAAGAGTCCGAAATGCAGTACTTGGATGCAATCTTAAAAATGACAGGATGATTTCTGTTCGTTTCCAAGGCAAACCATTCAATATTACAGTAATCCAGGCCTATGCCCCAACCAGTAATGCTGAAGAAGCCGAAGTTAATCGGTTCTATGAAGACCTACAAGACCTTTTAGAATTAACACCCAAAAAAGATGTCCTTTTCATTATAGGGGACTGGAATGCAAAAGTAGGAAGTCAAGAAACACCTGGAGTAACTGGCAAATTTGGCCTTGGAGCACGGAATGAAGCAGGGCAAAGGCTAATAGAGTTTTGTCAAGAGAATGCACTGGTCATAGCAAACACCCTCTTCCAACAACACAAGAGAAGACTCTACACATGGACATCACCAGATGGTCAACACCGAAATCAGATTGATTATATTCTTTGCAACCAAAGATGGAGAAGCTGTATACAGTTAGCGAAAACAAGACCAGGAGCTGACTGTGGCTCAGATCATGAACTCCTTATTGCGAAGTTCAGACTGAAATTGAAGAAAGTAGGGAAAACCACTAGACCATTCAGATATGACCTCAATCAAATCCCTTATGATTATACAGTGGAAGTGAGAAATAGATTTAAGGGACTAGATCTGATTGATAGAGTGCCTGATGAACTCTGGACGGAGGTTCGTGACATTGTACAGGAGACAGGGATCAAGACCATCCCCATGGAAAAGAAATGCAAAAGAGCGAAATGGCTGTCTGAGGAGGCCTTACAAATAGCTGTGAAAAGAAGAGAGGCAAAAAGCAAAGGAGAGAAGGAAAGATATAAGCATCTGAATGCAGAGTTCCAAAGAATAGCAAGGAGAGATAAGAAAGACTTCCTCAGTGATCAATGCAAAGAAATAGAGGAAAACAACAGAATAGGAAAAACAAGAGACCTCTTCAAGAAAATTAGAGATTCCAAGGGAACATTTCATGCAAAGATGGGCTCGATAAAGGACAGAAATGGTATGGACCTAACAGAAGCAGAGGATATTAAGAAGAGGTGGCAGGAATACACAGAAGAACTGTACAAAAAAGATCTTCACGACCAAGATAGTCACGATAATGTGATCACTGACCTAGAGCCAGACATCTTGGAATGTGAAGTCAAATGGGCCTTAGAAAGCATCACTACTAACAAAGCTAGTGGAGGTGATGGAATTCCAGTTGAGCTATTTCAAGTCTTGAAAGATGATGCTGTGAAAGTGCTGCACTCAATATGTCAGCAGATTTGGAAAACTCAGCAGTGGCCACAGGACTGGAAGAGGTCAGTCTTCATTCCAATCCCAAAGAAAGGCAATGCCAAAGAATGCTCAAACTACCAGACAATTGCACTCATCTCACATGCTAGTAAAGTCATGCTCAAAATTCTCCAAGCCAGGCTTCAGCAGTATGTAAACCGTGAACTCCCAGATGTTCAAGCAGGTTTTAGAAAAGGCAGAGGCACCAGAGATCAAATTGCCAACATCCACTGGATCATGGAGAAAGCAAGAGAGTTTCAGAAAAACATCTATTTCTGCTTCATTGACTATGCCAAAGCCTTTGACTGTGTGGATCACAATAAACTGTGGAACATTCTGAAAGAGATGGGAATCCCAGACCACCTGACCTGCCTCTTGAGAAACCTGTATGCAGGTCAGGAAGCAACAGTTAGAACTGGACATGGAACAACAGACTGGTTCCAAATAGGAAAAGGTGTACGTCAAGGTTGTATATTGTCACCCTGCTTATTTAACTTATATGCAGAGTACATCATGAGGAACGCTGGGCTGGAGGAAGCACAAGCTGGAATCAAGATTGCTGGGAGAAATATCAATAACCTCAGATATGCAGATGACACTACCCTTATGGCAGAAAGTGAAGAGGAACTCAAAAGCCTCTTGATGAAAGTGAAAGAGGAGAGTGAAAAGGTTGGCTTGAAGCTCAACATTCAGAAAACAAAGATCATGGCATCTGGTCCCATCACTTCATGGGAAATAGATGGAAAAACAGTGGAAACAGTGTCAGACTTTGTTTTTTTGGGCTCCAGAATCACTGCAGATGCTGATTGCAGCCATGAAATTAAAAGACGCTTGCTCCTTGGAAGGAAAGTTATGACCAACCTTGATAGTATATTAAAAAGCAGAGACATTACTTTGCCAACCAAGGTCCGTCTAGTCAAGGCTATGGTTTTTCCCGTGGTCATGTATGGATGTGAGAGTTGGACTGTGAAGAAGGCTGATCGCTGAAGAATCAATGCTTTTGAACTGTGGTGTTGGAGAAGACTCTTGAGAGTCCCTTATACTGCAAGGAGATCCAACCAGTCCATTCTAAAGGAGATCAATCCTGGATGTTCATTGGAGGGACTGATGCTAAAGCTGAAACTGCAATACTTTGGCCACCTCATGCGACGAGTTGACTCACTGGAAAAGACTCTGATGCTGGGAAAGGTTGGGGGCGGGAGGAGAAGGGGACGACGGAGAATGAGATGGCTGGATGGCATCACCGACTCTGTGGACATGAGTTTGAGTGTACTCCGGGAGTTGGTGATGGACAGGGAGGCCTGGCGTGCTGTGATTCATGGGGTCGCGGAGAGTCGGACACGACTGAGCGACTGAACTGAACTGAACATATTCAAGTTCTTATTTCCTTCTCCATTTCTCATCTTTGAGAAACGCACTCAATAATTTTTGACAAAGGTACAAAAGCAATTCAGTTACAGGAAGGATTGTCTTTCCTTTATCATTGAGGAAGAATGATGCTGGAGTAATTGCACACAAAAAACTAGGCAAAAAAACAAATTAACCTCAACTTGAACCTCATACCTTACACAAAAATTGATTAAAATCTGATCACAGATGTAAATGTAAAATGCAAAACTGTAAAATTTTAAGAAGAAAACGTGAGAAAATCTTCAAGACCTAAGCTAAATGAAGAATTTATTGACATGACAGGAAAAGCACAATTCATAAAAGAGAAAATTGATACAATGAGATGTCAACAAATTAAAATTTTTTTTCTCTGTTAAAAAGGTACTAGAAAGGTACCTTGATCTCTAGCTGTGCCAGTCAGATTCTCTGCCCAGGGCATTTAGAATTAACATCCAAAAACAGTAAATAGAGTGGACATTTGCTACAGAGAGTGTGCTCAACATATAATCTCTTTTCTGTGTTTGGAGATATACCTGTTGTGTGAGAGTTGATGAGACATTTGTTCAATCAGTGAGCTGACCATGGACCATGAGTACATAGTAACAACATTAAATAAATAAAAACAGTTTGGAATTCAAAATGAAACTTCTGTTTCCGTGAGTATGCTTGACATGGTATTCTAAAAAGACTTATGCAGAATACTCAGATGTTAGGTAAACTACAAAAAATATATATTTAAATACATTACTACACCGACAGGAAAATAATAGCAATCCCCAAGTGTTAAAAAGAGAAAGTTAAAAAAAAAAATACAAGCAGAGTGGTAAATCCTGGGGAAGCCTGGGGGGACTATCCTAGAGTCTTTTATATATATATATATATTTATTTACTTTATTTGCCTATGTCAGGTCTTAGTTGCAGCACTAGGGATCTTCAACCTTTGTTGCAGATCTTTAGTCAAGACATGCAAACTCTTAGCTGTGGCACGTGGGATCTAGTTCCCTGATGAGAGACTGAACCCGGGACCCTTGCATTGGGAGCACGGAGTCTTACCACCGGGCCACCAGAGAAACCTCAGAGTCTTGATAACAATTACTAAGGAGAGAAACAGGAGAGGAAACTGGGCAATAAAAGAGAGTCCTTGCAAAAGAAAAAGTAAAGACTCTTTGCGACCCCAAGGACTATACAATCCGTGGAATTCTCCAGGCCAGAGTACTGGAGTGGGTAGCCATTCCTTTCACCAGGGGATCTCCCCAACCTAGGGATCACACCCAGATCTTCTGCGTTGCAGGTGGATTCTTTACCAGCTGAGCCACAAGGGAAGCCTCCCAAGAAAGCCAAGCCTCCCAAGAATGGACTAACAAATTTTACCTGCCAGCAGGGGGAGCAAGAAAAGAAACCTGTCTCTGTGTGTGACTATTGCTCAGTCAAGTTGTGACTTTGCGACCCCATGGACTGTAGCACGCCAGGCTCCTCTGCCCACCACCATCTCCCAGAGTTATAGGTGGACTATATTCTATAATAATGATCACAAGTGTCTCTTCTGAGAATTTGTAAACATGGTTTTATCATCATGAGGGTCTGAAGTTTGAACTGAAAGGAGAAATAGACATATGCACAGAGTTGAAGGAAATCAGTTAAAACAGGAAAGACTTGAAAAACATTATCAACCAACTTGATATTCCTAACAACAGCAGAACATACCTTCTCTTCAAGTACACACAGGACATTCATCAAAATAGATCACGTTAGGCAATAAAACAAATCTCAGTAAATTTAGAAATACTGAAATCATATAAAGTGTTTTCTCTGATCACTATGGAAATAATTGGAAATCTGTATCTGAAATATATCTGGAAAATGCCCAAATATTTGGAAATTAAACGATACACTTCTAAATGATACTTTGTCAAAGAAGCCACAAAGGAAATTAGAAAGTATTCTGAGGTGAATGAAAATGAAAACACAATAAATAAAGAAAATGCTTTGAGAGAAATTGTAGGATATAAACCTTGTCTCAGAAAAAAATAAAGGCCTCAAAGCGGTTATTTGGGCTATTGTCTTATGGAGCTAGGAAACAAGAGCATGTTAAATTCAAAATAAATAGGAAAAAATAATTAAGATCAGTGCAGAAACTCATGATATAGAAAATGATAGAGAAAATAATCCAAAAGATGGTTCTTTGACAAGATTTTTTTAAAATTGGTAAATTTATATCTAGACTTACCCAAAAAAGAGAAAAAAGACACAAACACAGTTACGGAAATGGAAACAAGAATCACTACAAATCCTAATTTAGTAGAAGAATAATAAATAGTATTAATAACTTTTTGTTATTATAAACTCAACTACTTACAAGAAACGGCCAAATTCCTTAAAAGCAAACTGCCAAACGTGACTCTAAATGTAACCAGAATAACCCTTTATTTATTAAGATGAATTTTAGTTTAAAACTTCCTCACAAAGACAATTCCAAGCCCAGACAGCTTTGCTGTTGAATTCTATTACTATTACCAAACACTTGAGGAAGAAGCAATACCAATTCTACACAAATTCTTCCAGAAAGTAGAAGAGGGAACACTTCCCAACTCATTTTTGAAAACTTATAATCAGCATGTAACATTGTATTTGTTTCAGGTGTACAACATCATTATTCGATGTGTACATATACTGTAAGAAAATCACCATAATAGTTAATATCTGTCGTCATAAATACTTAAAATTTTTCTATTCTTTCTTAGCCACATCATGTGGCTTGTGGGATCTAAGCTCCCCAACCAACTAGAAATCGAACCCAGGCTCTGGGCAGTGAGAGCACCAAGTCCTAACCACTGGACTTCCAGGGAAGTCCCCCCAGTTTTTTTCTTGTAATGATAGACATGAGTTTGAGTAAGCTCCGGGAGCTGGTGATGGACAGGGAAGCCTGGCATGCTGCAGTTTATGGGGTCGCAAAGAGTCGGACACGACTGAGTGACTGAACTGAACTGGATGAGAAAGTTTAAGATCTACTTTAAACTTTCAAATATGCAATATGGCATTATTGACTACAGTCACAATATTGTACGTTACACCCCCATGGTGTATTCATTTTATAGCTGTAAGTCTGTTCTTTGGACCCCCATCACCCAATCTGCTCACCCCTCAACCTCCCTCCACCTCTGGCAGCCATCAATCTTTTGTTCCCTGTATTTTTGAGCTGGGTTTTGTTTTTCTGTTTTCACATAAAAGTGAGAGCTGCAACGTTTGTCTTTCTCTGAATTATTTCACCTAGCATAGAGTCTTCAAGGTCCATCCATGTGGTTACAAGTGTCAAAATGTCATTGATTTTATGGCTGAATAACATTCCATTACTTATGTTTCTCACATATTTTTTATCTATTCATCCATCAATGAGCATTTAGGTTGTTTCCATATCTTGGCTATTGTAAACAATGCTGCAGTGAACCTGGGGTCATATATTCTTTAGAATTAGTGATTTCATTTTCTTCCTATAAATACTCAGAAGTAGAATTGCTACATCCTATGGTAGTTCTGCTTTTGTTTCAAAAACTCCATGTTGCTTTCCATAGTGACTATGCGATTTACATTCCCACCAACAGTGCGCAAGGACTCTCTTTTGCTCCATATCCTCATGAATATTTTTTTACCTCTCGTGTTTTTGATAATAACCACTCTAACAAATGTGAGGTGATGATGAGGTGGTTTTGATTTGCATTTTCTTGATAAGAGATGAGCATATTTTCATATACCTGTTGGCTATCTGTAGGTCTTCTTTGGAAATACATCTATTCATATATTCTGCCTGCTTTTAAATTGGATCTTTTGTTATTTTTATTGAGTTGTATGAGTTCTTTATGTATTTTGTATATTAACCGCTTATCAGATACATGACTTGAAAATATTTTCTCCCATTCGGCAGGTTACGTTTTAATTTCATGGATGGTTTCTTTTGCTGTGCAGAAATTTGTTAGCTTGATGTAGTCCTACTTGTTTATTTTTGCTTTTGCTGCTTTTGTTTTTGGTGTCAGATCCAAAACATCTTTGCCAAGACTGATGTCAAGTGACTTACGAGTTATATATTTTCTCCCATGAATGTTATGGTTTCAGGAGAAAATAGTTTCACTTTATAATAGCATCAGAAAGTATAAACTACCTCAGAATAAAATTTAACCAAAGAGATGCAAGATTTATGCACTGAAAACGACAAAACACTATTGAAAGAAATTTTAAAAGACATGAATAAGTGGAAAGACATCCCGGGTTCATAGATTGAAAGATTTAATCTTGTTACGATGGCAATACACCCCAGACTGATCTACAGATTCAATGAAATTTCTACCAAAATTCCAAACACTTTTTTTGTAGAAATGGGCAACTGATCTTAAAATTCATATGGAATTGCAAGGAACCCTGAGTAGCAGTGTTGAAACAGTCTTAAAAAGAACAAAGCTGGAGTACTCACATTCCTCAACTTCAGAATTTTTCAGAAAGCTACAATGATCAAAACAGTGTGGTACTTACACATGGATAGAAGTATTTATCAAAGGAATATAATTGAGAGTCTATAATTAAACCCACCCATTCACTGTCAGTTAATTTTTTACAAAGGTTCCAGGACTATTTAATGGAGGAAACAAGTCTTTTCAAAAATTGGTGCTGAGACAATTAGATATACACATGCAAAAAAAATGAATTTGGACCCCTATACTACAACATATACAAAGTGAAAGTTGCTCAGTCATATCTGAGTCTTTGCGACCCCTTGGACTATACAGTCCAAGGAATTCTCCAGGCCAGAATACTAGAGTGGGTAGCTGCTCGCTTCTCCAGGGGATCTTCCCAACCCAGGGATCGAACCCAGGTCTCGCACATTGCAGGTGGATTTTTTTACCAGCTGAGTCACGAGGGAAGCCCAATACTGGAGTGGGTAGCCTAGCCCTTCTCTAGAGGATCTTTCCGACCCAGGAATCAAACCGAGGTCTCCTGCCTTGCAGGTACATTCTTTACCAGCTGAACTATCAGGGAAGCCTCACAACATATACAAGGATTAACTCAAATCCAAGATGTAAATGTAAAAGATAAAACAATGAAATTTTATTAAAAACAGAGGGGCTTCCCTGGTGGTCTAGTGGATAAAAGAATCCACCTACCAATGCAGGGCACATGGGTTCAATTCCTGGTCCTGGAAGATACCACATGCCATGAAGCAACTTAGCCCCTGGGCTACAACTACTGAGCCTCTGCTCTAGAGCCCGCAGGAAACAAACGTTGAGCTCACACGCTTAAACCCATGTGCCTAGAGTTGGTGCTCCGCAACAAGAGGAGCCACTGCAATGAGAAGCCCGTGCATCACAATGAAGAGGAGCCCCCGCTCTTGACAACTAGAGAAAGCCGGCATGCCACAGCAAGACCAGTGCAACCCCAATATATATACATCTGTGTGTATAAGAGGAGAGCTCTGGTGATCCAGTGGTTAAGATTTAGAGCTTTCACTGCCATGGGCCCAGGTTCAATTGTTGGTTGGGGAACTAAGATCTCACAAGACCCACAGCATCACCAAAAAAAAAAAAAGTAAAAATACAGGCATATATCCACATGACCTTGTGCTAGTATCTGAATGTTTATGGCCCTCCAAAATTTATGTGCTGATATCTTAATCCCCAAAGCTGATTATATCAACAGAATATTAATAATATTATTATTTGGGAGGTGATTAGGGCCTTTGGGAAGTGATTAGGTCATGAGCGGGGAGCCCTCATGAATGGGATTAGTGTTCTTATAGAAGAGATCCCACACAGCTTTCTAGTCCCTTTCTGCCATGTGAGTCAACTAGGAAGAGTGCTCTCACCTGGCCCTGCTGGCACTCTGATTTTGACTTCTGCCTCCAGAACTGTGGCCATTGAATTTCTGCTGTTCATAATGCTCTCCAGTCTGTGGAATTTTACTGTAGCAGCCTGAACACACTAAGACACCTTAGATTTGGCAACAGTTTTCAATGAAGACACCAAAAGCACAAACAAACAACAGGTACGTTGGACTTCATCAAAATTAAAAATTTTGTGCGTCAAAGGATGCTGTAAAGAAAGTGAAAAGACAGTGTGCAGAATAGGAAAAAAATATTTTTAAATCATGCATCTATGGAAAATTCTTAAAGAGGTGGGAATACCAGACCACCTCACCTGCCTCCTAAGAAATCTGTATGCAGGTCAGGAAGTACTTAGAACTGGACATGGAAGAACAGACTGGTTCCAAATTGGGAAAGGAGTACGTCAAGGCTGTATATTGTCACCCTGCTTATGTAATTTATATGCAGAGTACATCATGAGAAATTCTGGACTGGATGAAGCACAAGTTGGAATCAAGATTGCCAGGAGAAATATCAATAACCTCAGATATACAGATGAGACCACACCTATGGCAGAAAGCGAAGAACTCAACAGCCTCTTGATGAAAGTGAAAGAAGAGAGTGCAAAAGTTGCCTTAAAGCTCAACACTCAGAAAACTATGATTATGGCATCTGGCCCCATTCAGTTCAGTTCAGTTCAGTTCAGTCGCTCAGTCGTGTCCGACTCTTTGCGACCCCATGAATCACAGCACGCCAGGCCTCCCTGTCCATCACCAACTCCCAGAGTTCACTCAAACTCACCTCCATCGAGTTGGTGATGCCATCCAGCCATCTCATTCTCTGTCGTCCCCTTCTCCTCCTGCCCTCAATCCCTCCCAGCATCAGAGTCTTTTCCAGTGAGTCAACTCGTCGCATGAGGTGGCCAAAGTACTGGAGCTTCAGCTTTAGCATCAGTCCTTCCAATGAACACCCAGGACTGAACTCCTTTAGCATGGACTGGTTGGATCTCCTTGAAGTCCAAGGGACTCTCAAGAGTATTCTCCAACACCACAGTTCAAAAGCATCAATTCTTCGGCGATCAGCTTTCTTCACAGTCCAACTCTCACATCCATACATGACCACTGGAAAAACCATAGCCTTGACTAGACGGACCTTGGTTGGCACAGTAATGTCTCTGCTTTTTAATATACTATCTAGGTTGGTCATAACTTTCCTTCCAAGGAGTAAGCGTCTTTTAATTTCATGGCTGCAATCAGCATCTGCAGTGATTTTGGAGCCCAAAAAAATAAAATCTGACACTGTTTCCACTGTTTCCCCATCTATTTGCCGTGAAGTGATGGGACCAGATGCCATGATCTTAGTTTTCTGAATGTTGAGCTTCAAGCCAACCTTCTCACTCTCCTCTTTCACTTTCATCAAGAGGCTTCTTAGTTCCTCTTCACTTTCTGCCATAAGGGTGGTGTCATCTGCATATCTGAGGTTATTGATATTTCTCCCAGCAGTCTTGATTCCAGCTTGTGCTTCATCCAGCCCAGCGTTCCTCATGATGTACTCTGCATGTAAGTTAAATAAGCAGGGTGACAATATACAACCTTGACGTACTCCTTTTCCTATTTGGAACCAGTCTGTTGTTCCATGTACAGTTCTGACTGTTGCTTCCTGACTTGTATGCAGGTCTCTCAAGAGGCAGGTCAGATGGTCTGGGATTCCCATCTTTTCAGAATTTTCCACAGTTTATTGTGATCCACACAGTCAAAGGCTTTGGCATAGTCAATGAAGCAGAAATAGATGTTTTTCTGGAACTCTCTTGCTTTCTCCATGATCCAGCGAATGTTGGCAATTTGATCTGTGGTGCCTCTGCCTTTTCTAAAACCTGCTTGAACATCTGGAAGTTCACGGTTCACATATTGCTGAAGCCTGGCGTGGAGAATTTTGAGCATCTGGCCCCATTACTTCATGGCAAATAGATGGGGTAACAATGGAAACAGTGACAGACTTTATTTTGGGGGACTCCAAAATCAATGCAGATGGTGATTGCAGCCATGAAATTAAAAGATGCTTTCTCCTTGGAAGAAAAGTTATTACCAACCTAGACAGCCGTCTATTGGGTCGCACAGAGTCGGACACGACTGAAGCGACTTAGCAGCAGCAGCAGCAGACAGCATATTAAAAACCAGAGACATTACTTTGAAGAATTGATACTTTTGAACTATGGTGTTGGAGAGTCCCACGGACTGCAAGGAGATCCAACCTGTCCATTCTAAAGGAAATCAGTCCTGAATATTAATTGGAAAGACTGATGCTGAAGCTGAAACGCCAATACTTTGACCACCTGATGGGAAGAACCGATTCATTTGAAAAGACCCTGATACTGGGAAAGATTGAAGGCAGGAGGAAAAGGGGACGACAGAGGATGAGATGGTTGGATGGCATCACCGACTCAATAGACCTGAGTTTGAGTAAACTCCGGGAGTTGGTGATGGAAAGGGAGGCCTGGCATGCTACAAAGAGTCAGACTCAACTGAGCGACTGAACTGAACTGATGAGTCTAATATTCATAATACATAAACAATTCTTAAAACTTAATAATAGGAAGTCAAATAATTTTAAAAGAGCAAAGAATGTAAATAGACATTTCTCTAGTCTAAAAAGACTAGAGAAAAATGATACATGTATGGCCAAAAAGCTCATGGATAGATATTCACTGTGCTTAGTTGCTCAGTCATGTCCAACTCTTTGCAAACCCATACACTATACCTTGCTAGGCTCCTCTGTCCATGGGATTTCCCAAGGCAAGAATACTGAAGTGGGTTATCATGCCCTCTTCCAGGGGATCTTCCCAACCCAGGGACTGAACCCAGGTCTCCCACACTACAGGTGGATTCTTTATCATCTGAGCCACCAAGCAAGCCCTAGATTCTCATTACAGAAATGCAAATCAAAACCCCAATGAGATATCACTTCACATCCACTAGGACAGGTACAACTAGGGGAAAAAATCCAGAGAATTACAAATATTAGCAACTGAAATTCTCAAACGTTGTTAGTGGGAAAGTAAAATGGTGTAGCTGCTATGGAAAAGAGTTTGGTATTTCCTTCAAAAGTTAAACACAGGTCTACCATATAATCCCACAATTCCATTCCCAGAGACAACATTCAAGAGAATGGAAAACATAACAAAATTTGCATACAAATGTGCATTGTACCATTATTCACAGTGAAAACAATTCAAATGTCCATCAACTAGTAAGTGGATAAATAATACCTGGCATATCCATACAACAGCATGTTATTCAGCCGTAAAAAGGAATGAGGTACTGTCTGTCACATGGTTCAAAAGGATGAACCTTCACAACATGTTAAGTGAAAGATGTTGTTGTTAAGTCACTCAGTCATGTCCAGCACTCTTGTGACCCCATGGACTGTAACTTGCCAGATTCCTTGGTCCATGGGATTTTCCAGGCAAGAATGCTGAATCGGGTTTCCATTTCCTCCTCCAGGGGATTTTTCTGACCCAGGGATCAAACCTGGGTCTCCTGCTTAGCAGGTGGATTCTTTACCATTGAACCACCTGGGAATGGTCAAGTCAGACACAAATCATATTATACGATTCTGTTCATAGGAAGTGCCCAGAATAGGCAAATCCATAGAAACAAGAATCCAACTAGTGGTTTTCAGGGCTATGGGGAATGGATAACAGAGAGTGAGAATGACTGCTTAATGTACAGAATTTAATTTGAAGGGATGAAAAGTTCTGGAATTAGTGGTGATTGTTGCACAATATTGTGAACACACTAAAAGCCACTGAATTGTAGACCTACGAATGTTTAAAATTGGGAATTTTATGTGAAATTCACTTTAAACACAAACCAAAGCAAAAACACAGGGAAGATGATATTAAGTGTCAGGTCAGGTCACTTGCTCAGTCGTGTCCAACTCTTTGCGACCCCATGAATCATAGCACGCCAGGCCTCCCTGTCCATCACTAACTCCCGGAGTTCACTCAAACTCACGTCCATCTAGTCGGTGATGCCATCCAGCCATCTCATTCTCCGTTGTCTCCTTCTCCTCCTGGCTCCCAATCCCTCCCAGCATCAGAGTCTTTTCTAGTGAGTCAACTCGTCGCATGAGGTGGCCAAAGTATTGGAGTTTCAGCTTTAGCATCAGTCCTTCCAATGACAACCCGGGACTGATCTCCTTTAGAATGGACTGGTTGGATCTCCTTGAAGTCCAAGGGACTCTCAAGAGTCTTCTCCAACACCACAGTTCAAAAGCATCAATTCTTCGGCGATCAGCTTTCTTCACAGTCCAACTCTCACATCCATACATGACCACTGGAAAAACCATAGCCTTGACTAGATGGACCTTGGTTGGCAAAGTAATATCTCTGCTTTTTAATATGCTATCTAGGTTGGTCATAACTTTCCTTCCAAGGAGTAAGTGTCTTTTAATTTCATGGCTGCAGTCAGCATCTGCAGTGATTTTGGAGCCCAAAAAAATAAAATCTGACACTGTTTCCACTGTTTCCCCATCTATTTGCCATGAAGTGATGGGACCAGATGCAATGATCTTAGTTTTCTGAATGTTGAGCTTTAAACCAACTTTTTCACTCTCTTCTTTCACTTTCATCAAGAAGCTCTTTAGTTCCTCTTCACTTTCTGCCATAAGGGTGGTGTCATCTGCATATCTAAGGTTATTGATATTTCTCCCAGCAATCTTGAATCCAGCTTGTGCTTCTTCCAGCCCACCGTTCCTCATGATGTACTCTGCATATAAGTTGAGGTGTGACAATATACAGCTTTGACGTACTCTTTTTCCTATTTGGAACCAGTCTGTTGTTCTAACCATGTCCAGTTCTAACTGTTGCTTCCTTACCTGCATACAGGTTTCTCAAGAGGCAGGTCAGGTGGTCTGGTATTCCCATCTCTTTCAGAATTTTCCACAGTTGATTGTGATCCACACAGTCAAAGGATTTGGCATAGTCAATGAAGCAGAAATAGATGTTTTTCTGGATCTCTCTAGCTTTTTCCATGATCCAGTGGATGTTGGCAATTTGATCTTTGGTCCTCTGCCTTTTCTTAAACCAGCTTGAACATCTGGAAGTTCACGGTTCAAGTATTGCTGAAGTCTGGCTTGGAGAATTTTGAGCGTGACTTTACTAGTGTGTGAGATGAGTGTGATTGTGTGTTAGTTTGAGCATTCTTTGGCATTGCCTTTCTTTGGGATTGGAAAGAAAACTGACCTTTTCCAGTCCTGTGGCCACTGCTGAGTTTTCCAAATTTGCTGGCATATTGAGTGCAGCACTTTCACAGCATCATCTTCCAGGATTTGAAATAGCTCTACTGGGATTCCATCACCTCCACTAGTTTTGTTCGTAGTGATGCTTTCTAAGGCTCACTTGACTTCACATTCCAGGATGTCTGGCTCTAGGTGAGTGATCACACCATCGTGATTATCTTGGTCGTGAAGATCTTTTTTGTACAGTTCTTCTGTGTATTCTTGCCACCTCTTCTTAATATTTTCTGCTGCTGTTAGGTCCATACCATTTCTGTCCTTTATCGAGCCCATCTTTGCATGAAATGTTCCCTTGGAATCTCTAATTTTCTTGAAGAGATCTCTAGTCTTTCCTATTCTGTTGTTTTCCTCTGTTTCTTTGCATTGATCGCTGAGGAAGGCTTTCTTGTCTCTCCTTGCTATTCTTCGGAACTCTGCATTCAGATGCTTATATCTTTCCTTTTCTCCTTTGCTTTTCGCTTCTCTTCTTTTCACAGCTATTTGTAAGGCTTCCCCAGACAGCCATTTTGCTTTTTTGCATTTCTTTTCCATGAGGATGGTCTTGATCCCTGTCTCCTGTACAATGTCACGAACCTCTGTCCATAGTTCTTCAGGCACTCTATCTATAGTTTTGCCTAAGTTGGGTTTGAGGTGCCCAGGAAATATCCTAATAGAGACACTTGGTAGATAGCTGGCCAATAAGAGAAGGGAGTTCACATGATCTAGGCTACAGACACAGATTTGAGAATAGGTCTATATATGTAGACTCATTGTTGAAGCCCTAAGAGTGGATGCTTCAACTGTGGAATCACTTAGAGTAAGAAGGAAGGAAGGCCTGCAACAGGACACTGAGGATGAACAACATTTTAAGATGTGAGAATAAGAAAAGGACCATTCAAGGGAGACTGAGAAGGAGGAAGCAGTGTTGTAGGAGGAAGAACCTGGGACATGGAAACTAAGGAAGAAGGAATTGTTAAAGGCAGTGGTCAGGGAGTTCGCTGGTGGTCTAGTGGTTAGGATTTCGCACTTTCACTGCTGTGACCTGAGTTCAATCCCCAGTCAGGGAAGTGAGAGCCCACAAGCCATGTGGTGTAGTCAAAAGGAAAAAAGGTGCTGGTCAGAGGTATTAAATACAAGAGGAGTAAAAAAGTAGATATAGTTTTCTTGGATTGGTGGGGAATAGATTCAGATAATAGTTGTAGGATGAGATAATCACCTTCACTGGAGAAAGTTATGGAAATGTAAGTTAAACTAAATTAAATGTCATTGTCTACCATTAAAGCAAATGTATGTAAAGGCAATGCCAAAGAATGCTCACACAATTGCACTCATCTCACATGCTAGTAAAGTCATGCTCAAAATTTTCCAAGCCAGGCTTCAGCAATATGTGAACCGTGAACTTCCAGTTGTTTAAGCAGGTTTTAGAAAAGGCAGAGGAACCAGAGATCAAATTGCCAACATCCGCTGGATCATGGAGAAAGCAAGAGAGTTCCAGAAAAATGTCTATTTCTGCTTCATTGACTATGCCAAAGCCTTTGACTGTGTGGATCACAATAAACTGTGGAAAATTCTGAAAGAGATGGGAATACCAGACTACCTGACCTGCCTCTTGAGAAACCTGTATGCAAGTCAGGAAGCAACAGTTAGAACTGTACATGGAACAACAGACTGGTTCCAAATCAGGAAAGGAGTATGTCAAGGCTGTATATTGTCACCCTGCCTATTTAACTTATATGCAGAGTACATCATGAGAAACGCTGGGCTGTAAGAAGCACAAGCTGGATTCAAGACTGCTGGGAGAAATATCAATAACCTCAGATATGCAGATGACACCACCCTTATGGCAGAAAGTGAAGAGGAACTAAAGAGCCTCTTGATGAAAGTGAAAGAGGAGAGTGAAAAAGTTGGTTTAAAGCTCAACATTCAGAAAACTAAGATCATAGCATCCAGTCCCAATACTTCATGGCAAATAGATAGGGAAACAATGGAAACAGTGAGAGACTATTTTTTGGGGCTCCAAAATCACTGCAGATGGTGACTGGAGCCATGCTTTTGAACTGCAATGTTGAAGAAGACTCTCGAGAGTCCCTTGGACTACAAGGAGACCCAACAAGTCAATCCTAAAGGAAATCAGTCCTGAATATTCATTGAAGCAACTCATGCTGAAGCTGAAACTCAATACTTTGGCCACCTGATGTGAAGAACTGACTCACTGGAAAAGACCCTGATGCTGGGAAAGATTGAAGGCGAGAGAAGAAGGGGACGACAGAGGATGAGATGGTTGGATGGCATCACTGACTCGATGGACATAAGTTAGAGCAAACTGGGAGTTGGCAACAGACAGGGACGCCTGACATGCTGCAGTCCATGGGGTTGCAAAGAGCTGGACACGACTGAGGGACTGAACTGAACTGAACTCAACTGATGGGCTCAAAGTAGCCACACTATGACCCTGAGGGAAGTTAGCCTTAGAGCAAGGTCCACATTGTAGATGGTAGAGCAGGGAGCTAACAAAAAATGAAGACAGAAGACCTTCATTCTTGATAGGATCATTAAAGTTCTGGATCACTTAGTCCTGAAAGGCAGCCTATTTAGTCTTTCTGCTGAATGGGCCAATACATTTCCTTACTGGTTAAGCTATTCTGCGTTGTTTCTTGTTTTTGAAAACTTTCTAGTTCAGACACTATGACACAACCATATTATTGAATACAACAAAGCAGTTTTAAAAATAAGGCAGATTTCTATATACTAATTTAATATATAAAACCCTACTAATGAATACGGAGAAGGCAATGGCAAGCCACTCCAGTAGTCTTGCCTAAAAAATACCATGGACAGAGGAGCCTGGTAGGCTGCAGTCCATGGGGTCGCTACAAGTCAGACATGACTGAGCGACTACACTTTCACTTTTCACTTTCACAATTGGAGAAGGAAACGGCAACCCACTCCAGTGTTCTTGCCTGGAGAATCCCAGGGACAGGGGAGCCTGGTGGGCTGCCGTCTATGGGTCGCACAGAGTCGGACACGACTGAAGTGACTTAGCAGCAGCACTAATGAATAAATGTTGAAAAACTGTATGATTCTATTTATGTAAAATTTTTAAAAGCAAAATGAACCATTTCTATAAGTGTTGTATATGTAGATATGATTGTATAATTTATTTCCAAGCTAAAATATATGTAATATTTGCTACGTTGAAAATATATGTACTGCATATGTAAACTGTAAAGCATAATAATAAGATTAAAATCATTAAACCCAGCAATGAATTCGCATACTAGAACATTATCAAAACCATTGAGGATACTTATATGCTCTTTTCCAATCTCCACCTTTGCTTTCTCCAAAAGAGAAATAGCAATTCCAAGAGATAACCACTACTCTGAATTATTTTTTTTAATAATTTAATTAATTTCTTTATTTTTGGCTTTGCTGAGTCTTCATTGCTGTGTGGGCTTTTCTCTAGTTTGCTAAGTAGTGGCTACTCTCCAGTCGCACCGTGTGGGCTTCTCATCGGGGTGACTTCTCCTGTTGGGGAGCACGGACTCTAGGGCATGTGGGCTTCAGTATTTGTGGCACACAGTCTCAGTAGTTGTGGATCCAGGCTCACGAGCACAGGTTTAATAGTCATGGCGCAACCGCTTACTTGCTCTGACGCATGTGGAATCTCTCCAGATCAGAGATAGAACCCGTGTCTCCTGCATTGGCAGACAGGTTCTTTACCACTGAGCCACCAGGGAAGCCCTTACCTTGAATTTTTAATTAATTTTCTTAAAGTATAGCTTACCACATATATGTTTCTTAAACAATAGTTGCTTACTTATATAATTTTTTAATCTTTGTATTAATGGTATCATACAACATACAGTTCTGACTTGACTCAAAACTTTGTGTATGTAACTGTAGTTTATTCATCCTATCTTTATACAATGCTCAGTATGTAAGTTTTGAAAATATGTATATTTATTCTCATGTCAACCATATGAACACTTTCCATTGTTTTTTCCTTTATGAACAATGGTGCCATGGACATTCTTGAACATGTGTCCGGCTGTACATACACAAGTTTCCTTATGAAACTAGAGTTGAACTGCTGATTCTTAGGCAAAGCACATGCTTTATTTTTCTAAGTTATGCCAAAATAGTTGTGCCAATGTACACTTTCACCAGCAATCCCTAAGTGTTCCTGTTATTCTACATTCTTGTATTATCAGACTCCTTATTTTTTACAAATGAAATGACTTTAAAACGATACCTCACTATGGTAGTAGCTTTTCTATGATTACTAATAAAAGGAAGCAGCTCTTATATCTTTTTCATCACTTGTCTTCTTTCTGTAGTCCTAGTTAACCGTAGCTCAGGATAATACTTCCTCCTGGAAGACTTCCCTGACTTCACCAGATTCTCAGGCTAGCCTAAGTGCTGGTACTAATACTTTGCATATTTCTATCGTTACACTTTAACAGATCCTTCATTTTTCAAAGCTACTCATCTCTTTTTTTTAAATTATTTGCCTGCATGGGGTCTTGTTGGAGTCATGTGGGATCTTTCACTGATGCACAGGGACTCTGTAGTTCTGGTGCACGTGCTCAGTAGCTGCAGTACGCAGGCTCAGTTGCTCTGCAGTACGTGAGATCTTAGTTCCCTGAACAGGGGCAGAACCCACGTCTTTGGCATTGCAAGGCAGATTCTTAACCACTGGACCACCAGGGAAGTCTCATGACTCTCTCTTCTTTATAGCCCAAAGAACAGTCTAATTCATCATTTCATATGGTGTGTGTTAGTTGCTCAGTCGTGTCTGACTCTTTGCGATCCCATGGACTGTAGCCTGCCAGGCTCCTCTATCCATGGGATTCTCCAGGCAAGAATACTGGAGTGGGTTGCCAGTCCCTTCTCTAGGTGATCTTCCCTAGAGAATCAATCTAGGGATTGAACCTGGGTCTCCAAGCATTGCAGGCAGATTTTTTTTGCCAACTGAGCCACCAGATTACCATTTCATATGGAAAGCTGCCCTTTTTTATACCTATTTCTTCTTTTACCCAATGCTATTACTTTTTCGATAATTAATTTTAGATGACCTAACACAATATGCCTATTTATAATTATATAAATATTTTAATAATGTCAATTGACAGCAGTTTGAATTCACATGAAGTCTAAATCTTGATAACAAAGTAGCCTAAATTGGAGCTCCAGGCAGAGATGTAGGGACAAACTGCTTGATACCTGGCCGTTTAAAACTATTTTCCTACTTTTAAAGACATGCTGTGATTTTTAAATATTGACATATATAGCTTAGGCATTTAAAGGTGAGTAAACACACGGCCCCTTCCTTGAAGGAACTGTGTCTGACGTGGAAAGTATGTGAGAAACAGATGACAGTCACACAGGAAGTTCTATGGCCAAGCCTCTGGGAGACAGGAGCTTCGTTGGGACACGACCTTAGCTCCAGCAGCTCTGATGACAACTCAGATGCCTTGATATGAGTTCCAATAATTTCCTCCTCTCAATCCAAGGCACAAGTGTACCTATGCTAGCGACCTCCTGTTTTTGACATAATTCACCTACTGTCTCACCTGTCACTGCATTTTTCTCTTGCTATCAATTCATTGATCTTGAGTTTAAATTCCTGAGATGATCTGCTTGGTTCAGCTAAAGTGTGTTCTTTTCATAAGTCACCTGATATTTTGCTGACCATTTGGCTCAAATACGGTAATAGGAATAGGGCCAGAATGTACATAATGAAATTGCGTGCATGCTCAGTCATGTCTGACTCTTTGCAGTCCCATGGACTGTAGCCTGCCAAGCTCAGCTATCCATTGAATTTTTCAGGCAAGAATGCTGGAGAGGGTTGCCATTTTCTACTCCAGGGGATCTTCCCAACACAGGGATTGAACCTGGATTTTCTGCGTCTCCTGCATTGGCAGTCAGATTCTTTGCCACTGAGCCACCTAGGAAGTCCACATAGTACAGTTAGCAATATCCAAATTAATTATCTTCAGCTGCATTCCTCAGCAAGGGCCCCTCAGTTTGGGGTTGAAGGTCATTACATATGAATAGCTTGGCCTATCCATGACAAGTGATATGTGCATGTGTGTTCAGTAGCTTCAGTCGTGTCTGCCTGTTCATGATGCTATGGACTGTAGCCCACCAGGATCTTCTGTCCATGGGATTCTCCAGGCAAGAATACTGGAGTGGGTTGCCATGCCCTCCTCCAGGGGATCTTCCAAACCCAGGAATTGAATCTGTGTCTCTTGCGTTGCAGACAGATTCTTTACCCACTGTGCCACCTGGGAAGCCCTACAAGTGATATATAAGTGCATTATTTAGGGCTCTTTCTATTGAAAGGATGGGACACTCAATTCAAACTGATTCAGGAAAAGGAAATTATTGGCTTACAAACCGAGAAGCCTAGAAGTATGTTGTTGTGTTGCTGTTTAGACGCCAAGTCGTACCTGCCTCTTTTGCAACCCCGTGGACTATAGACCACCAGCTCTTCTGTCCATGGGATTTTCTGGGCAAGAACAGTGGGCTGGATTGCCATTTCCTTCTTCAGGGGATCTTCCCCATCTAGGGCTCAAACCTGTGTCCCCTGCATTGGTGGATGTATTCTTATCCACTGTGCCACGAAGGAAGTCCTAGAAGCATGACTGGCCTAAAGAATGGCTGAACGCATGATTTCAAATGATATTGTCAGCTTAGCCCTGCTTTATTCTGTGTTGGTTTCATTTTCTCTCCACTAGCTCTGAGTTTAAATCCTCCCAGAGTTAAGTGAAAAAAGGAAGAGCTCTCCGGCCCTCCCCCTTTAAGCATTTTTCTTGATAGGATGAAGCACATAGTGTAAAGGTTGAAAGCATGGACTCAGTAACTTCATCAATTATCTATTTCTATAATCTTATTTAACCTCTTCAAGCCTTAGCTTTTTTCATCTATATCACAATAGATCTGGTCCCATCACTTCACAGCAAAGATACAGAAAAAGTGGAAACAGTGACAAATTTTATTTTCTTGGGCTCCAAAATCACTGTGGACAATGACTGCAGCCACGAAATTAAAAGACGTTTGATCCTTGGAAGAAAAGCCATGACAAACCTAGACAGCATATTAAAAAGCAGAGACATTACTTTGCTGACAAAGGTCCATCTGATCAAAGCTATGGTTTTTCCAGTAGTCATGTATCAATGTAAGAGTTGGACCATAAGGAAGGGTGAGCACTGAAGAATTGATGGTTTTGAACTGTGGTGTTGGAGAAGACTCTTGTGGGTTCCTCGGACAGAAAGGGGATCAAACCAGTCAATGCTAAAGGAAATCAACCCTGAATATTCATTGGAAGGAATGATGCTGAAGCTCTAATTCTTTGGCCACCTGATACAAAGAGCCAACTCACTGTAAAAGATCCTGACGCCAGGAAAGATTGAGGACAAGAGGAGAAGGGGACCACAGAGGATGAGGTGGCTGGATGGCATCCCTGACGCAATGGGCATGAGTTTGAAGGACAGGGAAGCCTGACATGCTGTCCATGGGGGTCCCAAAGAGTCAGACACAACTTAGCAACCGAACAACCATCACAATAGTTTCTACTACCTGGGTTTCTATGAGATTCAAAGTTGCTGATATTTGTAGGATGCCTAAAATAGTGCCTGATACAATGTAAGGGCTATATTACCAGCTCTGATTGGCATAAGTTCCTCCCTACGTCCTAAGGGTTTTTTCTTAGGGTTGGGACTTTCCATCCAAACTACAACGATCTGGAGTAGTGGAAGGATGGTTTCTTTTAAGAAATTTGGAGTGCCTTTATGAAAGGCTGGGGAAAAGAGGCCAGGTCAACATAAACAACACGTTTACTATAGGTAAGCCAATTGTTGCTTGAGACTTCTCTAAGGTTTTATCATACAAGTAATACATGAATTTGTGTACATTGTTTCTAATTATATATAGGGATAACCTGATAGGATTTGTTTACCCTTGTGGTTGTTTAAAAAAAAAAAAGCACAAACTTTTTATTTGAAAATATAACTAGCATTTGACTAGCACTTTACTGAAAAAGTATTTTCACATGTGTTAGCTATTTAATCCATGCAATAGCTCTGGGAGAGTAGGTTTTATTAGACTTTCTTAATGGTAACAAACTTTGCAAGCAGAAAATACAGATGGATGTGGATTTTACAAATGGTGGTACTAGTATAGTCTCCTACTGCGTTTTAGCACTGTTGGTATCCATATATAACCATTTCTTTCATTCAACATATATTTATTGAGCCTTTGCTATTTATGAGGCATCATCCTAGGCACTTGGGTTATATAGCAGTGAACAAAACAGACAATACTCGCACTCCTTAAGTTTACACCTAGTAGGGTATGGGCAGACAAACTATAAAATAAAGAAGGAAAAAGCGTTATACAGTAAAAGTAAACAGGAAACCCGGATAGGGAGTATATAAGTATGTTCAATAGGCAGTGGTCAGTTCACTTTGTCCTCTATTCTGCCTTGTTTGCAGCTCTCCTGAACAAGGATAATAGCTTCATTGCTATTTACCATACTCCCAGCACCAGGCACTCAGAGACAGTAACTTTATACTAAATAAATGATAACTCTTCTAAGATGCAAGCAGTTGGGAAACACCGGCCTGTAAATAGATACTGACCATACAATCCATAAATTGAATAACCTAATCATTCGTGATTAATTTATCTTAATTAATCTAATAACTGTAGTTTTATGGGTTAAATACTATTACAGGCCGTTTTTAGGCATTTCAAAAATGTTTTAGCCGCCTCTTTGGCCCTACCAGCGCGTGTAAGCTTTCCTGTTTGTGTATGTGCGCACTTTTTCAAAACAACAGCCTTAGCCACTTATCTCTTGGTATCAACAGTAGTTTTCTAGGATTA
Source organism: Moschus berezovskii (assembly GCF_049115385.1). Classification (NCBI taxonomy): domain Eukaryota; kingdom Metazoa; phylum Chordata; class Mammalia; order Artiodactyla; family Moschidae; genus Moschus; species Moschus berezovskii. Next base: position 18,861,514 of record NC_142468.1, on the reverse strand, counting down.
GCACTTGGGGTTTCTACTGAAGAGCTGGGTGAGGCCCAGTTATCAGCCCATCGAACCTCAATGAGCCACAAAGCAAGGTTCTAACCCCCAAAGCACAAACAACCGAAAGCGGCAATCCCTCTTCACAATCCTCACACCGAATCCAGCCAGAACCTTGACCTCAAGATGGCGTCGCGTAATCATAAGATTCAATCAGCTCCAATCAAAAATGGCAGGGTGGGTCGTAAATGACGGCTCAAGACTTTCTAGCCTTCATTAGGCGCTTCATCTCTATGGTGACTCGCCGCTGCGTGGTGATTCAGAGCCAAGAGTGAAGACTATCTATACGCGCTCTTCTCTATGATCCTCCTCCCCACGCCCCTGGCCGCAATGCACGCCGGGCACTAGGAAGACCTCCAGAAGCTCCCCGCGCAGCGCGGCGGTGTTTTGCGGCCTGTGCGAGTAGGCGCTTTGGAATCAGTCTCCCGGATAGCGGCGCGCAGAAACCTCGAACCGGTGGAGCCCACTGGTAGCCTGGAGCCCGGAAGACTGCGAAGACAGTACCGTTTGCTCAGCGGCGGGTGAGTTCACGCCTCAACGCGTGTGGAAACCGGGAGACTGGGTACTTCGGTTGGGGGCGGAGGGAAAGCCCGGGAGGCTGCGAGGGGGCCGGGGTGGGATGGGAATAAGGGGGCGGGGGCGGGGAGTTGGGGTGGGGGAGGGGACGCGCACGAGGCTTGGGTTTCTCCGCTTTTCTAAGGCCTCGAAAATCTGTGGGCCTAGCGGCAGCCGGTGAAGCCCGCAGCTACCGGCAGAGCCTTCCTCCTCGCATTGTCGCCCACTTTTCCTTTCCTTTCCACGGTTCGCCACAGAGCGGCCTCGGCCTATTCTGGGCTCCGCGTTTGCCAGAAACCGAGCGGTCGCCCCCCTGGGGAGTCCTTTCCTGAAATCCCTTTCAAGCCTGAGCCTGCGGAAGCCCTCCGGTAGATATTCCAGGCCTAGGATACAATTGCTCCAGACTTTGCCTAGAAACCGGCCAGCACCCACCCTTTTTAGCGGGGGTGGGGTAGGGGGGTTGGCCACCGTCTGATCTCTTTCCCTTCCTCTCTGGCCATCTAAAGCCCGCCACCAGGTGAACTGCCTTCTCTCCCCCCGCCCCTACTTAAATTTAGCTGCTGCCCAACTTTTCTAGCACCCTCCTGGTTGGTTTGCCTGTCTTAAGATTGTGATGAGTGTTGTGGCCCTGCCCCTTTGCTCCCCTGGAGGTTACAGTAAACTGTCTCCATTGATTCTAGAAGAGGTCCAAGCTCTCATCCTTTTGCGGTCTTCATTACTGCTTTTACAACACGTTTTTAGAACAAGTTCTAGGAGTATAGAGATTATTTTGAAGTTACGTAATATGGGTTTTATATTGCCACGGAAAAGCCATTTTGATAACTGGGCAGAGTGGAGCGGACCAGAAGGAGGGAGGAAATTGGGCTTCTCTTGCACCAGACTGCTCTAGTTGTGAAGTACTGTGAATTGGGTATTTGGCAGTAGTGTGTGAGCAATTTTTATATTGTTTTGAGAGCTTTACTTTCTAAAAGGTTATTTGCAAATTTTCAGAGGGTGGAAAGGCAAACAGTTGGTCAATAATAGTTCCTCACGATTCAAGTGGAGATACTGTGCTGTTTTAACTCATTTAACTTTTCTTGAAGCCTTGGTTTTCTTCACATGTGAAGTGAAGATTATTGATGATACCCACCTCATAGGTTATTGGAATTGGGAATTAATTGAGAAAAACGTATGTAAAATCCTTAGTGCAATAACCAGGTAACATAGTAAGTGTTTAGTGCATATTAACTGATAGTGTTTGTTGTTTAAGAATTTTCACTGACGTACAGGAGCCTATCCCTGACTTAACATTTCTTCCAGTGTACCCTAGATAGAGTTGTATAAAGTCAGAGTTAATCATTAGTATGTTATTATTAGAAAGAGGCCTTGGGATAAGCGAAAACAGCTTTTGGATTGGTAATTTCAGGATAGTGGGGACCTTGGAGTCCTTACCCCTGAATTGTATTCTTTCGGATAAGTTAGCTTCTTCATCAGTAAAAGAAGAATATATTTTACACTAGGTAATTTGGGAGGCTAAATGAGATGACCTGTGTTGAAAGCTTTTGTAAACAAAGGTAGATTAAAATTAGTTGATATTTTCATGACATTGGTAACCCCAGAAGATGAATTATTTCCTTTTTGACTACCCCCAGGTTAGCTGTATTTTATATCCTTTCTTCATTTACACATAATTTAGAGAAAATTATATTGACTGTTTTATACTGTAAAAATGAAATTAATCATTGACTCAATATCATATAAAAACATGCTGTTTATCTTTTTACTTTCTTGATAGTTTTTTCTGATACTGCTACTGACCTTCATAAGAGGATTTTGATTCCTCAGTTTTTTGAATATAATTTTTCCTAATTTTTTTTGAAATTTGAGAAAATATAAAGAACATTTTCACTGAGAATTACTGCTATCGCTTTTTAACTTTTTATTTTGACATAATTTCCAACTTTAAACATGTTGTAAGAATGGTACAAAGGATTCTCAAAGATCTTTCACCCAGATTCCCCAAATGTTAACATTTTACTTGTTTGCTTTATCTTCCTGTCCTTTTTGTCTTCATAGTTTTTCTCTGAAATCTTTGCTAGTAAGTAGGAGATGTGGTGTCCCTCTTAACCCCTGAATACTTAAGTGTGTATTTCCTAAAAACAGTTACATTCTCTAACAACAAAATCAGGAAATTAATATTGATATAATGTAGTCTACAGGTCTTAATTTGATTTTGCCTGAAGGAGTCCGGAGTTGGTATTGATAAATTTTTTTTTAAAAGCGTATTAAGGTATAATTGACTTACAAAACACACTCATTGTAATGTACGATTCAGTGATTTTTAATATATGTGCAGAGATGTGCAACCATTATCCCAAAGGCTCTCTCTTTTTTGTTTACAAGTCACTTGCTACTCCCACCATAGCTCTAGACTACCACTAATCTCTGTTGAGTTAGGCTTGCATTGCTTAGGCTGGGACAGTTAAGTCAGTCCATTGTACCTTGCAGGCTATAAGAACAGCAGGAAACAGTGCATGCTACACTAATAATCATTTATATTTAATGTTGAGCCACTGGATTGGTTGTATAACTACACATAACTTAAAATTTTCTCTTTCAGAACTAATAAAAATAATGTTAGAAAAGAATCTGGCACATAATTGAAGCTAGATGTTTTATGGAATAAATGAATAAGTTGTATATGAGTGTTTGCTTTATTTGCTTCTTACCATTTTGGAAATTTGTCCTGATGAGGTTAGCCTGTAAGTCTATATCCCAGGTGAAATACTTTGTTTCTGTCAGGATAAATCTGTGATGGATGAATGCATATAAGCAGTAATGGTATTCTTAAGAGTGCAGAAGAGGTTTTTTAAAGGTGAAAAAGAAAAGCAGAATGCATAGATAAAGCTTCTTTAGAAGTTTATTTTGTTTTGGGGGAAGACCGAATTTATTGAGATAAAATTTACATACATTAAAATGCATCCATTTTAATTTCAGTCAATTTCGATGAATACATAAACCTGTCTGACCACTGCCACAATAGAGATAGGAAACACTTCCAACATAGGTGCTTGTTTTTGTTATTTTGGGCCATAAAACTTCATCCTTGGTGGATAAAAATGTTTTGAACCTTCCAAAAGTGAAGCACTACTTTTCAATAAATGCTTTAAAGTATTCTTTAAATAATTGAAGTCATTTCAATGCTGATAAAATAAACTCCTCATCTCTGTTAAACCCCACACACAATCCCTCGGCAATTGACTGCATTCAGAGTGTATCTGGAAACCAGTAACTTGCCCCCACTTCACTTCCGCCACCTCTTGTCTGGGTTATTGCAGTAGTCTCTTACTTTTCTACTCTTGTTCTCTTCCAGTCTTAACATCGGGGCCAGTGACACTGTTAAAATACAAGTCAAGTCAAACCCCTTTCGGAGTAAAACCCAGTATTTTTACAGCGGTTTACAAAGCATTACGTCCTTTGAACCCCCTTCCCATCTCCAGTTTGCGCCAGTACTGAGCTTCAGCTGTTGGCCTTCTTATTCCCCATGCACACACACCTCAGGTTCTTTGTGTTTGCAGTTTCCTTTGAAAGGCTATTGCCCCCAATATGGGGCTTCCTGCCTCATTCTCGTGCAAGTCTTTTTAAATGTTGCCTGCTTGGGCCTGACCACCTTGTTTAAAATAAAGCATTCCTTAGCTCTCTTCCCTATTTCATTCAACAAGTACATACCAACTGTGAATATCTTTATAATGTATTGTAAGAGTGTTACAGTTTATCAACTCCAGGTAAAAATGATAAACTTCGCTTATTCTAAAAGTTTATTCTCAGTCATTTCACATACATCAAAACATACCAAATTTTATGTTGAAATATGTGGGTGATACTCTCCTTTTAGGATGTTTAAAGTGAACATTAATAATTATCAGAGATCACCAGAAATATTTGTTTTTTTTGAATTTCCGTAGGAGGGGCCATTATCTTATTAAGATTGCCTTCATCTTTGAAGTTCAACCTGTGAATAAGCAAGTTTTAAACAGTTCTAAATAAAAGGGAAATATTCTGTAGAAAAATCGGAGTGAATGAAAAGGGTATATTGCATAAACTAAAACATAATCTGGTTAATTCTTAACAATGAAAAGACATTTGAAAACTGAAAAAATAAACACCAACATAGAGAGTTTTTTTTTTTTTTTTAAGTATTACTTGCATTTAATACTTGGGGGAAAGTGATTCTAAAGATGAATTCATGGTTCAATCTTTGTAACCATTGTGAGACTTGGTGCTTGTCACTGCTCAGATTGTACCCACACATGGTAACTTAATAAATTTATTTAAAGAGTTTCTTAGAGTTTACTTGTTTACTGATTGATTCATTGATTATTTATTCAACAGGTATTAATACCAACTGTTCTTCTAAGAAAGTGCTGAGATAGAGTATTATAATGATAATAAAAGAGCTTCTGTAAGTAGGACAGTAGCCCTTGGTGTTTTAAAAGGATACACACACCTGTCCCCTTCCATATAGAATATTTGTTTTTGTTTTGGGCAAAAAAGTATTTTTAAAAATCATTTAAAGATTCAACACATTTGCAGTCTTAAATTAGTTGCATTCATATTTACTATTTTAAGGCATTTCCAATAGCTTACTTGTTGGTATATGGCATTATTCTAGGTATTTATTTTACCTGTAAAGCTTTCTGAATATTTTAAGTGTGCTGTGTTTTTGAAATAGAAGTTTAGATTTTATAGAATATTTCAATATCCTAACTTCTTAAGGGAAAACACTCTGAGGAAGAATAGCTATGAGGCTGAAGTGGAAAAAGACTTCTTTTTTTTTTTAAAGAAATGTCTGATAACGGAGTAAAAAGATACTCAATCTCCTTAATGATTAGGGAAATTCAAGTAGAAACGAGAGGTTTTTTTTACCTATCAGATTGGAATGATGGTGAGCATATAAGGAAGGGGCATACCTAGATACTCTTGGTGGGAATATTAATTTGCACGGTAGGTTTGGAGGAGGATTTGGGGGTAAAGTGTAGATATATAATAGTACTGACCTGTATTATAGAATTACTTGGCATAGGTGCTTAGAGTTATATGTCCATTATGTCCAAGAACATTTAATGTTATTTGTAAGAGGTAAAATACGGAGATAACCATCTATATAGTAATAGTTTACTGTATTATAAAGAATGGAGTAGAAGTTTATGACATGAAGAGATGTTAATAATGAGGGAGAAATGTACATAACAATATACTATGATAATATTGCTTGAACAAAAACATAAATGATTATATATTAGTTTGTGTAGAGAAAGGTATTTTAGAAGAATACAGCGATTTATACCAAACTTGGGATTAGGGGCAAGGAAGTGGAAGACATGAACATTTTATCCTCTCTCTTCTGAAGGATGAGTAAAACAATATATAAAATCCAGAAAAGAAAATAGTAGAGCAAAACATTTTTTAAAAGCTTTAGACAACTCTGGATTCCTTGTTATAGAGTATAGGTAGGGGAGTTTTTCCAAGGATACAACAGAAAATCTATTAATCAAGTTGCTACTTTTAGCTGCATCATTAACATCAGATCAATCCACTTATTTTGGTGCATGGAATCTTACTAGGACATTCTATCATTTTTCTAAACTTTTCCAAGTAGTTTTGGATACTTGAGTACGTTGACAAAAATATTGACAATATAAAATTTGAGGATAGGGAAAGTCTTAAGTATTTCCATTCATTAGGGAAAAAACAAAAGTTTCTTTTAAGTGATAATAGTGTCATAAATGAAATGAAACAGTTCAATGTGTTCTTGTATTTTTAAAAATCAAATACCAGCATCTGATTCTTGAATTTCATCCATTCATTGAATATCATTCAGGAATGGTTAAGAGGTTTGCTTTAAAGTTTAAGAAAAATTAACACTTTTTTTCCATTGTCATAAATTGGATATTTTCTTTATATGTGAATGATTACAATGGGACCTGATACCTAGAGGTTCCCCACTATCTCTCCAGGTTTGTAGGATGTCACTGAGACATTGATTTGTCCTTCAAGAACTGGCCAACACTGAATCAACAAATGCTATGTGACTTTGGTAATTTAGTTTTCGGTATGCATAAAAAAATGAATGCTTCAGAACATTTAAAAACTGTTAGATATTTTCCTGAATTCTGAGTTTGGTTTAAAAAGATTCATTGATGTTTGGTACTTAATTTTTGGATATTAACTGAACCTCAAAATTTTTTTCTTCCTTTATATGTATTCCCATATGATTGTAGGAGTCTATCCTGAACTTAGATCGTGTACATTTTGGGAACTTATTTTAGAAAAGATCTAAGTTTAAAAAATTCTCAATGGACAGACAGAGAAAAGAGGGTCTTTGCCAACTCCTTTGGGTAAGAAACTTCAGAATTTTGCAGATACTCTAAAAATGAAGGCCAAGAAACCAGGCATATCAAATTGTAAATTTTTCAAATAACGTGATTTGCCATGATTTCTTTCTTTAGACCGCTGCAGTAAGAATGTCTTTTCCCCCTCATTTGAATCGCCCTCCGATGGGAATCCCGGCACTCCCACCAGGGATCCCACCCCCACAGTTCCCTGGCTTTCCACCACCCGTGCCTCCAGGTAGGTTTGTGGGTACTGTTGCTTTTGTAGTTGATGACAGTGTTGTGTTAGTTTCTGATACACAGGAAAGTGATTCAGTTTCTTGGATTTTTGTGTGTGTGTGTGTTTCAGTTTTTTATATATATACACACACATAGATTTTTTAAGATTCTTTTTCATTACACTTAAGATACTGAATATACTTTCCTGTGCTATACAGTAGTAAATCCTTGTTGTTTATCTGTTTTATATATAGTACTTTATATTTGCTGATCTCAAACTTAATTTATTCCTCCCTGCTTACCCTTTTGGTAACCATAAGTTTATTTTCTGTGTGAGTCTGTTTGGTAAATAAGTTCATTCGTATCATTTTTTTAGATTCCACATGCAAGTGGTATCACTTGATGTTTGTCTTTCTCTGATTTACTTCACTTAATATGATAATCTCTGGGTCCATCTATGTTGCTGCAAATGGCATTATTTCATTCTTTTTATGGCTAGGTAATACTCCAGTGTTCTTGCCTGGAGAATCCCAGGGACGGGGGACCCTGGTGGGCTTCTGTCTATGGGGTCACACAGAGT